>NC_088981.1:65580101-66202041 GCF_963932015.1 Anas acuta
TTTAGAGACTGCTGTACACCATTATATATTTTTAATGGGGAGTGAAGAGGTTTGAATGGTTTAAAAACAACAAAACACATGTTGCCAAAACTCATGTAAAACATATTATGTAAATGTTTCCTATTTAAGTTAGGTGTATACTCCATGATGATAAGAAAATGATACATATTAATATTACACAGGCACTGATGAAGACAAAATGTGGTAGCTTCTTAAACTATTTTCAGATTATTTATTATGTCAATCAAGCCTTTTTTCTTTTTTTTTTTCCTTCCAATTTTAAAGTGATTTTCAGAGAAATGAATGTTGTCTCAGCTGCTGCCATGTATTATTCTTTCAGTTTAGGTCTACAGTTGTTTTTAAAATAATGCTAGTTACAAGTCATTGGCATGTTAATGATATAAAAACATTAATGTTAATGGAAAAATATAGCAATATTACCTGATCTGCCTCTTTGTATCTCAGTGAGGCTGGTGCTGTCACTGGTGCTGTCAGTAGAAGTATTCAAGAAAAACGTCTTCCATACTGTATGCTCCTGTGGTCCCAAACTATATATTTATAAAATGTGCTTCACATCTATATAGATAACTGAGCAATATATTAAGAATAATGTCATTACATATTTGTTATTGTGCAGTACTAATATACAGTTTCATGGTTATATAATATATTTAATACATTGCTTTTTTTTTTTTTTTTTCTCCTTAGGAGAAAATTCTTAGGTTTTATGCAAGAACATTTTCTTCATCCCCATTTAATATGACACGAGAAGTCTATACAAGTTTAGGTATGTGCATTAATTTATATTTAAGACTTCAAGAATCATGTACTTCCTGAAAATCGATTACCTTTTACTGTGAGACTATTATATGGTCTGTTTTGCCACTCTTGTCATTGAGATGGGTTTTATTTCTTCTGTTTTAGCACAACACTTGGAATTTTACTTTCTTTCTGAAGAATATTCACTTCGTATTTCAGCAGGTCTGGATGTATCTAATGCAAACATAAATCATTTACTTAAAAAGGTATAAATGAACTTTCCATACCTCTTAAAATTTTTGTCGTTACTGAAACATCATGTAATCTTTTTTAATTATACTAATATTAACAGGTCCGTCTTATAAATGAGTACCAAAAGGAAGCTCCTTCTTCCTGGATTCGTTATGCTGAAAAGTATGTCACCTTCACTGTCTCTTAGTTTAATGCTTTTTTTTATGTATTTTGCTAAAATTACATGACTATATTTTCACAGGGTCCACACATCACTGGTCAGTGCTAAGGAAAAGTGGAATAGGGAAGTTATATAGGAGTTATATAGGAGTGGTCATGGTATATAGGAGTGGTATTAGGCTGCGTATTTAGCTTTCAAAGCATTTTACAATGTCATAAGTGTAACATTTAGTGCTTATGAAATATGTAATCATATAAGAGAATATACATGTATGTTGCTGTTCATTTTATTTATGGTAGCACAAATAATTAATATCCTTACAAGACCAAATTAAAGATAACGTGGTTAGTATTTAAGATATGCATGAACAACAAGGATTTACAATAAATTTTGGGTATGAATATTACTGATGGAAAGTGATTTTTGTTTTATTTTTTTCTTATTTGTGTCATAAGGTATATGGAAGAAATAGTGGAGAGTACCTTGTCATTGTTGTCAGTAAAACACGATCCTAATCATCCTGACTCTCAAGACTTTTTGAGTCCAGTTTACTTTTTGGCTCTGCTAGATATCAAAGCTGTGTGGTTTAAAAAGTGGACGGTAAGCAAAAAGAAAGCAAAGGGGAAAAAAAGCAAACAAACTTGTTGATGTCAGATGTATTTTGAAAAGCTTGATTTATAACTACTGTTATCAGAGACCTATTGTGACCTTGATAACAACCTATAATAAGAACTATAATAAAGGAAGTGTATTGTTTGTTTTAGGCATTTAAGTCCTTTGCCCCTTAACACTGCTCCGTCCCTTTCTGTTTGGTTACTAATCTACATAAATCTTTGGGGAACTTGCTGCTTTTCAGGCCATTTTTTCTGTCCATTTGCTGTAATTGATTGATATCTGCCAAAAGACTCCAATTTTTATTTGGAAGATGTGCTGAGCATGAGAGTACAGTTATGTTATCTTACACGAATTGTCTGCTGTAGTGGATGCTAGAGATTTTTGCAGACTACCATGTATAAATTTATAACTTAAAATTTACATGACAATGTAAATTGTCGTGTCAATGTAAATGCTAGACGTAATCTAGCATTTCAACACTAGTACTGATTTTTCTGTTTTACTGTATGTTCTGCACATTTCAGAATTTTTCTAATGACCTTTTTTTAAAATCTTAATCTATTACAAAAAAAAAGGCCCAGTTGGGTATAATACTGGTTTACATGAGCTGGAGTTTAATACGTTGAATATGTACTGTGCACAGGATTCCTAATGGAACAAAATTGGAGATAATTTTGACTTTTTGATTCAAAAGTAAAATTTATATTTTTGGAGTTGACTCTAGTTTTTCTTTGTGATTTTAGCATGCGTATTACAGCAGAACAGTGGTACTTAGGCTATTGGAAAAGAAATATAAATCTTTGGTAAGTATTTCCCGAGGAAATTTTACCTGGAACTTGTTTTTGCTTTGTCCTTTTTGTCAGAGCTGTTCCATGTTCTTTATCTAGATTAGCCTTTTTTTTTTTCTTTCCTAATTTTATCTCTGATTAAATTATGAAGAAGGGTATGTGTTCTGTTTTGGGTAAGTAGAAATTTGATTGTTTTATGGCAAGTATTTAATTAGGATTATTTTCTGTTAATTTCTTATGTTGCATCCACATTTAGAATTATTTCTGTTAGTGTATAAAAATAGAAGATGAAAAAATGCAAAAACTCAATGCTGAATTTGGATTTTTGATGAAAAGAAACTCAGAAAAACATTGTTTTATTTAAGTTCTGTTATGAAACATGGGTTCAAAGTGTCAGCAAAGTAAAACGAAACTCCATGGAACAAAAAGTTTATGATAGGAAGTTCATTAGCAGAGTAGTCTAATATAATGAGTAAGCATGGAGTAAAAGTATGGTTTTTTTTAGCACACCTGTATGCTTTACCTTTTCAGTATGTAAAAAAATTAGCAGCTCCAAAATGAAAAAAGACGTAAGTTTAAATTTATTGCATATGCTGTATTGTGATTTGTTTCCAAATACATTCTCCTGGAAAAGAGTCTAGCGGGGGACCACAAAGATGATACGGGGCCTGGAGCATCTTCCCTATGAAGAAAGGCTGAGAGACCTGGGTCTGTGCAGCCTGGAGAAAAGAAGACTGAGAGGGGATCTCATCAATGTGTATAAATACCTGAGCTGTGGGAGACAGAGGGGTTTGGCCAACCTCTTTTCAGTGGCTTGTGGGGACAGGACAAGGGGTAATGGCCACAAGATAGAGCACAGGAAGTTCTGCACCAACATGCGAAATAACTTCTTCATGGTGAGGGTGATGGAGCACTGGAGCAGGCTGCCCAGGGAGGTTGTGGAGTCTCCTTCTCTAGAGATATTCAAGGCCAGTCTGGACGCCTACCTGGGCAGCCTACTCTAAGGAACCTGCTTTGGCAGGAGGGTTGGACCTGATGATCTTCTGAGGTCCTTTCCAACCCCTATAATTCTGTGATTCTGTGATGCACAATGATACAATTTCAACTTGTATATACAGTTATATACTTGTATATACTGACCTTTGCAAAGGTCAGTAATAGCACTGGCAGCACCCAGTAACCAAACTTACAATTTAGTACTTGTAGTGTAAACAGAGGTTTTTTCCATGTGAATAATGAAAATCTTCTGTATTAACCATATAGTAATCACAGATTGTTATTAACTTCTCAGAATACTTGCATGTTCTCTGTACTCTTTTTTTGTAGATTGATTGTCTTAATGCTTATATAGCTGAAGTTTGTGTTAATGTGTTTTAGTAGCCGTGTAAAATTTTGTATCCTCTTTGATGGTTACCCCAACCAAGGCGCTGAAACATGAGGTAGTTGCAGTGATGTGAGAGTTTACATTCTTGTGTACTAGAATGTAATACTAGAATACAAAAGTAAACACATTTCTTGTAAAATGCCAGACATTTTATTATTATTGTTATTATTTTTTCCACAGATTAACGCAGCTGTCCAGCAATGTCTTGATTATTTTGAATTTTGCAAGGCAGCAGTTAATACAACTTCTAGAGTCAATGACTTTTCCCAGCAGTATTCTAGTGAGTATCTTTGCATGTATTGCATTGTTTGCACATGTATTCACATTCTCTATGTCTTTAAGCATGCTGCCTCAAGATAAAGACATCCTATAAGGAGAACTAAAGAATACATAGGGCCGCTCCTTGATAGGGAAGGTCTCCTCACAGACAATGACATAGGCAAAGCAGAGACGCTTAACGCTTTCTTTGCCTCTGTCTTCAATGCCGATGATGGGCTTCGGGACCCAGGGTGCCCTGAGCTGGAGGACCGGGACGGTGGGGATGACAAACTCCCAACCGACCCTGAACGTGTGCGGGATTTGCTACTCCACCTGGATCCCTACAAGTCCATGGGTCCGGATGGGATTCATCCCCGGGTGCTGAAAGAGCTGGCGGACGTCATCGCGGAACCTCTCTCAATTATTTTTCAACGATCCTGGGAGTCTGGAGAGGTCCCGGTAGACTGGAAGCTGGCAAATGTTGTGCCGATTTTCAAGAAGGGTCAGAAAGAAGACCCTAGCAATTACAGGCCTGTCAGTCTCACGTCAGTGCCTGGTAAAATCATGGAGAAGATGGTTCTCGAACTTATTGAGGCGCACCTGGGGGACAAATCAGTCATTGGTCCCAGCCAGCATGGGTTTGTGAAGGGTAGGTCCTGCCTAACTAACCTGATTTCCTTTTATGATAAGATCACCCGTATGGTGGACCAAGGGAAACCAGCTGATGTGATTTTTTTGGACTTCAGCAAGGCTTTTGACACGGTTTCCCATAGGATCCTACTGGACAAAATGTCCACCATACAGATAAATAAAAACATCATACGATGGGTGAGCAATTGGCTAATGGGCAGGGCCCAAAGGGTTATGGTGAATGGGGCTGCATCAGGCTGGCGGGCGGTCACCAGTGGGGTCCCTCAATGCTCCATTTTAGCGCCGGTACTTTTCAATATTTTTATAAACAATCTGGATGTAGGAATAGAAGGTATTTTGAGCAAGTTTGCTGATGACACCAAACTTGGTGGAATTGTGGACTCTGTTGAGGGTGGAAAGGCCTTGCAGAGGGATCTGGATAGGTTGGAGAGCTGGGCGATAGCCAACCGCATGAAGTTCAATAAGAGCAAGTGCCGGGTCCTGCACCTGGGACGGGGAAACCCTGGCTGCACGTACAGACTGGGCGATGAGACGCTGGAGAGCAGCCTAGAAGAGAGGGATCTGGGGGTCGTGGTAGACAGCAAGTTGAATATGAGCCGGCAGTGTGCCCTGGCAGCCAGGAGGGCCAACCGTGTCCTGGGGTGCATCAAGCACGGCATCGCTAGTAGGTCGAGGGAGGTGATTGTCCCGCTCTACTCTGCGCTGGTGCGGCCCCACCTCGAGTACTGTGTGCAGTTCTTGGCACCACAGTATAAAAAGGACATGAAACTGTTGGAGAGTGTCCAGAGGAGGGCTACGAAGATGGTGAAAGGCCTGGAGGGGAAGACGTACGAGGAACGGCTGAGGGCACTGGGCCTGTTCAGCCTGGAGAAGAGGAGGCTGAGGGGAGACCTCATCGCAGTCTACAACTTCCTCGTAAGGGGGTGTCGAGAGGCAGGAGACCTTTTCTCCATTAACACCAGCAACAGGACCCGCGGGAACGGGGTTAAGCTGAGGCAGGGGAAGTTTAGGCTTGACATCAGGAGGGGGTTCTTCACAGAGAGAGTGGTTGCACACTGGAACAGGCTCCCCAGGGAAGTGGTCACTGCACCGAGCCTGACTGAATTTAAGAAGAGATTGGACTGTGCACTTAGTCACATGGTCTGAACTTTTGGGTAGACCTGTGCGGTGTCAAGAGTTGGACTTGATGATCCTTAAGGGTCCCTTCCAACTCAGGATATTCTATGATTCTATGATTCTATATGATTTTCTTCTGTCAAAAGTATTTTGTCTGTCTTTTGAGAGTACTAATAACAGAGGTTAACTACTTATGGTCTCTGCTTTTATATACAAAATGACTCATATATGTTACAGGTAGTAGCCAACTACTGGCAAGTAAATTAATAAAGTTCTAATTTTTTGGTTTTATTGTTGTAGGTGATAAGCAGAAATTCTCTTACACTGGACCAGAATTACAGTATGTCTACTTTGTTCATTCGCTGTGCCTTTTAGGCAGATTGTTGATCTATAAGCAAGGCCGAAGTCTCTTTCCAGTACAGCTGAAAAATAAAAAAGGTAAGAGGGAGGGGTGAGGAAAATGGAACCTGTTGAGCAACAGTATGCCTGTACCTGATGTTTCCACTGCAATGTTGTGAACATTGTAGGATGATGTTCTGTTTTAGTGATTCTGTGCCTGTAAAACTTTGTTAAAAGATGGCATGGAGAATTTTGAGCATCATCACATTTTTTTTTAAATCTTTAATGGATATGGTTGAATAGACACTTTTTTCTTTATGTCTAATATACTAATTTCATGTTGAAGGGGATGTGGCTCAGAATGTAAGTGCTTCAGTCTTTTTAGGTACGAGTAATATATTTTGTCAAGGCAGTTGATATAATTGGTTGGAAAAGAGCCATGTTCAGGCACCCAGACAGTTTTTCAGATGTGAAACAAAATCAGTACTTCAAGCTAAATATAAATTAAAAGCAATTGCACTGAGTTTGACTTATTAACATAATTAAGATAAAAAAGTGTAGAATAAACTCAGTACCTGTGGAACAGAAGTGTCAATAAGGGCAAGGGAGCTGAGATGTAAAAGCCCTTGCAAGTCCAGAGAAATCTACATGTAGTGATACATTGTGTGGTGACAATTGTAGCTTTGCATTCTATTAATATCTCTATTAATCCAATACAGAATTAATAATGTTTCTGGATAGCAATTCTTTTGTCTTTTGAAGGTAATTTGTACCTCTGGCTTGAGGATCATAACTTTACACCCTGTATAGAACAGTGGTGAGGAAGAAACATCCACTAATCAAGTCCTTTTGTCATTTATGGATTATCTGTATAACTCCATTTAATCAGTGATCCATTGATGATGCTTACTTTTTTCTCTCCCCCATAAAAGTAATGATCTTATCATCTGTCTTCTCTGCTACTTCTCTGCTCCATGGATACCAATCCTTTCCTCACAAATTGTCAGATTTATTAATATAATTGCATTAAACTTGGAGCAATACTTCCCAGCATGCATTTGGCTAATCATTGTTTTTTGTTTGAGACCTGAGGAAGGGTTGTATCTGACAGCTTGTCCCTTTTCCATCTGTATCACTTAATGTAGTGGCAAGGTCATGCATTTTCCAACAGCCATGTACATTCAGTTTTTTCAAACTCTGGCTTCCACCTGCTTCAATGAAAGACATGGTGAAAATGTAATTGGCTAAACTAGGAGCAAGATTAAGCCTTAAAAGTTGATCATGAATTAACCCAGTAGATTTCCTGGGAAGTGCATGTCCTTTGATGTATCAGTTGTACATTTACCTGTTATTTACTATGAAGGCATAGTTAGTTGCTTGGAGAAGTTTGTAGATGCCCCATCCCTGAAAGTGTTCAAGGTCAGGTTGGATGAGGCTTTGGGCAACCTGATCAAGTGGTAGATGTTGCTGCCCACATGGCAGGGGTTTGGAATTAAATGATCTTTAAGGTCTCTTCCAACCCACACCATTCTGATTCTATGCATAATGTTGATTTTTCTCAGCAAAACAAACTGTTTCTTACATATTTACATAATTCATTTTATTTATAAAATTAAAGTCACACTTTAATTTCAAGAGTGCTTTCTTTTGATTTTTTTTTTTAATAGATTGTGTTACCCTAACCGATCTCTTGGTGTTATTTACTCAGCTTATTTATTGCTCTCCAAGTTATTCAAAGACAACTTTGGCAGTGCATACAGGTAAATGTTTGTTTTTAATATATGCTACTATGTATAATAGTAATGAGGCCTTTGGTAACTCTCTTTTTCAATTTTTAATTTCGGGTCTGTTCCTTGTGAAGATTTTTATTTTTTCTTCCTCTCCTACCTTTTCTTCATCTCTCTGTTAAATCAGTTCTTAATGAAATTATGATTCAAAAGCATTTGCATATGCTATATAGGTATGTTTGTGTAAGTTGAAATATAAATTAATACTTCTTGTATTTGACAGACAATTATTCTCCAGCAAGTCTTGTTATGGAGATCCTGCAAGTTTTTTGTGATCAAGCGGGTTGTGCTGCTGAATGTTTATATACAGATGCAGTGATAAATGCCCTACTTCATCCTGTTCAAAGTTTACTGAGTGGTACAGAGGTTTGTAGTAGTCTTCAAAATAATTTTTAAATTTGTAGAATTTTTGTAGATGTAATTAAAGTGTAGATGTAATTAAAATGTAGAATCATTTTAATATATTTTCTACATTGAAGATTTATGTAATCATGTGGTAACTTCTGTAGTGTTTTCTACATTAGTTATTACAGTGTTCCTTAAGTTGTGCATGCTGTCATTATGAGTTGTCTGACAAAAGTGTTTTTTCAAATCTTGTGAATAGTAGCAAAAATTGAATTGTAGTGAGACTATTCCCTTTGGAAGCTTACTTGATTTTTTTCCTATGTTCACATGTGTATTTTGTATATTATCTTTCTTATCAGCTCTGTCTGCTATTTAAAAGGAGACTTCTATTAATTTTTAAATTTGGCTGGCAACTTGAAATAAAATTGTTTCAGTAATTATTATGGGTAAAAGTATGTAATTCCTTATAGAAAACTGTAGTTTTCTGAAATGTTAGAGGAAAGAGCTTTTATTCTTTTCATTTTTTTTTCTTTTATTTTAGGTATCTCTATTAGAATTGGAAATATTTTGTGTAATGTTACCTACCTTTAAGTACTTGAAAGCCTAGTTGCACTTGCCTGCAAAGCAGTTTAAGTTTCAGCCCATCCTATTGTTTTTGTTTTGATGGAGATGCTTACATCCATCTAGGTGACTGTTAGTCTCAAGACAAAGAATTTAAGGGCCTGAACTGCAGATGGCATGCGCTAGCTGCCTGAGCTGTCTTATTTTGAGAGAAGTTAATAACTGAGAATTTTTTAATTTCCTGAGATGAAAGCTTGTAAAGACAGTTTAGGTTCCTAACTTAAATACTTCATCCAGATTCTTAAAGTTAAATTTTTTCAACATTCTCCTGATTATTTTTTCAGTGCAGTTTGTTTATTTTTCAGGAAAGGTTCTTCATATTAATGCCTGTAAATATTTTAATCTATCAAAATATGCCAGTGCTTTTTGAAAAAGTGTAAATAATATTTCCAAATAAATATTTTAAAGTATATATTTCTTTAACGTTTAAAACCATAGTCTTAGAAAAGCTTGATCATGTCAATACTTCTTTACTTCTTTGCTGTGTGGGGGACAGAGCACTGGAACAGGTTGCCCAGAGAGGCTGTGGAGTCTCCTTCTCTGGAGGTATTCAAACCCTGCCTAGATGCCATTCTGCAGTATGTGCTCTAGGTGATCCTGCTCAGCAGGGGGGTTGGACTAGATGACTTTCAGAGGTCCCTTCCAACCTTGGCCATTCTGTGATACTCCTTTGCAAGTATCTGTACTGAGTTTACTAGCATTGCTTAAGCATTTTATTTAAGGCTATATATGAATGCTTTGCAGGGTTAGCACGTTAAGTTGTCTTGATCTTATTGTAGGCTGCAGAAATGTAGCACGGATTTTTTTAAAAGACAAGAAGTCACTGAGCCTGCATATAGCTTGGACACTGGTAATCTTTGGGGATCTTATCAATGTTTATAAATACCTGAAGTGTGGGAGACAGAGGGGTTTGGCCAACCTCTTTTCAGTGGCTTGTGGGGACAGGACAAGGGGTAATGGCCATAAGATAGAGCACAGGAAGTTCTGCACCATCATGTGAAAGAACTTCTTCGTGGTGAGGGTGACAGAGCACTGGAGCAGGCTGCCCAGGGAGGTTGTGGAGTCTCCTCTGGAGATATTCAAGGCCCGTCTGGACCTTTTCTTTCTTTAAAAGAAAAGAAAACAAAACAAAACAGGTCATATTCAGGGATATTTATTGCACAGTGGCTATAGTAGGCTGTGTATGTGTCGTAAATCTGGAACGTGTCATATTTGTTCCAATGAAGGTACAAATTGTTTTATATCAGTTCTGTCAAACCAATAGCTGGAAAAGGTAGGAAAAGTCAGGGTAACCCTGTTCCTCTTTTACAAAAAGGGGGATTGGTTTTGTTTCCCAGCCAAACCACTGGTACTTCTTAGACACGTAAGAATCACACATCCCTATGAAGGATCTATTGTCTGTCTCTCCAGTGCTGGATTGTGGGTATACGGCTCCTCAGTTGCAGAATAGGCCTGATGAAAAAGTTATGCTGTTGTTTTTTTTTGCCTGTTTGTTTTGTTTTGTTTGTTTGTTTTTGTTTTTTTAAGCAGACTAGTCTTCCATATATGCAGTAGAGAGGGAAGAAGAAACTTGGTGGCTATGAGCAGGAGGAGTCAGAAGGATTGGTTTGTAGGTAGTAGTGTTGACTTTGGGAGCTCTGTAGTCTTTTAAGTTGCTGCTGAAACATAGCTGGTACAGATCATAGTATTCACATTGTAAATAAACAAAGTACTGTACTATGTGTGTTTTTGTCTTGCACAGGGAAAACAAAATAATAACAATACTCTTTTGAAGAGACAATGACAGCACAGTATGTTCCTTTCTTAAAATTCTGAACAATTATACCATGTACTCTAAAAATAAATGGTCAGAGAGAGATTTTAACCCTCTATATAACATGAAAATTTAACCAAAAAAAAAACCAAAAAAACAAACAGAAACAAAGCCTGACTAAGAAAACAATAAATTCTAAAGAGAAAAGAAGGAACTTACTCTATGCTTTTCTACACTCTTGCTTCATGACCTTTTTCACAAGAAGAATCAGGAAATTAAATGATTCCCCGTTTACCTAATAATACAGTATCTATATGTACTCCTGCAACAAGGTCAAGTTTTGAAATAAATTTATATTTTTCTCTGATTACCTTGAGCACTGGCAATAATAGTAAATTACTTAAATTGTAAAGTAAATACCATTTATTTTTCCTTGGTGCAGTGTATAAAATATACAGCTACCTGTGAGGGAAGAAGCAGGAGCTGGATTGCATAACACTGTAAAAATCCCTGCTCCCAGGAGTCCAGCTTTCCTTGATGAATAACAGAAGAGTGGAGAGGATTTAAGCAGTGGACTTCAGCTTCACGATAGTGGTGCCTTATTCCCTGCTCTGATGTATAAAGTATTTAACAAGCATTACTGGGAACAGTAATCTTCCTTAGTTCATCTTTGCCTAAAATTCATCTCACTGTTGACTCCATGCTGTTTTCCTGGGTGTGTATAGGGGGAAATTACCAAACGGTATTTTTTTCTTGCTTTGAAAACTATTATTCTTTTTTGTAAGTACGTCTGTTCATGAATTCTGGTAATTTGGAGTGTTTCTCGGTTTCTGGGTGAAAACAGCTCCAGTTATTTCATGACTGTGTGTTCATTCTGTATATTCACAGAATCACAGAATGGCTGAGGTTAGAAGGGACCTCTGGAGGTCATCTGGTCCATGCTCTCCCACTCAAGCCACTTGCACAGGGCCATGTCCCGACAACTTCTGAATATTTCCAAGGAGGGAGACTCTGCAAGCTTTCTGGGCAATCTATGCCAGTGCTCAGTCACCCTCATAACAATAATAATAAATAAAATGTTTCCTCATGTTTAGATTGAGGCATACGGACAGGAACAGGGTTTTTGTAACCTCCTGTAGGACCCTGGAATAAGTTCTGCAGAATTGTAGCTGCTGTGTACTGGCAGGCCCTGGACACATCTCCTCCCTAATTATCCCATCCCTGGGCTTATTTGCTTGGGCTCAGGGCCAACCTAGGTAGCGGTATGGATGTCAAACCTTGAAGACAGCTGTTTGATAAAGCTCTGTGAAGAAGCCTCATTGGAGATCCCCCACAGAAACGTCTCTTGTAATGTCTCAGCGTGGACTCACTCCATCTCAGGAGTGGGTTTTAAGTTGAGGTTCTCCCCCTCATTTCCTGCCTGTACTATGTTGTAGCAGCATTGAAGCCAGGCATCCCATTTATCTGAACCCCGTCCCACAGACAAGACTTGTTGGCTTGTTTTACCTCAGCCTTGTTACTGTAGAGTTGCCTAGTGATCACTGGTCTGTCTGACCCTGATCGCTCACTGATTCAGCTTTATGGCTTAACCTCAGACCTCTCTCATCTCCATGGAAGGGATCTGAATTGTTGAGTGAACTTGCTTACCATCACTGGACCTGGTCTGCTCAACTTGCTTGGGTATGGTGGGAATACCTGCCAATCAGATGGAGAGCCACTGCCTCTGGCTGCCTTGTTATCACTCTTGGCTCCTGACTTCCCTTCTCTTGCAGAGCAACTTGCCCTTTCTGCTCCCTGACAGGTCCTTCATGGAATACATGAATTTTGCTTGTCTACTATTGAAATAATGAGTTTACTTACTAATGAGCAATAGCTAGTTTAGCCTTTATTCAGGTAGGACATTCACTAGTGATAGTACTAGACTAAACTGAATCCTAATGTTAAGTGTTCAGGTCCTCTTGATTACAGCTCAGAGGTGCAGTGCTCTGAAGTGAATAAGGAATTAGCAGATGACTTCTGCTTTGCTCCAGTGTGGAAGGCTTCCCTCGTGGTTCCAAAGCAAGGGGCTGTTTAGACCTACTGCTGCCAAGAAATGAGGTGGACACAAGATTTTCCTGTGAAATTGGAATTCCTTATCTTGCCAAAGAGTTGCCAATGCATATACAGCAAAGAGGGAGTTAGCATGTATTTCACCTTGACTCAGATACTGTTCTTGCATTCCTAAGTGACTTATCAAGAGTCTTTCCACGTTCGTTGTGGGAAAAGAGAAGAGAGTTTAGAAATGTGTGTTCTCTGCGTCTGTGTAGTCATTAGATTTCTGCCATAATCATTAAAAGTAGCATTACAACCTTCTGTGATGAAGGTTTTTATATGATGGCATTTGAACGTAGGCTACTTACTTCTTATTTAAACCATTAAGCAGACATCAGAAAGGTGACCTTCATTCAGGTTCTGCATAGATAAGCCAGACATGAATAAACAGCTTTCACAAAAGCATTGAATTTAAAACTTCTTTTTTGGCTTCCAAACAGGTATATATAAATTGCCTTGAAACCACTTTAATTGATGTAGCTGATATTTTGGCAAGGTTTGCTGCTGTAGAAGAAGGTCTTTCTATTCTTCTTTATGGAGGAAATAAAAACTCTGCTAAAGAAGATAGGTAAGAGAACATTAATGAATAACATTAGTGAGTAATGAATTACATTAGTCTTATGAAGCGAGACTCATTTCAATTTTTTTTTTTTGTAGCATGATATGTTTTGTTTATGTTTGGAGTAAAAATATCTCATTATCAATTAAAGTAGGAATTGTTTTGGAGAATGTGTAAGGGAAATATTTACGTGTATAAACAGGTAAAATACACTTTAAAATACTTTTATTAAGGAAGATTTCCATGGTTTCTTCGTTTTTCCTATTAATTTGAGAGCTTTCTTTTTCTCTGAATGTAGTTCCAGTATATTCATAGTGCTGCTGTTTAGACCAAAGTCTAATATTGTCTATTTTGCTTGTTTTTAGAATAAATATTAAAAATCAACCTAATTTACTGAAACAATAGATTTATTGTAACATTCACTTATTGATACATATAGTAAAGGCAGATCTTATATCAGAAACTGACATTTGTAACAGCGTGCCTAATATAGTATCTGTATAATATTCTAATTCTGTGTGTAGTGCATTCTTAGCTGATGCTAAAGTATGAAATTGGGCAGTAAAATTGAGACTAGCATTTAAAAGTATCTAAGCTGCAGGTCATTAAAATAACCCTTATGTCTGTGACTGTCAATTATTTGGAATATATGTCTTCTGAGAGGGGAAAGCTCAGAAGTTGTGTACGTTTTTATGGGAGTATGGACGTAAAAGCTTTTTGGAGGAAAATGGTGGTGAATCTGATCTCTTTTGGGGAAAGAGTTGTATTTTGTGTTTCTAACCTAGAAGATTTCAGAAGCAGTTCTCAGGTAGGAAAGAGGAAGAACAAAGATAAATCTTGCCTGGTGTGCTTCAAGAATACTAATAGTCTTTTTGATTAAGTAAAAGCTAAAATGATTGTCTTGTTACTTTTCCCAACTGGACTCTTATAAAACACGCAGTTTGTGTAGATTGTGGCTATGTGGACAAGATGGAAGGTCGTGACTGCATTTTTGTTTTATGTTAACCCGTAACCAAAGTAAAATCACTTGCTGTGCATTTCTTTTATTCTGACTGCTGTTGCAAGTATTAATATAGTTGGTCGCTCCATAGTGGGTCATAGTTTTTTTTCCATTACCCCTAGAACAATTTTTATAAGCTCTGTCAAAGGATTTGTTTCAAGGCTCATTGATGACTACAAACCAACATTTAAAAAATGTTATTTTATTTCTAGTCCTACAGCTGTTCATGTAATTGTTCAGTTTACAAAGAAACTTCTTCATGACGACATTTCTCTTTTATCTGGATCCGAGCTTTTGCCAGTTGTTAAAGGAGCTTTCATTTTTGTATGTCGTCAGATGTACAGAACATGTGAAGGCCTGCAGATGCTAATTCCTTATGGCTTACATGAATCTATTGGAGAGGCCTGGAAAAAGGTAAATCTTGCTTTGGATTGGGAAGATCAGAAAAAAATTACTGTAAGAGGTTCAGGTTATGTAATAGTTGTTCTGTGCTTTAGATTCCCCATACTTAAATAGTAAGATAAGAATACTTGGAATTGTTCTAAAAATGAAGTTTACTTTTCAAAATTTGCTTCTATATGTGAACCTAGCAGACACTTATTTTAAGCCTTATGTGCTTGAAGATTAAACCAGGATCTCTGAGGATGTATAGGAAGACCTGTCATTCATTGATCAATTCTTCTTTAAATACTGTCCTTGCTGCTAGAGGTCATCTGATGTTCACAATTTGTCTACTTACTGTAGGATTTTAGTAAAATTGTTTCCCAAAGTATTCTCCTGGAGAAACTGGCTGCTCATGGCTTGGACAGGCGCATAGTTTGCTGTGTGAAGAGCAGGCTGGATGGCCAGGCTCATAGAGTTGTAGTGCATGAAGTTCAATCCACCTGACCGCTGGTCACCAGCGGTGTTCCCCAGTGATCAGTACTGGTTTAAGTTTTGTTTGACATTTTTATCAGTGATCTGGATGAGGGGATCAAGTGCACTCTTGCAGACAATACCAAGTTAGTGGGACTGTAGGTCTACTTGAGGGTAGGAAGGCTTTGCAGAGGGATCTGGATAGGCTGGACTGATGGGCTGTGCTCAAACACATAATGTTCAGTAAGGGTAATGCCAGGTCCTGTGCCTGGTTCATAACAACCACATGCAGTCGTATAGGCCAGAAGAGTGGCCGGTCAGCAGCTGCTTAAACATGAGCCAGTAGTGGGCAAGAAGGCCAATTGCACCATGGCCAGCATCAGAAATAGTGTGGCCAGCAGGACTATGGAAACAATTGTCTCCTTGTACGCAACAAGGTCTCCTTGAGACTGCACCTCAAATACTGTGTTCAGTTTTGGGCCCCTCACTGCAAGAAAGATATTGAGCTGCTCAGGCATATGCAGAGAAGACTGATGAAGCTGGTGAAGGGATGAGAAAACAAGAGTTGTGAGGAATGACTAAAGGCAGTGGGGTTGTTTAGATGGAAGAGGCTGAGGGGGAGACCTTATCACTCTCTACAGCTACTTGAAAGAAGGTTGTAGTGAGGGATATCCATCTCCTTTCTCAGGTGACATGTGGTAGGACATGAAGAAATGTTCTCAAGCTGCATCAGGGAAGGTTTAGATTGTGTGTTAGGAATAATTTTTGGTTAGGTTTTGTGGAAGATACAGAGAAAAATAGGAGATTACAAATATTTGACTGAAATGCTTAGGTGCCATTGAAATATTCTCAAGAGACCATAATGAAATGTGCAAGCAGGTGTTCTTGTCATACCTGTATATGGATATCTTATGAAGTATAGAGATTGCATTTTAACTTCTGTCTGATGCTAGTCTAGTGTTTTTTCTGCCTGAGAGAGCTTGGGTCCAACAGCTCTGACAATTTTGCTTTCTATTATAAATTTACTGAACAAGGAATGTAGATCCTTGCTTTATTCACTAAACTTTTCTATTTTCATTGTTCCTATAGCAGAGTTCCTATGTGCAGTTTGAAAATTCTTACCATCTATTATGTTATTGTTAATATGGAAAAATGGCAGCAGATGCTGCAAGAGCAGTTTTCAGAAAGTTCACAGTAAAGTAAAATTCAAACAGAAGAGGTTGGAATCACTAAAATTACAGTGTCAATATTTAGATAAGGATAGTGTATTAAACTTCAACTTTGGGTTCCAGCAAAACTGAAACAGTATATTTAAACGACAGATACTAGACCTCTTTGTGGAAAGACAAGCTGTGCTACAGTACTTTATTCTGAACAATTGAAACTTTTTTCCCCTCTCCAGTGTTTGTAAAATACTTTCTTAGAGGAGAAGGATCAGACCAAGCTGAAAAAAAAAATGTTTAAAATACTAAAGCTTTTTTTTGAAGTCAAGGAAGCGGGAGAGAGATTGAATGCAAGGGAAACAAAATGGAACATCTGTTCTCCTTGTCAAATGCTGTATGCTTTTATAATGCTTAGAAACACAGTCACAATGTAAACTAAGGCAGAAAGTATCAGAAAGATAAAGCATGAAAGAAGACTTGAATCGTTACCTTGTGGATATTTTTCACTACTTTCATATACAAGTATTATCACAAAAGCATAAATCTTGATTGAAAGTAAAATATTACAACCATAATTATATCACAGTAAACTCTATTTCCCATTAGAAAGTGTTGGTTTTGAAACGTTCTTCCTTGCATTGAGAACTTTGGAGTTTAGTTCAATTTAATCATGCTGTAATTCACATAACTCAAAAATCTGTCAATCTTTCTGTGCTTTCCTGGTATGTAAGTAGTCAAGTAAGTCTTACTTGAACTAACTTGTTACCCTGTTTAATGTTTATCAGTCAGACTGTCATATACTTTTGA
This sequence comes from Anas acuta, assembly GCF_963932015.1. NCBI lineage: Eukaryota > Metazoa > Chordata > Aves > Anseriformes > Anatidae > Anas > Anas acuta. The sequence goes on from NC_088981.1 coordinate 65,597,405, forward strand.
TGGGTATTTCCATTTATTTGCTCTAAATTACCATAACATCTACACATACACAAAAAAAAACAACAACAACAAAAAAACTTTGCACATCAAAAGATTTTATTATGATATATAACATCATTTAGACAACTTGTTTTGACATGTAAAGGATAAATAGCATGAGTATGTGGAATTGAATCATGAAACATTTAACTGACAAAATTCTATTTCTTCATATTGGTTTGGAGATCAAGGGGAATCAGGGCTTCAGGAATCAACAGTTTAGGACAGCAAAGTCATGTTTTCAACTCTGCCATCTTGATTTTTTTAAATATTTTTCTGTTGTTCAATTTCAAAACATCTGCAGTTTAAAATATTCTACCATTTATTCTTGATCAGAAATGGCAGACCATGAATAAAATAAAAATAAAATCCAAGCATTAGTTATAAAGATTTACCACCTGTCTTACATGGCAGATCTTGCTGGAATTCTGAGGGAGAAACTGGCATTTTTGTACACATGATGATAAAGGGGAAACTTAACAGGGCCAAGGTAACTAATTAATTTAATTCATGAATCTTCTGTGGATGTCTTAGATCACATTTATAAGAGGGTAAGTTAACTGAAATTAACAACTTCTCACTTACATTAGAATATAATAATATGGTCCTTATCCCTAGAAACATAAAAATTTTAAACCATTAATCCGAAATATAAGGTGCTCTTCACACAAGTTAATTTTAAACATCTTTTTAATTAAAACACCATCAAATATGTTTTTATGTGTGCATGCACACACATATATATAGAATCTTTATTTCTCTGTAGCTTCATGTATATCCATACCTATACACATAAATCATATAAGTAAAATTATAAATAAAATATAAATAAATATAAATATAAATAGTATAAATAAAATGAATATTATAAATAAAATTAAAATAGGCAGAATTGCTCAATTGACATGCTCAAATTTGGCATTGAGTCATTGGTTCCGGAGGTTATTATTTCCATTACCTGTGGCAAAAGCAGAATTAAAATGTTGTTCTGTTTCTTTAGTTTTTGCATGAAAATTTTGGCTAAAAAAAAAATCTGATTAAAAAATACATTTTTTTAATTTCAAAAATTAAAGAATAAAAACTTAAAAAAAAGAAAAAAGAAAAAAGTAATAGCTTTAAAATGGTTTATGCCTGAGTTAAAAATTGAAAGTGAGCTTTCCTGGAATAAAAAACGTAGTAGAATGATATATTCTATACCAAAGGCTAGACTCCGAATCTGATCACTGTTATTTATTTATTTATTTATTTGCTTGTTTTTTTAAAGTAAAATGAGCAAGATCTGAAGCTTAAAAATGGTGTAAATAAGCAGTGTAAGAAGGGTTGTTTATTATTATTACTTTAATTTCACAGATAAGCTTGCTTTCAGAAAGAGTACCCACTCCTGTAACTGGTGCAGACTCTACTTCATCAATAAGTCTAGAGTCAAAAAATGTGTAAGTGTTGATGCTTAATTTATGCATGTGCACAAGTATGAATGGACACTGCAATTTAGTCACAATTCAACATTTTATAACCCTGTATTTTTTAGGGCTTTTGCCAGGAGCATGGTCAGCCTAGCATGAGTCTCATTTGAGTGGCTCTGATGGGATGTTAATTTAAAACTGTTCTGCCGAAAGGTATCTACACCTTCATAATACTATGTAACAAGATTGCCTACATTCTGGCTGAAAGTCAGAATGTAGGCCATCTTACATGTTAAGACAAAGACATCCTTGCTTTTATATTGCAATTTAATGTCCCTTATGTGTGTATATATATATATATATATATATACACATATATATATGTATATATATATAAACCTGTATATTTCTTATCTGGAAGCATACAGACCTGTGAGCCTTAAAATTGAGATTTATGTTGGTGTTAGTGCAGACCCAGTTATTTAAGCAGATTTTTGATTATACTTGAACATAGATCTCATGTATAATTTGCAAACATACTACAACAGTTTTGACTGCAGCCTGTAGTGGTGGCATGTGGACTGGATAGCAATTCCAAACTAGTGGTTAAAAGAAATTCAGAAATGCAGAGCTGTTACTAAGGAGGCTATCACTAATCAGTACCATTGGCATAAGCTACAATTTCCTTCTATCATCTAGATTTTCTATTACATTACAGAACGAGAGAAACTGATAAATTTCTGTGTGAAATTTTTGCTTCAGAACACAGAATGGCAAGGATTGTGCAGAAGTGATTAAAGTTTGGGGTAATGGTTGACTGCTATGAGAAAAGCTGCTTGCTGCACAAGGATAGGATTCTTAGTGATAGGAATCAAAAGCGGGAAAATGAGAACTACAAGTGAGAATCCATTAAGCAAGTGCTTTTAGGGAAGCAGAATCATATGAGTCTAGTGATGCCTGAAGTGGTCGGTAGTACCTTCTAGGTACCTAGGTCGGTAGTACCTTCTAGGTACCTTCCTAGGTCATGGAATTGATTCACTTTTATTTTGGGGGACAGAATATTTTATAGGGCAGAAGGCATCATCATACTTGCTTCTTTGTAATTGCTGTTTTCCCTGCCATGTTGGTTGAAAGTATTACTGCTCTTAAAAAAAAACAACTGTTGTATATATTGCTCCTTATTTTCGTAATTCTGTACTAATTTTCTAGCAGGAGTCTTTCTCTCTTCAAACATGGGTTTTTATTAGTTACTCACGGTGTTTTTACATCAGTGAGAAAGTCTTTGCCAGCTTTGCCACTTCGCAACTGCCACATTAATGCCTTAAAAGACTTGTCCAGAATTAAGCAGTAAATCATAGGTACATGTATGGATGACACAGGTCTTCTTGGTTCCCTTTTGCTTCATCTGTCTGTTCCATGCTCCTTCCTTACCATGTAACCTAATCCTTCTGCCAGAATGAGTTTGGATGTTTGCGCATTATCATTATCATTATTATTATTATTATTATTATTATTATTATTATTATTTTAAAGATAACATAGACTAAATGTAGTCAGGTGAATGAAACCTTTTGCTTTTTAAAGTTAATTTATAGTTTTTCCTTTTTTCACGATTTATATATATATATATATATATTAAATGATTATTTTGCTACTCCTACAGTTTATTATGGGAAGAAACCTTGCTAGATGCCTTGTTAAATTTTTCTGCCACACCGAAAGGACTTTTTCTGCTTCATAGTACAGGGGCCATGAATGACTGTGTGAGCTTTATGTTCAACAGTTTATCAAAAAAACTCCAGGTAAGCGTTACAGAGCAGGTACAGTATTTCTTTCCTTTAATGGTTACAATAAAATAAAGAAGAAAGAAAATAATAAGAAAATAAATCCAGAAGAACTTTTGTCATTTATACTGCACAGAAAATTAATTTTAATTATAGATAATGATCTTTGATGTTAGTGTCCCGTAGATATAATTTTGTTGGATGTTAACCATCTTTAGAATGCCATATGTATATTGAGTTTTTATGACTTTGTACTGAGAAGTTCCAAGTAAAATCTTGTTGGAAGGCATTGTTGAGATCTAGATAAAATGTTAGCATGTAACCAAAAATCAGCTTATATGCATTTTAGGAGAAAAAATATAGTGGACATACTACTGAAAGTGTGCAAAGAAATTTATAATACCAAACTTTTTATTATTTGCTGATGTTGCATCTCCCAAACATAGCATTTATCATTTAAATTTTGATAAGATACTTTACTTCATGTTTTGCTTGGAATCTGACCCTGGCAAGTCTGTACAAGATAATATCTGTGAATTGTTCAAGTCTAATATTACAGTGGATTAAATTCTATAAACATGGGCAGGAAATATTTAAGAGATCTTTTGAGAGTTTCATGTCCTCTTCCATACTAACTCTGTGCTTTTATATTTGTTACTAACAGACAAACAAATGTGAAGAGTTTGGTAATGGAGTGATTATTGCACAACTGGCAACAACACCAACAGGTGTAGTAGCTCTACAGAGTTCAGGTAATTTTAAGAAGGAAGTTACAAGAATAGTTATGCACTGTAGTCTTGCACAGTAGAAAAAAATGGTGGGAAAGGTATTAAAAAGATGAACTGACTGGAATAATTATGCATTATTAGCAAAGGCTCTTTAAATGCCTACCGTTTTTTATTATTATTATTCAGGGAAATTTATTCTTTCAGACTTGAAAGTCAATCACTTATCTCAATGAAAGCCCTACCCCGCCCCCATGTTACACAAATTTTTATTTCATTGTTTGTGATTTCCAGAAATCTGCTGCTTGTGCATTTATGACTGTTAATAATAACAATAACAATAACAATAACAATAACAATAACAATAATAATAATAAAGCTGTTAATAATTTGCAAGTACTTATTGATTGGCAGATCAGAATTATTAAGTGCTGATTTCTGTAATTTGTATATGCACTTTTCCATGGCTACTGACAACTCAGAGTGAGAAGCTTCATAGACCTGAATGTCGTTTACGCTCTGGTGCAACAAGACAGAATTGAGATTTTTTTGATTCATATTCAGAGAAATTAACTGTTGTCATACCACACATGTGTCTAGGTAGTCGTTGTGTTAATTAGAATCTTAGCAATAAAGTAAAGCTATCCTCGAGTTGCTAAGGAATTCAGTGAGATACAGAAATTGCTTATATTCTCTTTAAGTAACTAGAAATGGTTGGTGTGTAATTAAAGTGGCTTGGCTGAAAGATTATTACAAAGGCAGGGAAATTCTGCCAGTCAAGGAAACTGATTGTTATTTGTTTATTATTTATGCCTCTGGGATTTTTCAGAGAGCAAGGAGCAGACTTACTTGAGTAAATCCATCTGTCCTATTTAATGTTCCCTTGCTTCTTATGGCCTTCAGCATCAAAGAAAAATGGTAGATCAAAAATAATCAGCATTGATTTTCAGCCCTTAGAGCAGGTTGTGTAATGTCTGTGAAGTTTATATTAAGTTTGTAACTTAGACTTGGAGATTTCAAATGTAGATGTCTATTTTTCCTTTTTAAAAAAAATATTATTACTAAACTATTTAAATTCGGTTAGTGGTGTTTCCCTTACAAATATTTTTTGGTCATTATAGTATGTTTTTATACCCTTTTCATACTATAACTCACCAATAAATTGTGCATGAATACAGATTTACAATATCTTACCAGTAAAACCCCAGAGCCAATGCTAGGTAGTCTTGAGAAGTTAACTTGTTAAGAAACATCAGCTGCTCATTTACATGAAACATGCAATATATATAAATATCATCCTACTGTAGTACAATATTCTTTGTGAACTGCTTGTGTAAAATTGAATATCAGCACACTGCTGTAGAAAGGTAACTTGACCAAAGGATTGAGAATAGAAGGGAGAGAGTAAGACTCAGGCAGTCTGTCTTGTGAAATTTTAGTACATAGTGTAGAAAATTTTGAGAATCTGAGTTACAACTGTGGTATAAAATGTTTTTTAATATGAAAATTGTTTTTCTGATATTCTTACCATTCTCATGATTAAAACAAATTGTTTTAGGGTTTATAAAGGCCCTTGTAACTGAATTATGGACTCTTTTGGAGTGTGGAAAAGATGATGTGAGGATAACTCAACCCAAATCTACTCCAGTTGACCCTATTGACCAAAGCTGTCAGAAGGTGAGAAGTTAATTAATAATCTTCTTTACTGACGTGGAAAAAAACAGTACTGTATTTCAGATATTATGATACATAACTTTCACTAGTTTTTTATTGCAACTATGCCTGTTTTCTGTCATATGGGGCAAAATTGATGTAATATGCTAGTCAAATAATGGTTAATTGAAAAAATTATTCTGTTACCTGGTAGATCACAATGCCAATGTTCCATTAAAGATCATATAACAGTAAATAGGCATGACAGAAGTGAATATCGCAAAATACTAGCTATCAGTTCAAGTCTTGAATTACAGATCAGGGAGGAAGATGTGTTTTAGAGTGTGCTTTAGAGCGTCTCTAAAATTTAGAATTGCATGGTAGTACAAGTGTTAGGATTTTAAAGAAAATTCTGAAGTTATTTCCAGAATTATATTTCATGTACTCCATTGGAAAAAAATTCAACTTTACTAAGCCACCACTTGTAAAATTTGATTGCTTCTACATGCTTCCCAGAGACTACTGGCCTTTTTGATTGTATACACCTGGCAGGTTTGCAGTGATTTTGGCAGCTCTATTTATGTCAATTCCAGACTACACAGAAGGATAAGAACAAACTTAAAGTAAATAATTTTTAACATACATTTTGTTATACTTAGCTGACTAACAATACCTTTTGTCATCCTTCTTATTTTCTTTCTCTAGTCTTTTCTGTCTCTGATAAACTTGCTCACTTATCCTGCAGTTCTTGAGCTCCTGAGTAAACAGGATATACCAAATAAACCAATGTATTCACTCCGTGAAGTACCTACAGATATTATTGTAAGTAGAGTTTTATAGATTTTAAAGAAAAATAATAGTTACATGAGGATATTTTTATTGAGAAATTATTACTGTAATAAAAAGTAAGTTATTACTTCTCCTTTGAAATTTTCTGCATTTTGTATTATATACAGCATGAGGGCAGTATATGCACATATCAATTCATATTAACCAAAATTTTCATTTTGAAATCCTAAAGATAATAAAAAATTTGATGCCTAATTTAAAGATCCTATTTCCTGGCTTGTATGAGAGTGTGTTTTTCCATGGAAAAAGTGACATCATTATCTCTGTGTGTGCATGCATGCTAGCAAATGCTGGAAAACACCTATATTTTTATGTATATAATATTGCTTTATTACACTGTGGATTCAAAAAAAACAGATAAAAATAGAAGTACCTCAGGCTTTCTTAATAGCACAGATGATTCATGCAAACAAAAAATCACTAACCGGAAAATTACTGATCAAGGCATATTTTAGTCTTAAGAAAAATAGTATTATGTTAGTATCATTTGGTATCACTTCTTCCAGCCACAATCCATTTATTTTTTTCTCATCTGTGAAGCACAGGCAAATTTAATCTGTGACCTTGAGTGGCAGTTAAAATTAGATCTTTGCTAATGAGCTAGCACTTTGAATTGCTGTTGCATTAAAGTGTTTGCTTAGTGCAAACAAGCTGGATTGGTGATAGTTTAAGTTGTTGTTTAGACTGTGTATATCATAATAGTGTACATTATGTTTGGAAAATATTTTTGTAGTTTTTTTTTTTGTGTGTGTGTGTGTTTTTTTGTAACACCATTTTGTTGATTTCAAGAGTGAATGGTGTGAAAAGTTTTTTTTTTTTTTTTTTTTTTCCAATTTACTCAGTATTGGCATGTCCACTGATAGATACTACTAAAGTAAAGTCATAAAGTTTTTTGAGCTACTGGAAGCAGGGGAGATGTATGCTGAAGATGATAAATATTTCATAGTTTTCAAACTGTGGTAGATCTTAAGTATTTTTTTTTTATGGCTTTTGAAAGCGTATGTTACTTTGGCTTTTGTGGAACTTCCAACAATTTTCTGGAATTCTCTAGGTTTCCAGGTATAGCAATACTGTAAAACTCCAAGTTAGACAATCAAGACCGTGTAGTTAACAGAAGGAAAATAGGCATTAGAACGGGGGTGTTCATCTAACATTAACATATAATGGTTGAGTCTGAATACTCAGAAAACTCTCTATTACATTAAATGATGTAGGATCAAAGATATAAACCTCAACATTCAAGCCTAGTCATCATGGATGGCCTTGGATGCTGGCCTCTGAAGGTAAGTGGCAGTGTTTTGAACAAGTGTTAGAGAGGGTGTTATACTAAAAGACTTGCTGTTTTTTTCATTAAATTAGATGTGTACACATTTCAAACATGAAAAAAAAAAACAACACACACACACACAAAATAATTTAACATTTGTCTCGTGATTTAATACTGAATAAGAACTCAAATACATGCCATGCCAGGATCTTTTTGTATATTCAGTGATTTTTTAAATCTAATTACTATGTTATTTTCCTAACATTCTCTGTGGTTTCTTCTTGCTTTCCACCAAAAAAAGTCAATGGCACCTCTTTTTACAGAAATAATTTAAATATATATATATTTAATAATAGGTTTCATTTTATAGTAAACATCCCTAAAGAACTGTTATCTGTGTGAAATACAGAGCTTTGTTTTTTTTTTTTTTTTACATTTGTCTTTCTTTTGCAGGATATCATTGACAGGCTTATTATTTTGAATTCAGAAGCTAAAATTCATTCCTTATTCAGTTATGAACAATCACATATCTTTGGTTTGAGGTAAGATGCTCTTTTTTATTCTCTGGTCACATTAACAAAATAGGATATAACATGCTTGGATGTGTTGCTTCTGATAAGATAATATTTGTTTTTTATTATGCATGAAGGTGAAATTCTACACTCCTCCCTCCCACCCCTTTTTTAACAGAAGAAGATTGAATGAAAAATGTTCTACAAAATGAAAATGGCAATGAATCTAATCTTATTATCTGTAAATGGATATATTGTAATATGATAAGCAATAATAGAAATTGCGTGTTGTTATTTTGTGTAGCTGATTGAAAAGAACGTGTTACATTGATTGTAGTGCATGTAGCGCATACAACAAAAATCATATTGAAGTACTATAATAAGCCAAGTATTTTAAACTATATGAGGTTTTACTATATATAGTCTCCCTCTACTTAGAATTATTTTTTAGTACATTGGTTTAAGTATCACCAATTTCATCCATAATTATTTGGAAAATAGCAGATCACAATTATTTCTGTAACCTGAAGTAACATTAATATTAGAAAACATGAACATGACAATGTCAGCATATTTTAACTGTTTTATAATATTTTAACATACTAATTAGAGTTTCTGCATTTTTTGTGCTTTTTCCCCCCTGTTTTCCAAAGATGTATATATAAATCCTTTAACAGACTTATTTATTAGTAACATGTTTCGTGCAATTGAAATAAAAACTGTCTTGGATTGTGCTTCATAGTATGGAAAAATTTGATAATCTTGCTTGGGCAGGGTATAGCCCAGTTGGTTAAGGACTGCAATATTAGCTTTCTGCAACTGTATCTTTACTTTAATACCAAGGTAAAATTATTTTATACTATGTATGGCTAATGATAAGATGTAGTGTAATTTGCTGATAAGTATGAGTATGGAAGATATGAACAGTGGCAGAATTCGTAGGTGGGAGATAAAATGATTTTGTCTTCTAAATCGGGATTTATAAATGTTGTTTGGGGGAAATCAGTGGTTGGATAGGAATGAGAAATTCTAAGATATTATTTGAAAATTAACATGCTATGAGGCATTTAGGTTTATCCTGACTCCATAAAAAGCTTGACAGAAACCCAATGACTTAAATAAAAATGAGGGAAAGTGAGCTGTTTTAAAGTTTAAAATAATAATTTGCTTTTAGATTGTGTTCTAGACATAGAAGGTAAAAGAATGCACTTCTTGTACCGTGATATTGGAATGCTTTTCTTTGTAGGCAAAAATGATTTACTGAATCTGGGCATGTAAGCAGTTGACTCCCATGCTGTAAGGCAAAGGCTGTTATACAAATCCATGAATCATGTGGTGAAGTTGTGTTTAATGCCTACAACATTTTTAACACAGCCTCTGCTCTGTGAGGTAAAAGAACTACCTGTAACTACACATACGAGCAACGTAAAAAACTCATCCATAATCAGTCAAAAGAAGCCATATGGATAAGCAGATAAGATGGGCTTTAGAGTTCACTGTGGAAATAGCATTTTCTGCTGAAAACAGACAAAGTCAAAAAACAAGCGGAAATCCAGAAGATGTCTGATATTCCTCTTTTCACTTAATACGCAGAGCCAAATCGCCAAATTCTTCCTTTTTTTAAAAAAAAAAAATTATTTTTGTTGTTGTTCAAAAGTCCCGTTACCTTCTTATCCCTTCATTGCCTTTCCTATAACAGGATGATTCAAGTCTAGGGATTATAATACAGGCCTATGTACACCAAAAAAAGAAAGTAAAAAAAAAGTAATGAACTGTTTTGTTATTGATTAAGTAGCCTTTTATGAGCTTGTGGGGATTGCTGTTATTTTTATTTTTCTCCAAGTAATTGAGAATTGGCACATACAAGCCTTCTACTATGGCAAATCCAAATGCCTGCACAAGGCAAATATATAATATTATGTAGTTACTCAAAATTTTCTATTACAATAATACTAGAATTCTGAATGAATCTAGTATTTGCCATGCTTATGGTATTGTTTACAGTATTATGCCTTGCAAGAAACCCTAGTCTATATTATTTTAATGTGAGAGGTATACAGTTACTGTCAAATACATTTTGAAAGTGAGTTCCATGAGCTTTTCTGTGAATCCTGCTGACCACAGACGTCTGTGTTCTGAAAAGTAAACCTTTTATTGTGTACTTGGTATGCTCCTTGACCAAATCCCATCAAGAATATCAAGCTTAGCAGCATTTAGATCAAATACAGTATCAAATGTTGAACAGATCTGAAAATGTAGGCAGCTCATTAAAAGGAGCAAAAGAACTGTATTTCTCTGCTGCTATGTAGAAATAAAACACATTTTTGTGAGCATTGAAAAACTGAATTGTTTTGTAGGATTTTGGTAAAATGTTTACCTAGATTTTTTTATTTTTTTTTCCCAATGACTTTAATACTAGTAAACAGCCCAAACCACTTTCTCTAATTTTTCACAGCATCTGCACAGCCATGTACTTTGATATTTGGTCAGGTACCATTGTACTGTGGCTTGCCTAGAGCCAAGTGCTGAACTTTGATCTGTTTAACTTATAGGTTATATTCTCAGGTCCTGTAAAACCTTTCTATTGCTCAAAAGTGTTACAAAATTGTTTATTTGAATGTTAAGCAACTTCTTCCATTTACCACTGTATTTTTCTTCATGTGTGTACTGTGCTTCAGTGATTTAAAAATGTTTAGTTTATTAACTGTTTAACTATATGCAATTTAAAATATATGTGTTTCCGTGGTTTATTTAAACAATACAGTATAGTATATTTAAACAATATAGTATAAACAGTATAGGTATATTCATTTATCTCTTCAGTGTTATTATTACATTTTCTGGTGGCTGATTGTTTTAATTTTGATTAAGTATGAATTCTGAAGTATTACACTGATGGACACCTCTGCAGAGACTCTACTGACAGCTTTCTTTTTCACACTTTCCTCCTCTGAGAAGTAGTGTCAGGGAAAAATCAAAGGGAAATTGGAGGGAAGCTCGATAGGGTTTTGCATAGCCAGTATCTCTTAGCCTATAAAGAAAGTTCCTGAGAGTGCATTTGTACAGACAAGTAAAATATCAGTTCCACAGCAAGTTATCCTAGTGGGAGGCTCCTTTTTTGTAACTCTCAGCTCGGAAGTGGTTTGGCCTAAGAACCTTCTTCAGCAGTCACAGATGGTTCATTGTTCCTGGACTTTTGGCAGGTCATTTCTGGTCTGATCCAAAGAGATCCAAAGGCTCTTGGATCTTGATTTTCTGAAGCCCGTTGAGTCTTAACGTTTCAGGTGCTTTCAAGTGTAGTTTTCTGAGCACACTTCTAGGTGTCTGTTTTGTAGTCAGGGATTAAACAGGTAATTTCTTGACCCACAAAGGTGAATGACATAAATCCCATACATTTTGCTCTCCCATGGGAGCACTGGAGTATATTGCCCAGAAAGGCAGTGGAGACTCCTCCTTCCTTCAACATCTTCAAAAACCACTTGAACATGGTCCTTGGCAACCTGCTTTCTAGGTATCTGATCTCCAGAGGTCCCTTCCAAACGTAATCATTTTGTGATTTTGCAATTAAATCCTTTTTTTTTTATTTTTTATTTTTCTGATCCATTTGTCTTTTATTGCAGCTATTGCATATTTCCAGGATAAGATCTATTCACCTGAAGGCACTTTTCATATTTTTTTATATTATTATTATTCAAAAAGGGAAACTTTAGATGAGAAATTGGAGATAAGAATAGAAAAATGAAAGCTCATAGTTCCTAATATATATATAGAATGATTTTCGAACTGTCAGTTCAACTTCAAAGCAGATTTGGACTTACTTAGAAGCAGGAGGAATTTTTTTCAAGCAGTCAACATTGGCTGATAAAAGAGCATTGAAGACTTTTCAGTTGCTGTACAGCCTGAAAGTCTGGGTGCACAGGAACCCATACAAAAATTCTCAGTAGACTTTCTATTTTAGAAGATTCTTAACTTAAATTGCCATCAGAGCACGAATCCTAGGAAAAGGGAATTAACAGCAGTAATCAAACTAAGAAATTTGAATGTTTTATTTATAGAGAGAATTTCCTTAATTTACTGATCAACTTAATTTCTTTGATACAAGCATACATATTGATTGTATCTTAAAAGTTATTGGATGTGAGAGAGAACAATTTTCATAAAGGTGAAAACCTTTATGAAAACTTAACCACCTCCCTTTCAAGGCTGATCTCTTTGAATCATTGTAACTTTTATTAACAAAGGAGTTGAGTAAACAGTGGTAACATACTTTTTCTTTCAGACCAATGAATATCCCACATCAAGGCAACTCATAGTATTTCAGTAGGGTGAATACATCTGTGAGTCGAGTTTTTTCTCATGCTGAGAAAATGTATGCATAATATATGTATTTTCAAAGCCTCTGCCTAAAGCATTATTCAGGCATTAACATATAGCTGTGCTCTCTATTCAGAAATCCAGTTTTCTGTGAATTTTGGAGTGATACTGTATTGTTAACTGGATTAAAGCATGACAAAGTACCAATTTTTTACCTTAGATAACGAACCCCCAGTCTCTAAAAAGTATCAATAGTCCAAAATAAGTTCAAAGTTATCCAGTTAGTTCTGACTTGCATAAAACAGAAGAATACTGTTATTGAGAGTAGACATGGACATGGTTTCATGTTTCTTTTTTTTCCTTATCAATCTTACATTCTTACATACATATACCACTACCTTCAGCCTTTTTTTTTTTTCCCCATAGGGGATTTCTTTGGTTATAAGTCAGTAAAGCTCCTAAATGTTATGAAGTCAAAAGATCTTGTATATGTACTTTCAGAATTAGAAGAATATTAGTTGTTAGCCCTGCACTTGTTCATTGAAGCACCTCGTGCTAGTAGGCATTAAGCAAAAATAACAGTACTCTGTTCAACAGTTTGTCTTCTTGCAGGAAAGTATCTGGAAAACTCAGAGAATCAAATCCTCTTCCTTCAGATAGGCAAACTGGGGCTGTTTAATTTTAAAGACAAAATATGCTTGCTTAGCATTAGAGACTTCTGAAGACAGTGTGTTTTGTAGAATCATAATTTGAACTGCAATGAAAAGTAGATTAATTTCAGGCATATGTAAGGTAAAGCTGAAAAAAAGAGTATCTGTTACAGTGCATATGTATGATAAGTACTCTGTATGGTACTTTTAAATGTATATGTTTATGAAAAATTAAAGAAAATTGGAAATATTAGTCTAAATCACAAGTTCGTCAATATCAGCTTCAAGTTGTAGAGCTATAGAGCTTGCCACAGTAGAAAGTGGGTATTGTATTATTATTGGATTAGTGTAATAAATATTCTGACATTGTTAAGTTGTATTTTTTTGTTGTTTCATAGTATATCACAGTGAATACATTTTTTTCTTCTAATGCTCATTTTTTTACTTGCTGAATGGGTGCAGAAGATTATAAAAATGCATTATATCTATTTCTGTTGTTCTACAAAATTAGTAAGGGAAAGATTTAGGAAAGAAAATTTTAATGGCTTATACTATATTGACATCAAAATCAATCAGCCTCTTGAAATTTGCCTCAAAACAGAATGTATTAATCTAAACTTCCTCTAGTGCATTCCAGTGAAATCCAAGTGAATGAATTAAATCCTACAGGAGCTGGGAGACGAACAAATATATGATTGTTAGGCAAGGGATAACTGCATGTTTAGGAAAAATAGATAATAAACACCCCTGCATTCTTTTACTATTTTCATCAGCATTGTAAACATGCCCTCATAAATATAATTGCATTTTAATAATGAGGTAGCTGCTGCGTATGAAATAATTTGTTCCTTTTGTACTTACATTATATATATTGTTAATTAAGAGCATTTGACTTTAATGCTTGTAACACAACAGAAGGAGTATTGATTATCATGTTTTATAAAGGTAGAATGTATGAATCCTTATAATTCTTTTTCCGTAGGTCAACATGCTATTTGGATTGACCTCTTTTTATTAAAAAGCCTTATGATTAGCAGAAGGTTTTCTTAATTCTCCAAGATCTCATGGATTTCAAATTGAAGGAAGACTTTTTATTTAAAACTGTTTTCTTTATACGATTTATATCTTCTATTTAAACAAATTAAACATCCCATTTAGAAAAAGCAGTATTCTTTTAACAGTTTCATGTTTTTTTTTCCACCTTCCTTGTTGTACATCTTGTCTTCCACATATCTGTCTTCTGAATATACTTCCTCTGAGCCCATGAACACTGTTGTCTAATGTGTCTGATGAATCTTTTGATCACCAGCATTTGAATGACAAGGCTAGGACATCAAGTCCTGCAACAAAATTTGTGATGCTATTGGCTGGATGTACTGAAGAAACTCTTTGCATAATGACACGTCCTATGTCATTATGTATTTGGGTATGAAAGCAAGCCATGTTCATTGAGTTCTTTCTCTCAAGGGGAGAAAATGGTATGGTGAGAGAGGGGGGAATTGAATCTGATGTTTATTTTTACCTCTTACTCTGCCAGATTCAAATTCAAATCTTATGTTGGAAACATGAAAGACTGTGTAATCCTCCAAATATTTTATGCCAAGCCTTTTAAAGTTGAATAAGGAGAAGTGATTAATAATTAGTGAGCCATTTTTTACTATTTTAATTGTGTTTTCTGTTTAGCAAGTGATATGCAATTCTTTGGAAACCAGCCTCTTCCCACTGGAAGTGCATGCTGTGTATGGGGAAGACTTGATCAGTAGTGGTCACTGGAGATTGCACATACATCCTGTAAATTTGACACCTGTTTAATAATCTAAAAGTACAAGAGAACAGAGTCTACATTACTAGTGATGGGGAGCTGCAACAAGATTATGTTCATCTGCTTCTACATTACATACTATGTTAATTCATTATTTTTTTTTTGTTAGTTTGTATGCCAATATATTTGTTAAGTATATTAATGTAGAACAACTTCTATTGAATGGAATAGGAACAGCAGATTCTGTGATTGGATTCTATCACTTATTTGTTGGTGTTTTGTTTTGCTTTTTTTTGTTTGGTTTTTGTTTTTTTCTTCATACATATCGGGGGAAATGAAAACACTTCATTTCCTGAAATTTAGAATCAGCTTCACTTTAAGTCCTCTAGGCTCGCAAGTGAGGCTCATGAAAAACATTTCTGTTTGTCTAGGGAGACTCTTACCATTAACAATCATGTTACATGTGATTTGTAAATACATTGGAGCAGAAGTGCTCTTTTGAAAATCTTTTAATGAGGAAAAAGTCATAAGAAATACTTAAGTCCCTGAGCTCCCTTACTGGGAAAAACGTGACTACCCAAAAATAGTCTTCTTCCAGTGTAGGTAGTCTAACTTCCAATGGCCCAGGCATCTGAGGTGTAACTCAGGGTATTGATAAATACACTGTACCCACATCATCTCATATTTCTTCAATACCCCAATCAGCTTTGCTTTCAGGACAACTAAAAGCCTTGATTCTTTAAAAAATGATGTGTGGAGGCATACTCTATCTGCTCATTATTACTGACTTCTGTTCAGTCTGTAAAGGCAGCTTGTGAAGCTTTGCATGGTTAAAGCTTCCAAGTGCCCATTCTGCTGTAAAGCCAACTTGGATTTTGGCTTCTTTTTGCTAGCTTTTCTGTACTGGTCTGGCACACATGATAGTAATTGCAACTCACTTTTTGGATCAATGTTCTCATTGGAGCTCAGGCAGTTACTCAGAGTAATAAAAAATAAATCAAATTGGTAACGTAGGCTTCGATGTTAAACATTTTAATGTTAATCACCTATGAGGATGACACTGGAATTATTTAATGAAAGTTTTGCTTTGGGTTTCTATGTTGGTATCCATATTCATTTAGCAAGAAGGAAATTCTGCAAATGTAAAGTGGTCCCAATCCTCATTTTTCCCCTCATGTTTTGAATATTGATTTCTGAGAGAGAAACAAAGACCCATACTCTCTGTAAATGTTATGCTGTATATTTAAACTGAGCTGAATCATCCATGCATGTATTTAGAGCAGGCAGTAACTGCAAGCCAAAAGAAAACCTTTTTCTGAAGACCAGTTTATCCTACCATTTTGGGGTTGCATCACTGGAATGACTTACTGAAAATGTCGATGCACATGTTTCAGGTTTGGCTAACCATTGTTCCCTGCCTGAACAGACATGTTACTGATGTAACAGTATAGATTAATTCGGATGTGCCAGATTCCTTTTTCCCTATGGTGCATGGATTGTTTCTGTTTATGCCACATTTTTTTAATATTCTTTTGCTCAGATAATATACTGTGTCTGGCTGCAATGGAGGTAATTTTCCTCACAGCCACTTATGTGGTGCTGTGTTTTGGATTTGTGCATAAAGTAGTGTCAATAACTCCCCAATGTTTTGGCTGACTCTGTGTGAGTACTGCTCAGGAGCAGGACTTTCTCTTTATCCCACTTCCCTGCAAGTAGGCTGGTACGCAGGAAGATAGGATTGAACACAGCCAAAACAGCAGACCCAGACTGGCCAAAGGGATATACTGTATGAAACTCTGTATATACTGTATAAAACCAAGGTGACGTGGGATGGGAAGTTGGTCTTGAAGATAGCTGTTGCTACGTGACTGTCTGGGAGCTAGTCTGCTTGTGGAACGTGGTGTGTGATTGCCTTTGCATCACTGTTTTTTTCTTCTTCCCTCCCCCCAGCCCCGTCTTTCCTGCCTATCTTTACCCATGAGTTTTCTCACTTCAACTCTTCTGTTTTTCTCTCCAGCCCATTGGGGAGTGAACAAGAACTGTGTTGGTGCTTAGTTGCTGGTGAGGTTCAACCCACCACAGACAGTACAACTACCATATCCTACTCTATCCAATAGTATATCTCACATGTTTTTCTGCCAAGGGAATACTCACAGGTATGCCTGAAGTGAGAAAAGAGTATCAGATAGGGATTGGAAAGAACGTGTTAGGAAAGTAAGGACGAATAGTCTACGGGCTGTAGTGAGAGCTGGAGAAAATCAGAATTGGGTTTAACCATAATAAAAGATTGTGTGTGAGAGAATCACTTGAAGTTCGGAAAAAATAGACAATCAAGAAAAGGGGAGTACAAAGAATATATATATATATATATATGTTTTTTAAAAAGGAAACTCACAGGAAAGAAGTGAGAAGAATAAGATATCTTCATAATAGGTGCTTTTTAGTAAATCAGAAATTTATATGTGGTTTTATTATTTTGTTATTTTAGGTGAAAAAATAGGCAACTTAAGAACTGATTTTTATTTATTTTTATTTTTAGCAGATAGATTTCTGTTCCCCACGAAGGACTGACTGTTCTGCCATAATTCTCGAAATCATTATGATTCCATCT
Source organism: Anas acuta (assembly GCF_963932015.1). Lineage (NCBI taxonomy): Eukaryota > Metazoa > Chordata > Aves > Anseriformes > Anatidae > Anas > Anas acuta. Next base: position 65,614,974 of record NC_088981.1, read on the forward strand.
ACCAAAACCAAGGGGATAGCCAGTTTACATAGTTACACAAGTACCAGTTAACATGCTTTCTTTCAGACTAGAAAGTGCTACTCTAAAGTAGCAGTTGTGATTGTAAGTTGAAGGGGAAGAATTCAGGAAGCACCCTCCAAGAAAGACAGCAATGACATGGGACAGGAAATGCAGAATTCAGAAACCAAATTATTTATCATTGCCATATTTTCACAACTATTTTACCTTTTTCTGAATTTCATTAAAATTTCTATAAAAAACTGCCCTCAGATGAGGTTTTATCTGTATTGCATTTTCTTCTTGGGAGTATAGTATATCTTACTATTATTTTCACATAATTGTACAATCATTTGGGATTGGAAGGGACACTGGAGATTGTCTAGTCCAACTGCTCTGCTCAAAGTATGTTCAACTAGAGAGCATTGCTCAAGGCTGTGAACAGGCTGGTATACAGTATCTCCAAAGCTGGAAATTCTGCAACATCTCTAGGTAGCCTGTTTCACTATTTCACCACCATTACAGTATGTAAAAAAGGAATTTCCTATATTTTGCTTCATGCCCATGGCCTCTCTCCATTGTGTACCACTGAGAAGGGTCTGGCTCCGTCTTTTCATACTCTATTATCAGCTTTTTATGTACACTGATAAGAACACTGCAAAGCCTTCTCTTTTCCAGACTGAACAATCACAGCTTTCTCAGCCACTCTCCATGTTAGATGGTCTAAACCTCTAAAATGTCATTTGAATACCCAAGCAGAGGCTGTTCATGTTCATGTCTCTTATATTTTGTCATTTATCCTACCGCTATCCCTTCTGTTTGACTATGGTTTGTTTTATTTTTCTGCTCTGCCTTGTGTACCAAAGATGTTCTAAGCATTCTTAGCCATCAGTATTCTCCTGGTTGTTTTTGACTGCTGGAAACGTCAAACAGGTTCTTTACCATTTAAAGTCGTCGTACTTAATGGGAGAAATGGTCTGTCTTCGTAATGGATCCAGTGCTCTTTTTGTGGATTTTTCTCCTATAATGCAATAAAAAAATATAGTTGAACTATCATTTCTTCTTTTGTGATTTGGAGAAGTACTGAGAATGAATCAATGTCAGGAACTAATTAATGTAAAATAAATAGAACATGCAGACATTTGAAATTTGAGCAGTTTAATACTAAAAAAGCAGCAACAACAAAAAAGACATACTGTCATCATGTCTATTTACTCCTTGGTCACAATTGTTTGAATTTTCAGGCGTTAAATTACTTATGGATGGCCCATGATTTTTTGCTATTGTCAGTAGAAGCATATTGGGAACTACATGGAAGAAATGAGCATTGACTAACAGATGAAAAATTTCAAACAATATGTATTTTCTAGTTCATACCAAGTCTTATGTAAATGCAAAATATAATTCTGATCAGACTTAATTTATGATGAGTTTTATCATTGTGATAGAACAATATAAGAATAACAACAAGAATGTTTAGTTGTATCATTTTCACTGAACAGTAAACCTTCAATGCAATTTGTTTCTGTGTTATAGTGAACAGATTAGTTTTAAAAAAATAATAATAATAAAAAAAAAACTTGGACTTGACCTGGCTCAGATTTATATGAAATATGTTGGATTAGTTTCACTGTTAATTTACTCTGAAGTTACAAAACAAAATTGTGTGTAATGTGCTGTCATGCTGTTGTGACTATTGACTTAATTTACCATTTTTTTTGCTTTTCTGAAATAAAAAAGTAGATTTGTTGGTTCTGTTGCATGTTAAATCTTTTATTGCCTTTGAGCTGTGTTAAATTTGATAGTACAGAACCGTTTAAGAGCCTATTTTCTAAAGGAAAGGTGTGTTTTTATCTTGTCTCTCCCTGACGCCTGCATTGCCCATGGTAACCCGATCTTGAGTTACCTTACCTATTAAATAATTTCTTCACTTGTCTCATGGAATGTCTTATTAAGTCTGTGTCACTTCTGTGTTCTGTGATAGAAATTCAAAACCAGACTGAGCTGACCAGTGATTATTTTCTATGGTTGTTCAGTGCACATGTAAAATTTCTTGGGAACCCGTTCCCTGTTTGCTCAAGTCTGTGACACTTGAGTGGCTAAAGAGGATACAGAACCGTTCCTGACCCAATTCTGTCTGGGTATTTTTCTGATACTGAAAGTCCTCCCCTGCTTCCTCCCTCACCCCATTTTGAGATCTCATAAACATGTTCACCTTTGTTTTATTGTGCATTACTGGAATTCTGACTGATGCGCTATCACTTCAATGTGTCCTGCAGGTTGTTAAATGTGCTTTGCTGTGAGCTTAATACCCTTTTGTTCTTGGAAACTCGCTATAAAGTATCACAAGTTTTACTAACTGCTCAGGAAGAAAATGTCACAGAAACTTCTGAAGGACCAGGGTAAGAATTGGCCTATGTAAATGTTATTTGAATTGTCAGACTTTTCTCCTGAGTATATATGAGTTCCTTAGTAGCTTTGAACATAGAGATGCTCTTACTGTAGTTAGCATCTAATGTATATAAATTTACCTAGGAGCATGTTTATCATAAATCTTAAATTATCAGAAGATACTTCATTCTTTTTCCTACTTCAAAGTCAAAAATGTAAAAGTGAAAGGCAAGTATTTTTCTCCTTTTCATTTGCATAAATCTTGTTATTTATTTATTTATTTATTTTTTAATGGAGTGCAAAATTTGTTGGTGCAATTGTGCCTTTTGATATTACTTGATGTTACTCTTCTGTGTATATAATATAAAATAAGGGTATGTATGTATTAAAGGCATATTAAAGGCATCACCAGTACTTTGATTTTTTTTTTTTATTTGTACCTTAGTCAGCTCTCCAACTTTTGTGAGATTCTATTGCTGACTTTTAAGTAAAATTGCACAATTTATCTTTTAAAAAATGAAAGTGTATTTTGGGGATTGAAGTAGATGTTCGTTTAGTCCCAACCACTTTGTCCTTTCTCTCAGCATGTTTAATGTTAAAAACTTAACTCTTTCTGTTTGCTGTATGGGACCAGTACAGAGCTTGAATCAAACTGTATGGGCTAAAATCTCAGCAGATAAACATTATTGTTATATACTATTTGAACAGGAGACCTATTGTTTCCTTAAACAATAGATACTGTATTCTAAAAAACTCGGTATATAAAAATTGATTTTTAGTTCCTTTAAAAAAAAAATTTTGCCCTGAGGTACAAATTGATTTAAGACAGCAAGTTAGGGGTGTGTTAAGTTCTGAATAACTGCTTATTTGGGAAAGCAGAAATTGCTGATAGGCCAAAAAAGGGAACAGATTTTGATGCTGTTAACTGCTTCTGCCCTAGTTACTGAGCATGTGGGCATAACAAAGCCTGAAGTTTTAGAATCGTAGAATATCCCAAGTTGGAACGGACCCACGAGGATTGTTGAGTTCAACTCCTGGGTCCCCAAAGGACCGCCCAAAAAATTAGACCATGCGTTTGAGAGCAGTGTACAAATGCTTCTTGAACTCCGGTAGGCTCAGTGCCCATGACCACTTTCCTGGGGAGCTTGATTCATTACCCAACCATCCTCCCAGTGAAGAACCTTGTCCTGATATCCAGCCTTAACTGCCCCTGTCCCAGTTCCATGCGATTCCCTCAGGTCCTGTCGCTGTCCCCAGAGAGCAGAGCTCAGCGCCTGCCTCTCCGCTCCCCTCGTGAGGGAGCTGCAGGCTGCCATGAGGCCTCCCCTCAGCCTGCTCTGCTATGGGCTGAAACAAACCAAGGGGCCTCAGCCGCTCCTCACATGTCTTGCCCTCCAGACCCTGTACCATCTTCATAGTCCTCCTTTGGACACTAGACCCTTCACCAGCTTTGGAAACCTCCTTTCTACTCTTTTGTTTCCCCTAATTGCTTAGGTGTTTCCAGTCAGTATTAGGTAGAGGAGTACAAAATTAGAGTAATACTTGCAGACATCACAAAACACTTCATGTTTCTGTTTATTTCTTTATGCCTATTTATTTCCCAAGTCATGTTTTAACTTTGCATCTCTGAAGTTATTCTTGCTCAACACAGTTTTCTGAATTAAACAGTCATTGGTAAATCAAAGTGGTAGTGATTTTTTAATTTTTTGTGTGTGTTGTTTTGTTTTCCAGAGATATTATAATCGATGGCCTATCAGTTGAGAGAAACCATGTTCTTGTTAGAGTATATCTTATTGGAGGACCACAGGAAAGGATTTTGCCTCAGAGAGTACTAGATAAGGTTAGAATTTAAAATTTATTAATTTCTGTTTCTTTACCTCTTATCCTCATTAATTGAACATTTTGTTGATATTTTAGGACATGAAAAATTATTTAACATTATAAAATAGCAGTCCACCTTTAGCTTTATAAAGGGCTAACACTGACACTAAAAAAAATAGGTTTTTTTAGTGGATGCACTGTTGGCATGTGCCTAGGACACTCCACAATCAGATGAAGTTTTTGTATTGATGCATTTTAGTAATACTTTTCTCACTATAAAAATGAATGCAATTTGTCCATTTTTTACTTCTATATTTCTGTTTTTTCTTTATTACCTTTCCATTTGTTATATCATGTTTTTTCCATGCTTGAGTTTTCATTTGTGGTACTTAATACTTGGAGCTTTCATCAATGTTCTAACAGTACAGTGTTCGTTAAACAGTTCCTTTAAATGTTCTACTTCTTATGAAGTAACTCTTACAAAAATGGAACACAAATTACTGTCAGCACAGGAAAGACAGCTAGATCAATGCATAAAATTGGAATTACAAGGTTCTTCTGTTTGTTTGTTTGTTTGTTTGTTTAAAAAAAAAACTTCCAATTTCCCTTTTGGTTGAAAAAAGAATTGTAACATCAAAACTGTCAGTGGTACATACTGGAACAAGTTTTGGCTCAAAGTCTTTGTGGATTTTGTGTCCTTTAACTTTTATTTTAGTTATGAAGTATATCATCTTGAATTGTATATCAAGCCTATTTTCTTATATAATCAATAGTTCTGGGAGCTTGACCTAATTTAATTTCTTTTTGGTCCTGTTTCTAGGGCAGTGATCCATATCCTTGGCCAATGTTTTCATCGTTCCCTTTGCCAAAGTGCTATCTTGCAGAAATTCCTAGGAAAACTGAATTCAGACAAGGTATGTACAAAGCACTCAAATAGTGTAGATGTTGAACAAACATCTGTCATTTTATTTTTTTTATTTTTTTTTTCCATAGATTATGATCTCATAAATACCTAAGGATTTTTCATTGTTGGCTGCATTTGTAGCTAAGTAAGTTGGTTTGGTTTTCCATGTCTGGCTTTGTGCAACTGTCAATCTGCAAAGCTCTGTTTACTAATCTAATTCCAATGCAAACTTAAAGATTAACCTTTTGGCTTGTCTCAGGTGGGTGAGTCATGAGATATATTTATATCGTCTCTCTAGTAACTGAAGCAAGACGTTATGGTTAAGCTACATATCTTTTGTACACTATTTTCTTGATTCAGATCCCCGTGTTTACAAAACTTGTTGGTGTGTGAAATAGACAGTGTTTAGGATAGTTGGTTTCCGCATTGAATATCAATTTGTAATGTGGGTAGACTAAAGAATCCTTTGAAGAACTATCTAGGCAAAGCAGTTTAATTCATACGGAGAAAACATTTTAAGATTTTAATTTGCATAGACAATGCAAAAGAACCTGGTGAATGAGTTATAATAAGTAAATTGTCCTTTGTATTTGTTCATGTTCACTATATCCTTGAGATGTTCTTATTAAACTTACTTGTGAGTTTCTTCAGCCAGTGTAGATTTTCAGAAGTGATAGAAGTTCTACATCAAATGAAGTTTAGATAATATTCTCTATATAGATATCTAGAAAAATAAAGCAGTTGACAAAATTTGTAAAGAACAGAATACTCTGATTCCTTTCTCTGATAAGAGAAAAAGCAGTGTAGTTATAAAAGAAGGGAATTTTATTTACTTCAGTAATACTGTTCAGGTTTCCCATGGTAATTTTCATGACACTAAATTTTTAGATCAAATCACTGTAAAATGGGTGCCCAGTTCTTTTAAAAATGTCTTCAAGAAGGCAGGTGGCCTTACTCTTCAATATTTGCTGTATCTCTCAGAACGTCTCTTGTCTTGTTCAGAGCAATTCTGTTGCTTGTCATTAACAAGTGGCCTAATGGAATGGGGTTGGTGTTTGTTGCTTTACAGGATGACAACCAGTTAGGAAAGCTTGGTTAAAACTTTTTGACTAAAAGTAAATTTACTAGAATTAAGTTTCAAAGATATGCAAGTATGTTAGATAGAGGTATGGAAATATATTTTATTTCAAATGGCATTTTTATATTATAAAATACTATACAACTCAAAAATGAACAGTGCATTTGGTTTCATAGTCAAACAAAACATTTAATGCTTTTTACTTGTAAAAAAAAGACACTACTGAGTGTGTTCTGTTTCAATTCTAATTTTTTAAAATGAATTATTCTTCATCAAACTGTGAATCTCTGATTTGCTGGGCTGAAGCTTTCAGGATGTGTAAGTTTTTTCTTGTGGAAAAAAAGCGTGAGAATGAATAGATCAAATATGAAAAGAATTAAATTCATTAATTACAGATTCCTGTAATTGGAAAAAAAGAAATCAAGAGCAAGATTAGAAAATGGGGTATATCTGGACTCAATTTTTCAACAGTATAATATGACAGTGATATGAGGGTTCTTTCACAAGAGATTGGAACAAGTTATGATTAATATCTATGGGTTATGTTTGTACAGGACAGAAGATAATTGTTTGCCATTGAAGCCAGTGAGTCCTTGAGTGGAGTGCCTCTAGCATGGGTATAGCAGTCTAAGAGAAACAAGTACATTAGGGGAATTCTAGAGCAGAGCTATAAATCGTGCCTTTGAGATGTTATGTATGAATATAGACTGAAATCACAGTATCACATAATATTTTGAGCTGGAAAGAACCACAAGTATCCTTGAGTTCAACTCCCTCCACATAGGACTACCTAAAAGTTAAACCATTGTCAAACACTTCTTGAACTCTAGTAGGCTTGGTGCCATGATCACTGCCCTGGGGAGCCTGTTGCAATGCCTGACCACCCTCTCAATGATGAACCTTTTCCTAACATCCAGCATGAACCTCCCTTTACACAACTTCATGCTGTTTCCTTAGGCCCTAGTATTAAGGAATAATTGCAACTAGCTGATACTGAAAAAGCAAAGGCAAGTCTCTCAGTATATAAAAAGCAATTTTAAGGAGGACAGTTAGTTCTTCCATGTCCCTGTGCAGAAAAAGTAGTTGGTTTATTTGGCAGTGAAGATTTGTTACAAATTAACTTAAAACAATTTAGTAGGATGCATCTAGAAGTCATGAAATCATCAGTGGAGATTTTAAAAGCAACCTCTTTGGAGTTGTATTTATTCAGCATTCATGTTGTATAGCTGTTACACAGCTTGCTAGAAAGTTTAAGACATTTTCGTTAGACATTATTTCTTTTTCAGTGCAAATAGCTGGACAGGGCTCACACAGACTTCATCTGTATGGCAAGAGTTCTGCTGCCATTCAAAAAATTGTACATCATATGATTGGGGATGTTTAAATGCTTGTTATATCCATCACTAAAGAACAAAGGCTAGTGCGGTTCTTCTGTGATTCCCTGAAGTTGTTGGTGTTCAGATTTCGCGCTGTGATGTTACGTAACTTCTATGGTATCATTTCTGTCCACTGCTTGGGGTGCTTATACTACATGAATAATTAAAACTACTAGATTCTTAGCACTGCTAAAGAATGTACAATTTCTTTGGCTGAAGTGGAAAAGGTTTTAACTGTAGGTTTTATTCTGACTGTCCTGACCTCTTTTTAACCTCCCCTCTTCTTACCCAGGTGACATGGACACCTGAAGAGAAGTTTACCTTTCTTTTTTCCTTTCAAAATTGGTTCTTGTCTTATAATTGTGGTGTCAGCTGTAAAAAAAAAAAAAAGATGGAAGTTGCCTTTTTGAATGCAAGCTGAAATTAGAGTGAATATTTTGGAACTCGTATGGCTGTTGCTTTCTGTAAAGATTATGTACTTCTGAAGTCAGGGAACCGTAGAGCTTCATTTTCACAGTCCCAGACCTGAAGTAGCTTATGAAAGTAGCAAATGTAATGGAAGTCATAGATAAAAATTGAAGTAGAATATTGATGGGTGGTCATTGAAAAGAACTTACTCATGCTGTGTTTATGATGAAGAAAATCCAAGAAATAGTTTGTTCTTCCATCTCTAAATTCTTTTGAAGTATACATGCGGCAGTGGTACCTTTCTGGTTGTGCATTTTGGGTGTGGACTGGGTGTGGATATTTTGCCTCACTGGATCAAAAATGAAGCAATCATAATTTATGCTGGTAAAATTACATTCCTCCATTTCATGACGATACTTTCAATGGGTAGACTCAACTTTTGGGGTGTTTGTGGAAGGTGTGGACTGCATGTGTTTGAGGAAAATCTGTAGTGCTTCATTCTTTACAAATCTGCCCTGGTTTAGCAGGTGTTAGTTAGGCACTTGCCTGAATGATGTACATAGCTGTAGGAAAGGATGTATGGAAAAATCAACTTGATGAGTTGTGCTTTAATGTGCATTAATTGTTTCAGCCAGTATTTAAAGTTGCAAATCTGTTGGAAAGCAGTGTATTAATGGCTCACCTCTGTCAAATACAATTTATAATGAAACTTCAAATTATTTCTACAGATCATTATGTAAGTGTGGAAATTAATTATGCCATTTCCACCTGTTTACACTGCAGCAAGATATCCTGTTGCTTTTCTTTTGTTATAGTTGTTCAATTACAATTTCAGTAATGTAATTTGAGGAAGAATTTTCAAGAGCTTTTCAGAGTGATATAATTCTTTGTTATTCAGGTTACAACTATTAAAAATAATGTGTTTTTTTTTTTTTTTTTGACTTGTAATATTAACTACACCGTGGGTTATTAAAAGTTAAACTTTTAAAATGATATTCCATGTAATATTCATTCTTCTATTAGCACAGATCTGTTGTCCTTTTCTTCTCGTAGCTCTGCAGTTGTGACAGTTGGTGATGAGTGTGACTGAAGAATTGTGTCCATAATTTTCCTGCAATTACAGTCACTGCTTAGAGTTTTCAATGTACATACACACTCCATCATACGTTTTGTCTCTGTGACTGTTAGAATTCAGAATCGCTATCAAAAATCTTCTGTAATCATGTTCTTAAAGCCTTTTAATGTTTTATCTCATCCGTTGTTCTGCCTTTACCTTATCCTCTAATGTGAATGGAACCCCCACCCCTGGTCCTTTGTCAGTGAACCAGCTGTGATAGCTTTCCTGTTACTTTCGTCACCTGCACTTTGTGACTTTTCCTCTATTTTATTTTTGGCAGTCTTTACATATGAGCTGCTTTTTTCCACTTGAAGAAATTCTACTCCATTAATGAAAGGTGAAAGAGTAAGCGTACAGGCAAATCTGAAATGAACACAGATTTTCCTAAAAGAAGGAATTCATAATAACACTTGCAGGGATTTGTTTTCATGTGATAGTGCAATATGATATGGTCAGGTTATTCATTATCTCTTACTTCAGATTTTGAATAAGATACACATGGCTTTATGGATCTGAATTTCTTTGTAACAGAAAACCACTTTTGTTGTGAACATAATCAAATGAGAAGGGGCTTGTGGCATTTCTGATGTTTTGTAAAGAATTTATGAATTTTCCTCTGCTTTGCCTGCTTTAGACACAAGAATAATTTAAAGAATTATAAAGCAACATCTTTCAGGGAGTTAAATCAGTTTAAAGTTGCAGGAAGTTATGGTGTGGTGGTTCAAATCTCACACATGCAGCTGTAGTGAGTTGTGGTTAAAACCCAGAAGACAGCAAGCACCACACAGCTGTTCACTTACTGCCACCACCAGTGGGATGGGAGAGAGAATCGGAAAAAAAAGGTAAATCTTGTGGGTTCAGGTAAAGACAATTTAACAGGTCACCTAGAGACAGCATGACAGAAGAGGAAGGAAAAATATTACTAATGTTTAAAAAATCATACAAAGCAAGTGATGCACAATGCAATTGCTCACTACCCACTGACTGATACCCAGCCAGTCCCCAAGCAGCAGCTGCCTGCCCTGGCCAACTCCCCTGGTTTTATTGTTGAGCACAGCACCACATGGTGTGGGACATCCCTTTGGGCAGCCTGGGCCAGCTGTTCTGGCCATGTCCCCTCCCAGCTCCTGGGGTGCCCCCAGCCTCCTTGCTGGCCGGGCAGCACCAGAAGCAGGAGAGGCCTTGGCTCTGTGCAAGCGCTGCTCTGCAGCAACTGAAACATCCCCCTGTTATCAGCATTGTTCTCATCCTAAATCCAAAGCTCTTCACCATACCAACTGCTAGGAAGAACATTAACTCTATCCCAGCCAAAACCTCATGAACTGGTACATGTGGTTATTCTTTTAATAAGGCTACATTGAAAAACTAGTGCTAGCACAAATGAATGGAAGGGGTGGGAAAACAACCACACACAAGGAAAAGGGCGGGCCTGCAGCATATGAATTAAATTGACATAAGCTTCACTTCAATCACCCTGTTAAGGTATGATTTGTTGTTATTTTTGGGCCTATTTAATAGGTCACTATCATTGAGAAAGGAAGGACTCACTTATTTCCTTCCTCACCTTTTCTTTCCTTTCTCTTGTTTATTTTCTTCCTCTGCCCTCCTTACTTTCTGTCTTTCCCATCTTTCAGCAGTTCTGGCATTTCTTACAGAATAAACCTATTCTTGTCATTTATCTAGGATAAATAGTGAACCCATTTAGTAACGTAACAGAAGAGAGGTAAAAGAAGATCAAGATTTGGCATCAGTATGTTTTTAGAATGCTTCTAGCAATAATGTGAAACTCCACCCTTAGTAACATTCAGTAGGCTTCCTCCTTTGCTGAGGACTGTGTGGTGATTGGACTTCAGCTAGTCACTGCTGGGCAAGTTACAGTTACCTACTAACTTGTGAAATTGGGTTGGCGTTTATTTGGTATCATAAGTTTGTTGGAAGACATTTTCGTTCAAAAATAAAATTAAGATGCGCTTAGACACAGTTTTTTGTGCTATAATGACCTGTTGGAGGAGGTGCTAGTCCATGTTTAATGACAAATTTAGGAGAAGCAAATGCTTTAGCTGGAAGAAAAAGAGTTACCTGTTACAGACTGTAATGGGTATATTAAATACATGGTTATGTTAGTATCCTGGTTGCATGGATCTCAAGCTAGTTTCTCTGTCAGAAATGAAAAATAAGTGTTGGCATGGCAGGGGTGAGTGGGTATTGAATACTTTACTGGAGCATTTACTCTTTATTTTTGTTACTTTTGCAGACCTTTAGTAGATACATACAAACATATCTATGTTTCTTATATTTGGTACATATTTGAAGTTGCATAAGTTCCTTTTTCTGTTGTTGTTTTTAATTAGTAAGTATTACCTTCCCAGAGAAACCTTAAGGCAAACACAGTAGTCTATGGTCTCTAGCAAAGTTTCAGAAAAGACTGTAGTACAGTAATATTTATTTCCTTATTCTGTTGTTGGAGCATAAATTAGCATTGCAAAAGACCAATTTAAAGAGCATTTAAACAGTATAGTTTTAGACACATTGATGCTGCTAGCTGTTAGCTTGCGTGCTTTTCAGCAGTCACAAAATAAAATAAAGATTTAATTTTGTATAACTTGCAGGAGAGGAAGAGTATGATAGAGACTAACTGCAAAGAAAATAGGGGTCAAATCAAGAAGCCAGGAGGAAGCAGCAAAGATGGATGGGCCATGGTCTTGAAATGCTACTTTCTTGAAATTATTGGGGGATTTTTTTTAGTAGTTTTATTTCCTTCAGTGGTATCAAAATTTCACCCTGGTCTCTGTTTGGTAAGTTGACTTCTTAAATCCCAGCTTGTATTTTCTGATCCTCAGCTGCCAAACTGAATTACTACAGTCCTTAGGAAGTGAAAACCTGTTTAACTTTTAGAGCTATGTTGCTTTGCTGTTCTATGATTTTCTTCAACCTTCACCTGTTATGGAAATGGCAGAAGAAGAGAGAAAAAGAACTAAGAATCCTGTTGATAATACTGTAAATCATTCTTTGCATTAAATTTTTGTACTCACATAAGCTGTTCTAAGCATCAGTGCCATGTTATTTGGAAAGATACTAACCGAGGATTTAGTTATTTGAGGATAACAAAGGAATTTAATGTTAATTAGTTTGGAAGAATTATTAATGATAATTAAGTTACTTTAATCAGCTTTTTAAAAAATACTATGTATTGTTTTAATAAATTCCAGTGACAGGGAGACAATTTGCTGATTATACATCATTAAGGTCATTAGACCAGCTTAAAATAAATTATATGCAGTATAGTAATTCTGTTGAAAATCCTTTAATCAGCTTAAAAGAATAAGATCATTTGAAAAATGTATTTTGATTGTAGAAACAATTAAGGTGTAGTGGAAAACTGAATACTGAAACACTATAAAGGTATAAAATCACAGAATCATAGAGTCATTAAAGTTGTATAAGACCTCCAAAATCATCTGGTCCAACAGTCCCCCCCTCCTCTTCTCCTCCCCAATATCACCCACTAAACCACATCCGTAAGCACCAGGTGCAACCTTTCCTTAAACACCCCCATGGATGGTGACTCCATAAGCAACCCGTTCCAATGCCCAATCACTCTTTCTGTTGTTACTCTTTGAAATTACAGCAAGATTTGTAAATAGCCATAGAGTGGCTCAAACGCTTTTTGAATCTTTAATTAGAAGTCACCTTTCATGACAGAATTCATTTCTGTAGTGATTGTTTTTTTTTTTTTGTTTTGTTTTATTTTACCCCAAACATAAAAACAGAGCAAAAGAAAGTTTGAAACATCTGAAGAAACTTTGTCATCATAGTGGATGCTTAGTGGTAGTGCAGGCTATGATCTTTCATAACAATAGGAACTGCATGATCCCGCAGCAAAGGGAATGCGCACAGTTGAAGTGAACTCATGTGCATTTACCTTGCTGCAGGATACCAACATTTTTCTTCCCTCTAGTTGACCACAAAATATTTCATAGCACTCCCCGGTGCTCTGGGAACCAAGTAGCCTGAGGAGAGATGGTCTTACTGATTGTTTCCATTTTGTAGGGCCAGTATTTTATGCTAGAAAACTGGGTTTGATCAGTCTTATCTTACATATAATTACTTTATAAAATTAGTTTGCATTTTAACTTGAAATTTGTTCTGCCTTCAGGGGAAAAAAAAAAAGAGTAGAAGAGCAAGTCTTTCACATTAATATTAGCATTTTTCTTTTTTAACAAATCTTGGATATGGGAAAAAAATATTTCCTCTTTGATTAACCAAAGCATATGTATGCATTCTTTTAATCAGTACTTTGTATGCATTATTCAGTGTGCAGTCTCATGTGTCAAGAGATGGATTGCTAGTATTCATTGTTCAATTTGAATTCCAAGATAGAAATTTTGGTTGCTGAAGATGTTTCATTTAAAGAAAAATATATTCAGACTTTAAGTACAGATACCATATTGTTGAAAGCCAACTTAACATTTTCATGTATGATTACACAAGCTGGTTTTGCATTTGTCACTGTGGTTCTTCTGTTTTCAAACCTCTGTTAGACTCAGCCAGTTGTGAAACTTACTGGCTCAGTCTGAGATTGTTCTAGAAAAATGATAGAGTATGTGTAATTTCCTCCAACTTAGTAGAAAATAGTAATAATAATAATAAAAAAAAACACAAACTTTTTAGACAAGAGAAAAGAACGTACATACTTACTGGTCTTTTGTCATTGCATCAATGCCAATATTAATATTGAAGATGTGTTCCTATTGTAAAGAAAGAATATGGCTTTAATAACAAGGTGAGAATAACAGTAAGGAGCAATCTTTGAAGTTCTATCTTTGCATTAAAAAGGATTCTTTCATAAAAATCCTTTTGTAAACTATTCCTTGAGTTTGTTTTATAAGCAGGCTGAACTTTTAATGAAAAATGTTATCTGATATTTTTGAGCCTCATATATAGCAGAATTATATACTGTACTTCAGTAGTGCTCAGGTAAAATTCAAGCATTCGGAATTCAGAAAATTCCTGTGTTATATTCTTGTATCCTGACAGCACCAATGAAGAGTCTGTGGCCCTTGGCTGTGGAGTATGCTGGGTGCACCTAGGTTCTTCAGAGAACTGAGTGTGACATTCTAAATTTCTCTAAATATTAAAATAAATAGGCAAGGTGGCTATTAGGGCATGTTTCAGTGACAGCAAACATATGCATTCAGTGTAGTCTTCTGCAGAATTTTGTCTCTTTGCGCTAAAGTTGGGAAACACTGAAGATAGGAGTTCTCATACCATTGACAATCCAGTATATTTTCACAAAATTTACTTGATAGGTATGCCTAGCAATCTGAAGGCATACACCTATATGCCTTTATATCCACCCATAGCAGAAGCATCTGAAGGAAATCTGCTCACTGAAAGAAGTAGAAATTTTCTGAGGAACGTTGTTACTTTGCAGTTTATCTAGCATGCTTCATTTTGTGTTCAACAAAATAATGCTGCCACCTCACAGTTTTTTTTTTTATTAATCCATGTATGTATGATAAAGGTTCTTTGTCCATTTTTTCTCTTTTAGCTTCTGTGATGAAATTTTAGGTTTTAGTTTAGGTTTAACTTCTATCTTTAAAATAAGTTTCCAGTTCTTATCATTTTGGGACAAATGAGGAATAAATATAGCGGAGTTATAAAATGTGCTTCAAGAACATCTTAAATGTTCAAAACTCTTCAATAATTAAAATGAATATTTCTGTTCTGTGTAAAGCAGAACATCATCAGCTTTAAGACTAGCTGTTTCTCCAGTTTAATTGTCATGGATAGGGGATATTTAGTTAGTCTTTTCTTTATTACGCGTGAGGTCTGCCAAAAATACCAGTTAATGATAAAGCTATTATATGTGTCTGTCTTCCCTGATACTTGGTATGGTTTCGTGCTTCTGAATGCATCTACTTTGTCTCTGTGGTACTTTGTATCTAGTAGCTGCTTATTACTTACCGTAGTTAAATTTTAAACAAGTAAGAAAAATGAACAAAAAGAACCCAAGGTTGTCATTAAAAAATAACACTAGTTTAATTTCTTCTAGATAAAGACCTTGACAAGCTGTTATCACTCCTAAAAAATCCAGATAAACAAAGTGGGTGGGCAGATATTTGTAGAAGACAGTTCTGCAAAGTCATGAAAGCCAGACCGGATATCATCAGTGGAACAAGTAAGTATGACTTACAGAGTTGAAAAAAGCAAGTAAACGGAAAGCCATTGGTAAGCAACGATTCTTTAAAGTTTTATTGAGGATTATGTTATATTTTGAATGGCTTTCTTTATTTGCTAAAAGGAGATACGAACCTTCCTCAGACTTTTACATGTATGTCTTCTGGTGCAGCAGGACTGAAAGTGCAGAATTTCTTTTGGTCTTCTAAAAGAAAATAATATTTTCTTCTAAAAGAAAATAAAAAAATAGAGAAGCAGCTTCAACATTCCACAGCTCTAAGCACAATAAGCTCAGACAGAAACATTCTAATCATTCCTTCTGTAAACGTACCATAGATTAGTGCATGCTCAGGAAATAGCTGCTTATTGTGCAGTTTTGCGTGTCTCTGGGTTGCTCAGATCAGCTAGAGGACCACTGATACAGTCCTTAGTCAAGCTAAGTCTTTTTGGAATAGTCTTTGCAGCCTCCCTGAAGCATCTTCAGCACATCAGGGCTTTCTCTGTATTTGAACCTGGGCTTTAGCAGGAAGAGAAACAGGCAAACCAACTCTCCCCCAAAAAAGATTAGATTTACATGGAAAATTGCAGGGCTGTGTATCTAGGCTTAGTGTATTGAATGTTCAAATAGTTTGTGTGATAGCAAACTATTTTTTGGGCCTGTTTCAAAAAACCCGTCTCATCCCTCATCCATCGGGATTTGCAGAAGCTTTTTATTTTGTTGTTGTTGCTGTTGTTGTTGGTTTTTAGCTCAAGAAATCTCCCTTATATTTTCCCAGTTCGTGTTGTATCAGCAGCTGACCTCTCTCCTGTCTGGGGGCAATCCAGCATCCTTAGTCCACTCATATCTTAGGAGACTTTAAACTCTACATAAGAGAAATTGAGGGTGTTTCAAAGATTATGTAATTATATAGTAACATTCTTTCATTTATAATGAGAGGTAATCCATCCCCAAATCCTAATCATTTTTGTCAAGCTTTGTATGTGGATACAGATAGAGATAACAAGCTCAGCTACAATTACTTGCTCCTTGGGGGGCATTCAGTCATCATGGCATGATTCCCTCAGGAATCTGGACTTAGATCAGGAGTATTCTTTAGGACCTATCCATCTACTTCTAAAATGTTCTCTCTTAAAAAGTGAACAAACAAACAAAAAATAAATGTGGGAAGGATATTTCTTTTTTGGAGCAATTTTCACCTTCAGGCAGTTATTATTTTGGTCTCAGCAACCATTGATTGGCTTCAAAGATACAAAAAACATAATCAGAAGCTCTTGAAATTGCATCTGAAATCATACCAGAAAACACAGGATTTTTCTTTATCTTTTACAATGAGTTGAATGTTTAATGACAATAGAGTCATTACAATCAACACAGTGTTTTGGAATTCATGAAAAGTCATTGTTTGTGATGTTCCTGTGCTACAGCCTTTAGCAATCACTGCAAAAAGTTGAAAGTAACATCAGATCTTACTCCATGGGATGGGCGATGAAAAAGATGAATATTTTCAGTAGGTATGACTATTTTTTTCTCTTCAGTATCAGAAGACAATAGACTTGGTTATTTTCAAAATAACCCAGTCAAGGGTTGAAAATGTAGCTTATATCAAGACACACTTGACAGCTATCTGAATCGCAGCAAAGAGTATTTCAGTTGTCAGCACTCTGCTGTAGAAGTTAAGATAATAGTTACAGACTTTCGTTTTTGATGGAAAGAGTCTTCTGGATTCAAAGACAATGAAATACTATGTTTCTACCATTATTAGAACATCTTGCTACTTTTGGGGGTTGAAAATTACTTAAATTTCAGCCTTCCGTTGGTGCTACTAAAGAAGACTTGACTAACTTCAGTCTGCAGAGTAATCTTCTGTAGATTCTCTTTTTAAGTGTGTGAGAGAAAATTTTCTTTGCTGACTGCGTTTTTCATAGATTTATTGGACTGATCTATGGTTGATGGAGTTGAAAATTTCTGATAAAAAAAGTCAACTGTCCAAGGTTTTCATTCATGAATTTTTAACCTCTAACACAAGTCAAGAAGGACTACTGTTGACTCTTAAGAGAGTTCTTTTTCTTCTAAATTCCTTTGAAGGATCTGTGAATTGGTATAGAATATGATCCCCTAATACTAGTTACATTAGAGGATCAAAAATTTTCTAATATGTGCTGTGATTTTTGACCTTTTTGGCTTAAACCCCTCAGAGAAGTAATTAAATAACTTCTGGTTGTTACCTAATAAAACAGTTGGAATCATAATTTTTTAAATCAGTGTTCTTATGCAGTTTAGAAGCAATTTGAATTACCTTCCTTTTGTACATTAATTCTTCAAGAAAAAATAACAAAACAAATGTCCTGTAGGAATACAACTGTTTTATGGCATACTGAAATAGCTTAGTAGATTTCAAAGTTCTTCCATTTCTTTTGTATATGATTACACACTCCCAAGCTACAATTGTCTTTATTTCAGATGCGTGGATTCAATTTACATGAGGTAATTGTCAGTGTTTTAAAAACTTTGATATTTATACTGCCAAGCTACCATAATTTAAGAAAATTAACATTTGTAAGCTTTGTAAACAAATTGGTAGGCCTTGACACTAATTTTTGTGTATGGACATAATCTCTGCGTGAGATGTGGGCTATTGCAACAACACTGACTGTGTTGTACAATGAACTTTTCTAAATTTCATTTGGCTCCTTTTCCAATTAAATGAAAAATCATTTAGCCAGTCTCCATCTTTACAAAGGTTCCCTGATTGTGTCTACATGGCAGCTAAATGATTTAGTATTAAAAGATAAAAATTAAAATAACTACTTGTCATTTCACATGAACATTCTTGTGGAAGAGAAAATGTCCTGTGAAAACCCTCTATTTCCATATTAACCAAATTTGTTTTGATAAACTCTTCTGCATCTTTTCTCCTCTCAAACTTGATTAAAAGCTTTTCAAAGATCCTGATAGGCACTTAGATAAATACTTTCAAATGGTGGAAATCAATTTTGTGCTTGAGTTTCAAAAAATTGCTTAGTAGTTGTTGAGCTGTCACTTCTCATATTAACTCAAGCACTGAACTGGAATATTTAACTGTTAGGTCAAGAGTGTGGATGGCTTCCAACAAAAAGGGGAAGAAAAACACAGTGTTCTGACTTGACTTACATTGAATTATGAAATACTTTATTCCTCTTTGCTATTTTTTTTTCTTGCTTTACTTACGCAAATATTTGTTACAATGTTTGTGGACCAAATTTCACTAAGCCTATTAGTGAAGATGTGAGATTGTTTATTCTTACAAAATGAATAAACCATCGCTCTTCTACAAAATATTTTTTTTTGCTAGCCCTATGTGGTTTCTTAAAGGTGTGACTCAAATAGTTCTTTTCATAAAAATGCATAACAATATAAATAATATGTGTAATATTTTTCATTTTGATTTGCTAATCCTTTGCAATGCAATTTTTTTTTCTTTTTCTTTTTTTTTTTTTTACTGTTGGACCTGGTTACTATGACTGTAAACATGTTTTTAGCTGTTGTAGTGAAACTTCTTTTTCACATATAGGGGAATACCCAAACTCAGCCTTTAAAAAACTTCAAAAAAAAAAAAAAAAAAAAAAAAAAAAAAGGATTAGTTGTAGATAAATCTCCATAAATGTTTTTATCCAGTTAATCATTAAAACAAACAAACAAAAACACACAATTTAATGTCAGTATATTAGCTTAAAAAATGGTTGTTAGCTTCCAAATGGTTGGAATAAGAGTTAGTTATTGTCTGTGAGATTCTTTTCTTCATTATTTTTCTGGCATAACAAGCATCAGACTGTGCATCGAGGTTCTTTCCTTCTCCTTCTCCTCATGCACTGCAAGCTTGCACTCCTTCTCTGCCAGTTTTCCTACCAACAGTTTTCTGCTTTTCTGCTTTTCTCCGTTGCCATCTCCACCACAGATTGTTATGCTTCGCTTGTGTTGCTATGACTGTTCATACAGCTACATGCTAAAATGTTTTATCGGAATTATTCAGCTTAAAAATGACAAGACCTGTGCATGCATGAAGTTTTGTGGGGCTAGGTGCTGAAGCTTCAACACTGTTGAGTTGCATTTGAGGTGATGTCAAGGAAATTGTAAAGTGCAGACTTAAAACGGGAAATCCCAACTCTTTTTTACTCTGTAAGAAAACTCTTTTTTACTCTGTAAGAATGCTCCCTTGCTTTGCATTACTGCAAAAAGTTATATCGCTATTCTTTAAAACCAGCTTATTATAACAATAGCATTTACTTATCAAAAATGTTCATCATTGCTATATCAAGTTCTTAATATGGCTAATCTCAATATCCTCCATGCAGTATTTATAAAGACTTCGTTGTATCCTTTAGTTTACCTCTGTAGGGTGCTAGTGTGTTCAGTTGCAGGAGCCTCAAACTTGCAGAATTGAAGATCATTGAAAGTTGTCACTAACTACCTGGCTAACATTCTGTTAAGGTGGGATATGTAATTTCTTCTGTAGTGACAAGATTTCAGCATTGGGCTTCTCTGTGCAGTATGTGCAGACTCAAAATTCCACAGAAAGAACTGAATAACAACATTCCAGCCATCATCTGATATTACAGATTTTCCAAATGGAAATACTCTAGTCATTTAACTTTCAGTGTATAGCTTTTATAGTTAAGTGTATAGATTTTATCTTTTGGGGTCATAGGTCATGTTGGAAACAGCCTTTAAAACTTTATTCACTTTTCTTGGCATCATTTTGGGGTATTTTTCTTCTTTTTTTTTTTTTGGGGGGGGGGGATAAAATATTGTAGTTTAATTATAGTTAATTGTAATTTTATATTGAAATAATGTAGCAAATTCTGAAGTAATCCTTGGAGGATACAAAGATAATAGTGAATTCTCTTTCAGTTTACACTGAATATATTCTCAATAAAGCTATTTAAAATCTAATTTAAGCTAGGAATGGTGGTAGGAATGCAAAAGCACTAAGTATGCTTTGAATTGTTCCCCCATAAAAACATGAATAAACATGCAGAAATTCAAATAGCTTTAGTTATCTTGTTAGGCAATACAGTTCCCCACTTCGTTCATTGCCTTTAACATTTAAATATTTTTATTCTTTTTGCAGTTTTGGCAGAATTAATTGAAAAGTTCGTGTCACGTCTTTCTGAAAGCCGATCGGATTGTTATTTCAGCATGGAAAGCTATAAAGGTCAGTTTCCTAATAATTTATTGCTGTGAAGCCTCTTCATATTCAAATTACTTTCCTTTTAAATATTTCTGTAGTGGTTTGGGGATTGGTGAAAATTTTCCTTAACAACTCAGAAATTCATTACTTAACTGATGTACCTCAGTTTGGAGCAAAAGATGATGTACTTGAGGAAGCAGTATAGACAATTATTAGTGATATTTTCACATTTCTAGTGTGCAGTGGAAAGGAGATGAAGAACAGGCAAGGGTGTCATTCAAAGTATTTGTTGACACCTATTTCAGGATGATTTGCAGACCTGGTGGCATAAATATTTAAGCAAGCTTAAGCAATCTGGTTTACCTTTTGAAAACCCTTTATTATGTAATCAACCCCTAATTATGCCATTTATATCGTATTAGTAGAATTGTTATTGTTGGCAGAGCAATCTGAGTGTTAGTTTCATACAGATATTATGCTTACAGCCAGGAACAAAGGAGGAATGATAAAGTTAATTTATTCTGAATGTAAAGTAATATGTTTTATATTACTTTTTATATGTTTTATATGTTTTACTTTTATATGTTTACTTATAAAATCAGAAGATACAAAAGCATAGTTAATAACTACTGGAAAATGCAGTTTCATTCTTTAATATCTGTAAAGACTTCTTTCCTAGGTCGTAGTTTACTTATTTGGAGTTCTAGAGGACCAAGCCATCTTAGGGGAGGACCTATTATTTATACTTCTATTTTGTTCTCACATCCATAGGATGAAAATATGTCTTCAGACATGCCTTTGAAATTTCAAAGCATAAAACACCTTTAGTAATTTAGATCTCTTTCTTTTATGTAGTGCCTTTGCCATTTAGCCATGTATCTTCTGAATACTTTAACAGAGCATTTTATTTGAGAATCTTTCTCTTTGCTTAAGGAAGAGAGTTGCTAAGTGCCAGTTCTGTCATTTTTTTTATTCCTCCTTAAAAGATCAGTTCTCAAAAACTTGTACTGAAAGATTCTTCTAAACCCTATTGTCCTGCATCAGTTTATTACTTACTTTTTGACTTCTCAAGAGGCATAATGAGCAACAAAAAATTTTTCATTGACTCATAAAACTTGCTATTGACTCATAAAACTTGCTTTTTGCATAGATCTGTCTCAATTCAAATCATTATTTCAGCTACTCTGTTAAAAGTATAACATCTTCACAACTTAAAAGATTTGACACCTAGACTTCCCAACTTCCCAACTTGCTCCTCTCTGTACATTTTTCTTTTTGGGTCAAAGTTTAAGGTATTGTACAATCTCCAATGATATTAAAGGCTCAGGTGCAATTTCTTGTCCTGCTATGGGGGCTGCCTATCTCTTGGTTCTTTAGAGGATAGTACAACCTACAGACTATAAAAATTTTTCCTGTTAGATGTTGTCTGTTTGATTTGATCTGAATAAGGCAATAACTTAACTGAAAGAAGAACGGAGGAGGAACTGTGCAACTTCCAAGTGGATGTCTTGCCCAGCAATGCAGAGCATTCCTGCTGTTTCTTAATCACAACACTTAATCATTAAGTGTTCCCATCTAATGTGGAAAAACTCTAATGAAGGGACACATCTGTACCCTCTGCACTTAGAAGTGCAGAAGAGTGTATTTTCAATCCACTCTTGTCCACCCATTGTTCAAAATGAGTATTTAAAACAAGTTCAGGAAGGTTGAACCTGAATCTTCTACTTCACTAACCTATGATTTCAACATGAACCATTGATCAGATGGAGCTGTCAACAATAACATACTGTTCATCTAAAATTTAATGCCAACTTTAAAGAAACCAAGATTGAAAATTGTATGACAATCACATACATGAAATTATACCTTGTGATTTTCTGTTCTTAAAAGATAGATACAGAGACAAAACAAATAACAAATTAAAAGCTCTTGAAAATCTTGGGCTGGACAGGTTTTCAACAAACCAACACATTTTTAAAAATTATTTTTTTATATATTTTTCAGAAAACCAGTCCAGTCTGTATAATATTCCTTTCTGTATTTTATGAATCACTTTTTCATGCATAATTATACAGGCAGTATTGGACATGAATTCTCTAAAGAAGTTTATGTATACAGTTCTCAAATAAAAGTTCCATGATGCATTGTGACCTCACTGCTTTAGCTGCAAAGAGAAAAAAAGTGAATCTCAGAATTCAGCAATATGCAAAGTCCTCCTGCTTTTCTACAGGAAGATTTGTTGCATCTCCCAAATAATTTAAAATGACTGGTTTTATCAGATATCTCATTCTCTCTAAAATATACTCATTTGCTCTGATTATGACGAACTTATTCCTTCAGAACTACTAAATGATAAATTAAACCCTAAAATGATAAATTAAACCCCAAATAAAATAACAAGAGTTTGAAGCTAGAGTAAATACATTTAAGATCAGAAATTAAAGATGACACTTTCTCCTTCACAGTAAAAAAAAAAAAAATCAGGTTGGATGATGAACAATTTTCTTTTGCAAATTTTGATATTCTCTGTCTTAATAAGTATAAGGTTAGGAATGGGATAGCGAGAAGCCTTCTGAAGGATTGTCAGTAGTCTGGAGATAAGACACTGATGTGAACTGTAGGCAAAGGGCAGGTATTCTCTTAATGTTTTACCCCCCGGTCAACAGTGCCATCATCACACACTCTTTTTGTGAAGAGTTCTCCAGTTCTGGAAAATGTGTTGCTCAGTCAAACGGTGTGATTCATCAAAGGTTTATTTTATGTTTTACAGGAAGTCAGTTAATAAAATTTCATAACACATTTTTCAGACAGGTGTAGCAATGAGTATTTTCCAGTAAAACCAGCTAAGACCAATAAACTCATGCCGATTGTCAAGAAGGTGAAACAAAAATACGGTTCCAAAATTGAATCTAGGATTATACAACACTCTGGTAGATTAAAAAAGCTTGACTGTATGAATCAGTTGTGTAGCCAAATTTACACTCATTTCACTCTTTCTTACCCAATAAAATATACAGTGTGGCATTCCTATGAAGACGGAATGTGCTGAGAGGCCCCAGTTCTGTATTACACTTACAGTATTTGCACAGAAGGGAGAAATGGATGCATCTTCCTAGCTCAATATCTAAGTAAGCCAAAAATGCATTTTGCAATTGCATGTGTCCCCCATTCACTCTCTTCAATAAATCGGGATTTGGGGAAACAATTTCTAACTAATGTTTAGTCTTAATGAAGAGAAGCCACAACTTTCATGAAACTGGATCCAGTATAGTGTATAGATATTCAGTGTTTATCATGTTCCTTGAAATGGGAAATATATTATCTTAAAAAAATGACAGCTTTCTAAACCCGTAGGTAGTTGTAATTAGAATAACACAGTCATCCATCTGCTGTGGAATCCCTCAGGATTTCAGTCTATTATAATATCTGCAAATATGGAAAAATCAAATTAGTTTGGGTTGTTATCATTTTGAAGATAAGGGATAAGAAAAAATAACTGATAAACCACTATGCATTTGCACTGCTTAATTATAAACAGTAACACAAATCTTACTTGAAGTGTACTTTTTGCTAGCAGCAATGATACTGCTGTGATGTGGATTCAGATGAGGAAAATAATATACAGTACGTATGTTAAATGTTAATGAACTCTGTCCACCCCCTTTCCCAAGATTAATACTTTACAGTTTGCTTTTATTTGTCTTTCTTCTGAAAAAGATATGAACATTGAAAGCCAATCCTTGATGCCTAGCTGTCAGAGGCAATAGGATGCAGGAGGCAAGGAATTGAAATTTGCTATAGCAGTAAAACTGGCGTTATGCATTAGGGATATGAAGTTACTAAAATAGCTACTTTATCTTCCTGTTACCAGCAAATTCCAGTTCGTTGAAACACAAATGTTTTTTGTAAATGTACTAGTTTTCTCAAGGTTCCAGCAAGCCTACTTCTCAAAGAACTCCACTTGTAGTGTTATCTTTTTCTTTACCATGAGGGTGACAGAGCACTGGTGCAGGTTGCCCAGAGAGGCTGTGGAGTCTCCTTCTCTGAAGATATCGAAAACCCGCCTGGATGCCATCCTGCACAATGTACTCCAGGTGATCCTGCTCAGCAGCAGGGGTTGAACTAGATATCTTCAGAGCTCCCTTCCAACCTCGGCCATTCTGTGATTCTGTAATATGCTAGTGTCATGGTCTCCACCATGTGTTGCAAACTTCCCATACTCAGGAATGCTATGACCTCTCATGGTTAACTGTTCTTTTGGGTAGCTCTGTTGGTGCAGGTGACCTTGCAGTTGAGTTTTCTATTTCCATTGACCTCTACCTCTGAAACAGCTGAAGCAATAGAATTGCAGGTATTCAGGCCTTAGGCATAAAATTGAAATATCCTGCTTTGTTCCTTCTCTAGTTGAGGCTCAGTTCTCCAGATGAACAAAATCTCATAGGAACTTTCTACCATTTAATAAGCTTAGTGATCAGGTGGATTGGGTGATGAACAGAAATTTTAAAAATGCCAATGGGAAGCTTCTTAGAGGGAGTAATGAATCAGAAATACAGGACTACATCACAAACTGGGCTGAGAGGGAAGGACGGAAGGAGGGGCATTCATCCCTTCCTCCTGCATCATTTGTTGGATGCACTTCTTTAAAGATAGGTGCTATTACCAAAAAGCATTTTGCCCTTTCCTAGTTGTTACGTAACTGGACTGAAAATGTAGTTTATTCTTAAAGATGTTGCTGCCAAAAACAGCTTGAGTATTTGTGATGACCAATACTCAGAGAAGTTCTAGATACGAATATTTTGATCTTCTATTATGACAAGGAATCTTTCTGATGACCTAGCAGATATTTTCAGCAATTAGAGTGGAATTGCACTTGAGATTACTTACTTACCTCTGATGAGGAGCCATTGTCTGTCTTCATTCACAGTTTAAAAACAACAATAATAATATATTTCTTTGAAATGGGATTTTGTAGAGACAATTCAAACAATGAATACAAGATTCAGTCAGAATCTTGTCAGAAGCGTTATAGATGGATAATTTTGTGGAGGAGATGATGTTTTGATGTTCATTAAAGAACAGTAGCAATATGGCAGGAGAATATGGTGATAAAAGTATGATTTCCACTCTTCCCCAACTCCAAAAAAAAATGTTTTAAAATAGATAATTTTCATAACGATATCACACAGTGTTTTATACTGCCTCCTTGGATACCTTTACAGTGCCAATGTTTAGACACATACTAAAGAAGAAAAATAAAAAGAAAAGCTGATTTTTATTTAAATAAAAGATTTGGTCAGTTTCACAATTCTAGTTTTTATGGACAAAGCCAAAGACTAGAGATCTGATAGGAAAAATAACTACGTATTGTAAAATTCCTTGAAGCTCATACAAGAATTATGCAGGTGCCTCTGACCATCATGGGATATTCAGTAGCTGTTTGCTGTTTTATTACTTACCTTTGATTAAAGGAACCATGTAATTTCTATCTATACAAAGAAAACTAATATTTCTTACCTAAAAATAGACTGAGATAAAATTTAGGATTTTGCGGAGGTTATTTGTGTTGCCATAAAAAGATTTGGCCTGAACACCAACAAGTGAAAAAAGGTAAGTCAATACTGTAAGTACAGCGTTAGTCATTTTTCCCACTTACCACAAAAGGAAAGGCAATAGTTTCTTTGGGATAACAGCAGTGAAATGGGAATAAATTATTACCCAAAGACCGTACAAGTGGTATGAAACGTACTGTAAAGCTGTTTCAGCTTGGCATCCAGTCGCTTCATTGTGAATGCAATGTAGCCCATTTTCTGACTTAACCACATAAAAGTTTCTTTGTGGTAAGGGGAAAAATGAATAAGAAAACCTTTCAGATGAGTCGTAAAGTTGATGCATTGAAGTTTAGCCTGATCAGGAAGAATACAATTGGATTGCGTGTGCCACTTAACTCACTCTGAAGTATCTGTAGCTACAGATTGACTTTAATAGTACTATTTACTTGCCTTTGCAAGTCGTGCTTTTTCAGAATGTCTGTTTTTATGCTCCTGAATGTTACAAAACTTTTGCAAAGTGCTGTGCATTGAAGCACTTGAAATGGACATAACCATAGTACAACTGATCAATCATAACCTCAAAGCAAGAAAACACTGAGATTGCATAAAGAATTGCTCCTTGTCTTCCCTTTTTCCTGTTCTTCCTGCTTCCCCTAACTTTTTGGGAAAGCATGAAAGCCAAGGAAAGGAATTTGCAATAAAACAAGACAAGGAAAGGTTGGAAACAAGGGAAGATCACAAAATGATAAAAATAAGTACTTCCTTATTGTAGAAAAACTTATTATTTTACATTTTTTTCATATGTAGTGTTCATATTCTCGTGTTTAAAGTCATTATTGGCAATTAAGAGTTTGAAGTCATTGATGTTTCAAAGGAATCTTTTTCTCTTTTGAATTAATAAGATTGTATTAAATTATGGCTTCCTAAAACAGTTTTAAGAGCAGCCATACGGATATTTTTTTTTCATGATCAGCTTCTTAGAAGAGTGCATGGTAGGTTGCTAATGTAACGAGTAGTTGCAGGGTTAAACAAAATGAATTGTTTACATCCTAAAGTGGTCCATATCTACTGCTGTGGAGTCATATGTATTTTAGAATGAGAGACTATGTCATCTTCCCATTGTAACTGTTATTATTTTAATTGTAAGTCTATACAGCTCCTAAAGGAACATGTGGAATATCTTTCAAGTCATCCTTCAAGTTTCAATTTGTGTTAATTTCCATTTTACCATATTTTGATTTTTAAAATAAGAAGTATAAAATACCTATTTGACATAGATTTTTCTTTTATTAGATAAATAAAAAGGAAGTTACTAAAGCATGTTGTTCATTCCATTTAATAATAGTCACAGTGCAGTATCATGTTCTTATCTAATTTACAGTTCAGAGAGGTGTTCTGTCATTTGTTTGAGGGTAAATGGCATTCTTGTTTAGAAAATTGTTCCATCAATGCCTTCTGTTTTTCAAGACAGTTAGTTTTCAGGTATATTGATAACTAATTGTCAAATATGTTTTGTAGAATATCAAATTGTGTATTAAATCCACAGAGTCATGAGCATCATTATAATAGTACAGTCACAACATACGACTGCAAGCTTGCTAGTAAGCTTTTTATCCATGGATTGCAATATGCAATATCTTCATACCCAACTTATTCTTAATAATAATTCACTAGCTTAATGGAACATTCAAGGTTTCTAGGTCCGGTTTTTAATCAGTAGGAAGTGGTCCTTTGTGTATTCTAAATGGCTTTGTAGTTTTCTAATGCCTAGTGTTCCCGGTTTGTTAATTGGAAAAGCAAAATGGAAATCAAAAATTTTGACAAGGAACCTCAATTTCTGTGTTCGTAGTGTGAGTTGTCAATTGGTAGTAACTCAACTGCGTAGTGTACAGAGCTATGATTATATCAAGTACACTGGTGTAAGAAAGTGAGAGTTTTTGCCTTGATGAGATACTACATAATATAGAATTATTCGGTCCAAACTGTATGTTAATTTTATCTTCTTTCATAATACTGGGGAAAATATCAAAGGGAAAACTGA
The DNA here is from genome assembly GCF_963932015.1 of Anas acuta. NCBI lineage: Eukaryota > Metazoa > Chordata > Aves > Anseriformes > Anatidae > Anas > Anas acuta. Next base: position 65,643,004 of record NC_088981.1, read on the forward strand.
TAAGGAAAAGATCCTTTTCAGCAACTAAGAATTATTATACCAGAAACTAAAAGGCAATGAGGATGAATGAAATCAGTTGTGTTCTTGTAATGTTGGTAGGAAGGAAGCATTCAGTACTTGCTGTAAGTTGTTACAAAGTGGAAACTGGTTCAGATGGTGTGCTGTCATATGGCTGTTTCTCACGGTACCCTTGTTGGACTCTGAGAGCAGTTCCAGCATTTCCACCCACAAAAGGATCATCTTGAAAAGGAAGCAGAGCTTCCTTGGTGTAGAGATTGTTAGGCTGTTTCCTTCTCTCCTGCAGTCATGCAGGACTGAATATATAGTCATGCCAGGACTGAATTAACCATTAGTTACCATTAGTCAACTCATTCAAATTCTCCCTGGTTTGTCTTCTAACATGGCTTCTATGTTACAGTATAGCTCTGGCCTGCACAATTACAAATAGGAACCTGGAAATGAATGCACTGTTTGGGTGGTATTTGCAGCTTGAGAAAACAGGTAGCTCGGAACAGTAGCTGTATGTCCTGGTTTCAGTTAGAATTTTCTTCCTAGTAGCTGGTGGAATGCTGTGTTTTGGCTTGGGATGAGAAGAGTGCTGATAACACCCCGATGGTTTAATTGTTGCAGAGCAGTGCTTATACCAAGCCAAGGACATCTCAGCCTTTTGCTCTGTCCTGCCAACGGGCAGGCTGGGGGTGCAGTAAGAGCTGGGAGGGGACAGACCCAGGACAGGTGACCCAAACTAGCCAAAGGGGTATTCCATACCATCTGACGTCATGCTAAACAATATATAGGAGTGGCTAGCCGGGGGAGGGGGGCCGGACTGCTCGGGGTTAGGCTGGGCATCGGTCAGCGGGTGGTGAGCAATTGCATTGTGCATCACTTGTTTTGTACATATTATTATTAGTAGTGCTATTATCACCATTGTATTATTATTATTATTATTATTATTATTATTATTATTATTATTATTATTATTATTATTATTATTATTATTATTATTATTATTATTATTATTTTCCTGTCTTATTAAACTGTCTTTATCTCAACTCATGGGCTTCACTTTCCATTTCTCTCCCCCATCCCAGAGAGGGAGGGGGAGGGGGAGCGAACGGCTGCGTGATGTTTAGCTGCCGGCCGGGTTAAACCACGACACTGTAAAAAGCTAGCAACTGTTTCAAGCATCTCCAGGGCTTTATAACTGAAATGTCCAGTGATTTTATATGGATTCTTTCAAATACTGTTTTTCTTGAACTTCTATTCTGGGGTTGAAAAAAAAAAAAAGGCTTTGACTTGAGATTACTATTTCAATCTCATCAGTTTATTGAATAAATTCAAGAAAATTTCAGTCTACAGCTCATCTGAGCAGGACACTTTTTCTTTCTTTCTTTCTTAGACAATTTTTTAATTAAGTTCACTTTTTTTTCTTTTTTATTAGCACTTTGTCTCAAAGAAGTATATTAAAGGCTTAAGACCTCAGCTTTTAGCGCATAGTATTACTGTAGTGATTTTTTTTTTGAGGTGTCGTTATCTTAGATGAGATGAGAACACAAAATAGACAGAACTTCATCTTTTGCATTTAAAATTTAGCATTTTGAGAAAATGTTACCAACGGGGTTGTTTTAATTCACGATTTATTAATTTGTTTATCTAACTTGGATTTCTCATTTAAATAAATGCAAAAGAATGGTGGTATATATTACTGTGTGAAAGAAAAAATCATGGAAATACAGGATATTTAAAAAACAATAAATTATAAAATGTTCAATGAGACTAATATCAAAATAGAATTTTTGTTAGCAAGGTTGGCTTTACAGCTTGGTGACTTTAAGGCCACTGGAATGGAAGAAAGTAAACCAGAAAATGCGGCTTTGATTTCTTGGCAAGAAGGGATGAAGCTCTGCCAAGAAATGGGTCTGAGGATGATGTTTGTTCTCATCATGCTTTAAAGCTAATGATAACCATATTAAAAGTGAACATTTTCCTGTAAAGAAAGTGATTTTAATTAAAAAAAATAAAAAGTATGAGGAATACAGGTTCTTGATGTTTCTTTGCAAATACTGCTAAACTCACTTAAATACGAAACAGATCTCCAAAATTAGTATCTGTGCATGGAAGCTTTACATTAGTATTCAGTTTAAATCATATTTTTCATAATACTTTATTATATTTTTCTTTTGTTTTAGCCATGGATGCAGATGTGAAGAAGGAACGCCTTTCATCTGTGCAGCTGCTTGGTGTTGAAATGACAGTCAGGTACATGATATTAAAATATTTCCCTAGTGTATTTCTAGACTTTGTTTGATTTCATGGAATGACTTTAATGATATTTAATCCATTAACTCAGTGTTTTATGCCATCTAAATCTAAAGATAATCTTTTGAGAAAATGAATTCTAAATTTCAAAACGAAAAAGGTATTAGTACATAATTAAATTATCTTTACAGATTATATAGGTTATTGTCCTTGATTGCTGCAAAGGCTAATTGTAACTTGTTAGTAAGATTTACCACTTAAATTACATTATTCTGAGTTATGTTTCTTTTCCTTCTCACATTACTTCTCTAAATGGTTCTGTTTAGCTAAGCTTAGTTATATGCCATTAACACATTTTATTTCGCTCATAATTTGCAGAGCTATGATGAAAGAAAAGTTAATGTGTCTGTACTTCCACAGATTGTTTTCTTTAGCATTAATATTTGAATTCTGATGCCAATAGTTACATATAAAATATACTTTAATTACATATAAAAATATTCTTAGCTGGAATTCTAAACATACGTGAAGAAAATGAGTCATGTATCATAGACAAAGTCCTTGTTCCTTCCCATCACAGTTGCTAAAACTTTGAATTACAAGGAATTTGGGTAAGAAATTGTAACACTGAGTAGAATAGTCTGCCATTCCCAAATGAAGAACCATAGCTTTTATTAAACCATTTTTTATATATCTACAACATTGTGGTTTTGATGTTCAGTGTGATGACTGCTTAACTTTTACAGGCCTATTAAGTATGAATTCTTGCTTTTTAGTTTTATTTTATTTATTTATTTTAACGTATTTAAGCAATTTCAGTTTTTAATTTCTTGTGTTAGATATGGAAAATACCTGAATTTGCTAAAAGAACATGCTGAAAATGATCTGTGCTTCGTCTTAATGAATTGTGAGCAATTTCTGAAACAACAGCAGACAACTGTGGTATCCTCACTTCGTATCCTTCTTGATTGCATAAATTGTGTGGCCTAAGAATGCTAGTGGAACTTGAGCCCTCAATTTGGGTTTATGGTGGTGGTGTTATATGTGTAATATATCCTGAAAGAAGAAGAAAAAAGGCACTTTCTTTGAAATTTTGTTAAGTTAAAATGCACACACAATGCACTCCATAAAATATTTGTCATTCTGTTCCATATTTTGTTAAAATTGTTTCTCATTAATTTTTGTCATAAAGTTTTTTGGTCACATATCTCTGTATATGCTAAAGAGTCTGAAGCAATATACCTTTGAGCATTAATAAATATTTGTGGTACTCCCACAGTATCAATGTTCTGGTGCTATGTACTATGTAGATGTACTGCATATGTATTATGTAGTACATACGTACTATGGAACATTATATATATATTTTTTTAATATAGCAATGATAACTGTTTCCAATAAGCTTTTTTCTTCAAGCATTAGGCTTAGTGTATCTCTATTAAAATATAGTTCAAGTAGTCAGCATATACTTTAATTCTGTTTTGAAAGCTTTTATTTTACTTTTTCTTTTTTTTTCCCCCCTAATCTTCACAACTCTTGTTTTCCTCCTCTTCCCCTACCATTCTCTGTTCCTGTACTGTGGGCACACTTGTTTTTGTGTGAGGGTTTTGTATTTACTTATTTTTTACTTACATATTTCTCTAGTTTTTTTGTTGTTGTTGTTTTTTCCTGATTTGAAACATTTGCTTATGGACTGGAAAAGAGTAGACTACAGGGAAAACAGCTTAAATTGTTTCTCTTAATTCACTTGTAGAGACAGGTGGGTCTGTAGAAAAATGCTTTCTGTGCAGCTATATTCCATTGTCCCATCTGTAACAAACAAGCTCTTAACTCTGTATGTTCGGACCTGGGGAGTGAGGAAGGCTGCAATTCCTGCATGGCAGTGCAGAGAAGTTTTTTGCCCAAGATCCTTAACTTTTTAATGCAGACTGCTTGCAGGGACGCTATGCTGGCTATGACTGGTTTGCATCTTCTGTGTTCCTCATTATGTCAGGGGACAGGCAGAAGACTCTAATGTTTCTTCAGCAATTTTCTCATCTTCTTGTTTCAGCATTTCTCTGGCTACCAAGACTGCATGTGTCTGTAAGAATTTAAAAGCTGATTCTTTCTGAAAGACAACTTTGAAAGTTAAAATACATGTTATCAATTTCCCCCTTTTTTAAAATTGCGTTAAGTTTTCATTAAAGCCCTCTAACTGAATGCATAACCCTGATTTTTATTTTTTTTTCGAGAAAAATACAGATTTGCTCAAATGGTTGTTTAAAAGTAGTGAAATAACAGATGGTAAAGGCAATGTTACCAAGTTTTAAAGCTGACAGTAAAATAAACCTTGTTAGTGGCATCAAATTCTGATGCAAGACCTTTTATTAGTAGTAGTATTATTACAATGTGAAGTTTATCCTTCTGATTTTCAGTAAAACTCAGTTTTATAGTTAAAAGCACTAACATGTATTTATTAAATTTGAAGAATTATTACTGAATTCTGAACACCCAAATTCTGTATGCTTTGCAATTTGAAATTATTAGTATTTTGATCGAGTTTGTAGTATAGGCAGCATGATTTCCATCTTTGATTGCATGTGGAATCATCTGTGTAAAACAAAAATCTTTCATCTTTCAGTTTGACTTCATACATTTTCACATTGTCTTGAATGTTTTGACCACAAATTATCAAATAACTGTTGTCTTTACGACAGAGTTCTGGGGCATAGGATGCACCATCTAGATTTTGTGCGTCTTCTGTATGCAAACTTCTGTTAATACGAGTTGGTCTGTCCTTTCACCACCAATGACTGTATTGCTCCACTCACAACGCCAAGGCCGGCCCTAAGGCTGTTCCAACACAATTAAATTTTGCTCCATTATGTGAATATAATTGTGCTAAATTCTCAGTGCTGAGAATTTAAGTGTCTTCTTCCATACAAGAGCTAGACAGCATTGCAAAGTTGCTGCATTACTAATGTCCATTCTAAATACCTAAATGATTTCTCTTTCACAATATATCTTGAAGAAACAAAGAGAAAACTAAATAATTAACCTATTTGCATAATTTCCACAATGTAAACTAAAATAAAATGTCAAAACATAAATGAGGAATTATCCAGCCATTAGACTGTAATGCTTTAGGAAGCATTAGACTGCCTTAGTAAGGTGGAAAATTCCCAAGGATGTGCACTAACCTTCTAGCACTAAGCCAAAGATTCATTACCTAGAAACCAAACACCGATACCCAAAGCTTTCCATAATGATAACCTCTGTTTCTTTTGCAGCTCATAACAAAATTTCTCTCATACTCACCACACGTACTGCAAAGAAACATGCACCTAGAAAACAATTTTAAATACCGCAGAAGTTTGACTTTTTATCCACCAGTAAAAGGGAAAAAAATCCAACAAAAATGAATTGTTGTTGTTTGTTTAAAATGCAGCAACATTTTCTCCCTCCCTGCTTTGAGAATTAAAGCATAAATGCAATAAAAACTTAAGATTGTAAAGGATTAGTTAAGATATGTTTTACAACAGTTTATAGCTTTGGATTTTCTTTAGTTTAACTACGTGTTTTTAAGATGTCAATGCAATCTTTTTCCATATTCACTTATTTTATTTCCTATCTCTACAATAATTGTGATGACTTATCTTACAAGTGTATATATTTTTCTAAGAAAGGTATTTTAAAGTAACACACTTCTGTGATCTATAACCATTTTCCCCAATTTTGTTGTTAATCAGGTGCACCTGCCTATTACCACAGTGGAATCTGGCATCCATCCAGTCTATTTCTGCAGTGCACACTATGTTGAGATGTTGATGAAAGCTGAGTTACCACTTGTCTCCTCTGCCTTTCATATGGCTGGTTTTGCTCCGTCCCAGGTAACTGATGAAATATCAAAGTATCTTCAACTTCTTGATTTAAATCCACAAAATCAAAGATGTTCAGAGTTAAAGTTGGAACTACTGTGGTTTTTCTATATATGTGCATGGTGGTTCTGAAACAACATAAGAGATTGTTGAATGCATAGTGACTCGGGGCATTTTAACATAAATATTAACTATCTTCTGTAGAGTAATGACAGTATACTGCAACTGATGATCTTCCATTACAAGTTCATGCAGGAAATCTGATAAAAGTTGAGATACTGAAAACTCAGATTTATCAATAAAAAAATTAGAGTATCTTATTCTGCAGAATAATTTTCACTGTTTTCAACAGGGAGGAAATGATAAATTTGGGACAGATATGTAACAGAAATCAGTACAGTTGATATTAGAAAAAAAATAAATAAATACTTTTTAAGGACTACTATAACTATTACAATTAGGTAAAAAAGATAAACCAAAAACTTTTATAATAATGAAATGTTATTAGAGAAAATTATTCTCTAGTTAGTTTTTATTTAGTTACTTTTTATTTTACGTACTTACTACAGTGCTTTGGAAATACCAAATTCTACATGTATGTACAGAACGTTGCTTATACTACAGTCATGATGAAGCATAAACAGCTTCATGCCAATGCATAGGATATCTCACTGGAGTAAGAGAGCTTATTTCCGTTCCAAGGCAAGAAATATATTTTTCATATTATGCCTTCAAAATTCCCTTTTTCCAGGATTTGCAGCATAAGAGGGGGGCAGATGCCAGCTTTAAATAGTCAGTTTAGGATTTCTTTTTTTGAGAAGAGTGGCAAATAAGGGATTTTATCTCAGCATAGGAATAATGAGGTGCCTATAATTACGTAATGAAAAATCATCTTGTATTTCACTGGTCTTGAAGTTTTATGCCTCAACTTCAACAGTTGCCATATATTCAGGTACAATGTATATGAACAGATATGATATGAACAGAAGCAGGGTATGAGGTATAGCAGAACTCGGTGAAACTATTTTGAAGCTGTGCTTTTGTGGGAAGAAAAAGGGATTCTTGGCTTCTTTTGTACCTTTTATTTTTGTAAGTAGGGTAATGGTATAGGAAAAGGGCGTTAGTCTAGAAAAATTAGGAGATAATACTGATAAATTATGACTGAGTATCTACAGCAATTTAATTATAATTTTATTCTCACCTAGATTTGTCTGCAATGGATAACTCAGTGTTTCTGGAATTACATGGACTGGAGTGAGATCTCTCACTACATTGCTACATGTATTTTCCTTGGTCCTGATTATCAGGTATATATGTGCATTTCTGTGTTCAGACATCTAGAGAAAGACATCCTGAAGCACACTGAAGCCCAAGATCTTCAGGTTTTTCTGAAAGTAAGGGTTTCTTTTTGAATTTCTTTCAATTGCCAAAGGGAAGCAAAATTCTCTATACTGAAAATTAATATACTACTTAATCTGAAGCACTTACTGAATTTCACCTATTGATTTTAACTGAGTGAAATAACACTTTAATTTTATTTTCTTCCTGGCAGGAAATTGTGGTTTAGTATTTTCCAGAGAATGGTTTTCCTGCATATTGTCCTGATCACCTCTCCTTGTAAGCAACTTAAATAGCTGCATTAATTTACTAGGGCATTTAGTTCAATTCCGTATATGTGGCCCTGATCTCATTAAAGTTGATATTCTTCAGAAGGGTGGGTTTATGCAGTGGTCTCCTTCTGAAGCCTGAAGAGATGTGGCACAAAGCTCAGTGATCTTTGTTATTCTGAACACATGCCAATTACTATACAATCAGCCTTTCTTAGATAATAGGCAACTGCACTCTGCCAGTATACTAAAGCAAAAGCACAGCAATCGGGGGAAAAACAGTGAACTCAACTTGGAATCTAAGATTTATTTGTCTTTCTTTCTATTGTGCTGAGTATATATAAGTAAGGCGGGATGATATCGATACATACTCCTTTGGCAAGATCTTGACATATCTGATACCACCTAAACTTTACATTAAAATGAAGTCATCAGTTAACAGCAAGTCATTACAAAAATCAGTGATTTTGATCTCTAGTTTAATTACGGTTATTTTGGATATAACTCCATCCATTTAACAATGGTAGACTTCTAATTCAATTAATTTATTAAATTTGTGGCAGCTCTGGATTTTGAAAGTTGTTTGTGCAATTCTTCTGATACAATTATACTCATCCTTCGGGTTATTTCAACGTCCAGACTGTGTGGTTTTATTTTTCTTTTGTCATCCTGTATGGATTTCTGGTCAATGGCAAGTTGAGTCAACAGTGTGGTATCACAGCCAACAGGGCCATCCATATCCTGGGTGCATTAGGCACGGCATATTTAACTAGTCAAGGGAAGGGATTTTCTTGCTCTGCTCTGCGTTGGCGTGGCACCACCTCGAGCACCATGTGCAGTTTGGGGCACCACAGGATAAAAAGGACATAAAAGTATTAGAGTGTGTCCGTAGGAGGGTTACGAAGATGATGAAGGGTCTGGAGGGCAAGACATGTGAGGAGTGGCTGAAGTTCCTTGGTTTGTTCAGCCCAGAGCAGAGCAGGCTGAGGGGAGGCCTCATGGCGGCCTGCAACTCCCTCATGAGGGGAGCAGAGGGGCAGGCGCTGAGCTCTGCTCTCTGGGGACAGCGACAGGACCTGAGGGAACGGCATGGAGCTGGGACAGGGGAGGGTCAGGCTGGGGGTTGGGGAAAGGTTCTGCACCCAGAAAGTGGTCACTGGAACAAGCTTCCTAGAGGAGTGGTTGATGCCCCATGCCTGTCAGTGTTCAAGAGGCATAAGGACAATGCCTTCCGTATTGTGCTAACTTTTGGTTATCCCTGAAGTGGTCAGGTGGTTGGAGCTGATGATCTGTGTAGGTTCCTTCCAAGTGAACTATTCTAAATATGAACAATATGTCAGTTCAGTCATTGTTCTTAAAAATGTTTGGTATACAGTCTAATGAGTATATCATCTTGTTTGACCTGGTTTTGGTCAATATAGCTTAAAAACTACTTACTTTTGATGGCATCAACCAGGATAGTCGATGTAAACTATATAAGAGAATTTGTATGTTATCACCTGTACTATAAACAGACTAGAGATTTGTCATGGTTATGTTATATTAGTGAGAAATACTCCATATTAATTACTGGAGTATTTACAATTCATTGAGAGCATTGCAGAAAGAGTTAACGGCTCTTTCACTGTACTCTTGCTTTTGATAACTCTTAATCTAGCTAAAGAAGAAAAATTCACTCTGTCATTTTATTCAATTTCATTTATAGTATAGGCTTCATGTAGGGTTACCTGGGTTTAACACTTGCAGAGGTATTGGTCAGTTACCATTCTGTTGAAATACAAAAATTTAGGTTTGAGTTTTAGCCTGTAACTTCTCAGCACAGCATTCACAAATGTCAATTGCTGTAGTGGAGCAATTCCCTCAAAAATGGAAGTCTAAACTATTCTAAGAACATAATCCAAGTTTAAAAAACAAAAGCAAACAAAATTAATAATAATAATAATAATAATAATAATAATAATAATAATAATAATAATCAACCTTTGAGTATTCATTTTATATTTTCTTAAGTAATGTCACAATTTCATACTAGCGGTGGTCACTTACCATATGAAGAAGTCCTTCTGCCTGTTTTCCTTCAAAGAACTGATAGTAATTTTTCAAGCTTCTAACCTACATTATATTTCATGAAAAAATGATGATTTGATAGCAATACACCTTTGTTGCTATTATCTAATGAGTAGTTACATGTAGCTAGTAAAATTAAAAACAAATATTATTTTTCTTAATACATATATTTAAATTTGCATATAAAGAAAGAAGTTGGAGACAACTTTGCTGTGAATTAAGATGATGTTATGCCTTTTTTAAAAAAAGAATATTTTAGTACCTGATGTTGCCTTTTTAAAGCTCACTTTATTTTCATTAAAAATCTTCATATGTCATACTTTCCAAAAATGAGATGAACAACTTCTTTGTGAAAAAACTATTTGTTACCAAGAGTTAAGGAATTACTGGAAGTACCTTCTGGAACAGATATGCTTATTATTTATTTCTAAATATATTTTAATATGTGTACTTTAAGTACTCAAGCCATGGCAAGCAGAACAAAACTAACTCTATTCAGCAGCCTGGAATTCATCACATTTGAGTCATGCATCCTTTTTCTTATCTAATAAATGTTCTCTGTGTGTATTTGTGCAGGAAGAAGCACTCCATGGATTTCGAGTGAGTGATTATCTAGAATACATGCAAAGCCTGGAGCTGATCTACAGACCAGTGCTACTGAAAGACATGAAGAACATCAGAGTACAGAATACATAGATCAAGCGAGATAGACTTTTTGCAGTTTTGGTTACATTCTTTAAAAGAATACTGATTATTTGATATATCTGCACTAATACAAGTCAGGCTGTGTAAATGTATATACTGTAACATAAATAAGGAGGGTTTTCAGAATATAGTTTTTGCAAAAGGACTTCATTTAAATTGGATGACTTAGAGTAATCATATTTTCCCAGACAGGCTATATGCATAGCCTCATTTTTATTTGAGAGAAAGCTTCAGAAATCACCTGTAGATTGTTGGAAGTGTCTTCCTTAAAATGCCTAGAACCTGGTTCCAAATCAATTCATTATTGTCATATCCTTGTAGCACAGTCCTAAAAACTTCATATATTGTAAGGGTCTGACAAAGTGATTTTTCTTAGAAGCAACTGTTAGTATGTATTCATATGCATGAGAACTGAACAAATGAAAAATAAATTCTCTGTACACAGCCGTTCTGAATTTGTGGATAAGGTTGAGAAAAGAGTGATCAAATGCATGCAATGAAACAAGACTGATATTCCTTTTTTTTAAAATAAATAAATAAATAAATCATTTTGCGTCTTAAAACATCTATTTGTAACATATAATTCTGGTATGCATAAGTGAATGAGAAGTCCCTAGGCAGCCTGCTTTTCATATCTCTGAAAACAATCCTCTTTAAAGATTTTGATTTCATTCAAACAGGGAAACACTGATATAAAGTTTCATCTACACTTCCCTTTCATCATCTGTGAAATGCAATAATTAAGGCTGCTAGGATTAAATCTGTGTTTTCTAACACTGGTGCAATGTAGGTAAAAGTTTAAAGTTGTTGAAGTTGATTGAAATTCCCAATTTCAGAGGAAACATGTTTTCTTGAAGAGCATGAAGAGCACTGTATCCCATTTGCTCTGGGACAGATTTTAGATAAGTCAGTGGGCAGCTGAGTGGATTAAACATTCTAACAGCTTTCTTTTCTATATTACATTATATAACTCTTAAATAGATATCTAACCCAGGGAAGGAAAAAAAAAAAAAAGAGTAATTTTCTTTGCAATTACTTAATACTAACTGTAGTGGTTCACTGTAGACATTATTTGATGTCTCATTTCTCTTCTTACTCCCTCTACCAGTGAAAAAAATGAATAAAGCACATCCTAGCAATCACTGGCCAAGCTGACGCTTTCCCTCCTGTCTTGCCTCACACCCTCCACAGTATTTGGAGATTGCTTGTTCTTTTCGCTTTGCAAGAATTTTACTTGCTCAGTTCTGTATTTTGGTGGGCTCCTCTATTTAGGGTTTTCCATTTGTGCTTTCCTCAGTAATAGTAGTGATGTTGCTAAAATACCCATTAATCTGCCAAGGTAGTTTATCATCTATGACATCTGATCATCTATGACTGTGTTCTGAAGGCTTGGTTTGTGTTTTGCAAATATTTTACAAATCTGGTGATCTGACAATTCACTCTGCTGTAGGCATTATGTTTTATAAATACCAGAGGTATTTATAAAATAAATAAGCAGTACCCCTCTATATTGACTCTCTTAAGCTAATATGCAGTTCCACTTTCTACATAGCATTTTATTCTTTCTGGTTCAAGGGTAATATCTAGTACAGGGCATCTTCATGCTGGTGGCGGTTGGAAAGAAGCAGCTAAAGAAAGGCTGTTGAGGAAATTTCTACTATAATGGCTTCCGGAGTGTCCAAATCTGATATACCAGAAGAAGGAGGTGAGAACTATCATAACAGAGCCAGCTGTCATCAAACCAAGTGTTCAGGAGTCATGCTGGGATTCAGAACATGCTGCAGTAGCTGTAGAACTGGCTTTAAATGCTATGTTTACTTCAGAACATCTGGAAATCCTTTTGCACTGGTGCAGGGCACCCATCTTTTCTAAAAGTGGCCTGGAATACAACTAGATGACATTTTCTAGGTTGTCTATTAATAATTTTATATCACAACTGTACGTAAAAAGGCCAAAAGGCCTCTGGATAGATTCTGAAATTGGTGTATAACTACTCCAAAGAAATTCAGTAAGGAATATTATTCCTGTGTGATGAGTCGGCTCCCAAGCAGTTGATTATGGCTACGAAGATGGTGAAAGGCCTGGAGGGGAAGACGTACGAGGAATGGCTGAGGTCACTGGGCCTGTTCAGCCTGGAGAAGAGGAGGCTGAGGGGAGACCTCATCACAGTCTACAACTTCCTCGTAAGGGGGTGTCGAGAGGCAGGAGACCTTTTCTCCATTAACACCAGCGACAGGACCCGTGGGAACGGGGTTAAGCTGAGGCAGGGGAAGTTTAGGCTGGACATCAGGAAGGGGTTCTTCACAGAGAGAGTGGTTGCACACTGGAACAGGCTCCCCAGGGAAGTGGTCACTGCACCGAGCCTGACTGAATTTAAGAAGAGATTGGACTGTGCACTTAGTCACATGGTCTGAACTTTTGGGTAGACCTGTGCGGTGTCAAGAGTTGGACTTGATGATCCTTAAGGGTCCCTTCCAACTCAGGATATTCTATGATTCTATGATTATGCAGTGACTATCATTTTATCTTCCTGTTTAGAGGTGGGAAGCAGTCTGCTTTCAGAAATGTCACAGTCAGTAGGCAAGTCTTAGATGAAAGTTGACTTAATTAAATAAACCAATTAATGGCTTTAGTGGAGATTTTGCTTTGAGAGCTTCATCTGTATACACCCTCGTATCCCCAAAATACCAAATATATCTTTTTCTTACCAGATATATCCTTTCTTCAGGTTTCAGTTTAAGTTTCAGTCAAAATAATTTTTGTACTATTTCAGTCCAGAGTGAAATAACCTGTTCTTACAGCTACCTTTAAAGATTTTTTTTTGTAATTACTTTACCTAGCAAGTTCTGTATCGTACAATATCAGATGTTCAGTACCGTGATATTTTCAATGACATTTCTTCTTTATCAAATGAAACAAGATTCAGCTTCTCTAGCAAAAAGTTATTTTTCAGCTCTATTCTTATAGGAGTAAGCCTTTGTTGTGTGAAGTATAAATAGCCAGCATAATTGGTCAACTGTCTGCTATAGCTACTTTAATAATTAAGCAGTATAAATTCCCCGAATGCATGCTAGTTATGTTTACCAGGTGATGTTGCATAGACTTAAGCATTAACAAGTTCCTTACTCAGTTAAAGAACAAAGGAAAATTTGATATTTTATTGACACCTGCAATAACATTCTCTTTACAGATTAGCTTTTCAAAAATATTTTGATTAGAATTCAGATATAATAAAACATTTCTGAAACACCAACAGAACGACAAGTGTTGAATTTAGACTTACCAATTTCATTCCACACTTCACCATGAGTTAAACATTACTGTGAAATTCTTGAAAAATCACTTCACTGGATAAAATGAATGTGTGAGCACATACACATTCAAATTATAAAACTACATTAGAACCTGCAGTGAATTTCTGTAATTACATGTAACCTGAGAGTGAGCACTACTGACAAAGGTTTTGCCGCTAATTTCTATTTTCCTGACTGTGCATTTCATAAGTTCATGGGTTTAACTTTTTTTCCTATCTACAAAAAAAATGTTTAAAATATTTTTGGACTGCTGTGAACTATGTTGGCTTACCTACATTGATAAAAGAGGCTGGCAAGTATGAGGAAAGAGTTATGACAACAAGTTCTTGCCTGACACCAGGGTCAAAGAATGTTAAGACTCACATAAAATCTGTTTTTTGTTTTTTTTTTTTTAACCTTAATAACAGTCTCTTTTTTAAAAAAATCTGTTTTTGAAAAATAAGACAACTGTGTTGGCTTACTTCCCTAAGCAACCGAATGACAAACAACCAGACTGCAAATAAGCACTAGGAAACGTGGGATTTTAAGAATTCTGCACAATTTTAAAGAGATTTTTGGTAGTTATTAACATACCAATTATAAAGCTATCAATTCCTTTATCAGCAGGAGATATTTGTCCAGAAAATTAGCTCCTATACTATACATTTGAGTAACCCAGGGACTCTTAACAGCTAAATAGCTGCCTCTTTATATTCCTTATCCCCTAAGAAAGAGAGAGGTACTGCAGAGCTGACCCTTAATACCAATGAGTTTCATCAATATTGCATCACATCAATGCAAAGTACAGCACACAATAATCAGAAAGATGAGTCGAATGCTAATATAAAGCCAACACCCCTAGCACCCAATTGCTCAGGCAAAAGCGCTTTTTACATTGCCTCCAGCAATTAAATCAGTTGCAGTTTCCTCATCTGCAAAACAGCTTACAATAGCATACAGTCCATGTAGGAGCTGGGATGGTACATTAGAGTATTTGTAAAACATTTAATGCATGAAAATGTAAGTGCTAAATATTAGTACCTGACAATAACCTAAAATTCCATTGTGCCGTTATAACAGAAGCAGTACATTGACACACAGTACTAGGAGACTGAAACAGAGTTTGAAGTGATGGTAGTCAGGGAAACTGCTAGCATCTTCTTTGGATCAAGGGTAGTCTAAAAACAAATGACCATTTAAGCAAGAGATATCTGAAGACATGCTGACATGCCATATTACCTCTGATTTGAAGGGTCCCTCACTCAGCTTTGCTGGCTTACGTATAAATTTATTCTTTCACTCAACTCCCCCTTTCTTTCATGGAAATAATTAAGCATAGGAAAACTATAAAATAAACAGCCAGTAAGTCTACTAAGATGTAATCATTTTCTGTCTAAATCTCTATATATTTCCAGTTTCCTTTTCTCTGCTTTCTATCTCAATCATACTTATCTCTCTCAGTCTTTTTCTCTCTCTTATTTTCAGCTTTCATTGTACCCAATCCCCAACATGCCCCTAGTCTAAGCACTGAAGGATAAAAAGTTTTTCCTTGCTTATATCTAACAAGTGTAATTAAACGTGATTTAAAGGAAACATAAGGGGTGGGGTGGACACAGAAGAATATGACACAAACACTACCAACAACAAAAACGAACAAACAAACACACAACCAACCAAAGAAGCACAGGAAACACTAAATAAAACCCCAACTTAGATATGTTAAGAAAAAATTGTAAGCAGACACATCCCTCCAGCTATGCAGTCCTGACCCACACTCCTACTGCAGGGAGCTACCAAACCACTGCTGCCTCCACCTCTCTCTCTCATCCCATCCCCCCAAGCATCAGCTGGGATGCCAAGCTGATTAGAAACATCTGTATTATTCCTAAGAGAAAAGGAGTTTCCAGACCACCTCCTTCATCAGCCTCTGCAGCATGACTCAGCCATTTGGGAAGAAATCAGTAATATACAGAAATAATTTTCACCTGGTCATGCCTACCATGTTGCCTTTTGCCAAGTTATTTTACTTCTGAAAGCTTTGCGTATCTATCATCTACAAAAATGCAAGTAATGTTTACTCGTTTTTGTTCAAATGACAGATCTGCAGGTGGAAGCAGTTAGCTTCCTCATTACTGTATATTGTGTTCATGCAACAAGAGGAATACCAGAGCTGAAAGCAAATAGAAGAAAAACAAAAACAAAAACAAGAACCAACCAACCAAACAAAAAAACTTCACGTTTAGTAGGAAAAAAACACTAGATCAAAGTTAAGACAGTTATACTCTAAACTGTTTCTGATTGTTTTAAGATGTCCAACTCAAACAGCCATTAGGTCAACAGAGAAACAGTCTCAGCTCCTCTAAACCATTTTGTGTTGTCTCAACACTGTCCAGCTAATCCACAGTGATATTCCATTGATTTCAAAAGAAGCTAACTTTGGTTAACATCAAACTCAGATTACAGCAGGTCCTTCACTCACTAGTGAGTTAGAGCAGCAGCTCCCAAGGAAGACTGTCAGGGCATCTGCCAACAAGGTGTGTTATTGGACATCATTACTAAAAAAAAACAACTGCTAAGAGCAATTATGTCAAGCTACAGCTCCTAAGGAAACAGGCTTTTCCTTATCCACATGCCCAGAGCAAGGACACATAGCAGGACTTGCACCACCAGCAGGAAATGCAACCTACCCAGTGATATGGGAGAAATGTTAACACCTGCTTTCAGAACACTTCCAGATGACCCAAAAACTGATGGAGTGGTAAATAAAGACTGAGACAACTAAGTCATAGAGATTTATCTGGGTCAGTTGGTGAAGCAGGCTAATTTTAATTGCATTTTAATACAGCCAACTGCCAGACCATATATCTCAACCAGGGTTAGCACCGTGTTTAAACATGAAGGACTTTGTTGTGAAAGGCAGGGACAAGGGCAAGGACAAGTTTGCTATCCACAAAGAATCCCATACTGTTGCAACAGAGAAATTTGTGAATTGTGGCTAAGAAAGTAATCCTAATTTGTGAATAAAGAGACTATCTTCTCTATTTATAACATTAAGAACTATTAAAGAAATGTCCTGTTCCATTCCCTAAACTTCCAGGAAGCATTTGTAAAACTCAGAAGGTTGAGAAAATAGCTACAAGATGTACTAAGTAAATGCCATAAACTTAGGGTCCTATGAGGATGAAAGGTAAAGAAGGGGATCTACAAGTTACAGGTAGGAAAGGGCTGGCCATGTGTATGTTTGTCTGGCCAAGCCCTGCGCCTGGTCACCACAGTCTGTCCTATTTCTCTCTCATTAAATCTTTTCCTGACTATCTGTGTATTTGCACCCTCTTTAGTGCCAGCTCCTGGCGAGACCTGGATGTGGGTGAGCAAAGCTCAGCGCCAGCTACCAGAGTTGGGCTGGGGAAAGGCACCCTGGCCCGCAGTGCTGGCTGCTGCAGCGAGTGGGGTTGGCTGCCACCAGCTACCAGGCAGTGGCCGTGCGGTGTGCCCGAGGGAGTTGTGGATGGCAGGACAAGGGGAGAGTGTGTGAGCGCTGCATTGGAGCAGTGAGCTCCAGGCTGGACCAGACAGAGCCCCATGACTTGGGTATGAGGCCCTGGCACCTGGGTAGGGATAGTTATTTGTGCAAGGAAGGTAACTATCCACTAGAACAGGTTTGCTTCTAACGTAGTAAATCATCAGATCAATATTAACAGTCATGATCTGGTATTCTGAGATACGTGCTGCTCTAGAACATGGGCCATACTAAAGTATGTAGTTTGTTCCAAGTTCCACAGCCTGTTTTTCATAGTTTTATTTCTAGAATATGTATTTTTTAAATTTCATTCATTTATTATTAAATGGGATGTGATATTTTCCAGTTATCTTTGATGCATTTTAGGTAAATAACAGCAACAAAAAGAGTTTGAAATGGACATATCTCATATCTGAGGTGGAAGAGCAATAAATAAACAGATAATAATTTAACAGTAGGTGATAATGATGGAGCAAATTTCCCGTGTCAAATTACAATGTATACCACATTGGAGTAGAACTGTAGATACAATTTTAAGTAGCCTGAGCAGATGAAAAATCAAAACTTGTTTGAAACATAACATCATTACATTAGTGTCGGAAGAAGCAACTAGCATTTATTCCCTGCAAGGAAGTCATTTGGAGAGCTGCAAAATTTGTACCATTTCTGCAAATCTGAGAAATATATTCATGACACCTCTTCTGGCATTTTATTTATTAACTGGCTATACCTAAATAGAAAAGGTATAATTTTTGTTTCAAAGCTAGCTTATTGCACCTAGTTTCCAATCACTTACGATGTTATTTCTGGACACATAGACCATGTGCTTTCAGATTCCACTTTTGATCAAATTCTGAGCTAACACAGAACAAATATTTTATTTTCAGATCATGAATGAGGTACCAGCTTTAGTGCTTCAGCTAACAAGAACTGCTCTAAAAGTTTCATATACTGAGTGGACTGACAGGAAAAAAAAACATACCACCTCTATTCCTCCAATACCAAGCAACCAGTAAATTGAAAAAGCATGATACTGTTCGATTCTGTTTCAGCAGGGGAAAAAAAAAAAAGAAAAAAAAAAAGTTTTAAAGCTTAACATACAAATGCACTGGTGTATAGGGAGGTATCAGCATGATTTGAAAAATGAGTTTAGATGGGGTTAAATTGGGCACTGACACTTGACTAATATTTCATCAGGTCGGTTTCCTGCTCAGAAATAGAATGAGACAGGGAGAACATATGAAACTACCTCAGAATGATGAATAGGAAAAGCAGGGATTTTTGTGGTAGATTTTTAAAGAAATGAACACAGCAAAAATAAAAACTCCAGGGTAAATTAACCATTTGAAAGAAATCAATGTTTATTCTCTCAAAAGCTTTTATCTGTTCTCGGTATTTCCCATTTCTAAGTCAGAGCCCATCATGGTATCACATTCATCCATGATGTGGGAACTAGCTGCTTTTAAAATGGACTCTGTTTTATAAATGTTGCTTTATATTAATGCAGACATTCATAAGCCAATACAACAATCCGTATACACAGCAGCATCCCTCTGCATCACGGCTGCAGGTAAGGTCACTGCTGTAAGAAAGCAATATTCCTAATAAAACCTGGAGGCTGAGGGTCTCACCATGCTGGTAAGATGAACATTAATTGAAAGGGAAAGGAGTGCCTAATAACAAAATCCATTTGTCAGCTGTTCTCTAGAGCTGAAGATGAAAGGTAGGAAAAGCAAAGTAGGAAAAAGCGATGAAAAAAAAATCACAGAGAATATAATCGTTTAACTAATTGTGCCCATTTTGTCTTATCTGCCTTCATCTAACTGAATTGCCCTCTTCTCCAAAGTCTTGATTGTTTAGATAAAGTGCATTTTATGGAATTATCAAGACTACCTCCTGCAGCACAATTTTCACTCAGAAGGCACATTACAAGTATTTCTCAGGTTAACCTCTTTTTGGTTTGTGAAGCCCCATGTTATGAACAGCCCAGTATACTCTCCCACTTTGTGCCTGTAAGCTTTCAGGTCCAGAAGAACTTATTCTCCACTTTGATTTGGTGTGGTGTTTAGTTATGATGTTATTTTTCTCCAGCTATATGTCAACAAAGAAAAGCTTCTTGTTAGAAAATAGGAAGGCAAGGTTTGGAACAAACACAACTTTGGCAAGGAATTCTTTCTGAGGGAAATTTTATACCCATAAAGCTAGTTAGACCATCTGTTTAAATCACTTCAGAGGCATTCAGATACTCTTAGGAAGTTCATTTTCATAAGATCATGGAGAGGAGGGGAAAACGTGACCTCTAGATACCTCAACTTCTTTAGACTCCCAGGAAAATTAAATATAATGACTTTCCAGCCAAAACACTTGGAGCCAAATTGCTTTCTCCCTTAGAGAAATTAATTATATATCCTGAATGATTGCCTTCAACATGCAGTAAGCAGACTTGAAGCTTCCAAAACATCCTGCAGTGCAGGAGTGGTGGAATCTCAGCACAGCACACGACAGCCACTGCTCTGGATTTATTCTGCAGTGCTGCTGCAGGCTGCCACTGTGGTTGTTCATAGTGCCAGCTGCTTTTCATCTACGAGGTCAGATCTGGAAGCAGCTACTGACAACATTGTGCAGGACTAACATGCTATGCTGAGGAGAAGAGCATCGTATTCCATCTGCAGGCTGCTGTCTCATTCACTTTTGTGAATAATGAGGGAACTGGTCACTGAAACAACATTCTGACGTATTTTCCTCAAATATTTTCCAGATTCTTTTCAGAGGAGGAAAACCTCTTCAATGTTTCACATACCCACCACTCACTCCCTTTCAATCATCACTACCCCCCAAAATAACAAGTATTTATTTAAAATATAACACTCCTTGGAGGAAAAGAGTAGTAAAGAACTTCCAGGACATGCTCTTACACACAGCTAGAACAACCTGTGAAGCTGCTGTCTCCCACAGTCCCCCGGCTCCTATATTATACACTGCCAGTGCTTGCACCACCTTGACTTTTTCCAGACCCTTCCACTAGCTGTTTTTTTATCATCAAAATAACAGAAGGACATCTGCTTATGTTGTGGGGTTGCTTTTGAGGTGCTAGGAGCGACATCAGGCTTGCAAGCTGAACCTGTGTGATGAGTAATAGTGTGCACACATGGAAAAATTTCCTCACCTCCACCTGTGTCATGTGCAGTTAAACTGTCCTTTGTTAGAGCAAAGAAAATGAAATCGTCAAGACTCCAGTATAGAATGGTTTGCTTTCCCCCTGTATAAAGATATTCCTACTACAAATTTCAGCTATTAAAGAAGAAGTTTGAACGATCTGAAGAAATACATTAACGTACTTTGTGGTATGGGTTGTAAGCAGCAAGTTTGACATGACTTTGGAGAGCAGCAGAGGTAAGCAATCAGAATTGTGTCTTCCAAATGAATCCCTCAGAAGATATGAATAGCTAATAAACCAGCAACAGCCAAATGTTCTTTCCTCTTCTAACCAAGAAAGCTAGATCAGCACCTACAACACAGCACCCTTTGGGAAAATCCTGGCTGAGATCCACAGTAGATTTCCATGTAGTTTGACGTCAGCTTGCTGATTGAACAGTCCTTTTCCTCCACTACTGCCACAGTTGCCAGCATGTATCCCTAGGGTCCTTCTATACCCAACACACTTTTTAAAAAACAAACAAACAAAACAACAACAATGAAACAATAGCAAGTTATGCAATGACTGCAACAGTATAAGATGAGGAATTCATTTTACCAAATTGGTAAGCCTGAAGCAGAAGGGTGTTCTTGAACCAGTAGCTGTAAAATACCCAAACTTTTAATTGCAAAATCTAGGTTAATGGCAATACAGTCAGCGTGTGGTGATGTGGGGTCAGACAATGTGTGCTGTGGATCAGCCAGGTTTAGCCTTTCCCCAGCTTCCCTGACTGCAGTCATTAACTCCTTGCACAATTTTTGCTCTGCCTGTTACTGTTTAAAATTTGTGACAGCTCCTACAGAAATCTGTCTAGAGGTTTTTTCAAAGTGAATGTTCTAAACACAGTCTCTAAATGAGAGGTAGTTACTTATGAAAAAAGAAAAAAAAAAAAAAAAAAAAGAAAAAAAAAGGTATGAGCTATATGGGAAAGTCTACATATATGTCTTCATAGGTCTTTTCCCAGCAGAGACTCAAGACAGAGTTGGGTTTAATTCCTTGTCCTACCACACTTTGCCATGTAGTAGGTTCCTGAGGTTAATATTGACATATTTTTTCCTTATTTAATCCAAATTATAATTTTACTGAGATTACATTGGTGATTTTGGTGTTTTTTGTTTGTTTGTTTTTATTATTATTTTATTTTATTTTATTTTATTTTATTTTATTTTATTTTATTTTATTTTATTTTATTTTATTTTATTTTATTTTATTTTATTTTATTTTATTTTTCCCTAGATTTAACTTCAACAGAGTCATCAGTGAATACAGAATACCATGCTAAAACCTGATAAATCAACTCTGCAAAAAGGCAGATTGATGATTTTAGGCTAGATGTGATGGTTAAGTCAATATGTAACTTTAGAGTCATTTAATGTAGCTAAAGAAATTAAAGCTTTAGGTGTTCTGCTTGCAAAGAAAATACTAAAATTATGAATTTGGTGAACACCAGTGCAGAGCAGATAATTTAAAACAGCACCTTGGAAAAGTACATAGATCTCTGTTGGTCTCAGACTAACATATTAAGATACATCATTACCTTTAACTTTTTTTTTTTTTTTTTTTTTTGAGAAATCTCTTGCTTTGATTAGTTTCAGAACAACTGGCCTGTTAAGATCCAAGGTTTTCTTCTGACAGAGTTAAATGTTAGGTAAAGTTTCTAGTCAGACGTCAATATGGCGAGTGAGAGCTCATAAAATTCAGCAGAAGTTCCAGCAAACATACTGTGATCACTTCTGAGGTGACTGTGCAGTTTGATAGATTGCAATTATTACCAGTTAAATGTTCAATTCTTTCCACAAAGTAATCAGCCAACAAAGATTAGCTCATTATGCAAATGCAGACAGTGAACACTGTGTGCACAGTGGTGTAGCAAAGATGCTGCAATGGCAGCAAGCTACTTAAGGTACAGAGAGAAACCAGAATTTAAAACAGTAAATGTAATAATAAAAAACAATTAGAGGGAGTGTAAACATTAGGTCTGAGACTAAGAAATTAGAAAAGAAATAACTATCAAATTAGTATGCCAGCATGGAGTTGGAAAGCAAGGCCCTTCATAAAATAATCAGAGCACAACAGAGACAATCAGAATTTAAATTTGCAGTTCCAAAGGATATGAAAGTATCATCCGCTTGCAACAAAAACCAACCTCAAGGGGTATATGAAATCAACAGAGCTCTCGCCCTACTGGAGAACAGTGCCTTCTGTGCAGTGTTGTCTTGTGTTTATGCAGCTGACAGTTTCTTGACAGAACCGTTTTGATAAAACTGACAGTGTGTTGAGCTTCAGGCATCTCTTTTGAAACACCTTAGAATGAAGAGTTTTGCATAAACCCGAGGCAGGTATTAAAAACCCTGCTTGGCCTACCTGAGATCAAGCTCTTCCCATTCTCCCATCCTGTCTGCTCTGGGAGTGCTGGCAAACCCCAGCAGGAGCAAAGAACATACATGTACTCATCTTGCAACATCAGACAGACTTGCAGCCCAGGCTGTAAGCCAACAAGGCCCAGCCTGGACAGAAAGATAAAACTGGAGATTAGATAGGAAACATTTTCTCATTCTCTTTTTTAAAGAGTTTCTGGTCCACACCTCACTCTGATGCCAATAGGAGAAATGTATTTTTATTTTACAATTGTGATGATATTACAATAAAGGCAATTTTCCACAATACCAAAGGTACTAGGACCAAGCTATATATGAACCCTTTTGTTAATTTGCCTTTGATATTGTAAAAATCACTGCTAATCTCTGATCTAACTCAGTAAATACTTCAGGCTCTGAAATTTCAGCTAGGGAGATTTCCATACTGAGCCCAACCCCATTTTAAGCCCTTGCTCTAATCAAAAGATGCAAGCTGCAGCCAAAACCTTACTAAAATTCTAAAATTTACACTAGAATCTTCCATAATTCCTAAAGCTGTACAGTATTATACCTAAATTTTAGGTGTATTATCAGTCTATCTGCACATGTACAAAAGAGATCAGTAAAACAAATTTAAACTAGCTACATGTATTATGTGTCTAAAGAAACTCTAAGGGCTTATTTTTTACAACCAGTCTAAGGCCACTGGTAGCACCCTTCCTGTGTTTACTATAGTTAATTTTTCAACTTTACCTCTCTTTTCATACTGCTTGTGCACCTGACACCAGTCCTCATTTGTGTTGCTTCAGTTCCCCTCAGGCTGTTTGCCTGTAACAGCAGGGATGCAGTAGGCTCATCAAGACCTGTAGTTTAAGCAATAGAAGTTCACTCATTGCAAGCCAGAGTTCTCTGGTGTAAGCTTTATATCTAATGACTGACCCAGAATTATATTAGCACTTTAGATACATACTTAAGTAGCATTTCTACTCATTCTTTTTCTGCTTAGTCTCCAGGAGCCAGGCAGGAGTGTGCAGAGCTGTAGGCTGTGTGAGGCCATAATTTGGTAGGGACTCCATCACGGCATATGCTGTTTCCAACATGGGTTCAACCCTGCTGAGTAGATCATTTGAAAGATAAAAGGCCTTCATTTTTCTTTAAAATGGCTTTTTGAACCTTTGCCAAATATGAACTAGGCATTTTGCATTTGAAGCTATGATTTCAAACTTCAAAAGCAGCAAGGAAGGCACCCCCACAACCTCCTATGGAAACCACACTAAGAACAAAGCAGTAAGAATACTTTGGTGATCACTCCCAGACGTCTGTATAAATTAATACTGCAGCTTCGTTTTGTCTTTCTTTTGTCTCTCCCCCTCCCTCCACCCTTCTTCTTCAGCAAATGCTAGAATTTGTTTTTAGTTTTGTTCCTTCCAACATCCCTTTCAAGTGTTCACTGTTAGAATGTTCTTTAATGATAAAATGATACTTGCATGTGTATTAATGCAGTACAAGATATCAGCCTGATCAATTCTGCTTATTCACTTCTGAAGTATGGTACCAGCAAGCCCACCAATTTGTCTTGCAGACTTGCAAACACAATCTAAAGACACCTCCACCTATACGCTAATAGTCAATATTCACAGGCTGATACACAATTCTGTTTCTGATTAAGTTATCTGAATGCTCCATATAAAATCTTGGCAAAAGATCTAACAAAATTTCTGTTCTGCTTTACCAATCTTTCACAACATACAGTTTCTTCCAGCAGGAGATTCCTGTTTACCTCAACACTCTCCAGGATACACCTTGGCATCTCTAATGCCTGTAATCAGCACAGATAAACCAAACAATGTGAGTTTTTTTTTTTGTCATGCTCTAAAACCAGGTTGCATTCAGACTGATCAATAAATAGTCAGCTGTGTTTATAGTCTGAGGTCCTGTTGTGTTGTCCTGTGCCTGTACTTTCACGGCTTTTGTTATCACCCTGGGACTGTCATCTGACATCCTTAAAAACCCTAAATGATGTTTCCTCAGAGGTAGTTTCTAAAAATGTCTGCACACCTTAATGATGACTGCTACACATGCTTGCTAGAGGGCAACTAAAAATTCATTGTGTACAGCAGAGGTTCATTAAAAGAATTTATATACACAATATTTCCTCAACTACTCATTTAATATCTCTATGTTAACTTCATTTGTATGTGTTTGATTTTTCTTTTTCAGTTTATAACATTCCTCTTCTCTTGAAATGTTTCTCCATATACATGTACTATAGTGTTTGGACAAGTAAGACAACTAGCTTTAGGACTTTTTGGTTAGCAATTTTTGTTGTTATATCAGAACACATAAGTGTCCTGCTGCCTCCAGTCCAAGCACCCTTCTTCTCACCATGCATAGCTTTATTCTGGAATACACAGCACTTTTTCACACATTGCAGACGTTGCTTTCTCCATCCATTTTAAAAAATACATTAATAGTTCAATATATCATCTATCAGTACTAGGTATTTTCATTTCTATACTTAAAAGTGGTTTTACTCCATGGTACATACTTCCTATGATTAATATTGTCATGGAAGTATGTAAATTCACAAAGCTAAAAACTTCCTCAGCCCATGAGCATGTATGGTATTCAGCAACTTCTGATTTTACTGAGCACAGAATACCTGGAAAGCAGAAGTGCCACTGGCATTTCTGTTCCACAAAACATCCAACAACCAACAAAATTTAATCTTAACATAGCTGGTGTTTCAGAGGTGGGTGCACCCCTGTTGCTGGACAGTAATGACTGGTTTGGAAAAAAAAAAAAAAAAAGGAAGTGTCTTGTAAGTAGTATCTTATTGGATACCATTTTTTTTTTTTTCTTTTCTGTTCTAGAGCATATTACTGATACAAATTCTTCTGTATCAAGCAAACCAATACTGAGTATACCACAGCAGACCTTAATGCCATTTACAAAGACAGCCTCAGGGGAGTCATTACTACCATCCATTGACTTAGCCCAGTGTTTATGGTTCAGGAGGATTCTTTCCCTGATAGTGGATCATGTCAGGTATTGAAACAACACGGAGTACCAAACTGCACCATATCCCAGTATCAGGAGGGCTTTAATGAGAGCAGAAACTCCTTTGTATTACCAATATTCTTAGCATTTTCTTTTTTCCCTTGGAGATCAGACTTCATAAGGAGCCTACCATCACCACGTAAGCATTTTACATCTTCTTCAGGCAAGTGGACAGGCATTAATGAGATGTGCTGAGGTGTGCATCAGCCAGCCAGGTGTACTTTCAGTACCTACTGCCAGACATGAACTTTCAGCCATTAAGCGTTCATGCTGAGTTCACAGTGGCCTCCAATAATGTCAGGGTAGTTTTCCCAGCAATTTCAGTAACTTGGTAGTTCACCTTTTGTTTTTCCACCTTTGTTTTTATGTAGAAGGTAAGATTTAGTGGCACATCATTCACATACACAAAGTGGAAATGATACAGATACATTTTGTTTCCCTTTGTCAACTCAGTCTTTTTTTTTTTTTTTTTTTTTTTTCTTACCGTTCTTTTAACAATAGTGGCAGTACTTGCTGTAGGGAGAGCAGTGAGATAATTTTTTTTTTTTTAAGAAGGAATAATCATCTTACCGTTACAACTATCTTATTTTAGCATCTTGCCAAGAGTTACACATGTAAAATGATTAGAGAAAACACTTCAAATGTTACATTTTGCTTCAAACTATACAAGCAACCCTCACTGATTGCATTGATTGTTACAAAAATGCAGATCTCAAATTACCAATTATCAATATTTCTCACCTTTCCAAGAAAAGCAAAGCACTTGTTCCAATAAAATTAATTAAAAGTGCACTAAGTCTGAATCATCAAAATTATTTATGTTATTAACAGTCCAGTTTCATTTTATTGCTACTGACTTTAGCAATAAGTCAGTAAGAAAAACACTTTTTCAATACACACACACACAAAGAAGAAAAAAAAAAGAGCCACACATTAAATCCTTCCTTATTTAGTTCAAATGTACTTTGTTTTATTTGATTGTCATTTTTTCGTTCTTCCTGTCTTACAATGTTGCCTGTAATGATTAGCTTTAATTTAGTGCTAAGCATCTAGTAGGGCACAGCTGCATTACACCAAGGCCAACCTTGCCAAGGGTTGGATTTTTGAAGGTCCCAGATAGTTCATCCCAGGCTTTTTATTGTCATCCTACCTTGAGATGACTACACACCATGGTGCAGTCTACTCTTCTAACTGTGAGGATGCCTGGTAATCCTATAGCATCAGTGAGAAAAAAACAGAAGGACTTCATGAGCAATAAATCAATGTTGGATACACAGTGTGTCAGGGGAATTGACATTTGCTTCCTGTTGATTACAAGAATTGATCATTTTTCAACTATAGAAAAGACTTGGTGCCTTAGCCTCTTTGAGGTACTTAGGATGATTCTCCATGCTCTCAGAAATATGTGAAACATAATTCCTTTTAAGAGAAATGAAAGTCATCATCAGAAGCTCAGCCTTCTAGATAGGGGTGAAATATAATTTGTTCATTTTGCCTGACACTGTGGTCTTGAACAATGGGTTTTTTAGTGCGTGACTGACAGGAAATGAGACTCTTTTTACTGGGTGTCACTGCCAATGAATTGATTTGGTATAGCAAAACTAACTCAGACAGCTAAAAAGGCAGATGAGGAAAATAAGTAACTATTCATATTGCTTTCCCAGCCCATTTAAGAAGTGATGCAACTCTTCAGGGAGCCTTCCTTTACAAGCTGTCAGTTATTTGCTGTGAACATAGCTGACTCTCATTAGATTACCATTCTTTACCCTCGCTCAGAATGAAACTTGTCTTTACCAAATATATAGAAAGATTACATTTCCATAAATAAAAGTTATGATTCTGAACATAATCAGTGCATGCAGAAATCTTTACAGTGCCTGGCTAAAAGTCTCAAAAGTTGATGATTCTTTCCCCTTCTCTTATATGCCAACAGAAGAGAAAACTGAAAATTTCTATACATTGTTAGTATCTTAGGAAGAATAAGAAATACCACTTTTTTTTTTTTTTCCATTATTGTGAAGTCCTGATTTATTCTTTTATTAATAATGAAGCTAATTTATGGCTCCATGTTTATCTCATTAAACAAAGTGATCCTATGCAAAACTAACAGGACACTCAGGTATTTAAAAAACTTTATGACCCACCATTTCGTGATGCAAATTTCATAGCTCAGACCTTTCCCTACTTTTTTTTTTTTTTTTTTTTTTTCCTCCTGTGGGCAATGCTCACCTTAGTCCACATCACTTATGCAAAAGTAAATTCCACAGTAGCACAGAATTATAAGGTAACTCTGGGTATCAAATGCTAAACTGGTGTACTCTTAAAAGTGAGCCAGATGGAAAAAAAAACAACACACAGACTTAATGATGTAGGGTGCCAGCCTGTGCTTCTCCTTCCAAGAAAGAGTGCAGATTTCTACATGCCTCTAATAAATCTGTAGCTTTTATGATTCTCAACTAAGCTACAGAAAACTGTTTCATATTTTGTTATTTATTTGTGCAAACATAACACCTGACAATGTTGATCTCCTTATGATTCATGCAGCAGAGCCTCAAGAGTAAGACATTTACAGGGTCAACTTGGAAAGACCTTTGCTGAAAAACTATTTCCTTTTGTTCTTTACTTTTTTTTTTTTTTTTTTACTTTTTTTTTTTGTTTGTTTGTATTTTACTTCAGTAAAATCAAGAGTAACCCTCAAAACATAGTCTATCAGGTATCCTAGAGTCCTAAAAGCATTCCCTTAGGCTAAGTTGTTGCTTCCTGCTTTAGGCATTACAATATACTGACACACTCAACAACTCCTGTTAGCAAATATCCCTATACTAAAACTTCTCCCACTTCCTCAGATGAAAAGAGGAAGGGGAAGGGGAAGGGGAAGGGGAAGGGGAAGGGGAAGGGGAAGGGGAAGGGGAAGGGGAAGGGGAAGGGGAAGGGGAAGGGAAAAAGTTTTGGTTCACCAACCCCCAAGCATCACAACTTTTTATAAAGCACAAAACACTGGTTTGAAGATCTATTTCAACACAGCCTTTTGGGACAGTGTAATTTCTATTCTACAACAGCCCATGCTGTCTCCTGGCAGTGGTGGTTATACTACATCTTTCAAAGCTGTTATCAGTTCATAGGGAATACTGATGCCTTTCTGTTCAGACTAGCACAATTTGACAAGGAAATCACCCTTTCCTGAATTTAATTCAGCCCATTGGCATTTTCTAGGGCATTGAGCTCCCACCATCCTCACAAAGCCAAACCCATGGGCAGAATACAAGCAGGGTGGCTTAGTGCAATTCCACCCCAGCTCCCTCACCCACTGCAGTACATGCAGGCTATACACCTTACAAACACATATAGATGTCCCCTTTGCGTGAGAAAGGTCTTTCCTGAAAGAAGGAATACATGGTACTGCACTGCAATGAATGTCTATTTCATCTGCCTATTACGGTCACATATCTCAACTCTAATAAACCATTACACTTTCATCCTCTCATTCCCCCCATCCCACTAAAATCAATTCTACAATGATTTACAGTTACTGAGAATATTGTCTCTTTCCTATAACTCCATTTTTCTTTCAAGAAGAGATGAGAAAACTCCTGGCAAGATGGATGAAACATTAAATCTGAGCAGAGCCAATGCTGTGTTGATATTGAGTGGTCATGGTTTTGTCTAAATTCATGGCATCTACAAAAATTAACCCATCTCAGGAACTGTTACTTCAACTGCAGTGAGGATCATAACGAGGAATAAGCCTGAACAATGACGTTAGCAATAAGCAATGTGTATGTATATAAGCAAGAAAATGCATGGGTATTGTAATGTTGTGATGTGATGTAACGTGATGCCTTAGGTAAAAAACAAAGCAAAACAAAACTTCTTTCTGCCTTTCTCTGCAACACACATATGTAATGCAGACAGTCTCTGGTTATCACAATGAGAGTTAGTGTGGAGTATAGGTAGAAATGTTACACAAAAGCTGAAATAAGCTACAATTTGAAAAACACTCAGAATAGGATTTTTAAAAGCCCATTAAGAAGAATGGGCTATTCAAGAAATCCTAAAGTGCTGTTCTGCACCTTTGCAAAAGTTCAGACTTCACATTTCAGTCACAAAAATGAGTAGCAAAAAGAGCAAAAAGGGCTTATCTTTTCTGTTCTCAGACCCACTCCAAGCTTTATTAGTAAAAGCCTAGTCTCCATTCTAGAATCACAAATTGAATTCAGCTGAAAAGATGTAGTGCATTTGGCCTCTAGTTCCCTTACACTCAATAAATACAGGAGGTTTCAACTGCTGTGAAAATTGTTTCAGGCCGCATCTGGAAAGCACAGCCCATGTGGAAGGTGATAATTCAGTATAAAAGCCAACGATTTCCTCCTGGTTTTAGGGGATGAGATGTCATAACTTTGACTTATGTGACTTATTCTGATTTAGCTAATGAGGGCACTATAAACCCAAATGATGCTAGCATTATAAAGAAGTGAGACTGACTTACTCATTGCTTCTGGCTTCCCTCAGAACATATACCCAGCCTCTGGATGTGTAATACACAGACCTGAAAGAAACTAATCTTACTTGACTGAGTGAAGACAGCACAGACTGTTTTGTTTTTACCACTTCAGTAATGATTCTTCCCTGCTGGGTTTTCTGTCAGAAACAAAGTGAGTAGCTTTCTTCTATTTGAAGTACAGTTAAAAGATTTTCACCTTGGAACGAAAGGAAAACTGCCTGAATCTCATCAATCTGGAGCTAAATTAAATGAGGATGGAGACCATGTCTTTTAGCTGTCACTTCATCTCTGAGTAGGCAGACCCCCACTATCTCCACTGATGGACAGATACATGGGGACTGCATAAAGAAAAGTGGCCAGGTCCTTGTTAAGATGAAACACTACATGGTATGACAAAAACCCACTTCAATAGGAATCTTTCTGTCTGCTGTCACTGGCTCTCTATTTTTATTGTTGGGGTTGAATAATAATTGCATCAATGAAAGACTATAGTCTTGTTCTGTTTAGGCACCAGTTTACCTGCATGGACAACAGGTGGAGTAAGAGGACAACAACTCCTCTGTAGTAGCATCTCTTTGGCAATTCAAATGTTCTGCATTATTACATAGTCCAACCATCCACAATATTCCCATCCTATCCCATGATGACAGCAAAGAACTGGACTGTGATACTTCTGCACCTGCCCAGCAAAAGTTAATATGCATTGTAAGAAAGGATCTGCTTTCTACTATCCAAGATCAAAGTAGGAGATGTGACATTGAATGCCTTGAATGTAAATGTGTTGTCAGGGAAAATACACTGGTTCTGAATATTCAGGGTACTGTTTACTTGCCTCTTTACTGCTCACTGGGGGTCTTTCCTTATCTCTGCCCCAAAACCAAACTGCTACTTAGTCTGAGAGCCAGGCACCTTGATCCCAAATCAATCTAGTGATACATAGAATACATCTCTACCTTCACAAGAACCAAGGAAAAGCAATAGACATGTCTAAAGTTACCACCATCTGTTTTCTATCATGCTCAAGTCTCCTCATCACATAATGAAAAAGCCTGGGTATACACAGCATCTGGGCTGTATGGACAATTTTGAGGGAATGAGTAGTATAAGTTCAATCAGGACCACTCCAAAAAGCACAGCATAAATACTCTGAACAAACCTAGTTGTAGATAAACTGAAGATTAAAGGGTAAAGCTCTTTTCCTTGGAAATATGAATTAAAGAACTAATAAGAAAAATGCTTTGACAGAAAATTCACAAATCTTAAGGCCAAATAAATCATTTATGACTGTGTACTGCCTCTGTACTTAACACAGGCCACACACCTTACCCAACTGACAACTTCTATTTGATCTCTATCTCAAAGTCTTGATTTAAAGCTCAGGTATTAAAGGGTAGTCATGCTGCTTGATGGCCGTATTTAATTGCTATCCTTAAGATAAGCGAAAAGTAGCAGTATAATTCTTATTATGCAGACATATCTGATTGAACTCTACCCTTCTTTAATGTTTTGCTTTTTTTTTCTGCTATTTTAATAAGCTACTTGGTTTCAGAAATCACAGTATCTAGGTATCTCCATATTGTAGTCAATTCACATTTTGTCACTTTAAAATAAAGCAAGCACTAAGCTGACTGAGCTTCTTAAATCTCTCACTAAAGTGGAGTCTTTACTGTTGTGGGGTTTTTTATTTTTTATTTTTTTTCCTCTAGCACTAAAATCACCTGATTTCTTTGTTAAACCCTTTCCATTTTTCAAATGTGCTCTTTAAATTGTAGACATCTTCATTGGTATAATTTTGCTCCTGCATCCAAGGACCATGCATGTTCTAGTGCAGATGGTAACTCATTTTTATACCTGGACGCATCTTTCAAGTGTAGCATGTTTTTTATTTATTTATAGATAAATGGCTTTGCTAGAGAAGAGCTCCAACATGCAACTGTTAAAAGTGATAGCGTAAGTTGGAAATCATTGCCCAAACTGTAGTCCTTTTTTTAACCAAACACTGACAAAAATTCTTGGGAAGAACTCTCATCTTATAAATATCTTATTCTAATTCTTATTTGTGTATCAGAAAGTTGAACTACATTCCAAAGTTCGTTGTTTCATTCTTCCATTCTTCTATTTATTTATTTATTTTTTAATTAAAAGAATGTCTTAAGTGAATGATCAGTGGTTCTAATTAGTTATGGGATTCCTGCTATACTAAATGTTTTGTTTGGTTGCTCTAAAGCAAAAATATCATCTTTCTTCTTTCATCTTTCATAATGAAGCAAAAGCCCCCATTTTATATGTATTACTCAATATTTCATCTACCATTCATTAGAAGATAAAGCATCCCACTGATATTTCCATTCTCTCAGAAGGCAATATGGTCTGTGTGTGAGAACAGGCAAAACACATATGGAGAAAAGAATACACTCAGCAATTTTGCATCATAGTGACTCTGCAGTAACTCTATGTATGACCTGATAGAAGTTATATGAATCACATTGTATGTCACTTTTTCTATCCACAACAGAAGGCTAATACTTTTCTGTCTTGTAAGAGAGTTATGAGACTAAATGAATGTAAAGTCATTTGAAATAAGTGCAAAGGTATTATTTCAAAACAAACAAACAAAACAAAACAAAACAAAACAAACACACACTATTCTGGTTATCTGACATTGTTGATGACAGCATCAAGAAAAATGGCCAGGTAGACAACCTGGTTTTAAAAGTATGCCATGTAGATGCTCATATACCTGAGTCGGGCCACTGAAGAACGTCACAATGACCAGCATGTTGATCAGGCTCCTAAGACCAAAGTGGCTCAGGTGGACCTGGACTGGCAACAAAAGAGTGAATTATTTAGAACTCAGTGGGCCCATGACACCTCAGGCCATCAAGGAAGAGATGCAACATACGTATGGGCTTATGATCGAGGGGTGGACCTGAGCATGGACGCTATTACACAAATTATCCATGAGTGTGAAACATGCACTGCCTCTCTGGTATGGAAGACAATGGCTGAAATACAGATACAGGGAGACCTGGCATATTGATTATATCACAATCCTACAGACCCACCACAGCAAGTGCCATGTACTTACAATGGTGGAAGCAATGAGCAGATGGCTGGAAACATATCCCATTCCCCATGCCACCACCTGGAACAGTATCCTGGGCCTTGAAAAGCAATTCTTATGGTGACATCACACCCTGGAAGGAATTGAATCAGACAATGAGACTCATTTTTGAAACAACTTCATAGACACATGGGCCAAAGAGCATGGCATCGAGTGGGTATATCACGTCCCCTGTCATGCACCAGCCTCCGGGAAAATCAAATGATACAATGGACTGTTAAAGACTACATGGAGAGCAATAGTTGCTGGGACATTCAAACATTGGGATACATATTTAGCAAAAGCCACCTGGTTAGTCAACACTAGAAGATCTGCCAATTGAGCTGGCCATGCTCAATCAAAACACTTATGTACAGCATGAAGGGATACAATCCCCGTAGTTCACATTAAAAATGTGCTGGGGAAGACAGTCTGGGTTATTCCTGCCTTGGTCAAAAGCAAACCCATCTGTGGGATTGCTTTTGCTCACGGACCTGGGTGAACTTGGTGGGTAATGTGGAAGGATGAGGAATTCCAATGTGCACTTCAAGGAGATTGACTTTGGGTGAGAATAGCCAATGATTTGAATGGCATGATGTTAATTGCTATATGATGCTGTACAACATCACTAGTTGCTCTATGCTATATCAATGGTATTACAGTAAGAGTTACATAGATTGGAGTACTGCATACAGGTCTGGGGCACCTAGCACAAGAAGGATGTGGATCTTGTAGAATGGGTCCAGAGGAGGGCCATGAAGCTGATCAGAGGGCTGGAGCACCTCTCCTTGGAAGAAAGGCTGAGAGAGCTGTAGATGTTCAGACTGAAGAAGAGAAGGCTCAGGGGAGACCTTATTTCAGCTTTTCAATACTCAAAGGAGGCTTATAAGAAAGATGGAGAACAACTTTTTACTTGGGCAGATAATGACAGGACAAGGGGGAATGGCTTTAAAATGAAAGAGGGGAGATTTACAATGGATGTTAGGAGGAAATTCTTCACTCAGAGAGTGGCGAGGCACTGGCACAGGCTGCCCAGAGAGGCTGTGGATGCCCCATCCCTGGAGGTGTTCAAGGCCAAGCTGGATTGGGCCCTGGGCAACCTGATCTAGTGGGAGGTATCTCTGCCCATGGCAGGGTTGTTGGAACTAGATGATCTATAAGGCACCTTCCAGCCCAAACCATTCTGTGATTCTGTGATTAATGAAGAATAAATTTTGATGGAACCAAGCAAAGTGCGTCAGTGATAGAACCGAACAAGCACAGTGGTGATAGAACCAGAACTGGCTTCAGCATACAACAATCTAACACCACACACCCTCTCCTCTTCTGACTGTTATAACATATGGAGCCCAAAGTCATGGACCAAATAAATTCAACAGACATTTTAGAGGGATGGCCCATAGACTAATGGAATGATATCCATGTGTATATACCAAAATGCAGGAAAGGTGTTTATTAGTTAGGTTGTAATAGAAAGTGCTGGAAAGTGTTGAAGTGTTGAGTATGATGAAAATGGTGTGGAGTAAGGGGTAGATATTGTCCTGGTTTTGGCTGAGATAGAGTTAATTTCTTTGTAGAGGCTACCACAATAATGAGGTAGAGAATAGAGATATGCTACTGTCATTGTGCCTATTGTCTACCCAGCCTTTTAATAAGCAATTTATCAAGAGGGTTTTATGTGTCCCAGGGTAAGGGCCAAGCACTGTAAATGTCAGAATCTACTGACAAGGTAGATAATGCAATATCTTTTACTGGGCCAACAAATAAATTATTATACAGTAGGTTTCATGCCAAAAAAGTTCAGTCTTGGATGTTGTCAGAATTTCCAGAGTATGGCATTTAAATGAGACAGCTGATTTAAAGCATTTCAGCTGTCCAACCTAAATCATATCTCGGGGATAAATCAAAATAGAAGCCTTCAGGGAGAAAAAGACAGGCAAGATGTCCATAAGCCTAATTTCCTCTGTCTTAGAGGACCTTTCTTGATATGTCTGTAATATGATTTTCTCTAAAGCTATTTTTTGCTTACTCCAGTAGAACCAATGAAGACACCAACAAAATAGGTTCATAAAAAAATGTCAATATAAGAAGGAGTTGAGATTGAGTGCCTAATGAATTTCCAAGTGCTCATGAATCAAAAATAATAATAATAATAAAAAAGCAGAAATTTGTTGGAACACCCTTTTTGATGAAACTACTCAACAGATGATGAACACTCATACTCAGCAGAAACACACAAAATAATAAACCAACAAAAAATCTCCAAATGAAAAAAATCCTGCAGTTTACCTACTCTGATCGAAAGAAAGAAGCCCTCAGTTATTCCAGTAACATGTCAACTTCTTGCATACTTGACTGGCTTTTTTTTTTTTGGTGAAGGCATGTGGAAGACCAAATCATATTGTCAGTAAAGGTTCAAGAATGGGAAATGCAAGAGTAAAATTTTAAAATTTCCAAAATGTTTCTAAAGGCATCTCACTTGCTGCTTTTGATTTAAACTTTGAAAACAATAGTCATCACAAGCCTAGATGAAGATTTTACTTGTGTTATTCGGAAGAGCAATATAACATATAAAATTAAACTGCCTCTGAAAATGGTGCCTCAGAACTGCAGAACCTCTGATAGAGACGTTCTCAGTTCTAAGCCTCTGGCAAGGAGCAGAACAGGAAAAAGAAGTCTAGACAAAAAGATGACAAGAGCCCCTTTATAACTTCTCTACAAATAAACTGTAGTTGGCATGGGAAACTAGTGTGAGGGCACACACTGCTCTGTCCGAAATCACTCAGCTTGTGGAGACAGATTTCTCTAGAAGATGCCTTTTAGAATTTCAGCTAGCAAGATGGCTCAGGCCTCTTTATCGAGCTATTTTCTTTCACTTGATGCCTATTTAGGGAGTTAAGACACCATTTCACTATTAGTAACTCCTGATGCTACATGTGAAAATAACAGATTATTCTTGGCCTCCTTTAGTACCCAGCAGATTTTGTATATAGCTGCCGCTGTTGATTGTTTTATGACTCATTTAATGCTTTTACACCTCTTCTAGAAGTGCCCTCAAATCTCTCTCTCTTCTCACAAGAGTTAATTTCAATGCAGACCACAAAATGATGAGGAATCACTATACTTTTGATTTTTTTTTACAATGGCAAATTAGAACTCTCCATGCTAAAAAAAATCATAAGCACTCTTTAAACAAGCCTCTTTAGTCTTTAATTCCCGGTATAATGGAAGAAATACAGTAAGCAATAAGCAGTCACTTTAAAACAATTGTGTAAGGACACTAACTCATCATCACTTCTGCTTATACGATTTACGTAATGCTCAAAACCATGAAATCTATACAAAGGGCAATTTTAAAGCCTGAATGCATGAGAAGAACATTTTGTTTAGTAAATGTGGGAGATGCAACTCTCTAACATCTCAAACTCAGAAAGCCTGTCACTAAGGACAAATTAAAAAATGTAGTGTATCTGAACAATATTCAGTTTATTTTTAGTATAGATCTTATTTTTATTATTATTATTATTATTAGCAATAACTTATCAACTCCATCCCAACCAGTGATTCAGCAGCCATTTTTGTCTTTTTACTTCCTCTAAGGAGGCCTTATAGCAGTCCCTTTGGTATTACCTAAACTTATCACCGGTGTTGTGGATGTGTTTATAATAATTAACAATGTAGCATATGAAGAAACACAGCTGTCTCTCTAGACTGGGAATCAAATGCCATCTGTGGATTCATACAGAATTTTACATTTTCAGAACTCTGTGTACACTTCAGATAATTATTTTTCCAAGCAACACTATTAAGAAAGCAAGTATGTCATATATTACTTCCATTCTTAAGCACGGATGCAGTGACAGAGAGGTAAATGATTAGCCTAAGGTCACACATAACAAAGTGGGCAGAGGCACTGTTACTAAGGGATGCCTTCTGCCCAATTTAATAGCTACTTTGCTTTGCAGCTGCACCTGCTAGGCATTATATGGCTTTGCTTGTCAGTCAGGGTTTAGCTACTTATTTGCAAACATTGTACTCTATCACAGGAGCCTAGAACTGTAGTTAGGCAGAAAACTGCAGAACAGATGCCCTATCTCCTTTACCCATTAAGAGCTCAGCAATACTTCTTGAATATAAATTTTCTCTTTTTTTTTTTTTTTTTTTTTTTTTTTTTTTTGGTGTAAGATGATGTCTGGATAGCAGTGTGCTTCATGTATCAATCCAGACACACCATCACAAGACTCACTCCAGTCTTGCTTCAACCACTCTACTCATCTTGGTGGAAACTAGTACCTGGGTTGTCAGGTTGGTGAGGCACATTTAATTTTTCCCACTGGCTTTAGAAAAATAAATGCCATACCAATGTTAGCCTGCTGGATTTACTCTCTCATGCCTGCCTAGTCCCTTTGGAAAATCTTCAGCACTGTGGTGGGAATACAGATGTATGACACCACAAGTACCTCCACAATATACAGTTTAGCTGGAATGAACAGTGTCAGAACTGCAGACTTTATCAACACTACCCTGAATACAAAGTCCACAGGCAGGTTAGGATATGTACCAAGCTGTGAAACTCATTGTTTCAAACAGGAGAGGGGATGACTAAAAGTGAAGAATTCAAGATCACAACAGCAGCTGAGGCAGAAGAAGGGGGGATGTTGAGGTGATGACGTTTGTCTTCCCAAGGAACCTTTACACATGATGATCCCTGCTCTCCTCGAGATGGCCTGCTGATGGGAAGCAGTGAATGAATTCCTTGTTCCATTTTGCTTGCATGAACAGCTTTTGCTTAACTTAGTAAATTGTCTTTATCCCAACCCATGAGTTCTGGCACTTTTGCCTTTCCAATTCTTTCCTCCATCCTCTGGTGAGTGTGAGCAAGTGTCTGTGTGAAGCGGAGTTGCTTGCCGGGGCTAAACCACAACTACCAACCACAAAGATAAAGGATATTTGACAGATGACCACTTAAAGCTTTAGCATTATTATTAGTAGTAGTGTTGCTATGTTGGGTATTATAGATTTTAATAATTTGAAACTGCAAGAAAAAAAAAAACAACAAACTTGGAATAAAAGATTCTAATGCTAGAATATTTCAAAGGTATTTCTCAGTCAGTATACACAATGCAATCTCCCCAGGATGATTCTGGGTCTGAACAAAGCATTAAGTAGGTTAGAGCTCCCAGTGGAAGAATGGAGAAGTCTAAAAATCAGCACTCTGCTAGTAGCTGCAGAAATGGTTTTATTGTAGAACTGGACTGGTTTTACCTTACAATGTGCTGGCCAAGAGTCTCTAAGTATTAAAATCAACAAAATATATTGTCTATGCAGGCAAACGTGTGCTTCAAAGCAGTCAGATGTGATCTGCCTGATCTAGTAAAAGGAGACATTTGTGCAGCTTGAGAAACTACAGCAAGGCACCTGGACAGCTTACAGAGCATGGCCAACATCAGTGCCTGACACTGATGATGAACGTTTCAGTACCAAGTCCATTTCAAATCAAGAGGGAAAATGGTATTCTTCGTGATCATCAGCCAGTTCTGAGCTAGCTAGCCAGAGCTGTTTAGCAATTCCAATGAACTTCAGAGGAAGGATCACCATCTGTACCTTTGAGAAGCCTGCTGAAGTCACTTGAGAATGCAGAATAAGTTTTAACATCTAATGTCACAACATAAACATGCATATCTTGTAGTTAGTAATATCTTTCTCCACAGGGTGCCCAATTGAAACCAGCTAAAGGGAAAAGAGGGGATTCTGTATACCATAGTAGAACCAGGCCTATAAAAATACTATTAGCAACTTATTCTAAATTAAAGTACTGAGTATGAAGCAAATGCAGATAGATAGATGCATATATACACTCACATACATACACTCCTTACTACTATTTTTTTCCGTAACTGTATGAAATATAATGACAATTTATACATCTCCCATTAATTTTTCCGGATCGTAGTTATCTAGGTAAGAAGAGAACCTCTACATGAAGATCATTTGCAGATATTTCCAAACAGCTGAACGTTCAGACTCTTAAAAGTGGGCATAGGATCTCTTTGAAAGGTTGCCTGGTTCACTGCATTAAAAGATTCCTTTAGGACCATGTAAAAAATAATCCCAGACACACATATATTCAACTTGGTATGAGTGAAATAAAAGTTATAATCACAAAAAAAAATTATTCTGCATTAATCATTTGGCTTGTTATTTCGCAATAAAATTTCAGTGTGCTGTTTGCGAGCTTAAACAATAAACCAATTTAGCACAGGGCCGATCCAATGCTACTGTAAATAAAAATTATTTTGAAATTTTAACTCCTCATATTTTCCTACAGCTACATTACAAATTATTAATTAAAAACTCTTTGAAGTATTAGCTCATAGTCAATCATAAAACATATATTTTTATAAATGTGACACAAAATTAGGACAAAAATGTGACCATAGAATCACACAGATCTAAATGAGGCTTGTTTCAAGACTATATATTTAACATACACAAACATGTCCATGTTTGTTTGCAGAAGGGAAAAAATCTAGAATAATGAGAACTATATACCATAGAAAATAAGCAATGGTCAGTTTTTCTAGATCATTATATATATAATATATATATATATAATTATTTTTATAAATAAAATTATTTTTATAAATAAAAATACCTTGTAATACCTAATATTTGGCTGTTTGTCAAGTGAAGCAGTAGGTTTTAAATTTATTGTGAAGAATGTTCTCACATCTCCAGTGGATTAGAAATAAAGGATCATTTGTCAAATCTCACTCAGTACTAGAAAGGATTTTCTGACAATAGCACAGCACATGCTAAGTACATGCTGGAAAAAATAAGTATACCAGATGCTCACATTCAAATGTCAATTCACTCTAGTAATGCTCATTTCTTCTGCTGATTCATGTTACAACATCGTCCCCACCTACCTAACTTCCAGAGCATCAATAAAAGAAAAAGAAAAGAAAAAACCTTTTGTGCTCAGAACCTTGTGCTCAGAACCTGGCTCCAAAACACTTAACTACATTTTTAAAAAATGTTTTAGCATTTATGACTCCCTTTCAAATAGCACCATTTCATACAGATATGTTCAACTAAATTACATCATTTCTTCCCTTTCCCATGAAGTATTTCCACAGTGAGAAGTAAAGGACATTAAGTCACTCTACAAAATCAATCTGAACAAAAATCCTTTTATGTAAACATATATATATTTTTTTCCAGAGGTTCTGCATCACTTGTGAGACAAGACAGACAGAAATCACCGTCTGATAAAAATGGGATTCTCAGTCAGAAATAAGAGTACAAATAATAAGGTCAACACAACACGTTAGAATCTCAGACAAAGTTGCAAATCACAGAATCACAGAATTGTCTAGGTTGGAAGAGACTTCAAGATCATCGAGTCCAACCTCTGACCTAACAGTAACAAGTCCTCCTCCTCTACTAAACCATATCGCTAAGTTCAACATCTAAATGTCTTTTAAAGACATCCAGGGATGGTGACTCCACCACTTCCCTGGGCAGCCCATTCCAATGCCTCACAATGCTCTCTAAAGAAGTTCTTCCTAATATCCAAGCTAAAACACCCGTGGCGCAACTTTAGTCCGTTCCCCCCTCGTCCTGTCACCAGGCACATGGGAGAATAGACCAACCCCCACCTCTCTACAGCCTCCTTTAATGTACTTATAAAGAGCAATAAGGTCATCCCTGAGCCTCCTCTTCTGCAGCCTGAACAAACCCAGCTCCCTCAGCCGCTCCTTGCAGGACTTGTTCTCCAGATCCCTCACCAGCTTTGTCGCCCTTCTCTGGAGCACCTCGATGTCCTTCTTGTAGTGAGGGGCCCAGAACTGAACACAGTACTCGAGGTGCGGCCTCACCAGAGCCAAGTACAGGGGGACAATCACTTCTCTAGCCCTGCTGGCCACACTGCTTCTTATGCAAGCCAGGATGCCGTTGGCCTTCTTGGCCACCTGAGCACACTGCTGGCTCATATTCAGCCAACTATCCACCAATACTCCCAGGTCTTTCTCCTCCTGGCAGCTTTCCAACCTCTCATCTCCCAGCCTGTAGCTCTGCTTGGGGTTATTGCACCCCAGGTGCAGGACCTGGCACTTGGCCTTGTTGAACTTCATGCAGTTGACCTCAGCCCATTGGCGCAGCCTATCCAGATCCTCCTGCAGAGCCTTCCTGCCCTTGAGCAGATAGACACATGCACCTAACTTGGTGTCATCTGCAAACTTACTGAGGGTGCACTCAATGCCCTCATCCAGATCATCGATGAAGATATTAAAGAGGACCGGCCCCAGTACTAAGCCCTGGGGGACACCACTAGTGACTGGCCTCCAGCTGGACTTGACTCCATTCACCACGACTCTTTGGGCCTGGCTATCCAGCCAGTTTCTAACCCAACAAAGCGTGCGCCAGTCCAAGCCACGAGCACACAGTTTCTTGAGGAGAATGTTGTGGGAAACAAGTGTCAAAAGCCTTGCTGAAGTCAAGGTAGACCACATCCACAGCCTTTCCCTCATCCATCAAGCGCATCACTTTGTCGTAGAAGGAGATCAGGTTCGTCAAGCAGGACCTGCCTTTGATAAACCCATGCTGACTGGGCCTGATCGCCTGCTTGCCCTGCAAGTGCCGCATGATGACTCTCAAGAGGATCTGCTCCATGAGCTTCCCTGGCACTGAGGTCAAACTGACAGGCCTGTAGTTTCCCGGGTCTGCCCTCCGGCCCTTCTTGTAGATGGGCGTCATATTTGCTAGACGTCAGTCGACTGGGACCTCCCCCGATAGCCAGGACTGCTGATAAATGATGGAAAGCGGCTTGGCCAGCTCCTCTGCCAGTTCTCTCAGTATCCTCGGGTGGATCCCATCTGGCCCCATCGACTTGTGCACATCCAAGTGCCGCAGCAGGTCGCCAACCATTTCCTCATGGATAGTGAGGGCCACATCCTGCTCCCCCATCCCCTTCCACCAGTTCAGGGTACTGGGTATCCAGAGAGCAACTAATTTTGCCACTAAAGACTAAGGCAAAGAAGGCATTAAGTACCCCAGCCTTTTCCTCATCTCATGTCACTAAGTTTCCCCCCGCATCCAGTAAAGGATGGAGATTCTCCTTAGTCCTCCATTTAGCATTGATGTATTTGTAAAAACTTTTTTTGTTGTCTTTAACGGCAGTAGCCAGATTGAGCTGCAGATGAGCTTTGGCCTTTTTTAGTTTAAAGCCCTCTCAATGAGCCCCACCAGCTCCTGGCCTAGGATCCATTTTCCCCCTAGAGACAGTCTGTGGCCATCAGGCCAGGTGCTGAGTAAAGTACCCCATGGTCAAAAAAAAAAAAATTTCTGTGTTGGCACCAGCCTCTGAGCCACGTGTTTATCAGGTGGGCTTTCCATGTCCTCTCTGTACCCCTTCCTGCCACCGTAGGGATGGAGAAAAACACCACCTGTACTCCTTCTCCATCCACTAACTGTCCCAGTCCCCTAAAGTCCCATTTGATGGTCTTCAGGCTTCTCTCTTCAATGTCATCACTGCCAGCCTGGACTATTAAAAGAGAACAATAGTCAGAGGGATGAACCAGGTTGGGAAGCTTTCTGGCAATGTCCCTGACCCTGGCCCCAGGGAGGCAGCAGACTTCCCTACGGGTAGGGTCAGGCCGACAAATAGGTCCCTCTGTTCCCCTGAGAAGGGAGTTGCCCACAACAATCACCCTTCTTTCTGTCCTGGTGGAGGCAGTCCTGAGGCGTGGAGTCGACTGATATCCCTCAACCTCTCGACCTCCTCCTGGAGTTCTGCCACGAGGTGGACCAGGTCGTCCACCTGCTCGCACCTCACGCACACAGTCTCTTTGCCCCCTGCAGTTGGTAGTGACAGGCTCAGGCACTCCCTGTACCTGGAGACCTGAACTGACGCATTTCTGAGCGGGCAGTCGGTCTGGGTGTGTACAGACTTCCTGGAGAGCGTGCTGTGCCTGGTGTATATCATTGCAGCTGAGCTAGCGGTAGACCACCGTTAGAGGAGGTGTTCGTATGGGCAGGGGGAGCGCTCTGCCCTGCC
This sequence comes from Anas acuta, assembly GCF_963932015.1. Taxonomy (NCBI): domain Eukaryota; kingdom Metazoa; phylum Chordata; class Aves; order Anseriformes; family Anatidae; genus Anas; species Anas acuta. The sequence goes on from NC_088981.1 coordinate 65,686,586, forward strand.
TGCTTGCCCTGCCTACTGAGGCACCACGCCCTGTGTGCCCGTCCTGGTAGCCACGCTCCCTTGGGGAAGTTTTTGAACGGCCGGGGAGGGGGCACTGCTGGCTCCGCCTGTGCCTCGTTCTCGCCTCATTCAGCTCCTCACGAGGGCTGCTGGGTCCTGGCGGCTCCCTCAAGTGGGCTCGGTGCCGGAAAAATTGGCCCTGCAGAACGCGTCTGCCCTGGAGCTGATCGCCTCGGCAAGTGGCAATGAAAGTTAGCTCTCTGTGAGATGAGATGGTTCCAATGATTTCAGTAAGATTGCCTTTGATCTGAGAATCTGGCCCACTTTCTAAAACTGGTTAAAACTTAAGGACATGCAATATTCTGTTAGAACCAGAGGCAAAATATTTCTTAGCCCATGTAAAGATGGTGTATCTACATTAAAAAGAAAAGGACTTCTAACCTGGTATCCTCCAAACACTGCACAAGAATGTTCCAGTTTCCTTTAGAAAACAACATGATTGTGTACTTGCACAGTTTCAGTATCAGAACCTAGCATCATCTTTGATGCACAGTTCTGCTGCAAAGACATGATACACATGTGCAGACACAGCTCTCAAAAACTCTCATTTCTATCCAAATATTCTCTTCTTTCTCTACTTGTCATGACTCCAAGAAAGATCATCTTTTACTTCCCCATTGCTCCAAGCAATTGATATTATCATACCCTGAAAGAACATACTAAATTATTCTATTTAAAAACTAATCATATTTTAAATCAGAAGATACGTAGCTCTTGAAACAAGCTAACCAAAGAAAACGTAGATTTTTACTCCTAATCAAGAATTGATCTTCACATCAATAATTTATGCCTTCTTAGTCAGATATCAAATACAGGTTAATATTTACAGGTTACAGTAACTGTCTCAGCCATATATCAAAGGTAGCCATACCAAACCAAAGAGTAGCCATACCAAACCAAACAGTAGCCATATTCAGCTACCTTTTCTGGAAAGTCTAACATAACTTCCACTGTTACACGTGAAGCATTGGAAGATAGAAAAAAAGTAAAGACTTAAAGCCAGTGTGAAAATCTTCTAGGAACAGTAAGATTTTGCATCAGGCATACTTGCTTAGGTTCAAGTACATAGTAATTTGGAGAGTAAAGTTTTTAATATTCGGTGTTAGACTTGGATTATACTAGGCTGTGAAGTTTAATAGATGTTACTATTTCCTCATACGTTATTTTAAAAACAATGTTTAATTCAATCTCCTTCAAATATTAAGATAAAGTGGGAAAAGAGTTTGCATTTCTTAAAACAAATTTTATAAAGATAGCTTTGCTGAAACCTTTATCTATCATAATGGCAAAACTGAATTTAATATGAGGTTGCTAGGTTATTAAAATTATCAAAAGTCTCCCAGGGCAGACAGACATTTTTTATTTTTGTTCGTTCCTTAATTTAGAAAGGAAAACAAAATAATGTTCTAATCTGCCGGGGCATCATATTTGGCTGAGGACCTGATCTTAGACCTACCTACTAGCAATTTCTTGTTGTATACAGAACTTCCCTAGTTATTAATGAAGTTGTATTTTTCCAGACATAGATTCAAAAGGTTTGTAAAATTACTTTTGCCCATGCTGTTCTCCAGATCCTTTATGCCTTACATCTGTCCCATGTGCCTGTCACTCACACTTGTGAACTTCACTTAACTTTAGCACCTATTGAAGATTAAAATCTATTTGATGAAGGTAAAGACCCAACTCTTAATCTTCACAAAAATGTGGCAGCAGTTTCTGGACAAATGGAACTTGGCTCGTTTAATAGTTATTAGAGTTGCAGTACTTCCTTTCCAAAGTGATTTAATTTACACATATTCAAAGTGCAAACATTTACTTTCAGTATGAAAAAATAGTTTATATTAAGAGAAGTGTTTAACAAGACTGAAGATTCCAGTAACTTCATTCAAATCCTCTTGTAACAAGTCAGGGGAATGCTGAAAAAGAGAGGCAGAGAGAGAAACTATGCCCAGCAATATTAGGTTCTTCTTGAGACAAGAAAGTCTCTTCAGTGTTTTAGAGAGAGAGATGTATAAAGTGCTGTTATATAAGCGACTGAACATCCTACCCAAGAGAAGTCTGGAGATAACTAATTCAAATTACATTCACTTGAACAACCTGGGGATTCTTTTTGTTTATTGCTAAATATTGCTAAATGAACTCAGAAGCAATGCTTCCTTTTTTTTTTTTTTTTTTTTTTTTTCTCTCTCTACTGTGACACATAAAAATGCAATAATGGTAGACTTTAACTGACATATTCTACTATGTGGCTACCCAGTAAACAGGTCAACATGTTAAATGTGTTTTGGAAAATTTTGCAATACTATATATAGTATTATATATAAATACCTAGAATTACATATTCTGTTGTTGCATGCTTACATAAAAGAATGTACTACCATATATCTTTTGCGACTGTTTCCATAATTTGAATGCATTTGCTTTGTTACCTTTGACTGAAGAGAATAATTTCTAAAATTTGTGCTTTACTGGCGCAAGGAAAGCCCATCTTCCTCCGGAGTTCAGGCTGCTTTTCAGAAGTACAGGTATCAAACTTCTTCAAGGAAGCAACTTTTAACCAATTTGAACGCAGGCCAAGAATATACAGAGACTTGTGAATCACGGCTCAAAAGAATTACACATTTGAAGGTGATGTTTTGCAGTTTTGTACAGAAATAAATTTATAGAAAGCTTATATATCTACTTCAAGTGCATAACGGAACTTTTTTAACAATATCAGATGGACAAATAAAATATCTTTGTATCTGTTATATTAGACAGCACAAGAGAAAGTTTGGCAACTAAATAAAGGAAACACACCCTTAATTATAACATGCAGAAGTTTAAAATTGTTTAGATTATCTGTCTTGTTTTCACAAAACTCATAGTACCATATTCATGTAGAGCACAAGCACTTTTGAAATGTTTTTAAAGCAAACAAATGATATTAGTTTCAACCTGACAAGCCAATGGTACAGCTTCCACCTAGGGCACTTTGAACTAAGAAGCTCAAAAGCACAGATCTGTTCTAGTCAATGACAAAGCCACCTCAGAGCATTCCTCCCTGCAGTTTTCAAAGGGAGAAACACTATTTAATTTTTTTGTGTCTGACTAAATTTTTCATGTTGATTATGTAGCATGATGAAATATTGCAGTGCTTAAGATGCAAGCATCCCTTACATGCAAAGTACTTTGCACATATGAACTGGTTGCAAAATGTGACAAAATAATCATTTAATTATTTTAAATTGAGACAAACACAATAGAATTTGAACTCACAGCCTTATAAACATATGGTAATGCTACATTAGCCAGTAGGATACATTTTCATCAGCTTCATAGTTATGGGAGCTCACAGATATTAAATTGCCTCAGGGGAGCGAGATTCTTGTTCCATGACATCAGTAGAAATGGATTAAGAATTGAAAAGAAATACTAATAAAGATGCTGAATATCAATGCTTATGCAGTTTAAAGCCAATACGTTCACCAATTCATTTCATAAACTAACATTTTAATTTCACAAAGATTTCTTATGAGATACCTTATACATGCATACCTCAAAAATAAGAAGAGAAAATGAGGATTAAAAATTAGATTTATAACCATATCTTTTTTTCACCGTTATATATACTAGGCCTATGTAAAATGAAAAGATAAAAAGGTCCAGCAACATGTTACTATTATCTGAATATTACTGCAGCTTTCTTCACAAACAACCTGAAAACAACCATCTCTAAACTAAACATCAAAATTCACATTGAATTCAAGGAAAAGCAACATAACAATGACTCATTTGGCAATTTGGCTTAGAGTTACCATTGAAATACTGGATATATGCATGAAAACGTAAGAAAGAGAAAAAGCAAGCCAGTAAAAGGTAGCAGCAGCTCATTCAAGGCAAAAATATTCCAGGAATTAAGAAACAATCAAGAAAGTTAAAACTGTTTCTTTATGTGAAAATGTGGTATTTTCCCAGTTAAGGCAGTACTTCTAACTCCCTTTTCAAGAGAGCAGTGTAGAAAATACTAGTTAAACCACAATTTCTTAAAGGTCTACAACTAAAGGAGAAAATAAGATGGGTTTTAGATCCTTCCCCAGATTAAAAGGAATTAGGTACCTTTCTCAGTCTGTGACCAGGAATTCATGAGTTCTTAAAACACAGTCTAAAAAATGCAAACACTGGTAGCAGTTAACAACAGTGCTAACCTGATAGAACACTTGAAATACAACAATTTATTTTGGTTTTATTGCATTGATATTTGTTTCTAACACTGAAAAAGTTATTTCAAAGACCCAAACAGGGGACTAGGGGACTTTGTATTCCAAAGTAAAATTTTTATGTCAACCATTGGAGTGGTATGATAATCACCGTGTCACAACTCCTTCCTTCCCTCATAAGCCTTCCAACATGTAAAACAACAAGATATTAAAATTCACTACCACACCAAAACACCATCATCACACCAGAACTAAAAAGCATTCATTACCTAATTTCAAAACCTTTGCCTTCTAGCAAGTAGTATACTTTAATTGCATACAGTCCTTCACAAGGTACACACAAGTATATTTTGTCCAAGAGCTATCTAAGGCAAAATCACTTTCCATCTCAATCTCCTTACAGTGTCTGGAATCTCTTCTCATCAAGTATTTTATTACTTTCAACATCAAAGTTTCCAATCTCAATTGTATCCCGTGAGACTGACAGGAGTTTGTCAGAAGCACAGGAATTCATCTTCCAGTTGCCTTGCAGTTCCAAAATTTCAACTTCCCATCTGAGGACTCTCATCAGAGATTGTATCAGCAAATGGGAGTTAAGAGAATGTAAAACTTTATCATAGTTTTAAATTACTCTGTTTTTCAACACTAACAAGATCCCATTTTAAATCTGTGGGTTGGATTGCTTTTCTTCCCTCAGTTTTGGGATACATGTTAAAAAGAGGATTTGTTTCATATACTTGTGCAAGCAATTGTGCCTCAATGTAAATGAAGACCTTTGGTTTGTAACTGCTTTTATCTTCCAAATCAGAGTTGTTGGCTGCACAGCAACAGAACACATTGATTCCATTTCAAAGAACTGTTTTTGACAGAATGGCTCATACACCTTTCTGAGTAATAGAGGATTTTTTTTCTTAAACAAAAAACAAAACAAAACCCCAGCAATTCCCGTGTTAATTGCTGTATTGTTTCAAGAAACAGAAACTTACAGAAAAAAATAGCAACTGCCTACATAACACTGCCTATGTAGAAATCGTTGGAAGATAATTGCAACAAGCTTGAGACAGTCATCCCAATATTCATATTCTACACTGGCTTCATGAAAAAGTAATTCTTTCTGGCTTCTGAATCTTTGGTTTTCTTATCAGTTTACCTTCCATGTACTGACTGCCGCTTTTAAGCAGCCACTGCAGCACAAACTGTTATCTGAACTAGAAAAGTTACTTGCATAAGAGTTATTGCTTCAGGGAGAAACACATTTCCTGGGGAGACCAAAGGTGCTACAGCACCTAAACCACTGCGACTTGGTGCTGGGCATGCTGTCAGGCACCAGACGTGGTAGCTGCCCTCCCATCCTCTGGTTCAGACCACTCCTCTGAGGTTTTCACAAGCAACTGGGACAAACTTCTGTTTTGACTAAAGGCAAGGGGAGGGAAAAAACACCCCTCCCAAACGAACAAACAAAACAACAATAACAACAAAAATTTACTACAACTTAGGCTACTATTTTGGGAGACCACACTGATTAGCAGACAGGCAGAGTGTTAACATCTCTTTTATTTGAAAATAATGTAATCACTGCAAATTAGCAATTATATCCCTAAAAAAGTAATCCCCACTGTAATTTGGTTACTGGTTTAATTTTAAATCCTGTATTGTCAAAACAAACTGCAACAGTAAATTTAAAAAAAATAATAATAAAATAAAATAAAAAATAAAATATCATAGAATAGTTTGGGTTGGAAGTAACTTAAAAATCATCTAATTCCAACCCTCTGCCATGGGCAGGGACACCTCCCACCAGACCAGGTTGCCCAAAGCCCCATCCAGCCTGGCCTTGAAAACTTCCAGGGATGGGGCATTCACAGCTTCTCTGGGCAACCTGCGTCGCCACCCTCTGAGTAAAGAATTTCTTCCTAACATCTAATCTAAATCTCCCCTCTTTTAGTTTAAAGCCATTCCCCCTTGCCATACTACACTCCCTGACAGAGTCCCTCCCCAGCTTTCCTGCAGACCCCCTTTAGGCACTGGAAGGCCTCTGTAAGGTCTCCCCGGAGCCTTCTCTTTTCCATGCTGAACAACCCCAACTCTCTCAGCCTGTCCTTATAGGAGAGGTGCTCCAGCCCCTTGATTATCTTTGTGGACTTCCTCTGGACCCATTCTAACAGATCCGCATCCTTCTTGTGCTGGGGCCTCAGAACTGAACACAGTGCTCCAGGTGAGGGCTGACGTAAGCAGAGCAGTGGGGGAGAATCACATCCCTTGGCCTGCCGGCCATGCTTCTGTTGATGCAGCCCAGGATACGGCTGGATTTCTGGGCTGCTGGTGCTCAGTGCTGGCTCATGTTTTACTTCTCATCATCCAACAGCCGCAGTACATCTCCTCAGGGCTGCTGTCAATCCATTCACCACCCAGCCTATATTTGTGCTTAGGATTGCCCTGACCCAGATGCAGGACCTTGCAGTTGGCTTGTTGAACCTCATGAGGTACTTCAAGAAATAACTCCATCAGGTCAAAGACATGTTTAGTTTGCCTCAAATGTCATGGAACACAAGTTTATATATTTATAACAAGTTCTATCATATAATTTGGTTAGTAAATGTACATATGTAAGTAGTCAATTGGAAATTTAAGAATGACACGTTATTTTGGTAGTTCAGGGTGGGCTCTCTAAACAGCAGAAAAAAGGGAACAACAGAGACTGTAAATTATCATCTCACCTTTCGGTGATTTGAAATCACAATAAAAGAAAACTTAATTAGCCAATTAGAGAAGCAGCATGATTACACCGTATGCAGTATGAAACAGCATGATTGCACCATATGTAAAGCAATCTGCAAATTTCCATGTAAGAATACATCGTCACACTAATCACCAGTCTAGCCCCACCAGCCTGAACTAGAGGGCACTGCCACCACTGCATTACCCATTCCATAAGAATTCCTCTTTGTGAAGATATCTATAGTAAAAATCCCCTCAGCTTAAACAGTAACAAAACTTCATTCACAGAGCCATTCTCAAACAACATGTCAAATATATCTCCCAAATCAGAACTCAGCTTTGGCTTTAACCACAACAGATTTGTTATATAAAACTTACGGCATCAAGCCCAAAGAGGAGAGCTTAGGAGGGAAATAATATCATAAACAAAATAAATCAAACAAAACCAACAACAGCAAAAAACAAGACTACAGATGATACATAGCTGTGGATGGATTTGTTTGACCAATCTGGTCAAACAGAGCCTGGAGCAGAGAAAGCTTTGGGGAGACCTTACAGTGACCTTTTTATTGCACTATTTTATGCACTAAATTGGCTAGGTAAATTCAGAGCAATCTGAATAAAGAGCAGTCTTTTAGCAATAGGGAGAAATAACACTGGCAAATGCTATGAGGAATGCTATTCAGCATCTGTAATCTTGGCTTCACAACAGGAGCATGACTGAGATGTGGAAATCTTCCCCGACCCAAGTTACCTTGTACCACAAAGTAGAAGGAATGGGTGTTGCTTCCCCCGTCTCCCTGTTGGCTTAAAGTCTGTAAACTACACTTTCAAGAAAGTCTGATTAGATGCCCCTATATGAAATTAAAGCACATAATTTTGACCCCACTGATAGCTAACAGACAACTTAGAGCAAGCTCCCTACAGCGAGAATTTTACCTTAGGAACTCTTAGCCTGTATTTAAAGTGATCTTTAACTTTAAAGATATATTTCAAAACTGTGTACCTCCTCAATTTGATTATTTTATTAAACATATCATATTTTAGTAAGCTTTCCTAAAATATAAAATGCAAATAGTTATACTGTCTGTCACTCTCTCCTCAATAGGTAGCTTACATTCACATTTTAAAGTGGACAAGGTCTTAGGGATATTAGTCATAGAAACACAGAACATCCTGAGTTGGAAGGCACCCACAAGGATCACCGAGTGCAACTCCTGGCTCAGCACAGTGTTATAAATGAAGTCTCAACTCAATCTGAATTTAGTAATATTTATACTTATAAAAGGTATAAAAGCTATAAAAGGTATAAAAAGCAAGTAAACAGTGCTGGGTGTGCAGGGAGTCTACACTCCACCAACACGCACACACGAATATCAGACATTCTAAACATAGAACATCGCTTTTACATACTAAACCCAGGTATGCCTACACATATGTACTATCAGAAAAAGTAACAAACAATCCTTCAAGTTCCATGACTTAACAGTCTCCATTTTCCATTCCTTTTGAACAATATGTCTCGCTTTAAGTTGTCAAGCAACTCAGTCTTCAGGCCTTATGTATCCCGTTCTTCCCATATCGAAGGAAAGCATATCCATCTCCTTTTCAAGGCCAACAGGCCTGGGTCAAAAGGCACGTCCAGGTCACCAGGGGGCGTAACAGCAAAAGCCTGCGATGGCTGTAGCAGCAGAGGGGCCCATGGCGTAGCAGTCGGATCAGTAAAGGAGCCTGCAGCTCCCTCACTGTCTGGCAAACCACACGTTTCTGACTGTGGCCCCACAGGGCTCTTTAAGGCCTCAGTGACTGCTCACCAGGTGCCGAGCAATCCCACTGCCACCTTGTCATTTTTAGTTGCAGAGTCACACACCTTGACCTCAGTTTGGTCCCATGTTTCAGGCTCATAAACTGTCCGATTGTTAAGAAGGAGAATAAACTGTAAGGTTACCAGGACAGTCTTTGTTTCCAAGGACGTATGATTCCCCATAATGCGCAACTGCTTACCAGCCAGAGGCAGTTGTGTGCGCGGGTCTGCTTCTCTCAGCTCGAGCTTCTCTCCAGCTCCAGTGCGCCCATTTCCAACTCCTTTCAGTACAAGCTTCTCTGAGCGGTTTGCTGAGTTTGGCCGAACCTATCTTCATGAGGCAATCAGTGTGCCTGTTCCCGTCCTGGTCTCCGTCTTGCTAGCCTGTTCCTTTTCATTCCTTCTTTCTGCACATCGTGTTGCCTTTTTTCGTTTTTTATCTTGAGGGCAGGCTCCCCTCTTATACCCTTCACCCCACAGCAGTTCTTTTCAAAACAACTTTTCATTGGTCAAACAACTTTGCCTATAACAGCAATAGCAAACATCCAGAAACTTCCATGCCTTAACGGCTGGAGAACAAGCAACCTGAGACTGCATGGAGTCTCCTGAATCACCCTTCTTTGTTCCCTCTAAACTCTTTTACATTCCTGATGGCCTCATCGTTAAGAGTCTAATGTTATCTCAACCACGGGGCTTTCCAACCCCCATGGCCACACTCCCAAATCTCCCCCTTCTTTATTAATATCAATCATTTTCTCGACACGAATTACCACTCCATATATAACAACAAGACTACCCAAAAATCAGACTATGTGTCTGAAAGCATTATCCAAATGCTTCCTGAACTCTGGCAGGCCATGACCACTTCCTTGGGAAGACTGTTCCATTGCCTGACCACCCTCTGGGTGCAGACCCTTTCCCTAACCCCCAGCCTGACCCTCCCCTGTCCCAGCTCCATGCCATTCCCTCGGGTCCTGTTGCTGTCCCCAGAGAGCAGAGCTCAGCGCCTGCCCCTCCGCTCCCCTCGTGAGGGAGCTGCAGGCCGCCATGAGGCCTCCCCTCAGCCTGCTCTGCTCTGGGCTGTACAAACCAAGAACTTCAGCCACTCCTCACATGTCTTGCCCTCCAGACCCTTCATCATCTTTGTAGCCCTCCTTTGAGCACTCTCTAGTTTTATGTCCTCTTCACATGGTGGTGCCCAAAACTGCACACGATGATGGAGGTGAAGCTACAGCAACACAGAGTGGAGTGAGAGTTAAGTTTGTTTATTTGTTTTGTTGTTTTTGTTTGTTTTGTTTCATTTTTCAGTGGAAACTTACTTCTAGTGAAGAAAAATTTATATATATATATTCCATCAGTAAAGGAAAATCAGGAATGCATCAGTTTGAATCTGTTCCCAGAAAAATCAGTCAACATGCAAAATAAAATAAATAATGAAATAAAATATAAAATAAACCAAAACAAATAAATAAAAATAAATATACCATTTGTCCATTAGGAATGTGTACAACTCCAGACAAGGCATGCTGCCTGCTGTGATGGTTGCATGACAAAATTTACAAATGTGAGCTAGTATGCAAGGACTGATGTCAATAGGAAAAGAAGTTTCATTAGTTCTGCTACTAATGGAACAGTTTATTTTAGCTTATAAATGTTCTAGAAAAAAATTAATGGCCATTAGAATCTTTGAAGATTATATTTGATCATTAAAGTGTGAAATAGAAAAATTTATGTCTGTTTTAATTAAAAAGCTTAATGCAACCTTTACAGCAGAGTTACCTCCTGATATATCTGCAAATGTCTGCAGAAAATTTTCACAGTGCATATTTTACATATGCCAGGAGTTTCTAAATATGAGAATTAAATAGGGAGGATGGAGATAAATTAATGGACATTCAATTAAGATGTTCATAATTACAATCTGTACACTGAAGATCGATCAGTTTGTACTTTCTACCTTTTCTCATTGTATGAAACAAGGCCAAAAGTTGGTGCAATCCTAAAGTGGTCACTTTACCACCTCTGACAGGAATACCACACAATGTATACTCAGACTGCAGTTGATGGTCAGCACCTCAACCCCCCACCGGCAGCACTCCAAAGAGTTGAATTACTCAATTACAGCTCATCAAGTTTGTGCTTATGTGAGATAAAACTAAGATAAAGAAACTGCAATGATGGCCAGCAAGGGTGAAAAGGACAATCGCCCTGCTCTCTGATGCATCTGATGGAAACTAACTACAGAATGCATGTTTGCACCACCCAGTGGATACTTGGTAGTCACATTACTGCAGTATGTGAGACCTTTGTATGGAGAATGCTCTAAATGGATTACAGCACTTTGAATACCCTTACACAACAGATGTGGTGCTTTCAAGTACACAGAGCCATTCTAGCTCAAGTTACCAGTTGAAATCAAAGCAAAGGAAGCATTGAAACAAAACAAGCAAACCAAACCAAAACAAACCAAGGTGTTATGCATTTCAATGAGCTACACAGGTGCTAATTTAGTAGCATTTTAGATCTGCAGAAAGAACTTTCAGCAACATTATTTCTTAAAGCCACCTCTTTTAACATGTAAAATTCACTACTTTGAATCACAGTGAAAGACGTTAACAGGAAAAAAAAAACAACCTTAGATTAATGAAATGTGGTATACCTCAAAAAAATAACAGTAACAATGACATAACTATAAAATATGATCTCATTCAACCTCATAATTTTAGTAGCCAATATGAGTCCTACTGGGAAGCTAGTTTCTCTTTCTGCTTATTTTACATAGTTCCTTCATATTCTTCTTGGTATTTTATGTATTAGAAAATGCATGTGTAAACTTTGTGAAGGACTGAAGGACACACTAATCTTTGTATAGAAAGATACATTCAAATTATAAATGAACCATGTGAGGCTCCTGAGGTCCCTGTAGACAGAAGACACTGACCTTACCTCTGGAACCAATTATTTTCACTTCTAGATTCTGGGTCAGAACAAGATCATCAGAATTCATACACTTGAAAAGAAAAACAAGTCTCCTAAAGCATCCTCAAAGTTTGAAAAGTCTAACTTAGAGATTAGTTTTAGAGATTAGAGTTAGAGATTAGTCTCTAACTAATCCTGGGAACATCATTGTATTTTTACTTTTTTATTCCATATTTAATTCTCTTCCACTTCTGTTCACTCTTTATTTCACTATGTTTGGTGTAAGAAATAATCCTAAAACAAATCCTTTCCTACACTTGCTAAAATAAGATGTTAAACACTTTACAATCTGTATTATTTCACAGTCACTTCTTGTCTTCCTATCTGAAGGCACGGTGACCAGCACTGCAATGGTTCTGGTGACACAGGATCACTGTTTGGTCTTCATCAGTTTGTACTTCATTTTCCTGGGTTACCCATCTTCCACAACCTTTCATTACATCACTGTATTTCTTCCTACCTTGGTCATTTAGATATTCCCTTGCACATATTTCAAAACTTATACTTAGTTATTTTATTCATACACTAGACAAAACAATGCAATAGTAATGTCTTGGTTCAAGATTATTATTAGAACTGGGAAATGCTTGGAATTGTCATTATTGTTATAAATGAAGTCTCAACTCTGAATTTAGTAACATAAAAGAATATTTATAAAAGGCAAGTAAACAGCACTGGGTGCGCGGGGAGTCTATGCTCTACCAACACGCACACGCACCCGTCGAACTTTCCAAATATATATAGGACACTGCTGTTACATATTTACAAGAAACCCGAGTACGCCTATACATATGGATATGCTATCCCCGCTTCATATTATAATTCTCTTTGTGGTGGTCGTTGTGGGTGAAAGGCTCACGGTTTCCCCATCACCATTAGCGGCTTCGACTGTCTCCCTCTTCTGCACATGCTTTGCCCACCACAAGGTTCCCGAAAGCAACAAAACGTGATTGCTTTTCCCGCGTTTCGTTAACCCTTGAAATCACACTAATAATATTATTATCATATAACATTAAACAATAAATGTTAACAGTTCTAACCAGCAACCCCACCCCAGCAACTTCCGTGCCTTAACAGAGGGGAAAACAAGCAACCCCAGACGGCAGAGCGTCGCCTCAATCACCCTTCTTTGTTTCCTCTAAACTCTTTACATTCCTGATGACCTCATCATTAAGAGTCTGATGTTATCACCAACCACGAGGCTTTCTGACCCCCACTGCCACATTCCCAAATCTCCCCCTTCTTTATTAATATCAACCATTTTTCTGACACGAATTACCACTCCATATATAACATTATGAAAAAAATAAATTTATGAAATTTATCTTGCAGCCAAATTTGATATGAAACAATTTACCATTTTATAATTACAGTAAGAAAAATAAAAATAGTCATTGTAAATTAAAAGCAGAAACTTTTCATAACATTCATAATCATAACATTTTCAGAATATCATGATCTTAAACAAAAATAGCCTTTTGATTCTGAGAATAGAAATATGCATCTCAATAGGATTCCATAAAGCATCTTCACTAGCTTTAATAACATTTTGTGTCTTATAAGAGATATAGTAACCCCTCCAAAGTTCTGAGCTTGTGCTAGGTAAAATTCAAACAACCTGGAAGAGGCCATTCCTCAAATACTCTTTAATATAGGTAAATCTAATTCTAGTTGGTTGGACTTAAATTCTCCTTCAGTAGTGTTGAATTGATACCTGAACACTTTATGTCTCCAAGGTTTCTGTCAGTATCACGTAGAAAGAGAAATTCAGGGTCAAAATGTATAAAACTGACAGATTTAATAGAACTTAGAGATTTAAGCAAACGATGTCAGGATCTTTCATGACAGTAAGAGAGAGGATCTAGACAGTGATGCAGATCATATATGGGTTTAATCACATCTTGGGATGCCTCTCTTTTCTGTCTTGAAAGTTGTGGCATGATCATAATTAATGATCTTGACTTAGGAACCTTAGTGAAATGTCTATAATGTTTGGTGTCACCCTGAAGTTCAGTACTACATACCTTCAGCTCAGCCAAGTGGTTGGGGCTGGTAAATATGAGTCTAAATGCTTCTGACCTTTTGTATCAACCAAGCACCTACAAACTTGCATATAACCATGCAAAAGTTTCTCTTTGAATCTGGGCTATATTTTATAGGACATCAGATAATTGTATGCAGCATTTTTTTCTTCCAAATCCAAATGGTATACATCACAGAAAATTAAGTTTGATTATTTTAAATGAGTGTGTAGGTGGTGGTTTGTAGGTATGTGTGCCTGACTTCAGGATCAAGCTATTATTTATAAATATATTGTGAGTTAAACAAGTACCAATACTTACAAGACAACAAAATAATGTATTCTTCCACATGAAATTATGCCTTTGCATGCTGATTTTCCTGATGTTATTCTTTCCTTTCTGACAAAAGGCTACATTTGAGTCATTAAGAAGAAGAATTTTCCCTTTCAAATCAATGAAGGTTGCAATTCTGATTTGTGTGTTTTGGGAACGGTGACAGTTTCTAAATTAAAGGTTCCTGTACGCTTGTCTGACTCAGATTTATAAGCAAGGTCAGACACAGCAGTGCAAGAATGGCATTGTAATTAGAAAGGTGCTATTTCTGTCAGCTAGGTGTAAAATGCCCAGCAATGCACAGTGAAGCCTTTATTTTATACTTAAATTAATCGTAATAACTATCAAACTGCAGCTGGTAAGCCAGACAGCCAAATATGAAGAGGAAGTCCAGACTGCTAGAGCGTTCCTGCTGGAAAAACAGCATCTCTACAAACATGAACTTCAGATGTTCAAAGAGAGAAGCAGGGAAGAGAAAATGCCAACTTAAGCACCTGACTTGAAAGTGAACAGATGATAGATAGAGGCAAAAGGCAAACACAGAAAGGCAGGCCTTCAAGAGCTGTTACATGATATGGCACAAGACTGAAGATTGAATATTTGAGGTCCCATATTTTTGCAAACTGCACCTGAAAGACTACAAAAACAACTGTTGGTTTCTATGGCTTCCATACCTAATTATCCCTTTAGCCACTTCCATCTGCTCTTCCATATGAAGCCGAACACTAGCCAACAGAATACGATTGTATAGGAAGGCTGCAGTACCATAGCAAAGCATCTCTAGCAGGAGTAGCAGGAATTCTTAGTTCTTTCCCCTACATCCTTTACAAGTACAGGGATGCCTCTTTCACTTTAACGAGAAACGTTTGTGAGGCCATCCTTTGAACTGAATCATTGAACCAACGTGAGTGAAAATATATACTGAGGAAAAATATTCTTAAAGTCCAATTCAGAGGTGGTATGTCTGAAGAAATGGCTTACTGTGGTTCCTTCTATTCAAGAGAAAAGCATTTCCTCTGCTACTTGTAAGTTTTGAGAGTGAGTGATGAGAGAGAAAGACAACTGTTTGAATTGACACAAGATTTGATCAGGAAAGTGCTGCAGAAATCCTAAAATACCACAAAGCAGTTGTAAGTAAATATATTGAATAATCTCTTTCACTGCCTTTTGTATGTGTACACAACTACTGCTCCATACTAGCATACTGCTCCATACTTGTTTCTGCTATTTGAGAACAGGTTCGAGTGTAGAGTTGACAGAGGACAACAGAGGGAAGAATGATGCTCTGCTGCTAAGCAGATGACTTAGGAAAATCTCACCCTGAACACAGTAGAAATGCCTAAATTTGAATGTGACTTCTGTTATACAGGAATACATATCTCTCTCTTTCTTCACTTATGCCAAAGTTAAAAAGTGTTCCAAAAAAAACCAAACAACTCATACCATTCTGCAAACACTGATTTGATCTTATGAATGCTCACTTGCTATGAATATCTTGTCTGAAAATGTGCTACTCTCTCCTTTATTTTTTTAAATGAATATGACCTCAGAATAAGATGGGAATTTGAAATAACATGAACTGTACTCTAAAAGACAACTTAAAAAGCAATTAACTGAAAAGACATTTTAGAGTTCAAACATGTCAGAGTGGTCCAGAATACAAAACTTTACAATCAAAAATTAAATGAAATGAATAGCACTGCTGTGTCAGGAGCAACCCACATCAGCGTGTGACAAGCTGAAGTCCCTTGGGGTGTCTCTGCACTGGTGTGGGCCACCCACGGCCACAGTCCCTCAGGGTCTCCCCGTCCTGGTGTGGGCTGCCCGTGGCTGCCGCCCCTCAGGGTGTGCCTTTCCTGGCACAGCGTGTCTCTTTCCAAGAGTGTGTCTCCAGCTGTATCTCCTCCAGTCTGTGTCACCCTGTATCACTTACCCCAGCCAATGCTACCATCCTTTCCTGAGTTGTCTGAGTGGAAGCGCCATATTGTGGCACAGTGGCCTGCTGCCCTGCAGCCTGCCCCAAACCCCACCAGTTCAGTCCAGTACAGGCACCTGCTGCTGAGACTGGTGCCTTAAAAACACTGGATGTGGTGGATTATAAGGTATAAAAAAGAAACCAGAGATGAAAGGAAATATCAGAAATGACCGAGGAGGAAACTTAACTGCAGCACAGCTTTTGACAGTTAGTGCCTGAAGAGGAAAAAGAGATAATATGTTTTACCCAGGCAAGCTGAAAATGGCTGCACAATAAGCCAATGACACCTTGAGCAAGTTTGATTTTCATCTATGAAAATAGCAGCAGTTTCATCTCAAAAAGCCTATAATTCTGCTACAGTATCAAAAACACTTTAAAGACATATGGTCTTTTAGAGTTTCAAAATTCAGTGTTTTCACTACATAGTCAGTATTCAGAAAGAAAACAAACAAACAAAAAAAGCCAATTAGGAAAGTAATGAATAACAATAAAAAGAACAATAACAACAAAAAAAAGTTGTCTTCAGCTTCAGAAACAAACCCCTTATTTTCAAAGTCATGAGTTTTTATTTACTTCTATACAGTAATACACACAACAGACCTGCTTCTTTTTTGTGCTCTTATAACTTTGTCTTGCCATCAAAGTAGACAGGCAGGGAGCTGTAAATCAAATTGTGCAGAGACTGCAGTTGTAGAACGATTCAGAGCTGAAACTGGGGGCTGAAACATGGGGCAGAAACTGCTCAGCCATTCCACTGCATCCTACGAAGGTGTATTATTGCAAGTGGTGTTGGTTCCTGCTTAAACGCACACAGAGCAGAACATCTCCTGTGTTGGACACTTGTACTTTGCCTTTTTTTCTTTTAAAACTTGAAAGTTCATTCATACAGGTTCTGATAGTAAACTCATTTGGGAAAGCATTTTCTAGGCTACTCTGATCATCCAAAACTATGAATAATAAATTGAGAACATCCTTTCCTGGAATAAAATTTCCATCAAAATGAGGATAAAACACATCTGTGCACTCACAAACAAAGAGCGTATCATCTGTGCTGGCTTCCTGCACCTGTTCACTTTTCCTTTTGTCATTGAAGAGGCAGGAATATGGTCAAGATCAGGAATTAGAAGTATAGATCTCATGCTGTTAAACATCCTCAATGGGCTTATCCACCTCCAAAAAATTACACTAAGAACATAACGTTCAATTTGTCTGACACAAGCTTGTCCGTCCATTTCAGCTACCCACATGTCAAGTCTGTCAGTCACTAATTTGAGTGTCCATAATCATACCCAAATATGTAGCCTAGCTGAAATAACACAAATAAAGAACGTACCAATAGTCTTTGAAATTTCTCCTAAAGCAATATTTTCAAGGGATAAGCCCTACCCTCTGAGAACAACAGTGCTCTTTAAAAATACAAGTTCTTGAATATAAGCAAGAAGATGATCTCTTTCAAGTAAATTAAACAAACAAACAACATTGGTGAGCAAAACAACAACAGGAGATCCTGCTGAAGGAAAAAGAGCAAGACATAAATAGATCAGAGGCCTGTGAGCTGCCTGGGGGAAAAAAAAAAAAAAAAAGGAAAAGGCCTATGAATTATAATTGCTGATAATTCACAAACTTGGCTTGCTAATGCTTTCCGTCTTGCGTTATTTTAGATAGATGACCAGAAGTCATTTCATGTGCTTGAAATATAGATACTTCTAAAATGCCTTTTTTTTTTTTTAAACACTAAACACCTCACTTGCATTTTGTAGTACTCTGACATGAATTAGTCACCTTTTTTCAAATTTAAGCTGATCAGAAAATGTATATGGATTTTTTTTTTTTAAGAAAGATGAATTTTAAAATGTAATCAAAATAAAAATGTTGATGCTGAATGGATGCTGTGATTCATATGCTCCCGTTGTCCCCTCTAAGCTAGAATAGATTTCTCAAGATGCATTGTTCAGTAGGAAGATGTGGAAGCCAATTTACATTAATTTAGTATTCCATTAAAAATTCTGGAGATTTCCATGGACAGGAGACAATAGTTATGAAACCATTCATTTAGTCAAAATCCCAGTTTTCCTTTACAATCAGTTTTGGCAGAAGATGACTGATGGGCCCAAATTAAAAAGCAGGAGAGCAAAACCATACTTATATGTGCACTGAAGCATCACAAAACAATCCCGAGGCATTCCCTTGTAGAATATCTATATATATATATATTAATTAAACACATAAAAAATGTTCAAATATGCTCAAAACAGTGTCACTATTGCCACTATCCTCTGTCTCTCCTACCACGTTTATATGCTCCCTTCCTTTGTCTTACCTCAGGTATTTCATAAAGAAATTTGTTTCATCTGAAACAAACATTATTATTTTTTTTAATCACTCCTAGTTATAAAAAAAAATTTCTTATGTTCTTATTTGCCATACCTCAGTAGTCTTAATAGTCTTCAAAGAACTCACTGGCTAGTCATTTATATCAAGAACTGGTTTTATCAAATTTATAAATAACCTAAACATTACAATCACAGGAAGCTGCCAAAAACAAACAAACAAAAAATAAATTGAAAATTGGCATCTTCTCCAAATTTAGAGTACCTATGCTATACTAGAATGATACAGGCCTCTTTATTAATTATACTACTCACATCAATTGTATTACCGAGGAAACAGGACTATCGGTTAAAAAACAAACAAACAAACAAACAAACAACAACAACAACAAAAAAACGCATATTATTTCAACATCTAACAAGCAGTTGCCACCAAAAAGGAGGTTTTAGACACTGTGATTATTTTTTTTTTTGGTGATGTTTCTGTTTTATTTTTAAGATAAGAAAATGTGTCTGTCTTCTCTATTGAAAAAAGTTTACAAGTGAGGTTTTTAGCAAAAACACCTTTTCCATTCCGGTTAAACAGCACCAAAGAAAACAAAACCCAACCAACTAAAACACTTTTCTTCTCTCCCAGAGAGTAAAAACAAATGAACAGCAAAATGCAAAGAAAATAAGAGACTTTAAGGAAAAAAACAAGATATTGTGACACCCCCATAGAACTTTGTCTTTATCATGTAACCTGAAGTCAGTTGTTGCAAAAGGTGTTTGGGTGTTGTTCAAATTAACAGCTGTAGTTTTGAGCTCCACCCTTCTGTGAATCAAGCCACATCACTTCATTTGCATTTTATAAATTAGCACAACAACTGCTTATAAAAATTAACATTGATTCTACTGTAATCAAGAACACTTGGAAGACGCTGTTCATTACCACTTAGGTCAAACTAACCAAATGACAAAACTGTTTTGAACCTCGCTTATACCTCTTTTGAAGAAGTCACAGAACCTATAAACAGAAATTTAAAAATTGATTAACAGTAAACATGAACAAGCTAACAGTCTACCACTAGGGAGATAATAATCAGGAAGGCTGTTCTACTTAACCAGAACAACCTTTGAGTTTGAACAAGTATAGAAATGCAACTTTATATAACTGCTGGGATTTAATTCTGTGGTTAACTAGTATCCTAAAAATGCCTTAATCTCACAGAGAACAGAACAGTCATTCATTGTTGAGAAAGCAGTCCAAACACATGCAGTCTGGGGTGTTAACTACATTAACAAACAACTTATTAAGTTTCCTTAAACACAATCAGCTGTTTCTCAATATAGGATGTATTACTCTGTTTTATGGCTGAAAACCAAATCATTTGTGCTTACAAAGTATTGCCCAGGCTGCTCTTCTACAATGAACTGTAGTGTTCTAAATTTAAGAGGTCTTGGAAGACAATTACAATAAAACATCAATTAATGAGGAACATGTTATGAAATGAAACCACTTCAAGATCCCTTACACGAAGGGCTAATGCTAAGTCAAAGGGACCATACTGCCAACTATTTTATCCAACACTGCAAAGGAATACACAATCATGTTAGAGCAGAAACAAGCCTAAACTCAGCTTTTAAGTGGCCCCACTCCCTCACCTCTTCTCAAAGGAGTGCTTGAGGAAGGTTTGAAGAAATGTTTGTCCCATGGACAAGAGTCCCTATAAGGTCTGTCTACCTTGTTACATGCTCTATGTTTCAGCCTTCTTACAGAGTGACTTGGAAGAATTGCAAGATAGCAGGCAGATAACAATGAAGCCTGTAAAACAATAGTTATGGTATGTCTCTAGTTCAATACTGCTTGACAATCTAATTTCTTTTTTCAAGTTGGCTCAGGATTAAGATCGATTAAATCAACCTTGCTCATTCCAAATGAAGTAGGAGTGACACTTATTGTCATGGAAAGGAGTAGAATGGTGTCTCTGACATTTTTTGGTAGGACACAATTATTGGTAAGATAGAGGCATTACAGGCCTTTGGGTTTTGAAAAAAGGGATTTGAGTTCTCAATGAGCATCACAGACTTGATTCACTTTTTTCTTGTGGCTGATCAAAGAGGAAAAAAAAAATAACCAGCTTTCTATGTTATGTTAGATCAGATCACTTGAAGTAGCATTAAGAACTGTCTTACTACATAGTGGAGTAAGCTGATCTAATAAGAATGAACACACTTATTCCATCTGGAAGCAAAGTTACTCATGGGGACTTTTGGTAGGCATTTGAGTGCAAGCCCACTGAACAAGACTTTGCTACAGGCAAAATTTTGCCTTACTATGTGCTATATACCAATGTGAGATCTCTAGGGAACAATCACTTTTGTGACAAGTTCACACTTCTGTGAACAATCACATTTAAAACTGCATATTTTTCATTCAATGTTTTCAGTTTCAGTAAGTCACTAAGGAACTGAAAATACATGGAGCAGTTTTCAGAAATTTAGTTTTACTTTAGGAAACTAAGTTTGAAAGTTCAGGCTGGATATTACTCTTTTCTACAGCTTCTGGACATTGAGATAAAATATGACCTCTAAAGAAAACAACGCAAAAAAGTTAATGGCACTTAGACTTGAACAGTATTTCTTTCCTCATTCAGTAGCAGCTCAATATTTTCTATGTCGAGAAGAGTCATGCAGAGTTTTACTTAAAGAACCGGTGTGGCAACAACCTCATGCAGAGCTCTGAAAAAAACTAAGAGCTAATGTTTAAAGTTATGCGATGCAAACTATTATTCAGTATTTACTTGATCCATTTTCTTCCACAGATACTGTGTTTCTCTTCATGTCTCATTCACAAAGCACTTTGAAATGCCAGCATCATCAAAATCTCAAAAAAAAAAAAAAAAATTAAAGAAATTGACAAGAACCAGAATAAAATCTGAATGGAAGAAATATCTTTTGTCTTTTGCTTCTTGGGAGAGCGTCAGAACCACAGGGGGAGTTCTGGAAGGAAGAACATAAAATGCAGAGCCAACATGATAAAAATCAATCCTATGAAAGGGAGATGATCCTCTTAAGATTTTATTTAATAATACGATGACCAACTCCTCTACACCATATCCCACCAACCCTCAGTAAATATTTAAAGGTATATCTTCTATGAAAGCATTTTATTCTACTATGTCTACTCAGAAAACTGACTGATTAAATGTGTACTTGTACCCAAACACCTTAAATGATCATAAAGCAAATCCTCTGTGTATTATTATCCAGCATCCCCGAGGCAAGAAGAACGACTATTCATTACTCATACTATATATTGAAAAACGGGTTGCCACATTAAGAAAGGGCTTTTTTTTTTTTTTTCCAGCAAGAGTTTTCAAGACAAATTATGAAAGATTTCATTTCTGCTGCTTTTCATCAATAACATCAAATACATTTTTATTTGTAATGATTTCTGAAAGTTAGACCTAGATTTAGACCAAAAAAGGAAAAAAAAAAAAAAAAAAAGGCTGTTACAAAACAAAAATGCAATCCCTCTCCCTCCCCCAAAAAGCTCTAAGGAATGTAAATTTCAGACTAAGGACATGAAGCTTAATGAGGAACTCTAGAGACACACTGCTTTTTAAAAGCTACCCTGGGGAAAACATGACAGAGTACTGAAGAGGGACCAATTGCTGTGTATAGGAAGCAGGCAAATATCTAAGCTTCCTCTTTTCTTCTTGATAAAGCTCAAGCATTCCTGTATTAACAACCAAGCAAAAATATCCAGTCTTTTCTGCTTAATCCTGACCTCATTAGTGTCCTGTTGATTGTTTAAGAGAAGACTCTCTTTCATTGTAAATTCTCTTTCAAACAGTGCTCCCCCCCCCCCAACTTCTCCCCACAGGCCTTTAATTGTGCAGACTACAGACATTTGACAAGTATGACAACTACTTTGAATTAATGCTGTAAGATTATTTATGTGCTGCCTTAATTTTAAAGAGCAAACCTGATTAAAACCAAACCCGTGAGTTCAAGGATTCTGTAAAAGAGCTGCAGAATCAGCAGCACATGATGGGCATTTCCAGCAAAAGACCATTTTACTAAGACGTTTCAAAGAAAAATGGCAATAAATCATTGCCTGTATCAATTACAAATATGCACACACACTCTCCAGTCATAAAGTAAGATCTTCCCAAAGTCTGGAGTCCTGAAATGCTGCTCTTCAATAGAGAAAGGAAATCATTTTAGGTAAAGAAACCTTCTCTTTGCTCTACACCTGTGCCTAATTTACACTGCACTGATTCTGGAGTTAACACAATTAAATTTCTAATGAAAATCATGGTCTTTTTGGGTTTTGAGTGCAATTATATGCTTATCAGAACACAATCTAGGGGAAAAAAAATCTCAGAGTTGTTTAAGAGAGGTTTTCATATTGCAGCAATGAGTATCAAAAAAAAAAAAAAGTAAAAAACTGAAGGCAAGGAGTCAGAGAATGAAGAACATTTCCTTCAGTGTTAATGACATCAATCTTGTTTTAGTTCCATAGTGCTGTTCTTAAATCTGACAAGCACTTGACCTGCCTGTAGACATGAAATCCCTCATCTTCCTTACTGAATTTGAACACAAGATAATATTTTATTTTTTCTGAAGTTTAATAGTCAGCTTTGAAAATCTGATGAAAAAATCTGATGAAAAAACAGAGTAGAGAAGAGTTACACAGCACTTTTACAGTTCCAAAATATTTTATAAGCATATGCAAATTATTACACTTCTACAGACATGCAGCCACCTCTTGGAGGAAGCATAGCAATTAGTTAATAGAGTACTGCACCTCAGCACATTTGCTTAAGTCATGAAAAATGTTATATTAAAATGGGAAATTATGAAGAGACAGAATATAATTTTTAACTGAAAACTGCTCAGGAATCTTGTTGGCATTGTTATTCCTGTAGGCAGTGAATTAGCACTGCTACACTTTGAGGTGTGTGATAAGAAGCTGCTCTCCTCAGGCATGAAGAAGCAGAAGGGTGTGGTGCCAGGCAGGGGGCACCCCAATAACTTCGTCAGGGACATGAGGATCTCTAGGGCCCTGGTACCCCAGGGCATCAGCCCCACAGGTCTGGGGTGACAGCCACCACCATGAGTCTGCAGGAGACTGGGATCTGTGGTGTCCTGAGATCACCACAGACTGAGGGGTTACTTCCAGGTGTGTGGGTTTATTATAAGGGAAGTGCATTTGGGAATTGCACAAAAGTTATCCTGGTCAGACAGAGAGGGCAACAAGATGAGGCCATCACTGCTGTTTGCATTAGCCCTAGTGCTGAGTGTGTCTGTGTTGACTGGTGTGGCTGACCATGAGTATATATATAGAGGTGCTGTAAGGGTGTGTGGGGGGTGATTACATGCTCAGCCTCGTTACTGGCTGGACCTGGGGCATGGAACTGTGGCAGCCTTGCTTCTACTGGACTGCTGGGTGCAGCAAACCCCAGAAGGGTAAATCCCAAGCCAACGCTGAAGGATATTCAACACGTGTCCTAAGCTTTATTTGGACAAATCTCCAAATTATTTTTTGCCAGGCAGACAGTGAACCATATTCTTTTGAGTGTGGTTAACACATAACCAGCTTCTTTTTCTTAATTCTTAATGCTAATGCCCTAAAAATGGACATGAAGCCTCCCTCCAAGACAGTCTGCAGCAGGGCACAAATATTTTTTTATTTGTTTTTGTTTTGTTTTGGTTTTGGTTTTGAAATATACGGATATGGATATATCCATATGGATATGGATATGAAATATATGGATATGTATACACATGCACACATATGTCTATAAAAGAAAGGCAAATAGGAAAGAATAGGCAATACCACTAAGCTGGTAACTAACTTCATGTCTTCACTGAGAACAGGCTTTAAAAATGAGTTTTCAGGTTTCAGATCAAGGGCAGACAATCATTGCAAGGAAGCAAGCCCACTACAGAGAACAAAACAGAGAAAATTAACATAACTATACAAAACTATATTATATTTTGAGTTGCTTAGTACAGTTTTATTTTTTCAGTCTGAAATAACTCCACTCTGTCAGGCTAAGTCACTTCCCAGCATGATGTGACCTTCCTTTAGGGTGGTCACTCAAGTGATGTCAGAAAGTTTCTTCATTCTAACTGTAGTAGTTTGAGGCTATTTTAGACCTACATTAACAACTTTCTCCAGTTTAGGTTGCATAACAATTTCCAATCATGTTGTTCTACTGAGCTCACTGTAAGTCAAAGTTACATACATAAGAAAGATGTAAGGGCAATCAAATACACTGTGGATCACAGCAAATCAGTAAAATCGAGACAAGATAATGTAAACAGCTATTTTGTGAGCTCCCGCATATTATTTTAATGGAATAAAGTCCTTGTTTTGCTTTCTTTCACCACAGATACAGTTTGGTCTCCTTTCTTTATCTATTCAAATTCCTCCTGCATGGGCATGGTTAAGCAGCACCAGCACTCCACAAGGTCTGAATCAGTTATGGGATTTAAGGGTGCCTCTTGCTTGGGTTGCCAGTAGGAACATAAGAGAGATCCCTATCTTACAGTCAGGAAGAAACCCCTGAAAATCACGGGTACCCACTATATCTCATGGATCACATAGCAGAGACAATTTGTATGTGGACAGGTACATCCAGCTGCATGCCTACTCACCCATGCTCTAAGCCAGTTCAGTTCTATCTACTCAGCTGCATCATATGTGATGGCCACCCCCAATCACAGCACCCCAGCCACAGCACCAGCCAGCACTGAGTGTTGGTTAGGATGGGAATATACCTGTCCAAGAAATGTGCCTCAAAAATGTCAACTCATGTCTTGGAAAAAGACAGAGCATAACGCCATCATAAAAGCATAAAACTGGCACAAACAGTAATGTAAGCATCAGATAGTTAAGCAAATCTGTCTGCATATTTAAACTTGATTCAGCTTTGATTCCATGGATTCAATTTTAAAAATTGCCTCACAGCCTGAGGCAAAGGGAGGGCAAATGATTTCACTGGAAGGTGCCAGGGACAGCAAGACAATTTAGAAATCTATGACCGTTCTCAAGTCACTGGGAGTTTTACCACTGACTTCAGTGAAGACAGACTTTTACATCTTGCACACTGACCACTGTTGGGAATGAAAAGGACAACTGGAAATAAATTCATGCTTTACTAAAGGAAGAATACATTCCCCTTTACAGACTGAGGGAGTCAGAAAGGAGATTTCTTCCTTGAAGCTTCACTGTCAGTGAGATACTTCTACACAAAAAATCCTTTCCAAATATGCATTTGTTCAGTTACAAGTGGCGTTTATCTCAGATGTTCAATGTCTGTAATTTGTGAGAGGGGCTTCACAAAAACTGAACAAAATCCATATATTACTTTCTGCATCTGAAGAGGAAAGGTTTTCTTCCGGCAATCTAACCAGGAGGACAAACACTGGGATTTGAAACAAACAGTAATTATATAGCTAATGCCTTTGAACAGAATAGCACCCAATGTTCCAGCAGCTTTTTAAGGCAGCCTTGTTTTCCTTAACCAGAAGGAATTCAAATAAACTGAGCACTATTTAAAAACAAACAAAGGAGTCATGTCTAAACTAGAGCACAGGGAAGAAATGAGGCATGTCATTTCCATTAAGCTATGTTCAGCATACAGAAACAAGGAGAGAACTCACTACATTTTTAAAAGACCTGCTCCCAGAAGTCTCTACTTGTATATGCTGTACACACACCTATAATTGCACTTTCTCTTTTTTCCTTTTAAAAGAACAAATATAAACAATAGGAGTCTGCAACTGTCTATGCTCATTTCAGTATCATGCACATCTGCCAGGAAATGCAATCTAACCTTCCTCTTCTTGGTCAATCTTTGCTTTCCTGCAAGCTTGGCCCATCCTGAGGTTACGGAGGCATTCCTGTTACACCTTGCGCTCATTTCCATGCAGGTAAAGTTCTAATGTCCTTGCCAGGAGACAAGTGCTCCTCTTACAAATTTTGCAGGAAAAACATGAAATAGGCAGATACAGAAAATATTATCTAGCAACTTTTATTTCTGTTTCTTCTATTCTTTTCCCATTAAATTCCACTGAAAATTTCAGCTACTAACAAATCTGAGGCATACTGAAACCTTCTCTGGCACAGCTATATGACAGCTCCATTACTGGTATGCATATGCACATTTAAGGACAACCAGTATGGAAGAGCTAGAATGTGGGCAGACATAACCACCCCTGCCTTATCATGTATGATCATTATTAGTAAAAAAGAGTAATTGAATAGTCATATAAAAGATAATTATCCACTCATAGGTAAAAATCCCTTCTGTATCACAACTGACATTTTATCAGATGCCAATTGTGCTTATCTGAAAGGTCTATTGCTGTGTCTTTTTAAAATCTCTGTTTCCCTACTATTTTCATTCCTACAATACCTCTAACTGTATTACAGTATATTCTTTATGGATAGCTACTGAAATTATCAAGAGCACAAACAATGTCAGCAATTGTTTACCAGTAGAAAACAAGAAATTTTGCCTTCAACTGGAGTCTCCAATTAAAGTTAGCATTTAAGAAGGACAATTGAGTATGTCTGATCAGTCCACTTTTCAATGCTTATGTGTTTCTTTAAAATGTCCATGAAAAGTTTCTGACCTTTAAAATGAGATTCTATGAGTAATATCTTTAAGAGACAGAAAACTGAATCTAATTTATGTAAAAAACACAAATCTATTCTGCATGAATATTCAACAAGTTTGTCTTCCAGTGTTCTCTCAAGTCCAAACTGAATTTTTTTCTTTCATAGACTGTCCCTATTGTTCTTAGATAAGCGCTGGCTAAAATAACATCAGGCAACAAGATGATAAGACTCCCTAAAAAGACATCAGGACCTCAACTCTCAATTCACAGCCATGGAATATACCAATATGGTTGGGCAATCCTAGTTTTTGAAATTCTTTTTTTTTTTTTTTCATCGGTAAGGAAAGGATAATTGATTTCATAAAACACCCTGAGAACTATGGTGAAAGGTGCTATTACTGTTGAAGTAACTTTGAAAAGCAAATCTGCAACTACCTTTTCTTTTACTTCACTGAACAAGTTAAATTCTCTCTTTCACAGAAAACCTCCTGAACAATCTTCAGAGCTTCACAGTGACAGTGCGAGAAGTGAAGTCCACTTCATTGTGTCGTTACCACAGTTCACAGTATTTAGTCATCATCATGATAGCAAGCAAACAAGCACTGATGATTGGTCTCCATGATGACAGAAAAAGATTGTCCTCCTCTTCCTAAGAACCAGGTAATATTTTGTTCTTAAGGATAACATTTAAGGACAGCTTCCCCTTTCCCTGACTGCTCAGTCACTGCTCAGTCAAAAAAATTTCTCACCTCAGAATACTCTGTGCAGACAAAGTTTTCCTTTTGCAGCCTGACTCCAGCTAGAGTACTAGGCTTTGTCTTTTTCTCTCAACCCTCTCTGCAACTTTTCCAAACATTAGTAAAAGTTATAATATTTTATGAAGCAACCTCTAAGTTTTGGAATCAGTACCCAGTGGGGTAAATTAAGTGGAAGATGCATCCTGAACTACTATGCATTTGAACAGATGACATATTTTTTTTTAAATATGTATATGTCAGACATATATGTTTATATGTTAAGGAGTCTTATAACTCCTTAACACTTGATGTATCAGAAATAAGAAAACTTCAGCTCTTTGGACAAATCTGCCAGATGAACAGTGGCTGTTTCCTTTCTGTGCAGCACAGAAGGAATAGTTAGACACAGTATACAACTTGCTTCCGTGGTTTCTAGTTCAGACATTATGGGGGAGAGGGGCTACACAGGATATCCTCTATGCACAGTTATACCTTTGTATGTTTACTTTTCCTTTCTGATTTGGCAAAGCAGGCAAAGCTACAGGAATAAATGGTGAAATTAATAGATTATGTTCAGGTATGTTTATCACTAAGTAATTTCCACCAGCAAATATTTTCTGTTGATGACACATGAATCAAAGAACCTGGACAGCTTTTCCAATTCTAGGTTGAATAGATGGGACTGGCAGTTAGAAGATATATACAAAGATAAAAATGCAAAGTCACTGTATTTCATACAGTTGTGAATCTGCTTTGACAATTCTTCAGATGCAATAAATAAGGAAACTCACAGCACCATTTTACTGCAACTTTTTCAAACCTAGAATCATACCTAAAAGATGTGACAGATGAAAAAAAGCTGAATCTCTCTTCTGAGTGACTGGATATTGCCTAGAAATGGCATTCCTCTTTATTTCAGACCAGCTCGCAGGGCACTCTTGATCACCATCTTTTCAAACCACCACCAAAAATAAAACCAATAAGATGAGAAAGGAAGGGAAGACTGGTGTAAGATCACAGCAAAAGCAAATTCCCTACAACTATCACAAGAATAGAGAGGGGTCTTATGACATGGTTTGATTGAATGGCCCACTTGGGATGTGATTCTACTGCTCTCAACAGCACCACTGTCATTTTTCATATTCATTACTTTTACTCAACATATTGTCCTATCTCACTACAGGGAATCATAGTCAGCAATGCAAGGAACCACTTTTTATCTTCAAGAGGCATTGACAAAAGCTTGATGGTGCTGGTTACATCACTCATACATTTGTTCAATTACACAATGCTGATCAGACAGAACTAGACAAAAGATAAAGCAGCCCTCAGTTAACCTATCTTTATTCAGTGTCTTATGAATAGCAGAAGTATTTCTGTTAAGGATTTCTTGAAGCAAGGCCTAGTGGAAAACAAAGAAAAAATTGATGGTTCATGATCAAGCACTGATTCAACTACGAATTTCTGTCTCTTCACAGAATTCTTGCATATGGTTTGCTAGAATTTGGAATAATATCAGGGACCAGACTCCTATAGAGAAGAAAGAAAAAAAAAAAATAGAAGTCCCAAAACAGGTGCAAAGGTGTTATATTTCTATGCCTTTCCTCAGTTTACCATTGGAAGCTCTTCAGTATCACAAAGCCACCTACCTTATTATTGCTGCTTTTTTTTTTTTTTTTTTTTCATGCTCTTCCTCCCCCCCCAGTAAGTTTTTAACTGATAAAGGTGAATTTCTCCATTTCTCATTACTTAAATGTGGGTCCTTCCTTTTCCCAATAAAACCACCTTACCAGCTGTCATTGAGTATTTACCACTTGGCTCCCAATATATCACAAAGAGCCTGTTTGGAGAGGAACTGTGCTTTTATTCCACAATTTAGGATGATGTCTACTATTTTCTGGTGAGGAAGAAGAATTATTTCAGCTCAAAAGCAGTTCTTCCTGGTTTTATGTGCCCCTCCCACTGGAGATGGGTTACTACCCAGGCTTTCAGCTATAATTCACAGAATGACTTGGTGACTGGCTCAGAATCATTTCATTATTTACAAATATTCAGAAGAAGCTGTCAGGAAAAGATCTTAAAAATATATCTGTGAGGTAAAGCTAGTGTGTTCCTCTTTAAATTTGGAACCAAGACGTCCAGTATCTAGTGACAGGATAAGCAGGAGGACTTACTGCTATTTGCTACTTGTTTAAAGTATGTCAATGAGCAAATAGACATAATTATAATGTCTGCACAGTCCAAATATCTTCTGCTCTAAAAGGAGCAGTATAACTGTATTTCCTTTCCTTCACAAGAGAAAATGAATCATGGCCCAGGGCAAAGGACACTGACTGGCACTGAAAAGAGTCTCTTCCCATTTCCACTATTAATTTACCCTCAATGAACTGACAGCTCAATTAGTCACTCTTCTCCTACTGCTATCTTTCATCTTGTTTATACAGAGCCTAATGTGTGCACTGTCTCTGCATCCAGTACTACTCAATTTCAGATGAAAACCAAAAGCATAGTATTAAATACCACCACAAGCAAAAAACCTGGCACACCTGCATCCTTGTCTTTGATTTGCAATGATGTGTCAGTGACATCCAATGCACTTCTTTCTACTGAGAAAAGGTCAGATCTAGAGGCTTGCTATTCTCAGTGCTGTGGTCAATATCACTTGAAAAATTTTATTTTTAGAAGTGATTTCTGACTGTGTGCTTGAAAACACAAGGATAAAGGTTTAAGAGTTTTACTGCCATTTTCACAGATTACTTGCTTTATCTTGGGCAAGTCATTTCACCGTTCTGTACCTTAGCATCTGTACACAGGAGTAAGTGCTGTAGCCTCAAAATTATGAGAATTTTTGCCTCAGTCTTCATTTGTTGTACTTGTTCTTAAATCACAGGGCTTATTTCTCCCCATGGCACAGCCTAAAGACCCTGTGAGTACATGCTAGCCACAGTACTTATAAATTACAAAAACAGAGATAACTAGCGTGACCCCACGGGGTAAAGGGAAGCAAACTACTGAAGCATAGATACTGCAGGGTTTGCTGCTCCTCTCCTTTGTAACTGCACTGGCAGCCAGAGCCCTGTTGTGTACAGGGCATCGTGTTTTCTCCCTCCTCCTAGGGTAAAAGTCAGATTTTTCTCAGTGTGATGTCAGGTTTCCAGAAGCAGTGTTACCCAAGCTGCCAGCCTCAAGGACAAGAAGTTAAACAAGAGCATAAATGTCACTCTGCAGGGAGCCTGTATGTTTTCCAAGCTAGAATTTAAACTGAAAGGCTGTAGGAAGCAGACCCCCATCAAGGCCAAAGATTAAAATATAATCACTTCCATACGTGCTCTGTGTACAATATTGCAGTAGTAGCCTGGCATGAAGTTACTGCTCAAATGAGATTTCTCAATTAACGAAATAGCTTTTCCTGGCAAGCTAAGCACTACTGAGTTCTTTCAGAAGCGTCTTTCTTAGCATGAGCAAAATGATACATTACCAAAGTAAATTCCTCATTCATTAATTCCAAACTGAAAATTCCTCAGTAATGCAGCTTTTCACAGGGGACTGTATAACAGAAACCATGCAGTGGAAGTGCGCTGTTCAGAACTGTGTAGCAGAAGCAGCTTATACACAAAACAGAGTTTTCACCAAAAGCCTTCAGAAACACCAAGGATCACTGGGCAATCAGCAGTGGCATGAAGTTCAACAAAGGAAAATGCTGTTTCCTGCACCTAGATCAGAGCAGTGCTGGACACAGGCACAGGCTGGGAGAGGAGTGCCTGGGGAGCAGCTCAGCAGGAAGGAACTGGGGGTGCTGGTGACAGCAGGCTCAGTGTGAGCCAGCAGCCTGCCCTGGCAGCCAGAGGGCAAATGGCATTGAAGGATGCATTAAGCACAGCACAGCCAGCTGGTCAAAAGAGGTGATGTTCCTGCTATATTTAGTGTTGGTGTGGCCTCACCATGCACGTTGTGTGTGGTTCTGGGCTCCACAGTATAAAAAGGATGTTATGGTCATTAAAAGCATCCAGAGGAGGGCAACAAGGCTGGTAACAGGGTGTGAAGGCATGTCCTGTGAGGAGAGGCTGAGGGCACTTGGGTTGTCTGCTCTGGAGAAGAGGAGGTCAAGAGGCAATCTCATTGCTCTCTGCAACTCCCCAAGAAGGGGAAGTGGGAAGGGAGGTGCCAGCCTCTGCTCCCTGGTCACTGATGGCAGGACATGAAGGAACAGCACAAAGCTGCACCAGGGGAGGGTCAGACTGGGTGTTAGAGAAAATTTCTGTACCATGAGGATAGTCAAACATTGCAACAGGCTTCCTAGGGAGGTGGTTGATGCCCCATGCCTGTCAGTGTTCACAAGAGGTTTGGACAATGCCCTCAATAGCATGCTGTAGCTTTGGTTAACCCTGAAGTGGTCAGGCAGTTGGACTACATGATCTTTGTAGGTCCCTTCTAATTGAACTACTGTCTTATCTCCAGCAATAATCAAGAAATCATTGCTGCAGGATATGCTAATTTCTCTTCATCATTAATAAGATTTTCCCATCTTGAATGTAGGTTTCTCCTTGACCACCCTCACCTTTACCCTCAGTCTTCAAGAACTAGCTAACATTAGTTTCAACAGTTGCTATAAAGGGCAACCTTAAAGACTAACTCCCGTTAGCTAGTAAGGATTCATATCATGAAAAATCTCTCTTTGCCTACCCTTCATTTCCATTTTCTTACCCACTTCCTCCTAATGAAGTCTCTTCTGTGTTGGGTACTAGCCCATGCATGTTCTCTGAATTCCTCTCACACATCTCTTTCTGCTCCTTTAATTCTTCCCAGCTTATTCTTTTTGGAGACTTCTCCTCTTCATGAATATTTCAGCAGCACTTTTTTTTTTTTTTTTTTTTTACCTGAGTTAGTGTGTGATGTATTAGTGAAACTATTCAATTTTTCGTTAGTTTATTGTTTGCAACACCCTTCTTTTCCCATAATTTCTAATGAAATCGTTGTGTTTTTTTTCCTCCCCTCCTTGCACATCACACTCATTACACAAGCAGTGAGTGAAGGCCAAAGAGACGGTCACATTAATTTATTTTCATAATGTTTTTCATTTTACCAAGGAAATCCCCACCACACCAGCAACACAAGAAAACAATCTGATTTTATCCATGTATTATTTAAAATTGGAAGCAATACATCACAGTATAATGCAGGATGGAAATGTATAAGTGGGTCCTCATGGACTCCTAGGGCAAAGCTGACTAAGCTTCAGCAAATGAAATAGAAAACACTAAAGCTGTTTTGCTGCTGGCCCCTGCGGATAACAGCAGGCCCCCTGTGCAAATCTGCTGGCTTGATATAGGAGTTACTCTGTATAACACAAGCTGCAATTCTGCATCCTCCTGCTTGTGCAGGTGTTGTAGTTTATAGACAGGGCCTCTCCTTCCTTGTTTCCTTGGCCATTTGCTCATCCTGTTCAGCATCTGTCATTGTGCTTGACACAACTGTAATGCTGCCACTTAATTCAGAAAATCTAGCAGCTGCAATTCAGACACCAGGCTCACCTTAAGGAAGCCTCTGAACTAAGTAGAACTGTGAGCAGGTGTTCATTTCAATCTTATCACCCTCAATGCTTGCATCTTCTCATTTTTTTTTTTTTTTCTCTAGCTGAGAGGAGGTAGTGATGGAAGGCAAAAACCACATTTCTACATTACTATTTTTTTCCTTTTTTTTTTCTTTTCTTGCTGTTGTTGTTACTGTGATACATCTTACAGAAGATTAAGAATTCTATTGATGGATTTGGAAGTAGCTGCTGTTGATCTGCTTTTGCAGAAAGGACATGTCTTTCAAGTACAAATAAAAATGCAGTGGTAGAAAGAGGGAAAGGAATGGTTCTGTACCTCCAAATTTTAAAGTTAATAACACCTGATTATATAACCTCAAAGCTGTATTTGACCCAATTCTACTCTGAAATCCCCTCAGTCAAAAAGCCCATGGCTTCTTAACTGGCATTCACATATGGCTGCAATGTCACCACACAGACTGCCAGGACAAAAGGTCAGGGATATTTCTACATAGAGTTAACTATTGAGCTCAGTTCTTCTGATCCCAGGAGATTCCTGAGGAACAGGAGTGTCAGTAACCTACTAACCTACTAACCTGTTGTCTGTGTATTGGAGGGAGCTGTGGAGCGTAGGTAAGAGTGGGCAGGAAAAGGCAAAGTGTTGCCTCCAGTCCTCAAAGGTGCAAACAGACCCATAAGGAAAAGTCACTCTGCCAACAGCAATCAAGCCACATAAATCTCACAATGAGCTACCCCACTAAAAGGGAAAGGATCTTCTTCACCATGAATAGCATGAATTTTTAAGTCTATTACATTATGCAGGTTGTCCAGATGGCTTGCCAGCAGCACTTTGCCTCATCTCCTTTGCAATTAGAAATCCTGAGAGCTAGTAAGTCTGACAGACCACAGGTATTTCAAATGAATCAGTACAATGAATTTCAGGAAGCTCAGAGTTTATTTTTGTGTTCAGAGACCTCTCAGGTGAAATCCATGCTTTTGAAGGATTTTTAATAAACTGTTACAAGATTTAATACTTAACTTTGCATCACTGACAGAGGTTAAAGCAACTTACTCAGTTATATATTGCATAAAGAGGAAGCACCTAAATAACAGGACTTGCATCCTAAACAGGGATGTTCAGGTTCACTAATTCTCTATGCCCATTCAGTTGTTGTTTTGCCTGTTCAAGCACCAGCTCTGCACCACTTTTTCCCAGATCACAGAAATTGAAGCACTCACCGAGAACACTGGTGATCCAGTGACAAGAGGATCTTGTCAGGTCCTACCTCTCTCTGCTGAGTGTACTGAAGTCAAGGCAGAAGGTTTGCTGGAGTAGGATGAACCCAAGGAGAGGAATGAGAATGAGCTCACAGCCTAAGGATCTGAACCCATTCTACCAAGAGCAGCTACATCAGCTGGTCCTGTTCTTGATCCAATGAAAAAAGTACATAAACATGCAAGGTTGTGAATCCCAGCTACTGCATTCCATATCTGGGTATCTAAGACCTTGAAAGGCCAAGTTTTAAGCCAGGCTCATCTTTAGTGTTTCTTTTCGGATAGTTTAGGTGATATCCATACATCCTCCAGCTCCACATATTCAGGGGGCTTTGGTATTTTTAGCTGTCCAACTTTGTAGGAACTGAGTGTGAATCCCAGCTATAGATTCTACTAGATGACAATAAGAATAGGGGAGAAGAATGACAACATTCATCAGTAGACTCTGCTTATGTGATCTTTGATCCTTTTGGAAAACATAGAAGCCAAAGAATGACTTTTTTGAATGACTTTTTTAAAATTAAAAATAATAATAAAAATGCATTTGGAGGAGATTTAGATGTGAATGTTATGATGTTGTCAATTTTAGGTTTCTCTACCAGCCTGATTTTGTCATAGTGCATTAATAAAAAAGAAGAAAAACAGTAACATGATTCATAATAAAAAAAAAAAAACAACTTGGCCTTAGGCAAGTAGCTTCATTTTCCATCTTAAAAACATGGCTAATACTGCCTTTCTGCTCCATTTTCTCCATTTAGATTGAGTTTTGCAGGAAAGGAACTATTTCTCACCGTTAGCACAGACCATACCTAGATCAATGAAGTCTTTTGCTAGTTTGGGATTTCATTATTTGTATTTTAAGAGAAAGAATGATATTGTGTTAATAAAAACCTCAGGACAAAAGAAAGTTATTTCAAAACATATGTAGTAATTTTGCTTGCATAGTGTTAGAAAAAAAAAAAAAAGCCTACTTTTAGTGGAATTGCTTAACCTCAGTGACAGAAAGACTATGTACACCTGAAGAGGGTCGTACATCAAATTATTTTTATTATGCCTTCATCTAAAAGTGAACTGGGCTTTAAAAAGCTGTTGAGATTTTAAAGTAACTGCACTACAAACTTTTGAACTATAAGGAAAACTTTTAATATATTTTCCCTGCTGACTATACTGCACCATCTTCCTCCTACCCGTAAGGATGTAATCCACATTCAACTCTTAAAACTGAAACACTGGAATTAAAAGGATATCAAAATTATAGAATTGCAAAGGCTGGAAAAGATCTCCAAGGTCCAACTGTCCTCCTACCACCAATGTCACCCACTAAACCACGTCCGTAAGCACCATGCCCAACCTTTCCTTAAAAACCCCCAGGGACAGTGATGCCACCACCTCCCTGGGAAACCCATTCCAATGTCTGACTACTCTTTCTGAGATGAAATGTCTTCTGATTTCCAACCTAAACCTCCCCTGGCGCAACTTGAGGCCATTCCCTCTAGTCCTATTTGCTGGTTATCTTCAAGAAAAGGCCAAGTCCAGCTCTCCACAACTTTCTTACTGGTAGTTGTAGAGAGCAATAACGTCTCCCCTGAGCCTCCCCTTCTCCAGACTAAACAACCCCAGTTCCTTCAGCTGTTCCTCACAGGACCTGTGTTCCAGGCTCCTCCCCAGTTTTGTAGCCCTTCCCTGGGCACACTCCACGGCCTTGATGTCCTGATAGTGAGGGGCCCCAAACTGCTCACAGTACTCGTGGTACAGCCTCATCAGAGCAGAGTACAGGGGAATGATCACCTCCCTGGTCCTGCTAGCTACACGATTCCTGATACAAACCAGAATGCCGTTGGCCTTCTTGGCAACCTGGACCCACTGCTGACACATGCTGAGTGTTAACCAACACCCCCAAATCCTTTTCCTCTGCACAGCTTTCCATCCACTCTGCCACAAACCTGTAGTGTTGTGTGGTGTTGTTGTGGCCAAAGTGCAGGACTCGACACTTAGCCATGTTGAACGTCATCTCATTGGCCTCTGCCTATCGACCCATCCTGTCCAGGTCCCTCTGCAGAACCTTCCTACCCTCTGGCAGAGTGACATTTCCCCCCAGTTTGGTGTCATCTGCAAATATCAAGCTTTCTGTAGTTAAATAATCTATTTATCAGCAATTCCAAATCAGAACCTTTTCTGTATACAGGGGATAAGCCAAGCCTATACAGCATAAGTGATCTCCCTTCTCTGGTATTTCTGCTTATTTTGTTCAGAACTCCCTCCATTTCTATGCAGCTTTGGATATGCATCACAGTGCTCCAGGGAAAAGTTACCGTCCTCTGTCACACAGAGCTCCTACTTGCTTCCTCAGTAGCTAAGCAATCAAAAAGAGAAGATTTGGGATTTGCAAGAACTTCTGCTTTTGTGGAGTTTGAAGGTGGCTCTCAGATAGACCCTATTTAAACTGAAAAAAAATATTTATTGTCAAGTCTCTCCCCTCCAACACTGCTGCAAACTACTTCAGGTTCTCAGCATAGTGCTGTGCAACAGGGTAAGTATTTTCTTCATCTTTCTCTCATTATTTTAGCAATTATAGCTTACCTTTCAAGTTCAAGTGCTTTCAAGTAAATGGTTAGCTTCAGGGTTTGCTGTGCTGTCAGGAAACAGGCTTATGCAGAAGGCCCTAGAAAGGACCATAATCCTCAGATTACAGCAGTTTATTTTATATGAGGTCCTAATTGCAATAACTTTTTGCATTTGTGTACTTTCCAACAGTGCACTGAACAAGGTGACTAACATCAGGCATGTGTGATCCACTGGTCCCTTACAGAACCTCTACTAACAAATGCAAGTTCAATTAACTGTGTATGCTACCCTGTTGACAGTGAAAGACAATGCTTTTTCTGGAATCCCAACAGCAGAGAACAGAAGAGGGAGCCTTGCTGATTTCTCAGAAGACAAGGCTGTGCTGAAAAAAAAAAAAAAAATATGTATAATAATGTTTAAAGAGAAGTTTTTTTTTTATGCTTTCCAGAGAGTAAGATTGGTCTTAGTAACAGTTGCAGATTATGTTAGTG
The DNA here is from genome assembly GCF_963932015.1 of Anas acuta. Taxonomy (NCBI): domain Eukaryota; kingdom Metazoa; phylum Chordata; class Aves; order Anseriformes; family Anatidae; genus Anas; species Anas acuta. The sequence goes on from NC_088981.1 coordinate 65,724,222, forward strand.
TTGAAGTTCTAAGCCCTTAATCATCCTTGTGGTCACTTGTATGTCCATATCTCTGTTCTATGGGGGAGACCAGCACTGGACCCCGCATTCTCTATGTCTCATTACAAGGAAAGAATAATCTCCCTGGACCTGCTGGTGATGTTTTTCCTAATGCAACCCAGGAGAACTTTGTCCATCTTCTGACTCATGGTGAACACCAGAACTCCCAGGTTCTTTGACTCATTGTCAAATTCCCATCTTACGAACAAGGCAGTTCACACAGCACTGTGCACAGTAGATTTGTATTATGTGATATATAGTGTTCATTTCATGGAATCACAGAATGGTTCAGGTTGGAAGGGATCTTAAAGACCGTAGTTCCACAAGACATCTAGTTCCAATACTCCTGCCATGGGCAGAGACACCATCCGCTAGACCATGTTGACCCAAGACCCAGCCAACATGGCCTTGAACACTTCTAGGGAAGGGGCATCCACATTGTCTCAGGGCAAACTAGTCTAGTGCCTCATGCCTATTTTGCCTTCTTTTTCTTCATCCAACCATGAAAACCCCAGTACACATTTTTGTACAGGTGCTTTCCCACAAGTGATTATAGAACCTCCATCTCCAAAAGGATGTTACAGAACAGAAAGAGAAATGCTAAAAATATGAAAAAAAAATCCACTCAGCCGAAAAAAAAAAATAAATATATCTGTCTTGTGTATTCTTTCAGCTGGTCTGGAAGCAATCATGATTGAGGTGTATGGTTCAATTATTCCCTCTTACAAGTACCTTTGGGATAATTCCATCACCATGAATCCTGCGTTGACCTGACATCTCTTGCCTCAAGTTCTGGTTTTGTGACACTACCCTACAACTTGAGAGAGGAGGGGAGCGGAGGGGATCATCATTTTTTTTATTAAATTTAAAAGCTATGAAAGCATTTTGCTTCTGTAGAAATTTGATGCGTAGAGGGTTGAGTGCTGCACTAACATCAGCCTGGAAATTGATTAATAATACAAAAAAGGCAGCTTTCTTCACCACACAGCAGTATACCCCATAAATAAAACAAGGCTGCATTATCATATTCATTATAGCCTGAAAAAGTACTGTATTGAGACACTAGTACCAGAGATGAAAAACAAGATATTAGAAATTGCATTCTAGAGTAGGTGGCAGAACTATTTCCTGCCACTGGGTTATGTTACTGCTAGGTTCCTTAAATTCATACTGAGGGAATACACCTTTCTGGCTTTGACACTGAAAATTACACCAAAGAAAATATATTCTTTTAATTAGATGAAGAGTTTAGGGACAGGTAGACTCTTTGTCCACTGCACAAATGCAGTGCAGATAGGGGATGCTGAGACAATAATTTCATAAACTTATCTCCTCCATCTTTATCTAAACTAACTCATCCATTATTTCTTATAAAATTTTGAATAGTTTGAAAAGAAAAAATAAAATACACAAACCCTTTACTTCAAAGAAAACCTAATTTCCATTTAAGCCCTACAAATACTCTTTTTTTTTTTTTTTTTTTCTTAACACCTGCAGTTTGTCTCTGCACTCAGTGGAGCTATACAGTTCTATCACGAAAGAATAAATCTCCTTTCCCTTGGCTTGTTACCATTAATAAGATCCCTATATTTTATGTGGGACAGTTGATATAAAAGACTCTGTGGTGAGTTTGTACTGCAGGAAGAAGAGGGTAGGGAATTAATGTACCTTTCAATTAATTTAAATGGATTCCTACACTTGAGTGGAAACAAAACAAAAACAACCCTTCAAAAAACACACTGCCACCAAACAACAACAAAACCAAACCAAAAACAACGAACCAAAGCAATCAAAAGTGCTCTGCAAACAGTGTTTAAGACAGGAAAGAACAATTTACTATGAAATGCAAAAGGTATATACCAACTAGGAGTTTATTGAGGAGCAACACTTGAAATCAGCCCTTCGGAATTGAAATCATAAACCTAAAGAACATGAGGCAACTTTTCACACAGTTAGTCTATACGTTTGCCTTACAAAAAGAAATGAGTGCCTTTCAGATGATAGTCAGGTGCTTCTATATTTGTGATAAAGATTTTCTACTAATTTATGTTGTGTGTACCGTGCATGAAGGTTGAAGATCAGGCAGATGGAAAAACCTTTCAGTGTGCCCTTGACATGGCAATTGCTTTTGTGAAACCATCTGTGTACAGTTACCATGAAAATGAAAAAGAAACAACTCACTTTTGATAATTGTATAAGTCTATGGAATGAGCACTGGGCACTGTGACAAGTTACTTGGGCTGAAAAAGGTGGGGAAGATACCACGGCAGCAATATCAGCCCTAGCTGATCCTTCCATCCTAACTTGAAATTTAAGATGCATCCTACTCTACCCTTATGTTTCACAGCTGGTGGAAAAGCAGCTAACCCAAAGCTAGAAACTGCATTTTGCCAAATCATTGTTTTCTTGTTCTCCTAACATAATCTGCACGTGACTCTCTGAGGCATCTGAAACTGCAAACTACAGCCTAGAGATCTGTTGAGTAGTAAGGGCACAGTGGAAAATAGTAATAAAATTGAATTTTTGGCAGAAAAAAAAAGAAAGAATTGAAAAGAAGGCTAAGAAGTGAGCTGTAGGAAAGTATAAGACAGATAGATGAGGAATTAGTAGGGGGTTAGTTGCAAAGGTGGTATAAAGGCTTCTTCATTGACATCTGAAGTAAAAAGTGCAAGTGAGAAGAATGGCAAATTTCAACTGATTAGTTTAGATTACTGGACTTCTTCAAGCACACACAGGTAATTTTTAATTCACTTCAGTATCCAAATGACTGTGGTGGTAGGGAGGGGATAGAGTTTGCATGGTCTTGCCCAGTTCACACTCTAAACAGAATTACAGCGTAGACTAAATAAAATAAACCTGCCTTCAGAAATTACATTTTGTATCATTGAAATATTCTAAATGGCCCAAAATATTAAAATATTTTAATTTCTTAATTTAAAGAAGAAACTTTAAAATGCGAGAGCAGTTTTTTTTAAAAGAAAATAAAACATTTTGAAGTTTGAGATATTTCAGGATCATTAACCACTTAACACACTTATATGCTTTAGATTTCTAAGAAAAATCCTTCTGGTCAGCAACTACCCTCAAACTAAAAATGATTTTCATCCTCATGTTTTATTAATAAAAAGACTCAGCTCTACATCTCTAAGCATATGAAAAATGTTCATATCTCAGACATTTGGGTCCTCAGAAAAGCATATCTCCATGGGGAATCACCAATTACAGGGATGTACCCACAAGAGATGCTAATAAGCCCATTAACATTTCATATTTTAATGAGTGATCTGTAGAGAAGGATAAAACCACTAACAAAATCTGTGAAACACAGAGTGGTGGAACAGCAAATAATTATAATGAAGGGTCAATCACAATACACCATCCAAATCTCCTGGGGAGTGTTATGTGACTCTGTGGGTCAGATGGGAGCCCCAGCCCATATACTCTGCCTCTCATTAGGCTTCCATAATTCCTGTTTGGCACACACTGGGGCAACTATAGATACACAGCAGGCTTTCAACCAGAACCAGGAGTAGGTTGCTGGATATGTACATAGTTCCAGTTCATTAAAAGGTGTTTTTAACACTAACAAACCGCAAGCAGTCCTTTAATAAACCGCAGCCCTACAGTCAAAGGACCGCTATGGAGCACGGGGAGTCCCACAGAGCTCTGGACCAACACAACAGAAATCCCAGCCCAGTTTCATGGCCACAGGAATGAGGAATTTGGAGATGTGTAAACAGAAACACCAGATCACACAGGAACAGGGAGGCAGCTTAACCTCAGTCTGCAGCACTGGTAAAGTGTAATTTGAAATGTCTCAAGAAGTTTTCTTCTTGAATGCTAAAGGAAAAAAAACCTGAAGATGGTAAACAATATAGCAACATGCAGGGATGTAAGTAGTGAAGAAGAGAATGATTTTTTTTTTTCCTCACTAAACTAAAGTTGTGAGGTCCACAGTGGGAAGTTTAAAGGCTTGTGATACATGTATCACATTTGGATGATACAATAGCTCCTTCTGATCTTGAATTACGTTTTACAAAAAGGCGAAGCACAGAAGGTTAGTATAAAGCAGGACGGAAGAGCTTAGAGACTTACTGCATCCCTTAAAAAGAGTTTCTGTGAATCATTTGCAAGAATAAGATAGCTTACAGCAGCTTTATCAAACCCAGTCTTCTCTCAAGGTATGTTTCTGGCCTCAGAGGAGTAGCATGGGCTCACAAGGGTGGCAGCGAAAGTGCCTGGGGTTATTGCTGACGCTCCTACCACAGCAGCGCCAAAGGATCCCCTGTAAGGGCTCATGCACAGCTTCCCTAATTATGGTGCAAGCAAAGGGGACGGCAGGCTGTGCTTCGGGAACTGCCAGCCCAGGGATGTATGGGAGCTGAATGCACGGACCTCTGTGGCTGTGAATGAGCCTCTTGCAGACCGCTTAGAGTATTGGGTGTTTGAAATACCTCAGTTTGTCTCAAGACCTGCATGATAAGTATTTTTTTTTTTTTTTTCAGCTAGTTTTGCTCAGCAGTCTAAGCACTAGGTTTGAAATACCAGAAATAACCATTTCTTATCCATCAGTAATTTAACATGAACAAACTGAATATTTTGCTAAATTTAAGAGACCCGTTTGCGGGTCTGGTACAGAAAGCAATGTGTAGCTAGAGGCTATCACCAAAGATCAAGCTCTGCATGAGCACCAAGGAGCAGGCAAAGCACACCACTTCTGTAACAAGGAAAAGGATGGGCAAGGAGGGCAGCTCCCAGCAGAGGCATCCCCCAGTAGGGGCAGCTTCCCTGCTAGCTGGAATGCCAGGTCTCACAAGGCTTGCACAGTGCAGCCTTCTGCTCAACACTGCTTGAGGCTGTGTCTCTGCAAATGTTTCCTCTTGCCCTGGCAACTCGAGGCACCCCAGCCCCAACAGTAGCTCTTCCTGGACGCCATGTAGGTGCTGCAACACATCCTCCCTGCCTTCCTATCCTGAAGGAGAAATGACTCTCAGGTTCCCTCTACTAGTGGGAGAAAGGGTTTTAAGGTACCAAATAAGTTTCAATAATCACCAGGTCCTCCTTCAGCTATAATACTTTGTTATTGTATGAAAATATCTGTTGATTAAATCTGTGTAAGAGCTTTCTAAATGTCCCTACATGAGGCATACCATATATTTATACAGATACAAATATCCTTTTACTTACTATAAAAGCACTAGATAGATTAAGCTATCAATAATATAGTTCCAAAATTACCCAATTGGGCAAAGTTCATCTCAACCATGACATTTTCATTTCTGGCCTCTGCTAACAATTCTGCCTTTAAATTGCATGTTAAAAACCTGTGTTTCCTCCAGGTGTGAATTAAATTTTCACAATAAGTATGTAAAAATACAGAATCTAATTTTGCAAGATATCATCCTTTTGCTTCATTGTTTCTCATGAGTGCAATTAAAACCATAACATTATCATGCACTGTTTTATTTAAAGTTTATGTTAGTGCAAGCACATTGAGAACAAGGTACTGCACTGTAATATGCAAAGTACATGACACCAAACACATACAGTAATTCTTTTTCCCATTTTTCCCTTGTCACCCAGATTATAAATAAATGCACAATTCTTGACATTGAGGGAGACTTTCTATAGATAATTTGCTGATGTATTGAGAACCAAAAGAACACTACTGAATTCACAAGAATTGATGCAGTTCTCTTGCCTGCTGTTTCATCCACTGAATAGTTTTCCTAAGTTCAATGCAAATATGACATGCAGAAATTTACAAAAGAAATTACTGCTAACTTAGTGTAAGTCTCTGAAAATAGTATGTATTAAAATTTTAACATACTGGCATTACATATTCTTTCAGGAGTGCACAGAAGAAATACATCTATATAAGTATTATAAATGACATTAATATTTCTTCTGTCTCATGGAGTTTATAAATGAGGGAGAATACAGTAAGGAAAAGACTCTTGGTGAGCAAAAATTATTTGAATTTCACTGAGTGGAAAGGAACCAGGAATTGTATGAATTAAGCACAATATAATTCTATAGGCTGAAAAAACTACTACTAATATGTATTTACAGGTTAAATACCTTTTTAAGAGTTACTGTGATGAAGACTTAAGTAAGTATCAATAGTGGTATCTGTTTGTTTCTATCTGACCAACAAAAAAAAAAAAATAAAAAAAAGAAAATTCAAAGCCTTGCTGCCCTGCTCTTTTCATAATGCTGGAACCTTAGTTCCTAAACAATGAGCTCCCACCTGAAGCCCAGAAAACTCCATTGCTCATGAAAATTGTGGAAGTCAAAAGACTTCTAATAACACTTTGCCAGTTGCTAATTAAACAATTTAAACTCACAAATGTCTCAGAGGTTTTGGGGCTTGATATAATTTGTTGTTGCTTCCAACCTCTACCCCTGCCCCTTTCCCCCCCCCCCCACTTCTGTATTTCGAAGAGGCATAAGATACCTGATTTATTTTAATTTTAATTCTACAGTATTATAGCCACATTTTTTCTCATTCCTAGGAAAAATATAGTCAAACTAATTTTGCCTTTGGTAATTCAATTATTTTTTTGTAAGAATCAAAGAGAATTCTGCCACTCGGTGAGATCACAGTTCTTTCTTGAAGAAAACAAAACAAACAACAACACCACCACCACACAATTTTTTAATATATAATTCAATGATTCCAAGTCACTTCTTTACTGAAAACAGTTAGCTTTACAGTAAGCCAGATTCTCTGTTGTGTAATAAAATAACCTTCATTACAAGGCTTCTGCAAACTTCTCACCAGCTTTCCATCCTGTGATCTTACAATTGATTCAGTGCCCAAGGTTGCACAGAAAATACATTTAACATTGACTGGGGTCACCCCAGGTTGAGTTTTACAATGATATAATACAAACAGGAGTTTGAGCTGTCAGGACTGTATAGCCACTTCTAATTAAGCATCATTCCTAAAGCTGAAAATAATTATTTCCCTACTATTAAACATGAGAAAAAATTCATTACAGAGAAGAGAGATGCAAGAAGAGATTGTGCCTTCTGGTGTCCAATGCCAGTTATTGCTGAAAACATCATAGAGGAGAAGAAATGAAATATTGTATTAGCTCTGGCACAGCAGTGCTAGACAGACATGCAGAAAAGCAGAACATCTGGGAAATTTGAGGAAAAGCAAAGGCAGGTCTCCAATGAAACTAACTGTTACCTTCTGAGTGTGCCCTTCTTCATTTTTATCTCAGCACAAGGAAAACACATAAGACTTGTTAGCTGAAATTCACACTTGCCTTCAAGCCTTAAAAGGTGTACAACAACATTGCATTTGTAGAGGTGCTTATGTGTATTCTTAAGCATATCAGACTTGATTTATTTTTTCCCACTACTGGGAATCCAAACCCATTGAGAAGCTGTGCTTAGTATTAATTTGCTGTCACATAGGCAGTTCTTGCTGGCCACATCTTGTCCTTTACAGTTGGTTCTGGTAAATATTTTCATTGCTGCAAGACTTCTATTCTTTAAGAGACACGAGAAGGGAATAGTACTTTGATGTTCTCAAAATTCCCAAATGCTTTACATCTGAAAACGTACAAGAACATGTTGTGGATGCATGAATTATGATCTTTGGGAAACATCATGATTATCTCACCTAAAAACATTAATTTGAAGACTTCTGTTCAACAGCAATGCAGAAATAATTCTTTAGCAAGCAGCACAGAAAGACTTTTTTCAGAAACTGCCAACAGCAGACAGAAATTAGGGGTAGAAGAGTCCAGGAAAAGTGCCAGTCAGTAGACACTTATCTACTTAACCTTTGCTCCCACAATTGTAAAAGAGACTGAACACAAGTGATATGGTAACAAAGCTATAAAAGCATTTAAAAATAAATTAATAACTGACAACAGTCATGGTTCATCTTGTCAAGAGAGTGGGACCTTCCCACTGATTGGTTGTCATTCACAGGAAGAATGTAACAGACAAGAACAGAGGATTTATATGGTGCTGCCTGTCAGTTTGACTGTTCATACAAGTTTGCAGGAAATAGAAGCAAACAAAAAAAACCACCTCAGACCCAACCTTTAAAATGTTTCTCCATGGAAGCATACTCTTTCACAGACATTACTGCCCTCCTCTTCCTTGTTCTGCAACTGGATTTTCAGTTCAAGCTCTGCAGATACAGATGTACAAGTATTGCATACTAAAGCCATCCACAGGGGCAGGGTTATCCCAGAATTTAGGATTTGGATCAATACTATGGTTTCTGAAGGACCCACACTGAATCCAATCTGAATCAAGTATTTGGTTGCAAACAGTGTCTTGAGGAGAGACATGAAAGTCCAAAAAATACAGAGCTAAAAAAAGCTCAACAGGCAGAAAAGTTATTACCAGTAAAATAAGCTACAAATTGAAGTAATTGTTATTAATATAAAAGAAAATATTTGCATGAGTTACGTGATAGAAGATTATTGGTAAACTGACAAATACACCTTTGCTTACAAATGCTGCCGTCCACCCTAAAGGCAAATGGTAGAAGTTCTCTCCTTAAAAGCCAATTTCAGATTTGTTGCAAGCTTTGTTTTCTAAAAGAAAGTTCACAGATGTACTTTGTTAATAACTTCATTAAAGCACACCTGAGCAGAATAATTAACAGACTCTCTGGTCTCCCTCAGCTAGATTAGTAATCATCTGTGATAAAAGATCAGCTCACATCAAAGAGATAACAGACTTTTCCCTCAAGAGAATATCATTAACGCCCAGCAACTGATGATGAGGTACACATTGGGCAGAATTATGTCCTTGAAATGTGTAAATGCACATCTGCTGTGGAAATTTTTTTTGCTATTGTTAAATAATGCTGAATATTCAGTAAAATGCAAACAAGATATTGTTGTAATTTGCCTATTTTCTTCAAATAGACAAGAGAAAAATTGCAAGCAAACAATAACTTGTGTCCACTACAAACTAGTTCCATCATCCCAGTTGCCTCCATAGCTTGATTTCTATCCACATGGAAAAACAGAAAAGAAAATTAAAAATGACCTAGTTAGTCATAATTTACATGCCTACAGAAAAGATAAAATAGAAAACTAAACGAAAAAAAAATTGAAGTGAATTTGACAGCTGTCGATAGTCTACAATCTGGTTCTCTACAAACTTCAGTAAAAAAGAAAATGATATAGTACTGCAAAAAAAATATGATATAAAGTAATCTGGCACTAAACAGGTCACATTATATTTGGAGTATAAATGTTTTCCTCTGAAGAAGCCTGAGTCTACCTCATAATGGGAAATGTATTTTACTCTTTGCTGTGGTTTAACTCAGCAGGCAGCTCGGCACCACACAGCTCACTGACCCCCTCAGTGGGATGGGGGAAGAGAATCAAAATAATGCAAAACTTGTGGGCTGAGATAAAGACAATTTACTAGGATAGAAATGGAAGGAAAATAATAATAATAAAAGTAATAATGATAAAAGAAATTACAAAGCAAGTGATGAACAATGCAACTGCTCACCAGCTGCTGACTGATGCCCAGCCAGTCCCTGAGCAGCAGCACCCCTCAGCCAACTCCCCAGCTGTGACTGCTGATCATGGCACCACCTGGTGTGGGACATCCCTTTGGGGATGCACCTAATGCACTGAACATTTTGCTGTGTAGACTGGGTGACTTTTGGAACCAGTTCAGTAATAGCCATTCTGTAGCCATCCCGTCCAAGACCTAGGAAGGTTTGCTCTCAGACACAAGATGTGTTGTCATCTCACTCGAAGCACTCCACTACTGATATACAGAACTGAATTTCTAGGACCTTACCTTCATACCATCTGCCTAGATTGCACTAGTAAGTTATTGAAATAAATATGCTCTTGCTTATTGCCTCCTTTTTCTTCTATAGCTGAGATCACAGCTCACTCTGTCTCTTATGTAGACTATTCTTCTTCTTTAATGCCTGCAGGCAGCTCAGTCCCATACGGTCACCTCCTCACTTCACCACAGTGGGATAGGCAAGAGAATTGGAAATGTAAAAGTGCTTGACCTAGTGGGTTGAGATAAAGACAGTATATCAGGTAAAGAAAAAGCTGTACACACAAGCAAAACAAAACAAGGAATTCATTCACTACTTCCCATTGGCAGGCAAGTGTTCAGCTGTTTCCAGGACAGCAGGGCAAAAGTGTGTGAGGGTTCCTTGGGAAGACAAACGTCATCACCCCAGTGTAACCCCTTCCTCCTCCTTTCCCCCAGCTGCTACCACTGAGCATGGTGCCACACGGTGTGGGACATCCCTTTTGGCAGCCTGGGCCAGCTGTCCTGGCCATGTCCTCTCCCAGCTCCTGGGGCACCCCCAGCCTCCTCGCTGGCCGGGCAGCACCAGGGGCAGGAAGGGCCTTGTTTCTGTTCAAGCGCTGCTCTGCACCAACTGAAACATCCCTCTGGTATCAGCATTGTTCTCATTGTCAGTCTAAAACACAGCACCATACCAACTACTAGGAAGAATATTAACTCTATCCCAGATGAAGCCAGGACACCCTTGAACATCCCTACTGTTAGGAATCCCTTGGGAGGAGAAGCCAGTGGTTGGTTGTTGGAGAACTACTACAAACAGATGACCTTAAAGCAATAAAAGAGATTTATCTTCTCCAAATAATAAGAAAAATCTAAACTTTGGGAAGGTAACCTTGAGAACACAGAGTAATTCAGTCATATTTGCACAACAGCAGCTGCACTCCGTTTTTGCATTGGCATTCAAAGACCTATTTGCATTTATTTCAAATGAATCAGGTAAATGACATCCTTGCATGCATCACGTTTATTTTTCAAACCTGTTCACGTAACTTTAGCTTTTTATCATTACCCTTTTCTGAGCATGGCGAAAGTGCTAATGAACAGTGATGTCCACACAACACATACACTCCTTGCTACTGCAGCCGTGGCAAAAGTTCTATGGGGGGTTCATCCCATATATTTGCACAAAGCCCCAGAAGACCCTGGGCAGGGGAAACAATCTCATCAGCCTCTGTGCTGCCCCTACTGCTGCCAGCCCCTGGAAAACCTCTGCCAGGCTCCTCCGCCTCCTCTTAAGGGGCTAAGCTGAAGGATGCACAGTGCCTGGCCCCACAGGCAGGTCGTGCTGCTGAGAGCCTGGTACCATCCTGCCCACTACTTCTTCAGTGAGAACCAAATTCTGCTCAGTACTGAGGTTTTTAGAGAAGGAGAAAGATGCTGAGCCTTCTGAAATGACTGTGGAATTACAGAGCTAATAGATCTAGGTTGAGGATATAACATATATTTTAAATTGGTGAATAAAAATGAGAGAATGGAGTAATTTGAGAAGGAAGATAATTTCCTTTTTCAACTTTATTCAAGGAACTGCAGCATGAATCATTGATGGTGCTAAAGAAGCAAGAAAGCCAGCGTTTTATCCTGTTATTCCTATAGCAATACAAAGGACATGCCACTGTCACAAGATATGATGGCACCACTAAAATAGCACAGTAAGTGCTGTTATAAAAACCTTGAGCAAATGCAAAGCCACATTACTCCCTCAGAGAATGGCTCCTTTATGTAGGTTCCCATGCTTCAGGAGAGTTTTAAATGTTTCAGACAAATCTACTTTCAACTCATTCTCTGTAAGTATTCCTGACATGCTCTTGTATTAGCAGTGATGGGCTCTCATTTGAAAACTTCCAGCCCACCTTCTTTACTTATTGAATGTTGTTCTGAAATCACAATGATCCTAAATATTTTATTTCATATCTGCTTCTATTGCAACAGACTAATGTTGCAGGGCAGATGACCCAACAGTAGAACTGGGCAGGAAGAGAAGGTGGGCAAAAAAAATAGGAATTGCCTTTAGCTGCACAGCAGCTAAATAAAAGTAGAGGAATGAAAGAAGTGGCAGCTAGTATTGTGTACTCAGATGGTTTTCCCCCTTCCTTGCCAGTCCACCACCACTTTACAATGCAGTCAAGAAGAAACATTAGCCAAGAAATCATGACTGTATTGATAAGGCTGGGTACTTTGGTACAGTTCCACCTTATAAGTCAGAAGGAACAGTTTTTTTTTTTTTTCCACTGACAATATGGGGCCACCAGCTCATGTTCTAAAAGCAAGTCATCTCTTGTTAAACCCAAATATTAAGCTTCCCATATTGCAGATGGACCAAATGTGGTTGTCTGGTTTAAGTATGCCTAGCTTTCAACCCCCCAAAAAAATATTAAAAAAAAAAATCCACCTTATGCAGAAGTCTAACAATTAAATATTGTATGCACACTGTCTTTAATAAGGCAGAAACAAGAACAAGTGCCCATCTGTTAATTAAGCTTTTTGTATCTCTCCTTCTGAAGCATCTAAGAATGTCAAATAAGCCATTATTAATTATCACACACTTCTAGTCATCTTTTGAATTTATCATTTTATCATCCTATTGAAGGATTCATCACTGATGTTAAGCATACTTCTTAAACCAGCTTTACTACAATGTCTGTCCTTTTGGACTTCACCTGTGCCTGCTAAAGGAGATTATCAGGTTAATTAAAGCTACAATATGCTTTAACTCTGAAAACAAAAAACCCTCCAGTAAATGTGTGTTCAGCTGAAAATAAACATACATGAAAGTGGACACTTTTAGGACATTCCACTACCCTTTTAAATTAAGGGGATAAAAGGCTATTAAAATATCATATCTGACCCCGTTTTTTGGCAAACCAATAAAGAGAGCCAATACACTATACATACAGCAACTTCTTCCTTTTCCTTTGTTTTCATCTCAAATATTCTCTTCTGATCCCCGCTGTAGCATGCTAAAGCAACACAAGTTTCTATTTTTAGATAGCAAGTAATAGGGAAAAAAATCATTATTCTTGGAGGGCACAAATTCATGGGGTGGAGAAAGGGAAGCAAGTTGTCACTAGGCACCATTCTTTTGATAAAAATGTCAATTAATTTAGAATTGAATGGATTCTTAAATGATCAAAGAAATAGCAGAGTCTAAGTCATTGTAATCTTTTAAATTATTTTACAATTTAAAAAGATTTTTTTTTTAAACAAACACAGGAAGTTTCTAAGACAAGAATCTGGACTTTTTAGTATACAGGTCCTTAAAAAAAATCCTAGCTTTAATCATGAAAATATTTATAATAGTGAACATACAACTGGAAAATGTGATCACCAAATATACAATGATATGTACAGTAAATTGTGTAGAAATAATCTGAATTACTAGTGAGGTACATGGATAGAAAATCTTAAGCTTTACAAAAAATATATACTTGTGCAAAGCAATAGATCTTGAACAACACCCATCAAATCAGACAACCATGTGACTGGATATAGAACTTAGCAATACACTAAAAATGGAGCAATTCAGGAGGGAATGTAGCAGCATACACCTTAACTTCAAAATTAAATTATTCAATCCCTTGCAATTATTGCTATTCCCCATGTCCCCGCTATACACTCACATAGAATTTTTTTTTTCCCTCCAGTCTTCATGTTTCACACTGTAACTCTTCTAAGACGTTAAAAAAAAAAAAAAAGCGCAAGTTTCTCTATTTCTTTCCCATTGCTGAATGATCATAGAGTACCCAGACATAATTTTTACTGTACTTTGAATTAAACAATCTCAGCAGTGATGTGTGTCTAAAATTAAACTCTTGTCCAGTGTATGTAGAGATGATAGGACAGGTTGATGATAATGGAAAAAAAAAAAAAAAAATAAAATCTTGCCACACGTCCTGAAAGGCTGGTGTGAGGAGGGAAGGATGAGGTTCTTTTTTCCACTATTACTGTTGGCAATATTGACAAAGGGAACAAATATATGTATATGTATAAATAAATAAAAAACATGTACACACACACACAAACAAAACACACAAAAAAAAACACAAACAAAAAAAACAATCCACCTGGCATTTTGTTCAAGACTGCACTTGAAAAGCAGATGTACTGTTTCCACTGCATGCCTCGTTACATATTTCAACCAAAAGCAAGTATCATTAAGTACAGAAAGGGTAAAATATGATAGTCTGATTAAGGGTGAACATTACTTGGCCACACCATGGAACCTGGGCAGCAAAAGCCACTTTTCAGAGTGCTTTGCGGTTGAAAATTCAAGGAGACAGTAGTCAAGAGATAAATGCTCCTGGCATCCATTATAATATTTTGTAGCAGCTCTGTTTAATTAAAATATAAATTATCTCACTCGGAATACCTAAAGCAGTTAGTAAGACTCTCAACAAAATAAAAAAAAAACATAAAATAGGAACCAATTACAAGAAGCTGGGAAGCAGACATTGCTCTAAGTAGAGGATTAAAATTGTTTGATTTAGAAGTGCACAAATTAAGTTCTGTGAGGAAAGAAAGCAAATGAGAAAGCTGACTCTTGAAAAACAAGCTCTCTTTCTTTTCTTGCTTGTTCATTCTCCACTAACTACCTGAGAAGCAAAAATCACAGATCGTTTTTGGACCTGGCTGTAGTTTTTGTTGTTGTTGTTGCATGGAAACAGCATTGTTCCATTCAGAAAACCAGAATTTAAGGGGAGACTAGTGTCCAAGTAACAGAGGGTGAAGTTTGAAGAATGTCAGGCTTCTTTCTGTAAAAGGCTTCTGAAGCTTTTAAACAACATACAGATATTCACAGTTACACCAACATGCACACAGGAGGCTGGAAAACCATTTATCATGAATTTCCAGCAACCATGTTTTCCCAAGTTCTTCTCCTGAACTGATAATTTCCAACAGCCAGCTAGACTTTTGTTTCCACCCCATCCTTCAGTAATGTTATTGCCAACACCTAGTCTTCTCAGGACCACCTCTATATTTAATACCTTAGTGTCTTGCACATGTGAGACTAGAAACTTTAATAACAGGCACGATAAGAGTGATGCTGAATAATATCATATATAAAAAGGAAATATTCCACATTTTCCAACTTGTTAATATACCAGACAACTTAAAATCAATAGATTTCATTGCTTTCCATGTCAGCTAATTTGCTAAGCCTAAGAGCAATGGAATACAATTACTTGCTGACACAAGAACCAGGATTTTCCTTAAAGTTTAACAGTATAACATTTTGGAATTCACTAAAAGGATTACCGCTACCCTGAGCTCCCTGCCCCCCAACCTCAACGCTCCATTTCTGCCTTCTTCATATCTCCCAGATCATCAAAATACAGACAGTGCACTTACTTTCATAGCCTCTGAAGATCAGGGGAAGTCTCAGGAGAAAACATTTTCTTGTGAGAATTTTGAGTCAGATTTCTTGATCAAAGAGATTGGTATATAAAAGTTCAAATGAACCCTGGTCCTTTTAAGAAACACACGTGCGCATGCACACTCCTCCATCACCAGCATATTGAAACTCAGTGTTGTCCACTGGTTCAAATCTGGATTGTCACCTCTACCATCATTCCTAGTCAGAAAGTCTGAAGAATACAAACCATAATGCCATCTGTAGGACTTAATCCAATTGAACAATCCTATAAATAATATATCTATGTCTATATCTATATATCTTTTAACTAATATAAGAAGAATCCAAACTTAGGTTCTCACAAAGAGCCAGTGTAATACCTCATGTACACATTATTTATAACAGAATGGCTCATTTTAGCTTATAGCAATAGTACAATAAAAAACATGTATCCCCAATAAATAAATTTATTCCACTGTTCAAGCATGATGTTACCCTATGTGGTATGTGACTATAAAACTGCAGGCCAAAGCAATATGTACATGAACTGGGAAAAATGTAAAATACCTTAAGGAGAAGTATTTTTCAATCAGTAATGCATAAATAGTTCTTGTTATGATGAGGTAACTTGGATGCTATTCTCTGAAGTGCCTCCTTTGAATTACACAATTCTGTATGACACAAAAGGTGACCTTTTCAGCATTCTTTTTGGTGTTTCCCTGGATATTCAGACCATTTCTCCAAAGGTTAGTCTGGTTATAATCAGGAAGGAAAAAAGATGACAAGCTATTCAACAGAAGATAAAACGTCCAGATCTATTCAGTATCTTTATTTTTAATTTCAGCCCTATGCTCCTTTCCAAGAAATGGAAACTGCTTTGATTTTTAGAAAAATCTCTGCCTACGTGGATTCAAATGTCAGAATATGCACTTAATTGCGCACATTTGAGTGCAAGAAATGTGGTACTCTACTGGCAGCAGTCTGCCAAAAGCTTTGGAAGAAATTATGAGTTCTGTAAATAGCAGAGTTAAAAATTTCTACTTCCAATGGAGTTGTCTCGTGGTATGAGGCCTACTTATCCAACAAGACACAAGTTTTCAATTCCTGTGGAGCAACTGGGGAATTCTCTGATGTCTAAGGGCTAAGTACATATTTATTTGCAATAATAGGTTAAAAGTTGAAGGGAGAAAGAATGATTGTATCAAGTCTTCTTCACTTGGGAAATAAGGACTAAACAACATACTTAGATACCATGTTTGCAGTCAGATGCTACATTTAATATTGAAATGCACATTAGTGCAATAACTGAAATTTCAGTCTCTCAAAAGAGAGACAAAAAAAGGAAATCACACCAACTATAAGAAAAATAACAATCATGTCTGGTGTTTATCCACATCAAAAACTAGGTTTGATTTTTGTTTTCTTAGCAAAGCTGACTCTTACGGTTATTTTGATTTTCTGCCTGGTCCAGTTTCTTTCCTCAGGATTTATATTTTGTCATCCCCTTGACAGTTGATCTTTCAGCTTTATATATATATATTCCAAATTACACATTTATTTTTACTAAACCCTTCAGACCACTACACCTCATGAAGTATGATCAAGCCATGTTGTAGTCTGGAGGAAAAACAATAAAGTACTAAAAACCATTAAATTCTGTGGATTTTATATATTTCCCATCTATCTTTCTTCCCTTCCCAAAGGGATTGCATAGTATTCTCACAAGTGTTTGTTGGCAACCAGAATAGATAGATATATCAGTCTAACACTGAAGAAAAATTCATATCTACCTTTCCCAGCAATTCCCGGTCTACAGCCATGAGTCTTTTCCAAAGGACTGAACTGAATTTCTTGGTTAAAAAAAAAGACACAACCCCATGAGGCCATATGATCAAAATATTTTCCAAAGGCTAACTATAGTTTCTTTCTTTTTTTTTTTTTAAATTTGTTTCCAGCTGAGACCAGTAGACCATACTGTAAAGTTATCAAAACATTACTTCATCTGCTATAAGTTAGCCCCATAGGCAAAACATTTTTTTTTTTCTCAGACTTCAGTTGCCACCTCTCCTGTGCAGAACTCCTCAATCATCTAATAACAGGTAACCGTAATTAACCATAATTTTCTTGACCATTTATTTCTCACAGTACAACAGACAAAATACTCAAAATTACATTTTCTAGCACAAACGTTACAGAACATTTAGTCAGCATAAACTGTTTACCTTTCCTGATTCCTTTTGCAGTTTCTTTTGTAAAATAGTTTCTGGGTATAGTATGTATGACACAAAACTAAGCTCACTTTCAGCTCAAAACATGAATCAATAAAAATTGTTCCTTCCTTCCCAGAAACACAAGAGGGTGGAAAGGCCTTGCAGAGGGATCTGGATAGGTTGGAGAGCTGGGCGATCGCCAACTGCATGAAGTTCAATAAGAGCAAGTGCCGGGTCCTGCACCTGGGACGGGGAAACCCTGGCTGCACGTACAGACTGGGCAATGAGACACTGGAGAGCAGCCTAGAAGAGAGGGATCTGGGGGTCGTGGTAGACAGCAAGTTGAATATGAGCCGGCAGTGTGCCCTGGCAGCCAGGAGGGCCAACCGTGTCCTCGGGTGCATCAAGCACGGCATCGCTAGTAGGTCGAGGGAGGTGATTGTCCCGCTCTACTCTGCGCTGGTGCGGCCTCACCTCGAGTACTGTGTGCAGTTCTGGGCACCACAGTATAAAAAGGACATGAAACTGTTGGAGAGTGTCCAGAGGAGGGCTACGAAGATGGTGAAAGGCCTGGAGGGGAAGACGTACGAGGAACGGCTGAGGGCACTGGGCCTGTTCAGCCTGGAGAAGAGGAGGCTGAGGGGAGACCTCATCACAGTCTACAACTTCCTCGTAAGGGGGTGTCGAGAGGCAGGAGACCTTTTCTCCATTAACACCAGCGACAGGACCCGCGGGAACGGGGTTAAGCTGAGGCAGGGGAAGTTTAGGCTTGACATCAGGAAGGGGTTCTTCACAGAGAGAGTGGTTGCACACTGGAACAGGCTCCCCAGGGAAGTGGTCACTGCACCGAGCCTGACTGAATTTAAGAAGAGATTGGACTGTGCGCTTAGTCACATGGTCTGAACTTGGGTAGACCTGTGCGGTGTCAAGAGTTGGACTTGATGATCCTTAAGGGTCCCTTCCAACTCAGGATATTCTATGATTCTATGATTCTAAGAAGTGATGCTCATTCAAAACTAGCTGCAAGAAACTAGCAAGGTTGTTTTTAATTTCAAAGTCAAATACCATTCAAGAAATCCAATCACACTTCAGAAACCAAGACATCTAGATATGAGAAAGAAACTGTAATTGTGGTTGGGAATTTTACAGTATTTCTTGGATTTCCCAATCACATAATATGTATACATAATACAAGTTACCATTACAAAATTACCTACAGTGATCAGTATGTAATATAAAAAACATCCATGCCTTCCCACCAATTAGAAGTGGAAACTTTAGTTTTTAATTACTTGAATCAAACACAAGAAAAGAAAATAGATACCAGACGTTATTTTCCAGCTACATACTAAATAGTACTAAATTCAACTAAGTATGTTTACATTCAGTTCATGAAAGGGCATTCAGGCCCCCATACGTTCATACATATTTTTTTTCCCCCAATCCCAACCCTCAGACTAAAAATAAGCAAAAAAAATGTGGCTTCACTGGCTATCTGAGACACTAAACAATGAATTTCATAATGGGGCTGCTCATTTAAAAACCCTGGAACAGAGCTGTGCCATGAAGTAGTCTCATAAAAGAAGACAAGCAACTGCTTTTAACACATGCTCTATTAATATACATTGCTGCAATCCACATCTGTACTCCCTCTCCCCAACGCTATCTCTCTGGGGAGAGCTCTCAGTTGCTTGCTCATGTTTTACCTCCTGTCCCAGAGCTCCCATTCCACAGATCATGTGAGAACTACAGCTGCTACATTAGTGCTCTGAACGCAATTTATTAGGCACAACCAACAAGTCCCACCCAATGGGTGCTGTTAGTGTTTGAGATACCCTGTGTAAGGCAGTCAAAGAGACGGCCATTAAATGCATTTACCTATCTAATATTAAATGCCTTTTAGCTTGACACCAAGGCAACTAGTAGGAAGAACACAGATAAAGATTAATGCAAAGTGCAGAGTCCTACCTGCTTTACCTATAAAAACATTAGAAGAGTAGATTCTGACGTGTTTATAATGATTTACTATTAAGTTCATTTATTTATTTACCAAGTCACAAGCATTAATTAAACTCATTGTGATAAAATAGTCTTCCGCAAAGTGAATTTAAGTGGCCAATAGGTCACTGGAGAGTCACCATTTTATGGATGCAGAAACAAGTCAATCTATTTAGCTGCAAATGGAAAGACATTATTAAATATAACCTGAAATAATAGTACGCTGGTCAGAAAGGCAAGCTGAGATTGCTATAACTTTTTGATGAGCTATGTTGTACACTGGCATCATCAAATCTTGGAAAACTAAATGGATGGTAATTCTACAGTCACCATTTTTAACTCTCTGGTGAAAAGTACAACTGGAGGCAGATTGGACAGTTAAGATATTTTATGATAAGATCACCCGTATGGTGGACCAAGGGAAACCAGCGGATGTGATTTTTTTGGACTTCAGCAAGGCTTTTGACACGGTTTCCCATAGGATCCTACTGGACAAAATGTCCAGCATACAGCCAAATAAAAACATCATACGATGGGTGAGCAATTGGCTAACGGGCAGGGCCCAAAGGGTTATGGTGAATGGGGCTGCGTCAGGCTGGCGGGCGGTCACTAGTGGGGTCCCTCAAGGCTCCATTTTAGGGCCGGTACTTTTCAATATTTTTATAAACGATCTGGATGTAGGAATAGAAGGTATTTTGAGCAAGTTTGCTGATGACAGCAAACTTGGAGGAGTTGTGGACTCTGTTGAGGGTGGAAAGGCGTTGCAGAGGGATCTGGATAGGTTGGAGAGCTGGGCGATCGCCAACTGCATGAAGTTCAATAAGAGCAAGTGCCGGGTCCTGCACCTGGGACGGGGAAACCCTGGCTGCACGTACAGACTGGGCAATGAGACACTGGAGAGCAGCCTAGAAGAGAGGGATCTGGGGGTCGTGGTAGACAACAAGTTGAATATGAGCCGGCAGTGTGCCCTGGCAGCCAGGAGGGCCAACCGTGTCCTCGGGTGCATCAAGCACGGCATCGCTAGTAGGTTGAGGGAGGTGATTGTCCCGCTCTACTCTGCGCTGGTGCGGCCTCACCTCGAGTACTGTGTGCAGTTCTGGGCACCACAGTATAAAAAGGACATGAAACTGTTGGAGAGTGTCCAGAGGAGGGCTACGAAGATGGTGAAAGGCCTGGAGGGGAAGACGTACGAGGAACGGCTGAGGGCACTGGGCCTGTTCAGCCTGGAGAAGAGGAGGCTAAGGGGAGACCTCATCGCAGTCTACAACTTCCTCGTAAGGGGGTGTCGAGAGGCAGGAGACCTTTTCTCCATTAACACCAGTGACAGGACCAGCGGGAACGGAGTTAAGCTGAGGCAGGGGAAGTTTAGGCTGGACATCAGGAAGGGGTTCTTCACAGAGAGAGTGGTTGCACACTGGAACAGGCTCCCCAGGGAAGTGGTCACTGCACCGAGCCTGACTGAATTTAAGAAGAGATTGGACTGTGCACTTAGTCACATGGTCTGAACTTGGGTAGACCTGTGCAGTGTCAAGAGTTGGACTTGATGATCCTTAAGGGTCCCTTCCAACTCAGGATATTCTATGATTCTATGATTCTATGAATTAAATGCAATTGAAATGTTAAATTACAAAAAAAAAAAAAAAAAAAAAAAAAAGAAAAGAAAAAGAAAAGAAAAAGAAAAGAAAAAGAAAAAAAAAATCCACCCAAGACTGTTAAACATTATGTTGCAGATAAAGCTTTCATTTCAAGTCTTCTACTGGGAAGAAGTACTAAAAAAGTCTCTCTTGATATTCACAGCTAATAGTTACTGTTCAGCAGTATAACAGGTTCAGTGCCCTTCTGATGCTTCTTAGCATGCCCGTTCTCCTGGCCTGATTCTTAAAGAAAAGCCAATGAATTGCTTTCAAGAGAAAAAAAAACTGTTTTCTCCATACTGGTGCTTAACAAACTTTACATCATTGCAGCAAAAGACCCACTCAAAAGAAATAGAATTGAGAAACTTTCTTATCATCCCAAGAATGCCCAATATCTCAAAGACCAGAAGCAGCAACACAAAGTTAGGAGCTAAATCAAAAAACAAAAGCACATGCACACTAGAATCATTTATTTCATCTGTTTGAAATCCTGAGGATACTAGAAGACAGCAAGAAGTAACAAATTACAGACAATTAATTCTCTTTCTAACTCCAGGACAGGACTGTCACTTATATTCAGCAATTAAACCTGGTTCCGTATCACCTATTCTAGCAGGAATGTGTAAGAAAATTAATAGCTGTTTTTGCATCTTAATGTATTGTGCTACCAGACTGGCAGAATTCCAAACAGACATTTAATAAAACATTTTATTAGCTGGGATTTGGAAATAAATAATACAGTAAAACTGTACAGCCTGCATGGTAATAAACTACCATTTAAAAATAGTCCAGTGTAGACCTAATCTCTCCAATTTAGCCTGGAGGAGAGTTAGAACTGAATGTCAGCAGATCTTTTGAACATATGTAGGTACTTATGAAAATCTAACAGAAAGGTTTCTCAGTGAATGTAAGTTCATCTTTGTTTTTTTTTTTTTTTTTTTTAAATTTTAATTTTTTGGATGATGATGAAATGAGGAAAACTGCAAAATGCAAAGTTTAGAGCACGGAAAATGAGAAGAAACTCTATCATTCCAGATAGAGAGTGTGCTCCACATATTGGTGTTCACAAGCTCCAGAATACAAATTCCCTGGCGGGACTTCAGTTTATTAAGTTCTAAAGGTAGAAAAAGGGCAAGAAATAAGATTAACTGAAGCATGACAACATCACTACCACCAGCAATCATTCATCACTTGTTTGCTCCTTGTGGGCAGGAAGAGGTAACCAAGAGAAAAGAGATGCTATACTACAGAGGCAGTATTTAATTACTTGTTCATTTATAATAGTCACCCTTTATTTCCACATTTTGCTGAATCATTCAAATTGTTCACTACTATGGCATTTTTATGTGATTTTCACAATACGTTCCTTCAAAGCATGAGGTGATTTGGGGAGAATTTATGTTGTTTTTGAGGCTGGTAAACAACCATTTTATAGACTAAGGAATATCTTTCTCATTACAAGGTAGCATACTATATAGATATACCCACAAACTATTGTAGAATTTTACATATACATTTTCTAATTAGGAAGAAAAAAATATCTAAAAAGCAAACTTTTTGGATTAGATTAGTTTTATGGTCTTAAAAGCAAATATATATGTGTATATATCTATATATATATATAGATATACCTTATATCCTGTAATCTGAAATTAATGCAGTTTACATCTAGATTCCCACACTCCTCACAGGTGAAGATTTCACAAGGCCAGCTCCCAGATGAGGACCACAATAGGCTTAGAATAAGAAATGTTGAAAGACCATAAGCTGCTGGCATGGAACAGAGAAGAGATTTCATTACATCAAAGAAAAAGGTTTTATAGCCAACTGAGTAGCAAATAAGAATTAGGATGCAAACCATCCTCTACATTTAAGTTGCAGTTTTACTTTGAGCAAAGGAGAATATGGATTTTGCTTCCTCTCAATCAAAAAATTTAACACAATTATTTATCAAATCATTGTGACCTTTATCATTGGCATCTAATCTGAAATAAGTAGCTCAAAGGACAGATGGTGGAAACATACTGAAGTTCGTGAACTTCAGTACATATCTACCGAATTTCCCTCCTAATTAGCTTTTTAATCGAAGAGATAATACTAAGTTTCTAAGATAATTGTCCTCAGATCAAGAATTATACTACATGGATGGGTTGCTGTTCTCTCCTCCTCTGGACATTAACCCCATGTCTTTTGATTTTATTTTTCAATGAACATGAGAGTACCCCCCCAAATTCCATTTTTTCTTTAAAATCCAATCTCTTAAACTGCACTTCTTGTTCTAACATTTGCATGATGTTATGATTTGCTCTATTCAGCCTCTGGAATACTGAGTCCTGCCTAGCAAAAGCACAGTACAGCCATCCTGAGGAGACATGGTTTTCTGATGACAAAAGTGCTGGATTCTGTTATCTGAAAGCAGACATAGCAGGTGTTTGGCAGATGAAGGCAAGAAGAAACTTCCTCCAGTATGAAGTGGAACATGGTTAAGAGGAAAATGTTATGAAGAGTAAGAAACAACAGGGGGAAAAAATCTGAATGGTAGGCTGGTTAGCATAGTTACACACATGAAATACAAAAACAAATGTCTCAACTTGCAGGAAAAATACCAAATTTGATTAACTGATATGGCAATCTTTACATGCTGGACCACATAAAAAAAAGAGGCCCATGAAGGGAATACCAACTGGTGCTATACATCACAACCCTTGTAACAGGTTCCTGAAGATGTGGAACTCCTTCAGGACACAGGCTGCTACAAGGAGAAGCCTAACCCCACTGACCTCCAGGTGTCTGATAAATTCAGTCAGATCATTTCAAAATGGTTGAATCTGGTTCCTGGTGAGCTGGAGTTTCTCAGGACATCAACCTTCAAAGACCTACAAGTATTATTATGGATGTTCTCTACTACTTGTTTATCCATTTCCTTTCCCAAGTATCTAGGCATGCAATGAGAGAAAACTGCTTTAAGTTGTGCTATATTGCTGTTTGTGTATCAAGGGAAGCCACACTGCTTGCAGAGTACCAGAAACAATTTTCTATCTTTCAAGAAAGCAAACAAGAGGTGGAGAAGTCCTCTCATCCCTGCTTGGCTCCACTGTGGGTACAAACCCATTAAGAGTAAATTCAGTATTCATTCTTCACTTTGCAAAGACAGCACAAGAGAAACAGAAACAAGTTCAAGAGTATGAAGTGCATGTGGGTGAACAGAGTAGAAATAACAAATGGAGCAATACCTGCTCAAATAGAGCTAGAGGGCCTATTAATATTAATGTACTGCGTATAGTTTTTAGTTTGCAATTGGAAAGACTCCCTAGGTAAGCGGGAACTTAAACAAGCTAAGCTTCTTAACTGTAGTTAATGCAGTTTTATCATCTTTTTTAAGAAAGTGGGAGTCCCCAGATAAATGAGAATATCTGATTGTTCTTTGGAAGCTTTTTTCAAACACCTACACAAGTTACATTAACATATTTCTTTGGTAAATCTCCAGGGCAAACCTAACCACCTACAGAAATTTAATAAGTATTGTACTTCACTGATAAAAGTGAGGAATAGCATAGACTCCACATACCTTTCCAACAAGCTTCACTGTGCTGTCATGTAACATCAAGGAGGTAAGGGCACACAGGTTTCAAGAAAGAACTAGTACAACTGTTGACCCACATGTAAACTCCTCAATACCACACATGGCATGTCGTAAGAGATATACACTGCTTCAGACCATCAGATATCTCACTGTACTTTGATGAAAGAAGAGCGTTAACTCAGTTAATGTACTGGCTAAACTCCAGCTCTTATAATTATATTCTGAATACTTAAATCTCTATTGTCATTTTTACTGTCTGTACTATGTTATGTTCATCTGTTTAATTATCATTACACTATCTGAGCACCTTCAAATGCCCTCAAATTTATCCTATGAAGACACAGGTCCTCCTAGGAGGCATGGATTATTGTCTTGCACACTGAATTGGGATTTGGAAGAGCTATGCCAAGATATGCCACTGTCAGAATTACTGTCTCCATTTAAAATGTGTGTGAAAGCTCTGAAGATTATTCTCTGCTATGAGACACTGTAATTACTAGATTAGATTGGTTTGGGACATACATGATCCTAAGTCTAAATCAGTTTGTGAATAAAGCTTTCTTCTTCATGAAGAGACAGAGATGAAAACATGAAAGTTCTTTATCTAGTGTCAGCTTCAGTCATATAGCTGAATAGCTACAGTCACTAGATAGTAGAGGGCTCATTGCCCCCTGCACATCGTTTTTATTTCTTAGGGCATATAAGTGATCTCAAATTTGTTCTCTTTATGTTAACTCTAGGGGAACGAAGTTCAGAAGCAGCTTCCCTGTGATCACAGGGTGTCACACCAGAGTTCATACAGAAATATTTTTTTTTGCTTCCACATCACATTTGCTCTTTCTCTGCATCCTTCCTGTCACTGTGTACTCCAGACCAACTGGCACAGGTCATCACTAATTCAGAGATCAGGATTTGTTTTCTTTAGCTAGTCTGCTGCGTGCAACAGAAAAGTGCTTGCTTCTAGTTCCTGCATTAGGTTTTGGATAGCTTTGATTTTGTTTTGTTTGCTCAAAGAAACAGACAATAAAATAACATATATTAAATGACATTCAATCATGATAGTACAGCTTTCTCATTTGATGCAGTTTTGTGGTCTTCAGTGTAAAATACCAAGTTCATAGTGATCCCTGGTCATATCAGATATACAGAACTGTTTAAAACACCACAGATAAACACACCTTTAGACATTTCTTGCATTGCAAAAATTAAGTGGGGCCTTCAGAATTAATGATGAAGAGTTAATGGAGTTCTAATAAAAAAAAAAAAAAAAAAAAAAAAAGACTGGAACTACATATCTGAAAAGCAGAAAATGCAGAAACCCAGGAATAAAGTCATCCAACATAACTAGCAGAGGAGGAGAGCTTTTAAGTCCCATTTGTTGAGTTGTACCCCGAAGCACAAGGATTTATCTCTTTCTTGAAGATACTCTTTCAAAAATAATTTATATAGATAACAATATTCACAGTTGCGTAAAACTGTATCTGTAAGGATATTACTACAATGAGTTTTACAGTTTAATTATACACTGGGTTAAAGTAGTTCCTTTTAAATGTAATGCCTGTCGGTTTTGGTGAATGTTCCCATATTCTTGTGTTATGCAAGGATGCCAAGGGAAATCTTTTTGACCTTTTTCACCACAAATCTTTACCTGTGGAATAAAAAGAACCCATCTTTTTTATTTTTGCTGAGGGCCACTGAGCTTGGAAAACAGTTCTGTAGAAAAGGTCCTGGGGTTCTTGGTAGACCCAAGTTTAACATGAGTCAGCAATGTGCCCTCACTGCTAAAAGTAGGCTAAGGGTATCCTGGGCTATGTTAGTCAAAGTGCTGCCAGAAGGTCAAGATCCTTGTTCAACACCGGTGTGGCCACACGTGGAGTGCCAGACCCAGTTCTGTGCTCCCCACTACAAGAGGAGTGGACTTACTAGAGTGAATCCAGCAAAGGGCCACAAAGATGTTGAAACGACTGGAGCACCTCTCCTTTGGGGAGATGCTGAGAGAGCTGGGACTTTCAGGCTGGAGAAGAGAAGGCTTGAGGCTCATCAATGTCTGTAAATACCTGAAGGAAGGCTGTAAAAAGGATGGAGTCAGGCTCTTTTAAGTGGAGCCCAGTGACAGGACAAGAGCAATTTCTAGATAGATTTGTTTTTTTTTTTTTTTTTAACATATCTATAACTAGAAACAGTGCTGTGCAGTAGACTGGCTAAGAACAATTTCATTTCTATCATCATCTCTACTTCTAACGATAGTTAAAGATATTAGGGGGCAGAAGAAGGAAAAAAAAAGGGAGGGGGGGACGAAAGTGATATTTTCCCCTGATTTCTTCCTAGCTCACTGCACAGTAATGCAGTCTGAGAACTCTAAAAGCAGAATCATGACAAAAGCATCTTGTGATAATACCACACAGGAAAAGCTCTTGCGTTCAGCCCAAGCACAAAGTATAATTGTCCAGCTTTGAAGTAAAATACCCCTTTTATTCACTTCTCAAGCTCTTTCTTTCCCTTCTGAAAAGGATGTAAAGGGTTCAGAAGCTCTAAGGAAGTAAAGTTCAAATGCATCTCAGGAACTTTCTATCACATGCAAGTAATTCAGCACTTTTTTCTTGTTTCCTAGTCTGTTCTTAATTATGAAAGGAATATGCCTTGGGATTAATACTCTGTAATACCACCTTATCTAAAACATATGCAGTCATTCACCAGTTACTTAACTAAAACTTCAAAGTGCTATATAAATTGACTCTGACAAAGAAAGTGTCATAGAGCCTCCAAGGACTGAAAAGCAGTCAACTAATACCGTGTATGTTTCAGGGAGAAAAATAGACCAGGAAATATGGGACAATAGCCTGAGCTTCTCTTCAACCTCAAATCATGCCAATGCAGAGCAAGATTGTTTGGAATCTAAAATCAGTCTCAAATCTCTCGTTAGGCAACCCTGACCAAGGATCTTTCCATCTAGAAGTGTAATATTGATTTAACATGTTGTTGTGTCAGTACTAAGGCTTTCTTTGTTTCACAACTATTGCAGACATACAAGATGGGGACAACAGACAAATATAGAATAGGACTTGCTTCTAGTAAACTCAAGTTTCCTTTAGCTATCATCTACAGACAGGCTCAGGTTGAGACATCCAAAATACCCATTGTATGACATGAGGATCTATATTGGGCATCTACCCGCTCTATAACAAATATACTGATTTGTAATGTAGTATGGAAGTAATATAAAAACAAACAAATAAGTAAATAAAACTGATCATGAAGGCAATTATTCCCTTTTCTATTGAGATAACTTCAAAAGAATAATAATAAATAATCTGCAATTAATTGTTTGCAGAGGAAAAACAAAGTGAATAATATAAAAAGCATTCTTACTTTTTTAAACAGTAAAACTGACCTTATGAGAGTGACAGCTTTTTAAAATTCTCATGTTTTACATGTCTTTTGAGCCATCTGGCTGGCAGTCAGAGCAACTGAACTGTCATTCCCTTTGTCTCCACAAGAGAGGAATATAGCCTGATTTTCCTCCAGTAATGTGGACAGATGAAACAAGACATAAAACCTTTTACCTGGAACAGAGCCTGGGAAGACCCCAGGGACAGCTTTTATGTCATTTCAGCTCAGTTTCTGAACAGGAGCAATTGGCCAATGCACAGGAGCAGACAGCTCTTTGCTGCTTGTCAGAGAACCTGACATGCTAGGGCAGATGAGAAGGTTCAGCTACAATGCTTTTATTGAACCTAAGCCAAGATTTCTGAACTACATGATGGTTTATCCAGTCAGAACAGTAGCTGACACATCTCTAGAAGGCCTGCTCAAGAGTTATATCTATACAGTGTTACAGAACAAAATCCATGTTCATCTCCTTGCTCCTGTTGCATCAACGTCATGCTCCCACAAAGGTACCTGGGAAAGGTTACTCACTCCCTTAGACACCCTTAAAGCAGGTTGCAGTTCCTCACATGCTCATTCATTAAGACTACATTTTGATGTGTTCTGTGCAGAAATGTTCACTTGGGCAACAGCAAACTATTATTAGAGAATTACAACACAAAACATATTCTAGACAGCAGGGCTGCCTCAGCTTTTCTTTGTTGCACTGGTTCTTCAGCAAATAGAAGGGAACTTTTGAGTTAATTTGCTTCCTTCCCTCTTTTTTTTTTTTTTCTCTTCCAATTAATGCAGTTTATAGTTTGCAGATGCTGTGTAGTGAAGTTCCGGAGTGTTGGTGAGCATCATTGTCTTTTCTCAACCCCCCCAGACCATAATTCCAGACAGATCTCTAAAAAAGATGAATTCTCATCACCTTCAGCTACAGAGCCTTTGCAATGCCATTTACAGAAATAATGAATCTCTGTCTAAACCCTTTATTTCTGTTCTGTAGGTGCTAGTGTAAAGGTCACCATAGAAATGCAGGTGTCGAGGTACTTCTTTTTGCAGTTTGAGTGAAAATCTTTACTGTGACAGAGCTTAGCTTTCACTTCCATCATCATCACACCTGGAAGGTATTTTCTTATGAACAGAGGAGATCCTGTTTCTTAGAACAAACATGTCTCTGCTGGCATGGATACAAAAGTTCTGTGTTGTTGAACCATCTGCACTGAGTCTCCCAAGTGATTTAAACGCAGCAAGACTCTATAGTCCTATAGAGTCCTACAGTGAGAGGGTGTTACCTCAACACTTGAACAGCTTGAACACACATCCCTCTTGCACCGCTGTACTAAGTATCACCCTGTTCAGTCCTGTCCACCATAAGTCAGCAGACAAAACTCTTTCTTTTTTTCTTTGTTTTTTTTTTTTTTTTTTTTTTTTTTTTTTTTCCCATAGGACATGTGGATCACAGGTCTCTGCACAAAGCAGCTTCCACCACTCACCTCCTTTTGTGGCTGTCTCACAGGAGAGTGCCTTAATATTTCTTCCTCTCCATATCCTTTTGCCCTTACAGAAGGGTTATCCAGTACAGGATATAGGAAGACACAGCTTTCTGCAAGAACCTCACCACTTGTGGCAGTGTCTAATTTTGAGTATTAAGAAATGCAAAGAAAACTAAAAAAATAGTAAATACCTTGTAACACTAAACAGCATATATTTTCATGTTTATCCCCTAAACCAGTATGTCTTTGCCCATAACATTACAGGTTCTTACAGCAAGGGTATTCTCTAGTCATGAATCCCACTTTCCCTACTGGAAGATTCTCACAAACAAAGAAGTATTTCAAGATTTCCTTTTATGGAGAAACAAGAGGGTGGAAATTTTATCCTCCTTTACGTCAAATTCTGCCATCCTACTGGCTGCAGAAAACCTGGTTTGAAAGGCAGCATTGGGAACAATTACTGGTGCTTCTTGGTGTGAAATCCAGTGTTTTGGACTGATGATTCAAGCACAGAGAATACCAACATCACATGGGCAGTGAATCATTACTCGGTGTACTCAGAATTCAGCTGTCTCAATGGACAGTGTATTGTGCTTTTTCACCTCAATATCAAGGTTTCCACAAATTTTAGGATAGCTCTAGCTCAAAATGCCTTACCCAGAATATTCACAGACACTAAAGATGCAGTTTGTATAAAAATGGAATTTTCTCTCATTCATTTTTTTCCCCTTTTGCCTATTTTATCTCCTCTGCCAGCCCACATCCTTTTTTCCATGTTCTTCTGTCTGTTTCAGTCTCATCTTCATCTTTGATCCCCTGGTGCAATTCATTTTAAGCATGGTACTTAATTTCCACATCAGTGGCTAAACAACAATGATTTTAGTTTTATATGATGCATAGTTCATTTACATCTCAGTTTTCTAATCCATCAACAGATGACAAGAGAACAGTCAAAGGCAAAAACTAAATTATTTAATCTAGATGCAATCTAGGTTCTTGAGTAAATAGATTCATAGGCTAACTAGTTATAAGTTAGTTGTGCTAACAAAATATCAAAGTCTCATAAGGCATAGTCAAAATTCAAAGCAAAAGGTATCAAGAAAACCCAAAGTATATGTAAATAAATGAAGAGGACAACACTACAGTGTTGTCATAATATATATATATATTTAATTAAATTATCTGCCTAATTAGTAAGCCAAAAGAGTTATTTTTGTCAGAAGAAAAAAAAAAAAACACACAACTTTGCAAAAAGTAAGATGTCTCTATATTGCATGCTATACAGATAAATTTGAATTAGGTGATATTACAAGAATAGCCTTTCAGCACTGATTTAATTTTTGAACACACATTTTATTTGCATATTTACTGTCACTGTAAGCTTTCCATTAATATTGGAAATGCAAATCTGTAATACGGAAGTAGCAGAATAAAAGACATAGACACATTTCTAACTTTTATTGGCATAGGCATGGCCACCATAAAACCCCAAATCTTGTCACAGAAAAACTGCTATTGGAAGTTAAGTGATTGGAGCACAACAGTTAGCACCTCTGTGACAGGAATCAGCTTTTGTTATTGTCCATAGAAACTCCTTCATCACAGACAGTTTCCTCCAGCAAAGAAACTCCATTCCTCTAGCATCCTGATTAAGAATAATGAGAATTGCCTCCCAGTAAAATGCAGAAGTAATCTCTCCCTAAGCTAGCTCTTGCTATCTGAACACCTGTCTGTTTAGGGTCCTCGATGCCCAGGAAATTTTCAGACTGACACCCTATTGTAGGTGCCCTGTGTGGGAAAGCCAAGAATGTTGTTTCTTTCTCCAAGATAACAAGAAGGAACTGTTTCCACAGCTTTTGTTTCCCACAAACTTAAATGAAGTAGTTTACAGGATATTTTCTTAAGGATGTGTTTGAGTCAGGATGATTCATTTATATTAATGATGCTGACTATGATAATTTCAAGTGTACTAAACCATTGATTAACTGTTTCCTGACAGAACATCTATTACGTTTCCTAGGTAATTTCCAAAGAAATTCTATATTTCTCTAAAATAGGAACATGCGATGCTGCTGTAAACAGAAAATATACATGCTCACTATCTGGAAATTAGAAATAAGAACTCATGCACAGGTCCCATATTGCTTTACAGACTTCACCACACCTTTTAACCTTCTTTTGCAGGTAGGATTAACAGCTTCACTTTTAACGAGCAAAGAGTCTAGCTTAACATGCAGCTCTAAGATACTGGAATATCACATTAGCTACTACAAAGAGAAAGACTGAGAAATCTTTTAAAACCTTGTGAACAAAGTTCATATCATCAAAACTAGGACTGTATTAAATGGATAAATTTACAGAGACAATCTTAATAACTGAAGGCAAAGAGTGTTCCTAGGAGGACTTAAAACTACTCTAATTGGATTCTTCCCAGTAATATCTGCTGAGGGGAAAATCAGAGCCAGTGGGACATGCCCACTGAGGAGAAGGTCTGAATCATTAAAGTTATAAAAAGAAGAAAACATGTAAGGAAAAAAAAAAAGTATGAGGAACAAAGGAAAAGATCAATGAACATAACTGCATCTAGATGTGGTAGATGTGGCAGGAGAAAGCCAGTTCAGGAAAAAATCTCTGAAATTTCAAACTCTGCACTGAAGACAGGCAAAACTACTGACAGCAGAGTCGCAGCCCTGAAGCCTGCAGCTTGGTATCTCACCTGCTGGCTGGTTGGAAGAGGACTCTGGAATTAGCGCCCTAAGCAAGGACCAGAAGGAGCAGAAGCCACTTTCCTGCCAGGGAGGCAGATGTGCTGCAAGAAACCTGTCTGGGACTCACTGAACTGCTGAAACTGGAATTAAATTGTTTTATGGAAATGATTCAAACAACTATTATCCATGCTTTTTGCCACTATCTCTAGCCATGCTTCATCTACTGAACTAAGAAGGGAAAAATAATATTAATTAGACTTATAAGTTTCCAATAGGAAAACTAATAAATCTGAGGACTACAATATCCCAGTCACGCATGGGTAATAGAGAGGGACATATCCACAATTCTTAGATTTGCTACTGTTCTATCATAGCCCATACAGGAACCTACATCTATAGATCATGTAAGAGAAATTACTCAACAAGATTACATAAATCTCTTCCGTGGGAGCAACCATGGATGTCTCTGGCTTTCTGCCTGCCTCCATTCTCCTACTCCCTCTCACTTCCTGTGTGCTGAAACCTGAGAGATGGATTCGCTGTGGTGGTGAGCCGCAAAGGATGATGAAGCATTATCAGGTGTTACAGAGCAATCAGCAAGGACAGGTCTTTTTCTTCAGCATAAGTCTCATAGCATTTAATTGTCTTCCTAGCTCTTCCTCTATAAGCAACAGAAAAACACACAATGCAGGAGCCATTATGTACTTTAGAGTTAATAGATTTCAAGAATGTAGAGAAAGTAGAAAAAGTAAGAAAGTAGAAAACACTCATATAGCAGGTTAATACTGAACAAACCAAGGTAGTACACAACAGATAGTGCATTATAAAAGAGAGGAATAGATAGAATAAAACAGAAGTTTACATATTGAGGCTCATGCATTGTTTACAGTTCTGGTTTTGTTCTGCAACCTAGGAAAGGAATGACATTAGATTTCCACATGCAGATTCTATAGGCTGAAGCCACGTGCTTTTTTATGAGGATAAATGAAATATTTATTTCAGTTTCTAGTTTTCTGAAGATGCACATGTAGTGGGTTTACATGGCAAGGTTTTGGCAGCAGGCGGCAACAGGGGTGGCTTCTGTGAGAAGGATCTAGAAGCTGCCCCACGTTTGGTAAGGGCCCCACTGCTGACCAGAGCCAAGCCAATAAGCAATGTGGTTTTGTGCCTCTGTGAGAGCATATTTAAGACAGGGAAAAAAAAAAGCTGCAATACACAGCAGCTGGGAGAGTGAGAGGAGTGAGGAACATCCTTGCGGGTGCCAAGGTCAGTGAAGAAGGAGGGGGAGAGGTGCTCCAGATGCCAGAGCAGAAGTCCCCTGCGGCCTGTGGTGAGGACCATGGTGAGGCAGGATGTCCCCCTGCAGCCCATGAAGTACCATGGTGGAGCAGGGTTCCGCACTTCAGCCAATGGAGAAGACCACGGTGGAGCAGGTGGCCCTGCATCAATGGAGGCAGCGGCCTGTGGAAGACCCCTGCCTGAGCAGACTCCAGGCCAGACCTGTAGCCCGTGGAGAGGAGCCCACGCAGGAGCAGGTGACCTGGCAGGAGCTGCTGCCCGTGGGGGAGCCAGGTTGGAGCAATTTGCTCCTGAGGGATGGACCCTGTGGTACGGACCCATATCTGGAGCAGTTCTGGAAGAGCTGCTGCCTGTGGGAAGCCCACGCCGGATCAGTTCATCAAGGACTGCATCCCATGGGAGGGACCCCCACACTCCCCCGCACAGGGGGATGAGAGTGACCGAGAAGGAGCAGCAGAGAAGTGCTGTAGACTGACCATAACCCCCATTCTCCCGTTCCCCTGCGCTGCTTGGGGGAAGGAGGTGGAAGAGGGTGGATGGGGAGGAAGGTGCTTTTGGTTTCTTTCCTTTGTTTCTCATTTCTCTAGCTTGTTAGTAATAAGCAATAAATCTTACCGTTTCCCTGTGCTGAGTCTGTTTTGCCCATCACAATAATTACTGAGTGATCTCCTTGTCCTTATCTCAACCTTTGAGCCCTTTTAATTGTATTTTCTCCCCATTCCTCTTTGAGGAGGGGGAGTGAGAGAGCGGTTGTGGTAGAGCTTGGCTGCCCACTCGAGTGGAACCACCACATCACATTAACTTTGTGGGATTTTACAGTTTACATTACCTTGAAAAATATTCTCTTAAGAACTTCTTCATGCTTCTCAGCTATTCTTAAATAGACCATTCCTGAAGCCTCAACCCTCTGGTTTATGCTTACTCTTTGAGGGACAAAGATAGTTGAGTCAGAAACATACCTTGCAGTCAGATACCTAGATCAAATACATACTATATTCACAGTCAGCAGAGGACTATAAGACTATTTTTAGAGAAAAAGTTTCCAACCCAGTATAATATTCAAGGTTCAGTACACAGTACTGTGAGATTTTATCCACACTGCCCCTTTCTGTCCACAGTTGGCAATTAACTCCTATTCTCCCCTCGTCATATATCAGAACCACAGTGGTAGTTAGAAACTGAGGAAGACAGACAGCAGACAGCTCAGTAGGGACAGATGAACTCCAAAACATGAGCGATTTCCATGCCAGAGAGCAGCAATTGAGGGCATTGCTACAGTTTCCATGGCAGCTGCAACAACCACTGGACCAGAGCAGCCAAGGAAGCTGGGGAGAAAAGAGATGCAGCTCCACAAGAACAAGGGAATGCCACAAGACTGCTTCTCAAGGGGAGCCTGGAAAGGGGAATGACATATGGCAATGCTTGGCTCCAGCTCAAACAGGAGCACCCAGGGGTGCACCAAAGAGGCATCAGCCCCGATCCGACTTTATGTAGTTACCCTCCTTTCTTAACGCAGAGGAGACGGAGACTTTGTTCAAGACCCATTTCTTTTCTTCCACCACCAGTTTCAGACACTCCAGTTCCCATCTGCCAGCCCCATAGCTGGGAGCCAGGTGGTCAAGCACTCTGCGGGGTCTGTAGCTTGGCCACTGGTTATGAGAAGCCCCATGCCCTGGGCTCACCTGTCATGACCAGTGCATCTGTTGGTCCAGAAACCCTGGCACAAAGATTATCAACCTGCCACTTTAGTCTTCTGTAGGAGTCTCTTTGCATATTGTTTGGCTGCATGTGGAAAGCAGAGGGACAACCTGCAGGCACAAGGTGTTCTTTTCCATTTTGGTAAATGAAATAGTGTTTGAAAACAACAAGGAGTTTGTGATTTGGTAACAGTATCAGATACCCACTTCTTTGCCTGTGGTAGATACCACAACTTGCTGGTGTTACTCTCAATAAGGAAGATAGTCCCCAAACCCAGTGAATACAAACAGTTCATTCAATAAAATATTTTAAGTTGAACTATGAGAGTTACAATATGACTAAGAAAAAAATGTCACCTTAAATTTATTTAAAATAAGTTCTCTTGAGTTAAAAAAAAAAAGTTTATGTCATCACCAAGAAAATAGTCTTGTGCCTTATTTCAAACCAGAATGCACTGAAGCAGGAGCTGAGATGACAAAAAAAATGAACATACAGGCTAAATGGAAAGGCACGAAGACATACATGTACGTTAAGAAAGATAAGAGATGAAATTCACGTCATCATCCTTTATGCTTAAAATAAAATGTGGATGAAATTATGATGCATAAGTGCAAAAACAAACAAACAAACAAACAAACAAAAAACAAACACAAATAAACAAAAAAACCTCTACCCAGAAAATCCAGTCATTTGAAGTCACCTTATCCCTGACCCATTAAAGTTCATGAGGCACTTACCTGTCAGCCTGAGATTTGTTTGGGCAGCCTAACTTCAGTGTCTGAGCACAGGCAAATGCATCTAGGTGTAAGGAATTAGCTGATGCGTGCTTGATAAGCAAGGGCAGTCTTGCACGAAGTACTGGCAGCCACTCATTCATGAAATGGTTCTCCTGCTTTCATTAAAGCAGTCATACACAGGATGGGAGTGTCCTGTTCAAGTCCCGTCTTTCCTTCAGGAGTTCTAAACTCTCTATTATTTCCAGTCATTGTCTGTCCTCTCTTCATTTTGCCTCCAGAATCTCAGCTGCTCTGCAGAGAAGAAGCAAAATGGCACTGCACAAGACAAAGAGGAGGAAAGAGGGGATCTGCCTTTCTACCAAGCAATATTTATGAGAAAGGCAAACTGACATGCAGTTCCCAGGTGACAGAATTTGAAATATTTCAGTGACAAGTATCTAATGTTTAGGAGTACAGTGCAAAGCCCCTGTTCAATGCTTCTCTAGATCACCTGAAGTACCAAGCTGGAGAAAATATGCAAAGGAGCATATGCTTTCTCTTGGATGCTATCTATCCATAAGATATGAAATGTCACCAGCTTTGAACAGTTCCCCAGTCAGACTGATACTGCAAACAAAATCTAGGAAAATACATAGCAACCCAGCAAATTGAAATAAAGCTCTAATTTGACAGTCCTGATTATCCATGCTTCCACAATGAAAGAATGGAAGGTAAACTTCTCAGTAAAGTTTTCAAAAATTTCAGCAGGCTGAATTTGCCTACATAACTTCTTGACAGATATGGAATTTTTCCTGAGTAGGATCAGGGGATGATGGGCTAACAGTTTGAGAGTACATATTTACTTATCTACACTCAAACATTCTTGTTACTCTACATGAATATTTATGCTTGAGTTACCTTTGAAATGAATTCTTGCCTGAAACTCCTTGTCACAAAGCTGTAATGGGGTACCAGCTTGTCTCCTTCAGATTTTTGCATGTATATATATATACTTAGTGACACTGTTTTAAGTGATTCTTTTCTCCATAGCATACTACATATGTATGTACTGTATACACAATTTACATCTATCTGTATGTATATGCCTATGGAATTGTATAGCTTTCTCTGAAAAGACACAAACTGCTACAAACTTGCATATTGTGCAGCACATACAGCATGAAAACTGTGATTTCTCAGTTGTAAACAGGCCTATGAATAGGCCTATTGATTATTGCTGTTTGAGTTTTGCTTTTTTGTTTTCGATTATTTAATCACATACATTTACTTTATCTCTTAATAAAAAATCTTTACATGATGCAGTGTAGAGGTTTTGGCTTTTTTTAGTATTTCATAAAGAAAATTAGCAAATTGGGATTTCACATATAGTAGGCAGTTTTATGACCTGTTACTCACTCTTAATATAATCACATATATACATAAAACCACACACGCAGAAAACAAAACAAAACAAAACAAAAACCCTTGCAGCAGTTTCAACTGTAGTTGAAAAGTTAAACGCTTAGAAGGCAAGAAGAAGTAGGATTAGGGCTGTTTATACAAACCCAGTTTTAACTTGAATTGCAACCTTTAGTAACACGCCCACACATTATTACTTTTTCTTACAGGATTCTTGACATATTTAGGGCTGGTGATTGACAGAGTTCACTTGATAAACACATTTCACAGGCAATTTTTCCTTGTTCAGTACTTCTAGCTTTTGTGGAATGGAGATGAGAAAGCTGGGAAAAGTGTGGTGTTAGGAGACAGACTCCACAGTAGAGTATTTGGCAAGAATATAAAGCTAGACTGATAGACTTTTGATAGAGATGCCCATCAAAATTAAGAAAACAAAACAACACAAAAAGAAAAAAGAAAAAAAAAGAAAAGAAAAAAATCACACCAGAAAACACATTTTTTTTCTGAAAAAAAAAAATACATTGGCCAATGATTGCTACAGCTATTAGTAGGGATACCAACATAAAATGCATAATGTCATAATGCCATGCATAGCATATGTGGTAATCAGCACAAGGGAATTTCTCTGTTCTGGGAAGAAATTTGTTTAAAAGCACCAAGCAATCTCAGGATGTTTTTTACAGAAGATTGTAATGAAAAAAGAAACTGGTGGATCATTAAGAGAATAAGAAATCCATAAAAAGACATGTTTTTTGTTGCCTGCAGTGATAAGGACTCTATTCATTTATTTTTTATTTTATTCTATTTTTTTTCCTGAAATGGAAATAAATGGCTGAAAGGAAAAAAGAGTTTTGCAACATTTTCTAGAAGAACATATATTCTCCTATCTATATATCTTCTTGCTAATTACATTAACTATTCACTTCAGTCATGAATCTGATGCTGACCACATTTTAGGAATATTACATTCACATCAAATGAATGCTACCCTTCAGACAGTAACTGAGACAATAACTTTTCAACTCATTTTATGAAGTTCAATAGCCTACAGCAGGATTTCAATTCCTAATATTAACACTGTTAGCATGTTGGTAGTGTTTATTTTAAATATAACTAATATTATAATTTGAGACATTAGCACATATAAAAGATAAATATTCTTGGCATTATGTTTATAATTATTAATAATATATGACTTTTGCATTGACATGGAAAAAGTCACATTAAAAACAATTTTTTAAAGATGCATAAAATACTCAATAGTCAATGTCATAAAATTTGAAAGCAGATCAGGAAGAAAGTA
The DNA here is from genome assembly GCF_963932015.1 of Anas acuta. Classification (NCBI taxonomy): domain Eukaryota; kingdom Metazoa; phylum Chordata; class Aves; order Anseriformes; family Anatidae; genus Anas; species Anas acuta. The sequence continues at coordinate 65,762,875 of NC_088981.1, forward strand.
ATCTTTAGGAATAAATCTCTACAAATGTTAACGTAAGGGAGAAATTTATAAAACAGATTTTGTCTTGTGAAGAGCAAGTACTCTCAAGTTCATAGAGATTTCAGGGATCTTACTGAGAGAATTATGAAGATACAGTACATATTTTTCCTCATTTGTGACTGTGGTGAAGACCTTTTAAGGGATAAATTCAGGAGAGATTCATTTAAGAGAAGTATAGGAAACTAGCCAGAAGAATCATAAGAGAACAATGAAACTGTAAAAAAAAAATAAAAAAAAAAATAAAAGAAATAAAAAGTCTGGAGGCTGGTGAAGAAAAGTGGTAATTTAAATCAAATAACATACCAACAGGGTTGAGAAGGCTTCTCTGAAGAATTTAATTGAGAAAAAGAATGGAAAGATGAAAAATGCAAAATACGAGGTTACAGGTAGACTTCTTTTCTCAGTTCTCACAGTCAGTAGACAAAATTATACCGTACACAGAACATCACATTCACCCCTTCCTCCCTTCATCTACAGGGAAAAAAAAAAAAAAAGCTATTTCACATTAATTTGAAAGACTGCATTTGAGAATGCCATTTCAGACAATAGTGAAAGTAACAGCATGGTAAAATATTTTACTCTGAATCTGTATTATTAATGACTGGACTCACAAACATACAAATACCCCTAGGATTCCAAGTCAGTCCTGTAGACCCAGTGAAATTACTCCATGCTAAAATACCCAGTTCTGCTTGGTTTTCATCATACAGATGTTTCATTGTTTCATTGTTAGTTTTATTTTAAATGATTCAAAGCTGAATTAAATACTGAAAAATATAGGAAAGCAGTGTAGTTTTATGGTGATATCATTCCAAATATAAAGAATAATGTACAGGAATTATCTGTTGCTCGTATATAAAGTGTTCCGGTGGATGCAGTTTCTTAGCCATTATCCATCATATTTGGGAAGTTGTGGCAGTCTGGTGATGTTCCCACTGACTGGAAGAGGGGTAACAAAAAAACCATTTTTAAAAAAGGAAAAAAAGGAAGACTCAGGGAACTACAGGGCAGTCGGTCTCACCTCTGTGCCTAGCAAGATCATGGAGCAGATCCTCCTGGAAAAAATGCTAAAGCACATGGAAAATAAGGAGGTGATTGGTGACGCCCAACATGACTTCATTAAGGCAGATTGTGCCTGAAAAATCTGGTGGCCTTCTATGATGCGGTTACAGCACTGGTGAATAGGGGAAGAGCAACTGACAAAATCTACCTGGGCTGCTGCAAACCATTTGACACTGTCCCCCATGATATCCTTGTCACGAAGCTGGAGAGACATGGATTTGATGGATGGACCACTCAGTGGGTACAGAATTGACTGGATGGTCACACCCTAAGAGCTGTAGTCAACAGCTCAATGTCCAAGTGGAGATCAGTAATGAGTGGTGTTCCTCGGGTGTCACTATTAGTACCAGCACTGTTTAATGTCTTTGTCAGCAACATGGACAGTGGGATTGAGTGCACACTCAGCAAGTTTGCCAATGACACTAAGCTGTGTGGTGTGGTTGACACGTTGGAGGGATGGGATGCCAGGGCAATCCCAAGCACAGATACAGGCTAGGCTGAGAATGGATTGAGACCAGCTCTGAGGAGAAGGAATTAGGAATGTTGGATGACAAGAAGCTCAACATGAGCCAGTGCTGTGCACTTGTGAACTATGTCCTGGGCAGCATCATAAGAAGCGTGGCCAGTAGGTCAAGAGAGGTGATTCTCCCCATCTGCTTTGCTCTCGTGAGACCCCACCTGGAGCACTGCATTCAGCTCTGGGACCCCCAGCACAAGAAGGACATGGATGTATAAGAACAACTCCAGAGGAGGGCACAAAGATGATCAGAGGGCTGGAGCACCTCTCCTGTGAAGACAGGCTGACAGGATGTTCAGCTTGGAAGAGAGAAGACTCTGGGGAGAACTTGTAGTGGCCTTCCAGTACCTAAAGGGGGCCTACAGGAAAGCTGCGGCAGGATTCTTTGTCAGGGTGTATAGTAATAGGACATGGAGTAATGGCTTTAAACTCTGTTTCTTGAAGAGGCTGATAGTCTTCATAGCTCTTCTTACATGCTAGAACACAGCTTAAAACATTTCTTTCAAACAAACACAAATCAATATCTAATTTGCTTATTAGCTCCTCAAACACAATTACTGCAGTCCTTCAGTTTCAGATTATTTTATAAAAACATCTAATCTGCTCAGTAAAACAGATAAACTGGCTAGCTTCAGGGATCTGAAAGAGCAGAAACAGTCATATTTTACAATGTCAAGTTGTATTCAGCTGTGTTCATGTTACCACATTTTTCCTGTTCTTTCCTAATTAATTAAAAAAAAAAAAAGTCTTCTTTTTCTTTGTTTCAAAAGAGTATACATACATATGTATAGATTCATAGAACTACTGAGATCTAACGCTAAGTATTTCCTGGTTGGTCTATGCAGTCCTAGTCACCAGAAGCACAGTATGCTGGAGTGGGAGTGTAGAGAGACTTTGGCACTCTCCGTGCATTCCTGCACCTCTCATTATCATTTCTAAACAGCTCAACACAGCCTGGAATAGCTGAGTGGTGTTATACTGAGACATGCTGCCTTTTGATCATTGTTTGGACTCTTGCTGTGTTTGTTGTCTGAGTGTGACTCACTTTGCAAGAAGTGATTTATCTCTGCTGCCCTCTTGCACAACAAGAAGTGCAGCAGTCACTGTAGTTGGGCTTAAGCTATGCAGAGATATACTTTGAATCTGAAGAGATTTAAGAAATGGACCTAAGTTCTCTGATGTTGGTATACACACAGGTTTTGTTCTTTTTTGAATTAACCTCAATTTGGAAAAAGTTGGAGAAAGAAAATATCCGATCTAGCTGTGCCTCATTTCCATTGGGACTTTTAATGTTGCATAGTACACATCAATCAGTATCTTTCAAGCTGTGCTCATATACTAATCCAAAAAAAAAATTTAAGTGGGTATAAATCCAGGGTCAAAAATAAAAAGAAAATCCAGATCAGTCTCTCATTTTAATTACAGTTGAAGTGTCATTTAAAAAATATTTTCTCAAGAAATACACCTGATATGGAATTTATTATTCTATTGTAAAATTGTATTGTGTTCATGCATGCTGAAACTATAGTTTAATTTTAATGACCATGAGATAAGAAATTTATGCTGAAATATCTTAACTATAAATAAAATAACTGAGAACACCAAAGCAAAATTTGCTGAAAACCTTAAAATTCATTTAATACCAGATCAAACTATAAAGGAACCTCAGTGACAGTACTTAAAAAGTCTCAGACCAATCTTTTCTGTACATGAGGAATAGCTGAAGCACTAACACCTTCAGGTATAGCTGAGCATACCTATGTATGGAAAATTCACCCATCCAAATAGGTTTTACATATTAAATACAGAAACATATTCCATGGATGAAAAACCTTGCCACAAAATATACGTGTATTTTTAGAAATTTCTGACCTAAATATTTTACCAGTATGATAGATGCAAAATACTGTTAGAGAGAGATTTCTCATTTCTATTTTTCCTTGAGGAAGTAAAGTGAAGTCTGAATTCCTGAGAGTAGCACTCTCAAAGCACTGATCACAACAGTTTGGATCCGTCCTGCTGGAGTGTCTCACAGGACAGTTTGTTCACCAGTGTGGTCTCCCACCACAGCAGGCTTTTGGCATTCCTAGCAGCAGTAGCCCAGTGAAAGTGTCTGAAAAGAGGCTGCTAGAGAAGTTTGAAAGGAATGGCATTTGAAGGTTAAGACAATAATGAGTACAATAACACACTGGGATCTAATGACATTGGTCCTGGATAGTGTCATGTACAGAATAGTGTGTCATGTCATATCCTGGATAGTACCAGGACCCCTCAGGATGGGAGGTGTGACTTGCACCATTTGTGAATGGAGTACCCTCTGTCCTGTTTTGGTGATTCTCCAAAGACAAATACAGAGAAATGTTCTCTGCCTTTTGTTGAATCTGTCCTGCTGTTCACAGCAGTGTAGAAATATTTTTCATCTTTGGCTCTTTCACCAGCATTATGGGGTGATGCCATTCCTAAGTATACCTAGAAAAGGAACTGATAAAAGGGAAATGGAAAAAAGCACAAGGGGAGTTCAAGACAGGAAAAAAAAATATTGGACATAGGAAGCAGGGCGTGGGAATCTAAGGAGGAAATGCAGACATCAGGAAAGGATAGTGTAGGTGAGATATTTGAAAGGACAAAAAGAGATGGAAAGGTGTTACCAAAATGAAGGTGTACAAGTTAAGGACAGGATTTTCAAGAAACATCATGGTGAGACACAAAATTTGGCCAATGACTGGAATGAAGGGTGGGAGCCAGAGACTGCAAGGCAAACAGGCTGTGCAAGAAAGTAGAAGTTTAAATTGCTTTTGTGCATTATAGATTAGACAACAAGTAATGTGAAAAAATGGTTGGATATTTAATAATACCAATACAATTATTAATGTTGTTTTTATTATTGTTAATTCTCCCCTTTTGTATAGCATATACATTGTTAGACCTCTCACATATTTTTATTGGGAAAATTGCTAATAGAGTGGTTGTGTTTCGTAAATCATTTAAATTACAGTATCACTAAAAAAGGCTGCTGTTTTGGATTTCAGCATTCAATCAAATTTTCCTCTGCCTTTATATATGTTACAGAAATATTTTTAGGCTGCTCTGCCCAGGTGCTAATTTAGTTCATTTAGAAATAGAACATGTATATTGTCAACTGAGTTAATTCAGTTACTTTATTAACTGAAATCACATTGAGAGTTTCAGTGTAACTTCACATTGGGAACCCAAAGATGGAATGAATACCATTCATTCATAGACACAGATATATGTACACATATATATACACACTTGCATATATACACTTGTATGTGTATGTATACAAACATGTAGACATCCATTGCATTATATCAGATCAAGATCTATTTGCAGTTCTCAGTGTACAAGCTGTATATTGTAAAAATGTAAATTTACAAAAAATGTACAATTGTCTCATTGAAGAATAGAAGGAAAGTAGTAGTAGGGTAAGTGTAGGTTGATTGGGATATGATCTTTTCTCTCTCTCAGGGCTTCCTTAGTAAATATATTGTTATTTCACATCACAAAAGGGAAAAAGAAATAAACAAACTAAACAGGTTTATTTTTGTCAGCCTAAAGGATAATTTGAAATCTAGTATTATTAGTATGCCAAGTTTCTAAACATATGCATTTTTGTTGTCTGTAAAGTGAATAATCTGATTTAGTAACAGGATAAATTTGCATAATAAATATGTAAGCTGAGAATTACATGGGAGGACTGCATTAAGTTGATTTTATTTTTAAACTATGTATGTTCTGGTAAAGAGACGTTAATTTGAAAAATGTAGTCAGATTTTAAATGGAAGCATTCAGACTTGGCACTTGATTTCTGCTATGAAATATTTACACTCAATTGCTATCTAAATATGTTTTATGTTGCACCTTACACACATTTCCAATAATCTGTCTGTTTGATTGTGAGGGCTACACCCATCATCGCGGGGTATGAATGCTTAATGAGTTTCTAAACTCCACAAATCAACTGCTCAAAGGAAAGAGCTAGCAGAAGATAATCTTTTAACTCAAAATATAGTGATTGTATTAGACAAAATACAGGGAGAGAGAAAATACACAGCAGTAAACTCACTGCTTCAACGTAAGCAAATATAAGGGGACATAGACAAATGACATCTCAAGTACAAATGAATATTTCATGTATTGCTTGGAAGATAGCTCTTGAAGACTAAAGCTCCAGAGGGGGCAAATGTCCTTTAGTACAACCATTTTGCCTCAGTCTGTATACATCTACAGCTTGCTGCTATTGATGTGTCAGACACCACAGCTGGCAATAAGAAGGCAGTGATGACTAGCATTGCACATAACTTCTGGCACCAGGAACAGAAAATTTTAACTACAGGCATCAAGGATTGATTGATACCTTATCATGAGCTAGCTGGCTTGTTTATCAACACTGTAGGAAGAAGGCTGTTACAGCATCTGATGCTGTTGTGTCTAGAGCCTGAGACTGCAGGAAGACCATTGTAGCATAGACTTTTGTACATAACATGCAATATAATTTGATGACTGGATTGCTCTGAAAGGAGACAACTAAATACATAAACCAGCTCACCAGTGTCTCATCAAGCTTCTTGCATCATAAGCTTCTTTCTAATTTTTCAGAAATGCAGACCTCTAAGGTCTGACAGACATCATTAACTCTTCAAAATCAGTAAGGTGAGGTGGTCAAACTGGTGAGCAATAAAGGCTGTTTGAAGAACTCATACACACCAGCAGGCTGGTACCAACAGACAATTAAAAGAGGCCTGTAGGCCATTGATCAGAAATACTCTTTGCTCTTTCGATCAATGGCAAAGTTAGTAAATGCCATCTGACTGCACTGTGTGCACTCTAGAAACTCAGCTTGAAGTGCAAGGAGAAGCAGTACTAATATAGTTTGTCTTTATGAGGTTATAAATACAGACCATAATGTTGAGCATCAACCCTGGTGCAAGAAGAGCAGCTCACAGAAGCAGAGATCTACAGACAATGTCGAGAGGAAACATCCAGTTATCCAGTTGAAGAAATAGCTTGTAGTTAACTTATATTGTTTTATGCGTTATTTTTTGTTTCTCTTAAATCAGATGATTTGAACCAGTGAAATCTATGCTGATCCTTGCCTTTCAATTCTAAAAGTCATTCACCTTCCTCTCTTCAATTTATGGCAAAAATACTCCATTTGAACAACTGCAGTTTTACTTTGCCACAATTATTATTATTATTTTTTTTTTTTTTTCTAAAACCAGCATCTGAACACAAAATAACAGAATTACAGAATCTTCTGAGTTGGAAGGACCCACAAGTATCACTGAGTCCACAGGACCACACAAAAATCAGACCATATGTCTGAGAGTGTTGTCCAGATGCTTCTTGGCAGGCTTGGGGCCATGACCACTACCCTCGGGAGCCTGTCCCAGTGCCCAACAACCCTCTTGGTGAAGAATCTTTTCCTAACATCCAGCCTGAACTGCTCCGATGCAGCTTCATGCTGTTCCTTCTAAAGAACATCCTCCTAAGGATGATGTGGACTCAGATTTAAATTTTACAAAGTGACCTTTTTGTTAAACCAGACAGAATTAAAATCCTGCACTGGTCTGCCAAGTTCCAGTTTTGAGTTTCTGAAACTGCCATCTAAATGTCATGGTTTGAGGCCATGTCTTGTTTTCTTTTCATGATATAATACTAAGTAAATCTGATAACTCTAAATTATAACCCTTAGAGCTAACCTTCAGACTGGAAATGCCTGTTTAAAACTTATTAAAATCAAACTGCCACAGTGACCACACCAGTGATGCTAAATGGCACCATAAATATGCCTAGTAGGTCATAAACCGGAATTTGAAAGAAAAGACTCAGTTCTGTTGACAAAAATGAAAGATAAAAAACAAAGATATGTGTCCTCAGTCGTGTACATTATGTAAAGCTATTTCAGAAAGCATTAATCAAATTCACATCTGATGCTCAAAAAAACTCAGCACTGCCCTTGAAAGAGTTTTATTGCTTTCTGTGGTGTTTAAAACAAAATATTATCACTGTTACTCAGGCATTGCTTTCAAATCTATAATATGATTTCTACAGTACTTTTTGGTTACCAAAACACAGGTATGAGTAAAATACACATCTTTTCTGTGCAATGAGGCTCCTTTCTTTAATAACTCAAATTTTATACAGATTTTGTTTATACAATACCAAAAACAGCGTATGATTTTCACTGACTTCATATCAGACCTATATTAATCTTTGGATGCAGGGGCCCAAACTCCTGCAATGCTGAGCACGCAGCTGCAGTTTAACAAACACATAATAAATGTTTCTCCCCACCCAGCATAAACAAGGTCACTTCAAAATTAAATGTATGAGGTAGCTTTAAACCCTTACATAAACTCATTCTGAAAAAAATATTTGCCTTTCTGTGACAGAAGGATAGCACTGCATTAAAGAAATTACATTTACAATTCAATTTTAAGAACTTTTAAAACCATATACTCAATGGCATTAAGAGTACAAGGTATTCATGCTGCCCTTGAAGAGCGTACACAGAATACAACTGAATGCCTTGGCCTAATTGGTGCTGCAGTCAATCACTGTGAAGCTCAGAAATGGATATCATCTTAGTCTCATCTTGGTCCCTTGGGGACAGATTTATATCTGTCAATGGTATACAGCTAATCAGGGTACAAAATTCTCATTCTGACTAAAACTGCTTGTGGAAAATCTAGTCCCTCACCACTGGAAATGGATGTCAAATGGCAATCCTCAGCAATTTGACAATCACATTGGAGTAAGTGAATGCAAACACAGGGGAGCAAAGTGAAGTGGGCGAAGACGCACACCACGAGATGAATCCAGGCTGCAGGTAATGCCTGGGCACTATGGCCACCACACTCTTAGGATGCTCCTGAGCACTGTCACAGTGAGACCACTCCAATCTACCAACTTCATGCCCACAGCACAGGCCACCCAGATATCCTGTATACACGCCTGGACCACAAGCAGCCTTCAGCATCTGCACTGACAACACTGCAATAGCACGCACAGCCATGTGAACTTTAAAGTATGAGTAGGAGCATGCGGTTCAGTGGAGGCCTGAGAGTCTCCAGAAGAAAACACTGCCAGCAACAAGACCATCAGATATCACCACAGGCAACCCAGCTCTAAACAGCTGGCTCAGAGATGTATCAAGCTGCAGTACAAGGAAAACACACTTACATTGCTGGAGGCAAATTAATTTAGTTGTGCTGTCAGAAACCCATTCTGCACGTACATTACCAGTACCATAAACTGCACTGAACTCCTGAGGTGGGCTGATCAGCAACTGGCCATGATTCTTCAGGTGTGAATAGTCCTGGAAACGTATTTTCTTAAAAGGCTGCCACTCACATCCAAGCCCTGAACCTTGCCCCAGAGCAAATAGCTTTTACCTTAGGAGAAATGGCATTGCCAAACTTCTGCCCATCTGAAGAAGCCAAGTTCAGTGTCAGCAAATATATGATAAGCAAATACTCACTAATGGTCCCAGTCTTTTGTGACTGTGGCTCAGGACACAACATGCAAATGCAGCACAGTCTACATCTATTCCATGCATATAGCAGCCATGGCTATTCAGTATTCCCTCAGTAGAGGTCATCATCCCTACTGTTCTCTGCAGTTGATTTTTTTTACCAACAGTCTTAGCAGCGCTGCATGAAGGCATCTGCATATCTAATGCCTTCCATCCAAATCAGCTTCTTGCCTATATTCCTGACCAATAACAGGCTTGCCATCAGTGTCCAGCTTCTGCCTGTGCTGGGCTTCCATGTCACTAAAAGCTTTATTCTCATGCCTTTAAGCCCCACATCAGGTTCAGGCTGATCCCTGATTTCTGCTAAGTGACCACCAAGAACACTTTGAGGGTCCTTTGCATGTGTAAAAGAAAATAATTCTTTAGAGTAGAGGCTAGTACACCAATTTATGACTTCAATAAATGCCAAAGAACCTCCAGGAGAAAATCAGACCAAAGGTGTGTTGTCAAGAAGCAAAATCTACTTCGCTTCCATGTATAGGAATTGCATAGATGTATAAAAGAAAAAGATTTTTGTTCTTGTTTTGCTCTGGATATACCAACCAGGTTTTGAAGGCAACTGTGTTACATTTTTTTCTTTCTCTGATACATAATAGATGGCAGAAGAAACTAAAATATTTCTCTAAATATTTTTCTGTGTATTCTCATGGGTAATCTAACATTTTCTTCTTATATTTAGAAGCTGTTTTATTCTTTATTTTTTTTTAGCAGTTGCAATATCTAAAACTTCTTAATTGTATTTAAGTATTTTATTTAAGAGGCAAAAAACATATGAAAGATAAAAGCTAGTGAACATCAAACAATTTTTACTATGATAGTAGTACCCCAAATCCCAAAACTAAATGTTCATAGCCTTTCATTCAAAGCTTTACTAAATAGCAATATCAATGGAAAAATTTAATTTACTTTTCTCCTGAAATTTTTTCTTCAAAGCCTTTTTAAAGAGGTGACCATCTGTTTCCATAAAATGCTTACAAATTTTTAAAGTCAGCTTTGATAGTTTGATTCAACTGAAAATATAAGAGTTTCATTTGATTAATTAACTTAACAAGGTCATTTTTGCAGACAGCAAACAACTATAACTCATCGACTGCATCAGTTTAATCTTATGCATAAATGAAGTCTTCAGCTACACAGTCCTGCATATATGGAAAAGCTTTCTGTGTCCAAATGCTCTAATAAATCATAGTATCAGCATGGCACCACTGAATTTTTCTCAACACCAGTGCTGTCACACGGACCTATTTAGCCTATCTATTCTGACAGAAAATAGAATGTAAAGGAGAAGCTAACTATTAAGCAGCTGAAAATGGAAAAACAAATGCCTAGCTGTATTGCTGAACTGATTTATCTTACAAGTAAAATATTTTTTACATCTTTCTTACAGAAAGATGTTTAGATTTCATTTCTTTCAAATCCCTGCAAATAAAATGATATCTGCATTTTCTCATCTCCAGTCATCTTTACACATTTCCTATCTCACTTTGGTGACAGCCAGCATTATATTCACAATAACACTGTATTTTATTGTTATTATTATTTTTGCTTCACAAAATAATTAATATTTTTTCCAGAAATGTTTTTGTGGAAAAAGCAATTTTTAGTTTTCCTTGTAATCCAAGTACTAAGACAAAATTGGGATGGATTCCTTAGCTGCAACAGTTATACAGCATAACATCATTGGGATTGGAACCCTTATTTATAGACAATTAAGAGGCTTTGAAAGGTCAAAGCAACTCTGTCTTCCTTTAGTGATTGATTCCCTAGCTACCGTCTCAGAGATATTAAAAGATGTTCCTAAGTAAAATCATTTCTAAGTATTTCTCCAGTGTATGTATATATATACATACTTGAAATGTATTTCAAAGCTTCTGTGTGCTGGTGCAAATTTGTTTTTCTTACTTGAGAACCACAATTTGAGGAAGCAAGGAACCTTCATTTGAATATTTGACTATTCTGAGTATTCACTAGATAAAGTCTGCCATATGGTTAAGAAGATTTAGGTCCCTGTACTCACAGATTACCAGCTACTACAGTCTTAATACATCCCCAAGACACTTGACAGTTTCTAAACTGACTCTAGTTGGCTCCTCATGGTTGGAATGAGGCTTCAGGAGCTAAGAAAGGAAGGCACTGCAGTTGACTATTACTAATGTCTTACTTTGTTTAATATTAACTGTGTGGAATAAATACCAAAGTTCCTTAGGAAATACTAAATGCTTGCAAAAACTAAATGAAAGTGTGTGGTGTCTGAAAAATCATTCCCAAAGCTGAAGCCACAGTCAAACCATTTTTGCAGATATAGATGACCCATGAAGCAGCTTCATGTTTCAGTAAGTCAAAAATGTTGACTTGAATGAAAGTGTCTCTTAAGCACATTAACTAACCACTGACTTCCAGAACCTATGGGAGCTGCCTTTGTGGTTCACTGTAGATCACAAGTTCGAAAAGAGACCATGAAGAAGGCCAGTAGAGGTTCTGGAGAAAACAGACTGACACCTGCCAGAAACAGAAAACTGAACAGAAATGACACCTGCCATTAGAAAAGAAAGAAGAGGAGAGGAGAGGAGAGGAGAGGAGAGGAGAGCAGAGCAGAGCAGAGCAGAGCAGAGCAGAGCAGAGCAGAGCAGAGCAGAGCAGAGCAGAGCAGAGCAGAGAAGAGAAGAGAAGAGAAGAGAAGAGAAGAGAAGAGAAGAGAAGAGAAGAGAAGAGAAGAGAAGAGAAGAGAAGAGAAGAGAAGAGAAGAGAAGAGAAGAGAAGAGAAGAGAGAAGAGAAGCTGGAACATTGTACAAGGATAAAGTGGTTTTATTTCACAGAGATAGGACAAAATGGAAGTAAACATAGAGAAGAATTATGAATAAATTATTTGGTAATGTGTGAATCATGGTGTCTCTGAGGGAGTGAAGATGAACCACAATAAGTTACCAGGTTATCTAGCTATGAATAAACTAGTTTTTGAAGGGAAACTGTGGAAGTATATTTCTTCCTCACATATCTGATGGTTTTATTGCTATAACTTTTTGGACCAATAATGCTCTTATTTTGAACATCCACTGTTGAGTGTTCAGTTTCAATTGTATTACTCTCAGAAAAGTGTGGATAATATGGATCTTCCTCATGTTTTGATGTGACACAACTATGCCACCTGAAAGTGTTGAAAAACAGAACTGAGATCCCATTCATTTTTGGAAGCAGAAGATAATTCCAAATTGGATCAAGTGGAAGAGAATGAATCAAGCCAAAACATGTAAATGCTAATCAGAAATTTTTAAGACCACTTAAAGAAAAGTAAAACCCTTCAGAGAAAGACAATCATATTAAGTAAAGTAACCCACTAATATGGTCTAGGAAGAAGGTAAAAGTTTGCATACAAAAACAGTACTACAAAAGAAATCTCATAAATGAAAGAACAGAAAAGCCTCTCATAAATCATAAAGATTAGGTGCTTGGAACTGTAATAAATAAATAAATAAATAAATAAAACGTAAGCAAAAGGACAAGGAGAAACAACTTGGCAGCAAAGTACAAAATGATAGGGTCTTTTTTTTTTTTTTTGTATGAAGAATTTAAATTATACTAAAAATAAAACTGGCTTGTACAGGATAAGGTGGTACAACTAATAAAAATAACCTAGAGAAAGTTCCAGTAAGCCTTTTTTTCCAACAAGCATTCTGATTTGGGGAAACAATAAAAAAATTTTGTAGTACAAAATAATTTCAAAGTAAACTGCTTTCCATTTGAACAGGATACAGTATGGACAGACAAGCATAACATAAAACAATGAGCTGCCTAACATAAATGTCTTTACATCAGTGGATCTGTATTGTCTATTTCCTAGAATTTTAAAAGTGTTGTGAGATTCTTCTATCATTTATACTGAATGAGCAACAGGAATCCTTAAGGACTGAGACAATGTGATAAGTTCTGAGATCTATTTTTTGGGTACTGTTTGCCAGCAGTTCAGATAGGCAATTGGAAAGAGCTAGGTATTCAAAGGGAATTCAAACAATGACCCAACAACAATCATACAATTGCTAGTACAGAACAGTATTAAAAATAATACTGCTGCTGTTCATCATATTTCTCTAGGAAATAGATGTTGTCAAACCAATTTGGTTTCCTTTTATGAGAATACTTGTTTAATGATGGTATTTTCAATAACAGTAACTATTTTTTAAGATATCCCAAAGTTTTATAGGAGGTTTCTGTGAACCTGAAAATCAGCATAAGAATGTAGGGTTAATAGAACTATTAATTGCTGAAACCATTTCTGGGCTTTTCTGCAGATATGGATTATTAAAAATGAGGCTCAGCCAACAGCAAATGAGCATTGTAGACATTAACTAGACTAAAACTTGATTGACTGAGGGGTTTCAAAATGCAACTATAAGTGGGAATCTTAGAGTGAATATTTTAGAAATAAGAACTCAGCCTTGCAGAACCCACTGGTCTATGCAACATTTTTATCAGTGCCTTGGAAGAAAACAGCAAATCACTATTGATGTTTGTAGATACCATAAGGATTGGGAAAATGGTAAAATCTTGAAAAGGACATAATAGATAATCAGCAGAACAAAAGCTACTATTTCAAAAGATGCAACACAATTCTAGACTGCATAACTCTAAGAAAATCTATTGGCTCAGAAAGACTATATTCCCCTTGGTCTCGGTAGCAATGCAAATGAGTTGCCCGGTGATGCAATTTGTTCTGGTGTTCACAGTTCCCCAAAAAATTTGATAAATCAAAGGACACAGACATGTACCGAATAACCTAAGTATTATGAAATAGTCTTAACAGTAATTCTCCCCAGAAGCTCAAAGCTGTTAAACTTGACAAAACGAAGACCAAGGGATATATTAATTGATAAAAGAGGGCTATTTTATCAGATTGACAAATGCCTGAGATCAAACAAACAAATAAACAAAACCCAGACATATTCTGTATGAAAATAGGACACATATGTCTAACAGGGAGGTAATCAGTGCAAGTGTCACTCAACCAAAGAGGTAGGATGTTCCCCTTCACTAGATATATTTCAGTCCAAACTGGCCATTAAAGAAGATAATAAAAAAATCTTTGTTCTACTTCAAAGAAATTTACTCAGGGGAAGACTACAGGACATGAGTTAGAGGGCACTAATTGATTCCAGAGTCTCTTTGGTAACTTAATAGAAGTCTGAAAAGAAAAGTACAAGTACTATAAAAGACGATTTACTGTGCCCTCAGCAGTTATGCATCACTTCAAAATATTGATGCAAATAGATGGTAAAACAGGAACTTCAGAAATTATTTTCCAGGAAAGGAAAAACCTGATCTGAATTAGCTCTATAGCATCACTAGGCCATTCACTTTTTGGACTGATTTCATGTTGAGTAGGGTTAAGAGAATATCTTGCACTAATTCTTCTACTACTCAGACAGGCCAAGCACAGTTAAGCTTTGACAGTGCACAAAGCTAGCTTTTCTAATACTTGGTTCGGGAAGTTCCCTAGACCTAGAATACAACAAAGTCCCTTGATGTTTTCTGCAAATGGTGTTGACATCTTTTCATTGCCTACACAAGCAGCTAAATTACTTTCAGTCTCAGTGAACTGAAGTGAAGAATGTGAGAAGAAAATCCTATGCTAAAACCAGATCTCTGCTGTGGTTTTATTTTCATGTCTATAGGGCACATGATGTGTCTGTTTGGGCTCATGTCCTTTACAGGTTTCCCAGTATTCCGAGGCCCTATGTACTGGTAGGTCATAGGTATTACTGGGGAAATGAAAAAGTCTTAATGGAGTTTGAGTAATTTTCTCCAACATGTCAAAACAAAAAGAAGCTTAAATTCTTGTATTCATCAAGCAATAATATTGTTGGAATTGACTTGATACTGTTCAATCACAGACTGTGAAGAAATAAGTACTGGGACCCAGCTTATGGTTCAGTTAACAGAATAACTTCTGTGTAAAGAAATGCCAGCTCTGCTGGAAATGTGTTTGCCCTTTGCTCTGGAAAGACAATTTGTTATTTTCTTTCTTATGAAGGCTGCAGATAAATTTGCCCAAAATATTACTGAATAATTGAAGATGGTCAACACTGTCCCTTTCCTTAAACTAACTCCATCAAGATAAAGAGAGTGTGCACATACAAATCACTGCACAGATATGCTGTAAGCACAGATATAGCTAACTACTGATCTACAGTAGCCTGATCGTCAAATTTAATCTCTTTCCTCTTGATTCCTTTCCAATGGGAAATGTATTTTTTATTTATTTATATATATATATATATATATATATTTTTTTTTTTTCACCACCCTCAGAATCTGGTCATGAAAGCTTTCCAAAGTAAGCTTTCAGAACACCGAATTTCTGAGCAGGATAAACAAATATTAAATGTACTGGACTATTAAAACTAGCTTAAAAGAAAGGCTTATATTTTTTGCTAAAACTTAAAAAAATGGTACAGTATTCCAGAATCAGTGTAGAAAAGTGTACCAGCTCAAGATTTATGGTCTTTTTTCTTTATTTTCTTTTATCAGTGATTTTATTCTTAACATAAAAAATCCTGGGACTTTTCTAAAGTTTGTGCTGGGGAAAAAAAAAGGGGGAGGGGAGGATAGATCCATTCTCTGCAACACTACAAACAACTACTTTTGCAGTAATTCAACTTTCTCTTCAACCCTAGGGCATTGATTACCCTCAGTTGATAATGCAGATCAGTGTATGCTTATATTTTGGTTACGCTTCCAGAACTCAATAAATGAACATTTTTATTTTATTTTATTTTATTTTATTTTATTTTATTTTATTTTATTTTATTTTATTTTATTTTATTTTATTTTATTTTATTTTATTTTATTTTATTTTATTTTATTTTATTTTTTAATTGCATTTATAAATATTTGTTTAATCCATGAGGCCAAGAGGATAAGTTAAGATTCAAACCACCTTTAGAAAATGTCCAAACATTTAGTTAAAAAAATACTGTTAAGGTTAAGCAACTCAAAATTTCTACTGAAAAAAGTCAAGCAAATGTGTTCCTTGCGGGGAGCAGAAGATTGATCATGCCCTCTGGAACCATTCTTTTGCTTCAAAACCTTGTGTTTTGTATAGCTGTGACTCCAGATTGTCAAAATGGAAGTTTTCCCAACTGGGCGTTCCTAAAAAGTATATTATTGTCAATATGCAATATAACAAATTATTTAAATAAGGGCTTTATTTTGAGGGATTTTCAATAACATGTTTTGTGTAACTAAAACATGTGGATTTATATATATAAATATCAACAATAAATGTGTGTATATCTGTATAAGCAAGTTATAATAACAACTCAGAGTCCCATTTCAGCAAAACACTTAACTTCAGACAAAATTGAGGATAATGACACTATCAGGATGCTTAAAGATTTTTACATGCTCTGATGAGTCAGAACTAAAGACATTTTCAACCTTTTTTTCTGACAATTCATATATTTCTTTCTATTAATTTCAAGCAGTTGCAATGCATGTTCCATATAACAGAGGGTTTTTTGTTGTTGTTTAAGCCAGACTTCTGACTATTTTACTAGAAAATAACAATATCAATTATAATTTCTTTTTTCAGGGAGGTTAAGTATAGAGACATTGACTTCATAAGTTGCTGCTGGTTAAAACTGTTGTCTGGTAACATTAGATGTAAAGCATCAAGGGAAGAAAATTACTGTTCCAGCATTGTTGTAGGCTGGAACCTGCATGGGCTTTGGCAGGGCAATGCTTCAGATCAGTTTCACTGTAGCAGTCTGATCCCTTTTCAGTTTCTGTGGTGAACCCTCTGTGGCTAAACTAAAGTTAATTACAGGATGGTGCTGGATCAATTGACACACAGATATAAGCATTTTAATTAGCTAGAATTTTCAGTGACAATTCCCTAGTGGTGTTGGAAATCAAGCAATATCAAAGACCAATGCAGTTACTCCAAGCAGCATCTGGAGAAATTAGAAAATTCAGCCACTTCAATACCATTGCCTTTGTATGTGTAGTAGGTGTTATTTTTGGTTAATTAAAAATAAGAACAACCTCCCTCCCCCCCCCCCCCAAAAAAAAAAAAAAAAAAAAGGAAAAAGAAAAAAAAAAAAGAAAAACCAAGTAGCACAAGTCAGAGTTTTTCTGCTCATGAATTGCTGCAGATGCATATGCTGTGCATCATTTGAAATGTACCTTTCATTACAATTGAAACATATTTAATAATACTAAACCAAGCACTGGAGTGTATATTTACTCAGAAACCCACAGAGCAGAATCTCCAGCTCTGCCTGGGAAAACAGCAAAGAAGGATGAACTCAAATTATATGATTGGTTAGGAGCAAGTCAAGCTTGAAGAAGATAGTCTTTAAAACCTTTTCAACCTGTTTAAGTTTCTGAAAGGGATTGTATGAGATTTTTTTTCTGATAGAAAAGAGGACGCGGTGACCCAGGACCCTCACACTCTACCTTGTTCTACTTTGTGATTGTAGTTTCTCACTCTTGTGAGGTTTTATTATTCAATGTATCACCAGTAAAAATCCCACACACTTCTGATTTGCCAATGATAGATATACTAAACCTGATAAAGGAACTGCAAATTCTCACCCTTACCTATTTCTGTTGGCTTTGCTCTTCTCCTGCACTGAGCCTGGCTGGTGCAGGGTAAAAGGTTCTTCTGTGCTACAGGCCATATGGTAGATACAAGCCTTCATTTCATCACTATTACTATCACACAGAGTGCTCAAACACTTGATTAGCTCTTTTTCCCCATTTAGTATTTTGAAAGCATTAATTGCTTTTGAGAACCTGAACAGACACAGATTTTTGTTGTTGTGTTACTTCTTAAAAAGCTAGGCCTTCAGAATCATCTTTGCATTGATCTTCTACTTAATATCTAAAGCAACTCTAACTTCCCCCAAAACTGGAGTCTAAGAGCAAGTCAGTGTTGCTGTATTTACATTAAATGTAGCTGAAGTGACTTAGTGAAGCAAATAATTGCACTTTTGTTATATACTGCAACTCTTTGAGTCATGTAATGTATGAATCATTGATGTTTCTTTTAATGACAGCAATACATTTAAAAAAAAATGCACACCTTACACTATCTCAGATGTCTCTTCTTCACATTAGTGCAGGCAGTGTACTCAAATCAATTGTGAAACCATGGAATCTGTAGGATGGAAAGGACCTCTGGTCATCTAGAGCAACCCCCTTGCTCAAAGCAGGTCCAGATAGACCAGGTTATTCAGGGCTATATCTGGGGGATTTTTAAAATCTCCAAGGAAGGAAATCTCATAATCTCTCTGGGTGACCTGTTACAGAACTTGACCATCACCACAATAAATTTCTTTTTCCTTATTTCAAATCAGAATTTCCCACATTGCAGGTTGTGAACGTTGCTTCTTGCCCTTCCACTGTGCACCTCTAGGAAAATCTAGCTCCTTGCTCTCTGAATCTTGAAGTCAAGTAATTGGAGATCACAGTGAGATCTCCCCTTAATTCTCCACCTCGTCAGGAAGAACAAACCCAGTTCATTCACCCTGTCCTTTATGCATGTCTTCAGCTGCCCAACCAATTTGTTATCCCTTGTCTAGACTCACTCCAGTTTATCCATCTTTTTTATACAGCACATCCAAAACCAGACAATGCACTCCAGATGCTCTCTCTCCAGTACCATTCCAAGGAGAAGAATCACTTCAGTCACCCTGTGGGCTACAGTATCGCTATTACAACCCAGAACTTGCATGGCTTTTTTTTTTTTTTTTTCGATTCAAGAATGAACACACTACACTCAAGTTTAATTTGTTAGTCAGAAACACCTGGTCTTTCATTGCAACAACATTTTCTAGCTAGTCCATGTTTCTGTGTGGGATCCCAGGTGCAGAACTTTGCTATGTTTTCCTAAGGTTCAAATCAGTCCATATTTTCCAGCTTGTCCAGATCTCTCTAAATAAGAGCCCTGTCCTGAAACTTGGTATCATTCTCAAACTTGCATACCCTTCATCCCATCGCCCATGCCACTAATAAAGACATCGAGAAAGACTGGCCCCAGCATTGACCCCTGAGGAATCAGCCACCAGCTGGACTTTGTACTATTTGTCATTGCCCTTCAAGTAAGTGAACCCACTTGGTTTTCCACCCATCTTATTGCCCACTTACCTGGCCTCCATGTCTCCAGATTGTCTCTGCCTTGAATGACGGATGAGTTTGCATCCCAGCAGATGGAGCTGCTGGATGGGCCTCCCTCTCTTCCCCAGCTGATCGTCAGTTGTCTAAGCTGCCTACGACTGTGTGTGACCACGGGCCCACCATGATGTGCACTGTGAAACTTTTCTCACTTTCACCATTAAAACCAAGGTCAGACCAGGTTAAATTTTAACAAAAGTATAGTACACAGAACACTCACCCAGTTAATAACATCTTAAGTAACCAGAGGTACATAAAATTAGGACTTAATTAGAGTTAACTGCTTTTCAGACATGGAGAAAGCATGATGCCCTCAGAAGGGGCCAGCAGCTCCCTGGGCCCAGGTGTTGGGAGCATTCAGGGCACCTCAGCCATGGGGACCCTCCCAGGGCAGGACCCAGCAGTCAGGGCCCATACTGTGCCCCATCCAGGAGAAGGGCACCTGGGTATTAGGGCAGTCCCAGCTCCTAGCCCAGGCATCGCTCTAGGGCTGGGCAGAGGCTGGGCAAGGCAGGGCTGGAGGAAGCTGGATCTTGGCCCTGCTGAACATTCTCTGGGTGACATGGTGTCCTGGGCCTGGGCAGGTACGGGGAGCCCCAGAGATGGGGCAGGACTGAGGGTGCCCCCAGGGACTTGGAAAGAATTGAGTATTTTACCTTTTAAATGTAAATGAAATGTATTTTCCAAGAACACCCCAGTAAGGAAGACTAAAATACGGAACTATGTCCATGTTGAAAGTGGAACAACTAAAATCCCACGTGCCCCATCTTCCTTTAATATTTACATTGCTGTCAAATGTATTTTATCCCTCCTTAATCTCTGGGTCATGCCATCCCCTCCTGCACCCCCACCTTTACCAGGTTCTGCAGCAATATAATTGTCAGGCAAAGGAGAAACACCAAAGAAGTGGAGTACAGTCTGCAACATTAAAAATTTAGTTTGTAAAATCTTTAGGAATGAATTAAGAATATGAATTGTTTTTATTGATGCTGCTGCTAGGTCTTTTTATTTTCTGCCTAAACTAATGGTTTCCTGAAAGGCAGAATTCATCTGTATTTATTATTTTGTCCTGTTGCAATTACCTGTACTCAGGAATGCTTTGCTTGCATCACTCCCTATTACGATATAAGTTAACTTTTTCTGATCCTCATATAAGTGTTACTTTTTTGTACTTTAGAATAGAGAGAAACTTAGTTTAATGGCAGTTTGACAGCTTTTCCTCCTAGTGACAAACTAAAATTGATCAAATGTACATTAGAGCTTTTAACTCTGAATCATGTGGTATCCTGTAGGGAATGGAATTAGCTATGATGTATGAAAAACACTGCATTCATATCCTATCATTCACACTAAACTTCCAGTTACCTCCTTTTATCTGCTTATCTCCTTTTATCTGCTTGACTGGCTTCACTAGTTTAAACAGAGGTGTCCAGAGCACCTGTAACAGTGTCAGATCAAAATCCTTGAAGTTCTCTGTCACAGTCCTGTTGTGTATTTAGAAAACAGGCACTATGGTAGCTGAAAACAGGCACCTGGTAGCTGATAACAGACTGCACAGGAATGGCACAAAGCTGCACCAGAGAGGTTCAAACTGGGCATTAGGGAAAATTTCTTTACTATGAGGGTGGTCAAACATTGGAACAGGCTTTCTAGAGAGATGGTTGATGACCCACGCCTGTCAGTGTTCAAGAGGTGCTTGGATAACGTCCTGAATAGCATGCTTTAAGTTATAAGACTCAATGATCTCTGTAGGTCCCTTCCAACTGAACTATTCTATTCTATTCTATTCTAAATTCTAAATTCTAAATTCTATCCTATCCTATTCCATTCCATTCCAGTATTTTGGTAGTACTGCTCATTTATTACTATAAATGTCCTGACTTTCTTGTATAAGAGGAGGGATTTTTTTAAGTCAAAAAATTGCATGGTACACATTTTGGGGAGAAAAAAAAAAAAGAAAAAGAAAAAAGAGCAGAGTGGAATTTATTGTCTAGAAATCCACAGAGATTTCTTCTCCTAAAGCCTTAAATGTCCTTTGAGACCTATGAAGTCTCACATGTCAACAGTAACTTATCAGTAGTCTTGATATATTCTTTACTTTTCTTCAATGGACTAAAAATCTTCCTGATTTTTGGAAAGTTCTTTTTTTTTTTTTTATTTTTCTCTCTCTCTCTCTTTTTTTTTTTTTTTTTTTTTTTTCCACAGTAGGAACATAAAAAGGAGTTTTACATCAACCAGCTGTGAATAAATAAGCTAAGTTTCTTTCTCAGCAAATCAGAGTCCCTTTCTGCATTTTGTCAAAGGTTCTCTGATGTAGGATATGACACTGCATCTACAGATCTGACAACTGCACCTTACTGGTGTTTAAATGAACAATTATTTACCTTTAATTGCAGTAATGATAACATCTATTTGCAGTTTTAACCTTATGGAGTATTTGATTTGAGGCAACTTTGAAGATGATGCTATATCAGCTGTCAGGGTTCTCCAGAGCAAAGTACTGTTCTCCTGCTACCTCTCTTCTTTCTACTGCTGTCTCTGAAGCAGTGGTAGTGGAGGAATGTCATATTAAGATAATTTTTATGCCTAATGTACTGTCGTCCTCAAGAAAGCTTCCTGCAAATGCAAATCCCATGTGATATAGATGCTGTGTAAATGTTCCAATCTGCAAGTAAATGAGGCTTGACTTTTTTTCTGTATCCAGGCATTGAGAATATGCCACTGGATAATATCAAAAGATCAAGAAAAATAAGAATAATTATTCAATTATTCACAAGCAATTATTCACACAAAATGTGGGTGTGCATACTAACATTTCAAAGATCTGGGGTTTGGGAACAGGAAGAGTTGTTGATCTTAACTTCAAAACAGAGCTTCAGACTTAGAGCTGAGAGGATGACAAAAATATATATATATTCAAACATATTTTGTGTTTTTTTTTGAGTGCTCATGTTTGTGCTGATAACTTCTCCAAATTACCCACTTACCTACGATTTTGTTCCCCTCTACCTGCTTACAGGCTGAGCAGGCTGCAATTTTAAGGGAAGTACCACATTCAATCTAACTCCTAGAGACATGCTTCCTTCTTGTTTAAAAAAAAACAAAAACAAAAACATGACAGGGCTTGTAGTTTACACATGTCAACAAACTGGGAGCAGGATGGAATATTAGATTTATATGTTCATTAAATTACCGTGCAGCTCAAACTACTTTTCTGTGGAGGAGTTTCAATTATGTTCAGAATAAAAATCAATTCAAAAGTAGTGAAGTAAAAGGAACAATTAACGAGAAGATTTCTGCATATAAACTGCTGAAAAACTTTGACTGTGTAGAACATTCCGTACAGGTACAGAAGGGAAAGGAAGAAGTGGAGAGAAAGCAAAAAATAATCTAGGTTAGTGGGAAAAATTATTTCAGCAACTTTTCTTCTCTCACTTCACCAACACTATAGGCATGGATCACTTTAGAAGGTTGATTTAATCTTTTTAGATATGTAGTATCTACATATACATCTACGTGTATGTTCAGGGTTCAGCACCCACTGACCTTCAAAAGATTCTCATTCTTAACCTGAGACTGCATAGAATCATGGAAAAGATGAGGGATCTCTTCGGATCATCAAGCCCAGCCTCCTCACTCAAAGTAGAACTGTTTCCCATATTAGGTCAGGTCACTCCTGGTTTTATCTAACCAAATATCAAAGAATTCCAAGATTTCCCTGGGCAACCTGTTGCACTACTACCCTCCTGGCTGAAGTTATTCCTAATGCCAAAACTGAACTTCCCAGGCTGAAAGTCTTATCTAGTACTTCACTTTGCTGCCTAAAAGCAAGTCTTAGGACTTGCAGACAGGTAACTTGCTTACAGATAGGTAACAGTGAGTACATCAATGATAAGGGGAATAAGTCAAATACTGCTAGAAAGGCCTAAGAATTTATGCGTTATAAAGAGGAACAGAAAAAGAAAAAAAAAAAAAAAAGAAAAGCCATTGGAATAAGTAAAGTAATAGAAGAAATGAGAGAGAAATAACAAAAAGTTAAAAGCATAAGCTAATGTAAGAGAGTAGATAACAATGAGAAGAACAAAGATCAGAAAATCAAATGGAAGGAAAGCAAAATTTAAAAGATATATTAAACATTCAAAACCAAAAGTACCAAAATGAGAAATAGCAAACAGAAAAAAAAAATAATAAAAAAAAATGGATCAAACTGATCACTAACATAACTATGTAGTCTGTGGTGTGAGAAACTGAAAACACATCAAAATTAAAATAAGAATATTGGACATCTTATCCAGTAAATATGAAATAATGTGAAAATGAAACGATTCTCAATTAAAAAAAACCCTCTCTTTATCTTCTCTAATCCACAAATGGTGAAACATAAAATTCAGTGGAAGACAAGATTTGCTGATTTTAGGGGAATGAAAAAATTTTCTGAACCTCAGCTTTCTCAACAGTAGAATAGGATTATTTAGTCATCCATGAAGAATTTTATTTTTTATTTTTACAAATGCAGACAAAAAGAATTGTATGAATAGATATTGCATATTATTTGTAGATCTCAAAAGCTTGGAATAGTCACCCGACAAAGAAAAAGAAAGAAAGAGACAGAGAGAAATCTGTTTCTTACAATGAAGATAAAAATCAGAACAGATCGATTTGTGAGATAAAACACTAAAGCACAACATCAAAACTGTCTCCTTTAGAGTTTACAATAGAGTATCATACAATCCCTGGTTATTTTTAAACCGTAGTCATGAGATATAAAACTCAAAAGAAATAAGGGCATCATAGTGAAGAATGGAGGTTATTGAAAAACAGGGACTGAAGATATCTGCAGTGACTGAGATGGCTCATATATGAAGCAAACACCCATGAGACATCCTAGTTGCATTTAGATCCAATAAAAACCAATTCCCTTCCTTATTGGAGATTTTGCTTGTAATCCTAGTGGTTTATGCTACATTTTGAAGGAATGCTTTGGTCTGGGAGATGCCTGGCTAGTTAATTGATTTGATTTAGAGTAGCAGCCTCTGCACTGGTCTCCTAATGCTGGACAAAACCAGTCATCCTACTAAATCTTACGTGCTAAATATTTAAATGGGCCTTATCCCTGAACACTTATCTTCAACATTTATTTCAGATACATATATTTCTAGTTGTAAAAAATGAAAGCACAAAACCACTAGGCAACCAACCCATTTCATCATTAGGTTATTCAGCAGGAACAGACATCTAAGTGTTTTGAAAAATTATTCCCAGAACAAAGTCCCATTTTCAAAATATCTGAGGATATAAAATCTGGACAGAATTCAGTGCTTTGGAATCAAATGTGTTTTGAGAATAAAACCTTAAGTATCTAACTATATATAAAGTCCTAAATCACTATTTTTTTGACTAGAGTAAGAATAAGAGTGAGTGATGGTGAATGGAAAGTGCTCAGGGACAAAGGATGCAAGGTATGTCACCAACCTAATCAAAAGTGCAGGGGAAGTCCAGGGATGGGGCATCCACAACTTCTCCGGGCAACCTGTTCCAGTGCCTCACCACCCTCAGACTAAGGAATATATTCCTAATATCTGGTCTAAATCTACCCTCTTTCAGTTTAAAACCATTTCCCCTTAACCTATCACTACACTCCCTGACAAAAAGTCCCTCCCCAGCTTTCCCATAGGCCTCCTGGATGGCTGCTAAGGTCTCCCTGGAGACTTCAAGATGAACAACCCCAACTCCCACAGCCTGTTTGTAGGAGAGGTGCTCCAGCGCCTTGATCATCTTTGTGGCCCCCCTCTGTGCTCTCTCCAACAGGTCACTGTCTTATGAACGTGAACATAAACTCAAGTAATAAATACATACCAATGAGGATTTTTAGATCTAGTTAGGCTGAGGCACCATGGGAGGCAGACACAATTTAAGGAAAATTTTTTTCTGGGCCTGGTATTTGCTCAAGCTACAGCTTTTTATTCTGCAGTCAGAAGTGGAAGGGATGAAAAAAAAAAAAAAAAAAAAAAAGACTATTATTGAAGTAACTGGGATTCAAACAAGTATTTTTGTTTTGTGTTTTTACTTTGGTAATGGTTGTATTAGTATGTCTTATGTAGCATGCCACTGCATACTAGCACTCATGACTGTGGTAAATTATTTCCATGAACACAGTCCAGAAATTTTCAGCTACTTTCTGAAATCATTTTGGAACACTGAAGAGACTAGGTGCCTTTGTTTTACTACTTGTATAGAAATTAAACATCCTGTGAAGTGAGGATGATAAGATTGAGGACTTATATTGTCTAGAAATAAAGGCAGGTAGAGCAATAGAGAATAATAGAAACCTTTTGAAAGGTGTTTATTTTGGCTGAAAAGGGAGTGTAGACTACTCTACCCAGGCAGATTTACCCCACATATTGACTTGAGGTATAAACTCTAATTGAGTTTGTCAGCTTCAAGGGCATGCTTGAATGGGTTTGCCATGCAAACAGAAGAGAAGGCAGAGAATTCTGTCCTCAACTCAATATGCAATGTAAAAGTAATATTTTCAATGTCCTTCTTTAAAAGAGTTGTGTATGTGACCTCCTAAAGATAGGACTACGTGCTGGGTTGCACTGAAAAGCTGGGAAACTTGAGAAAATGTATAACCCTTCAAACTTAAAAGACATCACTTTTCCTTCAAAACCCTTACTACTTTTGCACATGCCTTTGCAAATCATATTCTGTAGTATATTAAATCTGAATTTTGTATAACAATGTTAAAGATGCATGCATACATTGAGTTCCAGAGATGCACATTTAACTGAAATCTACCTCAGCAGTGCTTTTAAAACTATTTAAACCATAGACAAATCACAATTGATCTCAACTAGACCAATAAATTGCACATCCTATAAACCTTAGTCATCAAACAATTAAATATGTCCTTTACTTAAAAAAGAAAAAGAAAAAAAAAGACGTAGTGTCATCTCTCCTCATTTTAGAAATTAAAAATGCATTATTATTATTTTTTTTAATAAAATAGCTTATCTCCTGAATTTTCTACCTTGCATTTTGCACTCTTTCCCAAATGAAATTCCTTCACACTATCAAACTATGTTTTATTTTGATTGGTATTTTTCTTAGTTGTGCCTTTCAAGGTGTGATTTTACCTACCTAGGCAGCTGAACTCCACCACAGCAGCTCTCTCACTCTCCCTCCTCAATGGGAAAAGGAGAGAAAATACAATGAAAAGGGCTCAAGGGTTGAGATAAAGACAGGGAGATCACTCAACAATTATCGTCATGGGAAAACAGACTCAGCATAGGGACTAATGTAATTTATTTCCTATTACTAACAAGATAGAGCAACGAGAAACTCCAAACAAACTAAAAATACCGCCCCCCAATCCACTCTCTTCTACGTCCTTCCCCCAAGCAGCGCAGGGGAACAGGGAACGGGGTCTGCAGTCAGTCCCTGACCCTTCGTCTCCACCACTCCCTCACGGTCACTCTCTGCTCCTGCTCCATGTGGGGTCCCTCCCACAGGATGCCGTCCTTCCCCAACTGAGCCTGCAGGGACTGCCCACAGCCAGCAACTCTGCAAGAACTGCTCCCACATGGCTCCGTACCATGGGGTCCATCCATCCCCCAGGAGCAAACTAATCCAGCATGGGTGGGTGGCAGCTCCCCCCCCGAAACCCTGCTCCTGTGCGGGCTCCTCTCCATGGGCTGCAGCTCTGGCCCAGGGCCTGCTCCTATGGGGGCTCTCCATGGGCCACAGCCTCCTCGAGGCCACATCCACCTGCTCCACCAGGGGCTCCTCCACGGGGGAGCTGCAGCGTGGAGATCTGCTCCATGGCGGACCCATGGGCTGCAGGGGGACAGCCTGCTCCACCAGGGGCCTCTCCACACGCCGCAGGGGAACTGCCGCTGCCTGTCTGGAGCACATCCTGCCCTCCTTCTGCACTGACCCGGGGGTCTGCAGGGTTGCTCACTCACAGTTTCTCACTCCTCTCTCCCAGTCATGCAGCAGGTTTTTTAGCCCCTTCTTAAACCTGTTCTCCCAGCAGCAGGTCCTTTTTGGAGCTGGCTGGAGCTGGCTCTGATCTGACATGGGGCAGCTGCTGGGCTCTGCACACAGAGGCCACCCCTGCAAGCCACCTGCAAACAAAACCTTGCCAATTAAACCCAAGACACAAGGTTTCTTATTAAAAAAAAAGTCAAAATAATCATGTTCAAGACAAACTTTCAAATCTGAAATGTTTAAGATGATTTTAGATTAGGCACATTAATTCAGCTATCCCTGGCAATTATCACTGTTTTAAGAGTAATGCATGTCAGATTGTCACCTGGAAGCCAGTAAATCTACGATAAATTAAGCTGTTAATTTTACATTTATGAGCTTTAATGTATGAGTTTTACCTTCTGACTTTGAATAGTTAAAATTAATTTATTGACTATGGAAGATGAAGCAGTCTGTTTACAATTACTGGCTGACTCCAGACAGTGAATTTACTGCAGTGCTCCAAAAACTAGTAGAAAGAATAACAAAGGTTTGAGAGGAAACTAGATCAGACTGACAGACAAAAATGAATACTATCTGCATTTAAATTTAGGGGGGGTGGGGGAGAAGGGTGTGATTAATATATAGGTGGTATATAAAATTTACACAATTAAAGACTAACTCCAAATAGTGTTTTTTTGTTTGTTTGTTTGTTTGTTTGTTTTTAAATAATTCCTGTCGAAATCACTGGGAAGATGGAATAGAAAACTGCATAAGGCTGTTTGGTACCTGGGCAGTCTACACATTGATTTGAGTTTCCAAAACAGTCCAAAACCAAGGAAAAAAAAATATTTATAAGGAAAAGTTTATTGAAAATCATGACAGGAAAAAAAAATCTTTGTTTTTCCAACAAAGGCAATCAAAAGCATATCACAACATCTGAAGAGAAACTCAACTAGTGTGACACATTTGAGAATCTGACCACTCTTAAAGTGATGGCTAGACAAAAAGTGTTTACTGGATGGCTCAACATTATAATACCTATTTCCTTGTACAGTTCAGGAGGGAAATAAATAACCTTAAAAAGTGCTCCCCAAAAGCCAGAAAGCAGATCAGGTCACTGTTTGACAAAGGAAAACAAGAAGACATGGAATGCAAAATATCTGTGTTAAATCCTGATCTGTGAGTAGTTGGGACCTATTTACAGTTTGATACCTAAATGATACCTATCGTTTGATACCTAAATCCTCTGTCCTTTTCAAACTACGCAGTCCTAGGGATAAATATAGGTCCTTATATTCGAGGCAAGACTCAAATGCAGAGGAAAGGTGTATGCAAAAAATTAGGTTTTGCAGTATTTACCAGGAGTTGATGGAGTACTTAGGGATGGCTTTCTGTTAGCATCACTACTCTGAGATATAATAGACATGAGTTTAACTGCAAGTGTGCTACTGCAAGATTATATTCTCAGGGAAAACCACTAACTTCTTCATCCTACAATAGAGAGGATCTACATCCTGTGTAGCTGAATAATTATTTCTGCATCTGAACTCAGTAGTTTACACAGGAACAAGTCTTGCTTTCCTGTAGGCGTAGTGCTCTATGTGTCCTTTTCCAAGGTCTATCACCTGCCAAAGGGGATTCTTCTATGCATTTGATCTTTGATTGCCCAGTATATACATTTTTAAGTCATAGATTCTCTTTCCTAATTTTCTTGTGAAGTACCTAGCATAGTTGGATCTCATTTGAAATCCTGAGTTTGTTCAAATATGACGAAAGGATAAACAGAATACTCTCTGTCCTAATGGTCCTGTTCATTTCTTTTGTTAATAACTGGAGATTTAGAAATTGGGTATTAGAAACAATAGGCTGAGCCTGATTTGAAATTGTCTGGGACTGAAACAGACTATCTTTATAATTTATTCAAACATTCAAACTGTTTTAATATGAAATGCTGGCAGGTTCCCATTTTATCTTTTTTTATCTTCTGGTAGAATTCCTCATATGGTTTTGTTTTTTAAGGTCAAAAATGTAAATTACAAGCTATCTTGCTCTTGTGGTTCCTACCTAATATGAAGATAACACTTTTTAGATATGTAATAACTCATAAAGTAAAAATTTAATCCAATTAAATATATGCTTCACTAGATTCTTAAAGTCTCCCAGTTTGAATAATAAAACCTTTCTTAGAAGGCTTCTTATGTTAAAATGGTAATAAGTGCATTTTCAGATATGAAAGAACTTGTTTCTGTTCTTAAAGCTTATGGTGGCACATACAGTAATTCAGTTTTGAATTCATCTCTCACTACAGATTTCTACATCTGCATTTGAACAAAAGTCTGGTTTAATTTCCTTGATGAAAACACATGTTACGAGTTTGCTTATTAAATGTGTGAAAATAGGATTCACTTTGGAGTTGCTAACCTTTCTGGATTTTTCTGATGGGGCATATGTTCTCCTATACTAACATGTGCTGTCTCACATTGGTTCACGGCCAAACACAACAACATCAGACAGCATCCTACCTGATTTAACAATCAAACACAAACAAAACAACAAAAACAAGAGGAGAACTTCATGTTCCAGGATTCCCAACAATATTATATTAATCAAGCTAGTGCTTTAAAATGCTTTAAGTGCATTACTGTTGCTCTTTTGACAGACGTTATTTCCTATACAAATTTATTTCAAAAAATTACATTTTGTAGAATATAATTACAGTGTATTATGAAAGAATAAGTGACGAGTTTTACCTTTTTCATTCCAAAATGCATATACACTTACTCATATATGATTATATCTACCCAGCCAGAGATTTGTAGCCAACAGGTCTAGGGAGGTGATTGTCCCCCTGTACTTGGCTCTGGTGAGGCTACACTTTGAGCACTGTGTTCAGTTTTGGGCCCCTCAGTACAAGAAGAACATGGAGGTGCTTGAGAGAATCCAGAGAAGGGTGACGAAGCTGGTGAGGGGTCTGGAGAACAAGTCTTACAAGGAGCGGCTGAGGGAGCTGGGCTTGTTCAGCCTGGAGAAAAGGAGGCTCAGAGGTAACCTTATTGCTCTCTACAAGCATATTAAAGGAGGCTGTAGAGAGGTGGGGGTTGGTCTATTCTCCCACGTGCCTGGTGACAGGATGAGGGGGAATGGGCTAAAGTTGCACCAGGGGTTTTTTAGGTTGGGTATTAGGAAGAACTTTTTTCTGAGAGGGTTGTGAGGCATTGGAATGGCCTGCCCAGGGAAGTGGTGGAGTCACCATCCCTGGAGGTCTTTAAAAAACATTTAGATGTAGAGCTTAGTGATATGGTTTAGTGGAGGACTGGTTAATGTTAGGTCAGAGGTTGGACTAGGTGATCTAGGTCTCTTCCAACCTAGATGATTCTGTGAAAAACTTTGAGACTGCAATCAAACTAATATGATATCTATTAATATTTATTTATTTAATATATTACATTTTCCTTCCTGTGTTCTCCTTTCATACACCTTTGGGGTGTGAAGAATCTCTGTCTATGCACAGAGTATCAACTTGGCAGAGATGAGACATAAAAATGACTAGTCACATACACTTGTGTTCTTCAGTAACTTTACCTTCACTTTTCCCTTAAGCAAAAGAATTGTGCTTGCTTCAATGAAGCATTAAAAACAGCTCAACAAAAATAAATAAATAAATAAAAATGCATAAGCAGATAGAGACAATTTGGCAAAAGAACAACTAAAAATTAAAATATGGTTATCTTTTTCAAATGTTCTCTTCCTCAAAACAGGAAGGAAGCCAGAGTATTCATGAGAGAGAGTCTGGAAGACTAATATAAGAGAAACTGAAATTCTTTTTAATCAAAGGACATTGTCACTTAATATTAATAATTAAAAATATATCTAATTTAACTTTGTCAGATGAAGAAAAACTTATGGCAGAGACAGTTAAATTTTGAGAAAAGCACAAGAACTTTTTAAGATCAGCAAAAAAAAAAGCTAAAATGTAAGTCAAAATAACTATTGTATCCTTTCACTGCTTAATGAAACATTGAAGACAGCTGGTGCTCCATAATGAAAAAGTTCAGGACTGCCTTCCATGTGCCCTAGCACACTCAAGTGCTAACCTCTGAAACAGGAATTACCACTGACAGTAAAACAAATATTCTGAACAGTCAAACTCTGCCTGTACAAGGGGATACATGCCCTACCAGTCTCCTCAACAGTTCAAAGTCTGCCCTCCCAAAGTACGAGGTAGCAGTTTTACTGACACCCTCCCCCCTTGACTTCAGCAAGAATAGAGAAGTCTGCCATTTTGTTGTCAAACTGTGTATTAATTTATCAAGGATTCCTTTGCTGAATTACCAGAAACTGTAATAATGGTTTCTCTCAACTACAAGTTGATCCTTATACTCCTTGTTCCCAAAAATCAATGTACAGATCTTTAAAATATTCATAATCTTATTAAAAATAAAAAGGATGCAAAAATTTTCAGTGTCATGCATAAAATTTAAGCTTTATTTCAACAACCTACCTGCTGGGTATCCAAAAAGATAAAATTTGTTTGAAGTCTCCTTCTTCCTCTATTCTTTAGTCCTTTACGAGAAATTCTGTCTCCCTTTTCTCCCATCAACACCTTTCTTCTTTTTTAAGGCTATTCAACAGCAGCCTTCTGCAGAAATTTTCCAGGCACTTATTCTGGCAAAGTCCTCAATAACTTTTTGGGGAAATTGGGATAT
Source organism: Anas acuta (assembly GCF_963932015.1). Taxonomy (NCBI): domain Eukaryota; kingdom Metazoa; phylum Chordata; class Aves; order Anseriformes; family Anatidae; genus Anas; species Anas acuta. The sequence goes on from NC_088981.1 coordinate 65,794,899, forward strand.
TTACTTAAATATGATCTAAGTCAGGGAGTGATTAATAAAATAGTTCCCTATTATATATATTTTTTTCTTATCTCTCCTTCTATGATTGTATTTTGTGAAATCACAATATTTCATCCCTACACTAAGGGACTTCTGTGTATTATTATTTATGATATTTTTTGAAGCTGTAAACAAGACATTGTTTAAGTTTCCTAAATGCTGAGCATAAGTTCTGAGAATCACATTTTCAATGTAAATATTTATATTTGTGAATTACAATCAATTTCCTCAATCTCCAATATTGGCTTAACATTCATTTTTACAAAAGAAGAGGAGAGGGGAGGGGATGGGAGGGGAGGGGAGGAACAATCAAACAAAACTTGTAAACATTCTAGACAAATAAGTGTATGGTTCTAACAAGCATTATTATTTTTTATTATAGTCCCATAGAAATCTTAAAGATTGGAGCTAAATTGAGGATGAAGTTGTTGCTTCAAGGCAGAAATGTAATTATGGATCATTATGAGGCACAGAAGCCTTTCCTACCCCTGGTCATAAAAGAACGTTTTCAAGAATCACAAAGAACAAAATAAATTATGCAGCCCTCTTTGTTTTGAGAAATGGCAACAACCAACACTTTACTCCAAGTTCTACTAAATGAATAGGAGTCAGATAGTTTGCTGAATGATGCTGATGATATATAGGATAAACTTTTTTAAGAGCTCAGATGAAAGTTTTGAAATTAGATCTAGTGTTATTAAGGAATTTTAATCTGAAAGGGAAAAAGAGTATGTAGTAGAAGTATCTGGTAAATACAATGGATATGCCCCTATGACTGGAGTGCTTTTAAAACCTGGTAAATTCTAAACAGCTAAGTTGGATGCTGAATTGCTTGCTTGAAACTTGTCTGAACAATGGAATTTTTGTCTGGGTTTGTAGTTTGACTGATACAATTTGAAGAAACACTTTAAAACACTTCCCAGCTTCATTGAAAACCACAAGGTGTGGGCCCATGTGAAGCTAACGAGGTTCAATGAGTCTAAGTGCAGTGTGCTGCACCTGGGTCAGGGCAATCCCAACATGAGTATAGACTAGGAGAAGAACTCCGAGAGCAGCCCTGCAGAGAAGGACTTGGGGGTTCTGGTGGATGAAAAGCTTGACATGAGCCAGCAGTGAGCACTTGCAGCCAGCTCAGAAAAGGGCTAAGTTCAATGCTAATAAAAGAGAGACTGGGAGGCTAAAAAATACTTTCAAACTTAAGAAAATGTTGATCTCAGCCCTCAGCACAATTTTCTATGGGAGGATTGAGCAATAATTTTCCCTAAACCATACTGCTAATACTCCTACACTCATGACTGTACCAAATATAAGGTATTGTTCAAAAGTACACATATGGTGTCTTGACTTGTGTAACATCAATTTTGACAGACAATGCATGTCTAGAAAACAGCGCAAATGATACCTATACCCCTCTTCAGTTGGTAGAATAGTCTGCAAGTTGAATTTAGGTTATGATTTTGCAAGTCAGTCCGGCTGAATTTACTTCTCAAGTATAAGTACTGCAAGATAACTTGACAAGATGCAGGCTATCAAGGTTTTAACCTATCTTTAGATTTCATATCCACTCAAGTTTTGCACATCACATTAAAAAAAATATTGTTCAGTTGCCTGGAAAATTTTTATCAGGAAAGTCAGATTAATGAAAAAAAACTAGTGGCTAATTTTAAAAATATCTGCCTATGCTGCTATAGTAGTATATAGTAGAAACTACAGGATAATCAATTCTGATTATATATCAGGGTTAAAAAAATTGTGATATATGGCTCCTTCGTTGAAGGGGAATAGACTGGCATAGTTTTCCCAGCAGACAAAATTAAATGATGATGGGTGGTCTGTCAAGAAATAGCATTACATTAGAAGAATGAGAAATGATTGCAAACACAAAAATCTAATAACCAGAGAAAGAATTATCAGCCAGTGGAACAAGCTTGGCTTCCTGCCAAGTTTTACATAACTTAAAACAAATTATCTTATGAAGGAGGTTGAATTTACAGATACATTTGAACACAAGGAATCAAATTTTTTTTTACCTCTATTAGAGCTGGTTTTATTTTTTTATTTTTTTATGTATTATTATTATTATTATTGTTATTATTATTATCTGATTTATTTATTTTTCCCAGAGTACTCTTCAGTAACATCTGGGAAAAGACCCGGTGGAGTAAAGTACTCTTATAACACAAGAAATGATTGAAGCATGGCAGAATCTAACTATTGGTGTCCTGGTGGTAGTAAGATATTCACTATGTACTAGCAAAGGTATCAAGATATTCAGCATGTATCACCTTTGAATAGCCTGGAGAATGACACCAGCATGGGTGTGAACAGCAATTGCAGAACATCCATGATGTAAATGCAGTTTACTTCATTTAGTTCAGGTAAGAAACTGAATGAGCTGATCATTGTATGAACCACTTTAACTAAAATATGAATGAAGTTCTTTTTTTCCTATAACAGTTTGGAATAAGCTGCAAGCTGTCCCCTTCAAAGCCCTAGAGACCAAATTCCCTTCTGATCTGAGAGCCATCTCCCACAGGGAAAAAAATTTTGCCTCCATGTCTGGGAAAATTCTGATGAGACTCCTAAACTACAATTACGATATGCTCTGATGTCAAAAGTGTAAATGTTTTATTTTAGAGTTAGGAGCTTTAAATATTTGTAAGGCACAGAATCTGCAAATGTAACTTGGGTCATTGATCCATGCCCTGTTCCTTCTCTCAGCATTCCCTTGTAAGTCTAACGTTTTGATTAACTAAATACTTTTTTCTAGTTCTTCATACATTATTTATTTCTATATGTATCACCCAGCATCCACTGGACTACAAAAGAAGGAAAGAATTCTGAGTAGGTTCAATAGACTTGAAGTTTTTCACACGTAAAGTGATACTCCTGAGAGGGTCATAAGTCCTTGCTAGTGTCACAGTGTTGCTACCATCATCCAGCTGGACTAGGCATTTTCGAAGAGAATTAGAAAAGACATGGGGGGTTGGACAAAGACAATTTGAATCATATTAGAGAAATACTGGAAATAAGTTCAGTGGTGTGTGGTAAGGAGTTGATAAAAGAAGCAAAGATATTTCTGGTCATGTAGACCAGATCAATAGTGATTAGAACCTATGATATATGTTTTGGAAACTATATTAAATAGGTGCGGAGTTTGTCCCAATTTTAAAGTCTAAACCTGTCAAGCAAAAGACCACAATTTCAAATACTAAAGATTTGTGGAAATTTTAGTGGAAAGACCTGGGACTGCCTAGTAGCAGGAACATGAAGTAAGTAAAGATTTAAATGCAATAGTTCAGGTAAAGTTAATTTGCACAGCTGATTTCTCCTTCACTGTGTCATACCTATCTTCTGAAATATTCATTCTTACACAAAAATGAAATAAAATTTGTACCTTTATTACTAGAAACTTGAAAATAACTTCTGCCCAGGAACAGAAATGCCATGGCTGTGCACAGATCCAATGCCGATTGATCAACAAGGCTAGAAAACAATGGAACAATTTTTTGTCCTGGGGGACAAAGCAGTCATTGGTCCCAGCCAGCATGGGTTTGTGAAGGGTAGGTCCTGCCTAACTAACCTGATTTCCTTTTATGATAAGATCACCCGTATGGTGGACCAAGGGAAACCAGCTGATGTGATTTTTTTGGACTTCAGCAAGGCTTTTGACACGGTTTCCCATAGGATCCTACTGGACAAAATGTCCACCATACAGCTAAATAAAAACATCATACGATGGGTGAGCAATTGGCTAACGGGCAGGGCCCAAAGGGTTATGGTGAATGGCGCTGTGTCAGGCTGGCGGGCGGTCACTAGTGGGGTCCCTCAAGGCTCCATTTTAGGGCCGGTACTTTTCAATATTTTTATAAATGATCTGGATGTAGGAATAGAAGGTATTTTGAGCAAGTTTGCTGATGACACCAAACTTGGAGGAGTTGTGGACTCGAATGAGGGTGGAAAGGCCTTGCAGAGGGATCTGGATAGGTTGGAGAGCTGGGCGATTGCCAACCGCATGAAGTTCAATAAGAGCAAGTGCCGGGTCCTGCACCTGGGACGGGGAAACCCTGGCTGCACGTACAGACTGGGCGATGAGACGCTGGAGAGCAGCCTAGAAGAGAGGGATCTGGGGGTCGTGGTAGACAGCAAGTTGAATATGAGCCAGCAGTGTGCCCTGGCAGCCAGGAGGGCCAACCGTGTCCTGGGGTGCATCAAACACGGCATCGCTAGTAGGTCGAGGGAGGTGATTGTCCCGCTCTACTCTGCGCTGGTGCGGCCTCACCTCGAGTACTGTGTGCAGTTCTGGGCACCACAGTATAAAAAGGACATGAAACTGTTGGAGAGTGTCCAGAGGAGGGCTACGAAGATGGTGAAAGGCCTGGAGGGGAAGACGTACGAGGAACGGCTGAGGGCACTGGGCCTGTTCAGCCTGGAGAAGAGGAGGCTGAGGGGAGACCTCATCGCAGTCTACAACTTCCTCGTAAGGGGGTGTCGAGAGGCAGGAGACCTTTTCTCCATTAACACCAGTGACAGGACCCGCGGGAACGGGGTTAAGCTGAGGCAGGGGAAGTCAGGAAGGGATTCTTCACAGAGAGAGTGGTTGCACACTGGAACAGGCTCCCCAGGGAAGTGGTCACTGCACCGAGCCTGACTGAATTTAAGAAGAGATTGGACTGTGCACTTAGTCACATGGTCTGAACTTTTGGGTAGACCTGTGCGGTGTCAAGAGTTGGACTTGATGATCCTTAAGGGTCCCTTCCAACTCAGGATATTCTATGATTCTATGATTAGTAGGAATCCAACCTTAATTAACTTTCTAAGTAATCCACCCCTCACTACCCCTCCCTGGCTTTTGATGGTAATTACAAGCCTTGCCTTTCTTTTTTTATAACCTCTACATCTCACTATATAGAAATGCCAGAACTTAAAAGCATACATAAGGGATAATATGACTCTGTTTGCTTTGGGTCTGGAATTGAGTGATTTATTTTCAGCCTAGATTTAATGATCCAAACAGATTGACTTCCTATCCATTGTGAGCTACTTATAGCAACATTTTCCATAAGCCAATAAGCTTGTAATCTAAAACTAAGACAATTTTCTCATTATATTATTATTTTTGCAGGGCAAATTCTGATTTGTGTTTTCAGCTTCAATGGCTGTTTATCAGGGAATAAGAGAACCCAGGCCTTTTAAGTAAGTCAGTGGTAAATATATAATCAAACCTTTTTTTTTTTTTCTCTGAAAATAATAAAACCAAATAATACCATAAATGGCCAGCTGTTATTTCTGGGAAATACATGGCACAGTATAATAGCACACTACCCTCTATTTCCTTTCAGGTCTCATTTCATATATCTGGTAACACTTCATATTTTGAAATATTTAAAGTTGCATGTTCTTATTACTTGTTCTAATACTTATAAATATTACTTAATACTTCCTATCTTGAGTCAGAAAAATACAGTTTTATCTCAACAGACAAACTTCTCCTTCAAGTTCTCCAATTATGAGGACACTGAGGTGTGAATTAATCAACTGTTCCCACTATACTTCTCGTTTACTTTCATCTATTTAAAAATATTCATGAGTAAATAAATACTGCACATATACATTTAGAGAGTAGTATACATCTTATAACTCCTATATGTCAGATTAAAGTATATTCACTTATATATGTCATACAAAGATCTTAGGAAATTCTTAACCCAGTCTGCTGCAGAATCTAGGAAAGATGCACCACAGACACAATGTTGATAAGGCATTTATTAATCCCTCCAAAGACTGTAAGTTTTGCATCATCTGAAGTGGCATCATTGGCCCCTTGCTGAGGCAATCAGCTCTGGGGCAGACACATTCTGCAGCAGAGTTGGGGATCGGGCAGGCAGGGCTAATTTTTCTGGCACCGAGCTCACTTGAGGGAGCTGCCAAGACCCGGCAGCCCTCACGAAGGAGGTGAACAAGGTGAGAATGAGGCATAGGCGGAGCCAGCAGCGAAGGTGGAGCCAGCAGCGTCCCCCTCCTCCCAGCCATTCATAAGCTGTCCCTAGGGAGCATGAGCGACCAGGAGCATGGTGACCAGGATGGCGCATCAGAAGGGTGAGGTGCAGCAGTTGGCACAGCAGTTCGTACAGGCGGGGTGAGCAGGAAGGACAGAGCATTCCCCACTGCCCATATGAACACCTCCTCTAACAGCGGTATACTGCTAGCTCAACTACAATGGTATACACCAGGCACAGTGCTCTCTCCAGGAAGTTTGTACACACCCAGACCGACTGCCCGCTCAGAACTGCGGCAGTTCAGGTGTCCGCGTGCAAGGAGTGCCTGAACCTGTTGCTACCACCTGCGGGGGGCAAAGAGACTGTGCGTGAGGTGCGAGCAGGTGGACGACCTGGTCCGTTTTGTGGCAAGACTCAAGGAGGAGGTCGAGAGGTTGAGGGATATCAGGGAGTGTGAGCGGGAGACAGACATGTGGAGCAACTCCCTGCATGGCCTGAAGGACAGGTACCAGGGTTAGACACCCCAAATGGGGATGGACCCCCTGCGCTGTTGCTGTTGGGCAGAGGCAGGGGACCTAGGAGTTGAGGAGGAATGGAAACAGATCCCTGCTCGATATTGCAGGCGATGCCCTCCCCCCTACTGGCCCCACCTTCCCAGGTGCCCCTATGCAAGAGGTTTGAGGCCCTGGAGCTTGAGAGACTGGTAGCTGAGGAAGAGGAAGAAAGTCTATCCAGGAGGATGCCTAGGGCGAAGAAGTCGACTCCACGCCTCAGGACTGCCTCCACCAGGACAGAAAGAAGGGTGATTGTTGTGAGCGACTCCCTTCTCAGGGGAACAGAGGGACCTATTTGTCGGCCTGACCCTACCCGTAGGGAAGTCTGCTGCCTCCCTGGGGCCAGGGTCAGGGATGTTGCCAGAAAGCTTCCCAACCTGGTTCGCCCCTCTGACTATTGTCCTCTTTTAATAGTCCAGGCTGGCAGTGATGACACTGAAGAGAGAAGCATGAAGACCATCAAACGGGACTTTAGAGGACTGGGACGGTTAGTGAATGGAGCGGGAGTACAGGTGGTGTTTTTGTCCATCCCTACGGTGGCAGGGAGGGGTACAGAGAGGACACGGAAAGCCCACCTGATAAACATGTGGCTCAGAGGCTGGTGCCAACACAGAAATTTAGGGTTTTTTGACCATGGGCCACTTTACTCAGCACCTGGCCTGATGGCCACAGATGGATCCCTTTCTCTAAGGGGACAATGGATCCTAGGCCAGGAGCTGGTGGGGCTCATTGAGAGGGCTTTACATTGGGCGAGATGGATGAGGGAAAGGCTGTGGATGTGGTCTACCTTGACTTCAGCAAGGCTTTTGACACTGTTTCCCAGAGCATTCTCCTCAAGAAACTGGCTGTTCTTGGCTTGGACTGGCGCACGCTTCGTTGGGTTAGAAACTGGCTGGATAGCTGGGCCCAAAGAGTCGTGGTGAATGGAGTCAAATCCAGTTGGAGGCCAGTCACTAGTGGAGTTCCCCAGGGCTTGGTACTGGGGCCAGTCCTCTTTAATATCTTTATCAATGATCTCGATGAGGGGATCGAGTGCACCCTCAGTAAGTTCGCAGATGACACCAAGCTAGGTGCGTGTGTCAATCTGATCAAGGGTAGGAAGGCTCTGCAGGAGGATCTGGATAGGCTGCACCGATGGGCTGAGGTCAACTGCATGAAGTTCAACAAGGCCAAGTGCTGGGTCCTGCACTTGGGGCGCAATAACCCCAAGCAGAGCTACAGGCTGGGAGATGAGTGGTTGGAAAGCTGCCAGGCGGAGAAGGACCTGGGAGCATTGGTGGATAGTTGGCTGAATATGAGCCAGCAGTGTGCTCAAGTGGCCAAGAAGGCCAACAGCATCCTGGCTTGCATAAGAAGCAGTGTGGCCAGCAGGGCTAGGGAAGTGATTGTCCCCCTGTACTTGGCTCTGGTGAGGCTGCACCTCAAGTACTGTGTTCAGTTTTGGACCCATCACTACAAGAAGGGCATCGAGGTGCTCGAAAGAGTCCAAAGAAGGGCGATGAAGCTGGTGAGGGGTCTGGAGAACAAGTCCTACGAGGAGAGGCTGAGGGAGCTGGGTTTGTTCAGCCTGGAGAAGAGGAGGCTCAGGGGTGACCTTATTGCTCTTTATAAGTACATTAAAGGAGGCTGTAGAGAGGTGGGGGTTGGTCTGTTCTCCCATGTGCCTGGTGACAGGATGAGGGGGAACAGGCTGAAGTTGCACCAGGGGTGTTTTAGGTTGGATATTAGGAAGAACTTTTTTACTGAGAGGGTTGTGAGGCATTGGAATGGGCTGCCCAAGGAAGTGGTGGAGTCACCATCCCTGGAGGTCTTTAAAAAACATTTAGATGTAGAGCTTAGTGATATGGTTTAGTGGAGGACTGGTTAATGTTAGGTCAGAGGTTGGACTAGGTGATCTTGAGGTCTCTTCCAACCTAGATGATTCTGTGATTCTGTGATTTGCAAGTTTGTCTGAGATTCTAATGTGTTGAGTTGTCCTTATTATTTGTACTCTTATTTTTGACTGAGAATCCCATTTTTATCAGACGGTGATTTCTGTCTGTCTTGTCTCACAAGTGATGCAGAACCTCTGGAAAAAAAAAAAAAAAAAGTTTACGTAAAAAGATTTTTGTTCAGATTGATTTTGTAGAGTGACTTAATGTCCTTTACTTCTCACTGTGGAAATACTTCATGGGAAAGGATAAGAAATGATGTAATTTAGTTGAACATATCTGTATGAAATGGTGCTATTTGAAAGGGAGTCATAAATGCTAAAACATTTTTTAAAAATGTAGTTAAGTGTTTTGGAGCCAGGTTCTGAGCACAAAAGGTTTTTTCTTTTCTTTTTCTTTCATTGATGCTCTGGAAGTTAGGTAGGTGGGGACGATGTTGTAACATGAATCAGCAGAAGAAATGAGCATTACTAGAGTGAATTGACATTTTAATTTTGGCAACTGGTATAGTTATTTTTTCCAGCGTGTACTTAGCATGTGCTGTGCTATTGTCAGAAAATTCTTTCTAGTATACTGAATGAGATTTGACAAATGATCCTTTATTTCTAATCCACTGGAGATGTGAGAACATTCTTCACAATAAATTTAAAACCTACTGCTTCACTTGACAAACAGCCAAATATTAGGTATTACAAGGTATTTTTATTTATAAAAATAATTTTATTTATAAAAATAATATATATATATATTATATAATGATCTAGAAAAACTGAGCATTGCTTATTTTCTATGGTATATAGTTCTCGTTATTCTAGATTTTTTCCTTACTGCAAACAAACATGGACACGTTTGTGTATGTTAAATATATGGTCTTGAAACAAGCCTCATTTAGATCTGTGTGATTCTATGGTCACATTTTTGTCCTAATTTTGTGTCACATTTATAAAAATATATGTTTTATGATTCACTATGAGCTAATACTTCAAAGAGTTTTTAATTAATAATTTGTAATGTAGCTGTAGGAAAATATGAGGAGTTAAAATTTCAAAATAATTTTTATTTACAGTAGCATTGGATCGGCCCTGTGCTAAATTGGTTTATTGCTTAAGCTCGCAAACAGCACACTGAAATTTTATTGCGAAATAACAAGCTAAATGATTAATGCAGAATAATTTTTTTTTGTGATTATAACTTTTATTTCACTCATACCAAATTGAATATATGTGTGTCTGGGATTATTTTTTACATGGTCCTAAAGGAATCTTTTAATGCAGTGAACCAGGCAACCTTTCAAAGAGATCCTATGCCCACTTTTAAGAGTCTGAACATTCAGCTGTTTGGAAATACCTGCAAATGATCTTCATGTAGAGGTTCTCTTCTTACCTAGATAACTACGATCCAGAAAAATTAATGGGAGATGTATAAATTGTCATTATATTTCATACAGTTACGGAAAAAAATAGTAGTAAGGAGTGTATGTATGTGAGTGTATATATGCATCTATCTATCTGCATTTGCTTTATACTCAGTACTTTAATTTAGAATAAGTTGCTAATAGTATTTTTATAGTCCTGGTTCTACTATGGTATACAGAATCCCCTCTTTTCCCTTTAGCTGGTTTCAATTGGGCACTCTGTGGAGAAAGATTCTGTGAAACACATGTGCAGATGTGTGAGATAGAATAATAGAATCATCTAGATTGGAAAAAGTCTTCAAAATCACCAAGTTCAACCATCAACATAACCTACTGTGTCCCACCAATAAACCATGTCCCTTAGTGCCTTGGTCACACATCTCAAACACATCTAGGGAGGAGGACTCTGACACTTCCTGGTCAGCCTCTTCCAGTGTTTGACTACCCTTCCCGTGAAGAAATTCTTCCTAATATCCATTCTAAACATTCAGTGGAACAACCTAAGGATGCTGCCTTGCATCCTATCACTTGTCACCTGAGAAAAGAGACCAACACCCTCCTTGCTGCAATTTTCTTTCAGGTAGTTGTAGAGAATGAAGAGGTCTCTCCTCAGCCTCCTCCAGACTGAACAACCCCAGTTCTCTCAGTTGCTCCTCTTAAGTGTTTTTTTTTTTTTTTTTTTTTTTTTTCTAATCCCTTCATGAGCTTTGTTGCTCTCCTCTGCACACACTTGAGCATCAACAACCTTCTTGTATTCTTGTAGTGAGGGGCCCAAAACTGAACACAATATTCATGGTGGCTGGGCAGATCTGTATCTTCTCCATTCTCTATAGTCCTAATTGTTGTCATGTAGAGCTCCCCTGCCTTCCCCTCCCCCCCCCTTCCCTTTTTTTTAATGTTTTTGTAGTATGTGATCATGCCACATTCAAATTGAAGAAAATGCATCTCATTCTCTAAACTAAAGTGTCAGAGGATCTACTGAATCAGAGAAGAAATGATTTGTACCAGGACTCTGATTTTTGTAGTCTTTCCTTTTTTTTTTATTTATTTAGCTGGGCAGAAGAGATGGATTTTGTATTGTGACAATAATCACAGCCCTGCTGTGGGACAATTACCATGCAGTAGTTGATGAAGCCCTCCAATAGTTGCTCTTTATTATGGCTGAACAAACTAGTTTAATGAATATTAGTCTCAATTCAGTGAAGTACCAAATTATAATCAAATGAACTAGAACAACAGACAAAAGGTAGTTTCCAAGAAAAAGTGAGAAAAAGAAAAATAAAGAGGGGGTGGGGGGAGGGGAGAGGTAGAGGTGGGGAAGGATGACAGTCTTCTGGGGGAGAAATTGCAATCTCAGTTTAGGAGAGGAAACAAGTGTATATGTTAGCCAAAGGCTCCTGATTACTGAACTAGTATAAAGGTTCAAGCTATTATCTTTTCTTAATTAACATTTAACAACACTTTTTAGCATAATGAGGATCTTGCAAAGTAACCTTTACTCAAAAGGAGGATTAGACAAGAGCAGAGAGAATTAATGTCCCGGTAGAAAACCAGAAAAAATGCCATCACCCTTTTCACCACTTGTGTGTGTTTCGTGCTCATTATACTCTAGCCAAGAACTAAGCTGAATGTCCAAGATGAACATGAGATAACAGTCATAATGCTAGTATACCACCAGCATGGAACTTCATCTTCTGAGTCAGAGGCAGGAGCAACACTGATCATTTCTCACACAGCATCATAAGCTGTTATAATGTGTACTATTACAATGATTTAAACTCTGTATGTTTTTAAAGGACATCATATTTAATATTATCTAACTCAACCATACTTCATGTTATTTTTATGCTCCTTTACAAAACAAGGATGAGGTTTTATTGTTTGCTTTTAAATTACCACCCTGTAGTGTGATGAAGTATCCCAGATGGAATTAGACCTTGACTGTCTGATTGAACACAGTAAGGCAAAGCAGCATTAAGCAAATTCAGAAATGTGTCCAGTCTGAAAGGCCAGGAATGGGCCACACGTCAAATAAATGATCAAATAATTCAAAACAAGACATTCTCTAAGTGTCATCCAACTGTCATTTATTTTTCAAGAATTCATTATTATTACTATTTGTTAAAGTGGATTATTTCAGTGTTAGCACTATAACAGATAACTCCACCCCTCACCCCCCTTTTCTGGAAGACCTTATTTTCCTTTTTTCTCTGTGAATTCTTGGTGACTAAATATATTGGCCTAGACAGAAAAACTTCTGTATCTGTGTCTTTGTTATGCTTGCATGTTCTCCTTAATAACTTTTTAACCTGTTACCTGACTTCAGTTTAATTTAATGCAGGAGCAAAGGTTTGAAAATAATTCTTTTAAGTTTCACGGAAATATGTGCCCAGGAAAGCAACTTTATAAACATAATTGCTGAGGAATTAACTAATCTTATGAAATTAAATCTTTTTAGACACCATGGAATCTCTCTGGGAGATGAAGATCTTACAAATTCTCCAGACACGAAAAAAATAATCATGGAACATGATGGACATCAGGTGATAAAAATGAAATACAGAGACTGAACTGAGTAAATTAAATAGAAGCTAATGAAGAAATGCCTGGAAATAAAAGTCAGAGAGTCAAGCAAAATAAGTAGTTCAAATAGAAATGGAGTACCTATGGAGAAGTCACACAGCTTTTCAAGAAGTCTAAAGACATGGTACAAATGCAAATAAATTCTCTTTGCCTTCTTACTCTGTGGGAAGCAAGAGAGGGAATGAGAACTGGAGAGTTCCCCAATTCTTTTATTGAAGTGGCTGTTCTTTAATAGCATGGGTTAAGAGAATTCACCCCTCTTGCCACAAAAGTGCTGCTGGAGCATTTAAGCAGCACATGGTTTTAATAAAAGAAAGCTCTGCAGATTTCTTACTTTTAAAACTTTGGGGTTATCCATACTGGTTTGAAGAGTCCTGTGATACTTTCAGACTTGACATGAGTCACTACATCAATCCATTCTGAAACTTCAGAAAAATATTTCTCCCCAAATGCCCACTGTTGTTTTTGAGAGCAAGATCTCTGGGAGAAAAATACAAAGCATAATGTATTGCACTGTAGGCAAACAAAAACACAAAAATTCTGGGTGCTCCAATGGGCTTTTAATGTTTGTAATTTTCTGTTCATGCTGTGAGGAAACCAGTAGAAACAGCACTTTTAAAATACGTGAGACAGCTGTTGCTGGGGACTGCAGACGGACTTTCCTAGCTCAAGGCATTCCAAATAATAATTTTTGCAATGTCTTTTAAGATACTCAGACAGAGACACATTACAAAGCACCATGGCATCAACTACAGTCTGTCTCTTATCCAGACTCTTATAAAAGCAATAACAAGGGAAGCTGATTACAGATCCGCATTTAGGTAGTTTTACAGAACTATGCTAGAGTTGCCTGCCCACACTGTATGTGTCTCATAGTTTTTGTCTGTATCAAACCTCACATTATTCTTAAAAAAATAAAGTACATGGATAAATATGAATGTTTTAGAAGCCTTGTTACAATCATAACTAACTTGTTGAATTCCGTTAGCTGGTATCAAGAATAATTTGCATTGAAAATGGATTTTTATTTATTTGTGTAGTTAAGTGAGAGATAAAGTTTTAAATTGTTCTAGGACAGCTGTTTCTATTTTGGCTGTTGTAAATGGGTAATCATGTGGTCTTGTATACACAAACAGGTGGGGCCATTAAATGCTTCCTTCCTCCATTCAAATGCCTCCACTGCTCCACATGAATATAGCCACTAAAAACTGTACAAAGTATTCCTAATGAAACCACAGGGAAACTGCTAGTCCATTTGGGGTTTCAAAATCAATTGCAACATCCTGCCTCAAATAAATTAGGAAGTTTTCAGTCACTGCTAGGCCCAGCTCCTTTCCACAAATTGCCATTGAGGCTGAGGATAGAAGGAAATGCTCCAACACAGGGGGAAGGGGAAAGTCCTAAGAGAGTACGAGATTTCCTGGTAGCTTTACAAACATGTTATGAGATTACTTTTCTATCTGCCCTGTCCTTCCATCTTCCCAAAGTGATGCTAATATGAAGGGCCTGGAACATTTCAGAGTGGGCTCTGGAGAAACCAGACCCAGTGTTTCAGTTTGGCTTCAGGTTTAGTACTCTCCTTAATGAATTAAAATAAATAAATAAATAAATAAAATTTTAAAAAAGATTTTTCTATCAGGGCATGTTGAAGGCAGACATACTGCATAGTACAGGTGCAGATCTGTTTCTGGAGAGTCCAGCTGTTTACTTGTAAATTAACACTAAATTTAAGACAGCTGAATCAATCAGCTTCCATTGACTGAGAATATTATGCCTCAATGCATTTTTCCAACAGCTTTGGAAAACCAGCTACATGGCTAAGCTGGCTAGTTGTTTTTTCAGTGGGAACATTTTATTGTTGCATCAAAGAGGTCTTATTAAAAATATGTTGTCGAACTTAAGTACCCAAAATAACCACACTATGTTAATACTAACCTGATTTATTCATCAGTTAATATAGCACATAAGAGAAATCTCTGGTGCTTGTTAAGTGTATTCATAATCACTGTGGTCAATCCTCTGCATCATGGGACATAACATAATATGCTGAATTACACATTAGGAACACAATAGGAAAAAAATGAGCAGCAGTTTGCATGTTTACTGAACAAAAAATACCCCTCCAAAATGCAAGACAGGCCAGAAAATCCAACTGTATTTAATCAAGTACATCCCCAAAACTAATGTTTACTTTACAAAGGAATTAAGTTAGAAATATGAGAGTGACTTGCATGCTAACACAATGCTGACTCAGTTGAAAGGGAATGGATTAATGAATAAAAGCACTAAGTTGCAGTTGCCTCAGTTTGCAGAAGGTTTTACTCCTTGAATCATGTTTTCTGCAAGTAGCTATTGAAGTATATGTGTATTACAGTGTTTAATTCAAATGCTTATTTTTCTTGCATTTTTACTATGTACTATTTTCCCATTTTTAAATGCTGACATACGATAACAGATTGAACCCCAAATTTAAATATTTGCCTGTATAACCAGAGTGAATCATTCTGCACCTTAATTCAAATTTAATCTTCCTCTGTGTCTCACATAATGTTGGCTTGACAATTAAAATATTAATTCAATTTACTGAGTGATCTTGAAGACCTCATCTGTTGGTGTGTTTATTTAGTGGCAACTTTTTAATCCAAGTCAATAAAAATCAAAGTGTGATGTTGCATAGGAATAAAACTTTTTTAAAGTTATAATGGCATGGTTGACACTAAACATATCACAGAATTAAATCCTCCCCAATTGAATATGTAAGTCATTGAAATAAAACATATATTGAAAATTTTAGTTCTGTCTTGCACATTATACAGAAAACATATGTTTTGTGGCAATGCCTCTTAATATCTAGTGATAGTGGCTAGTCCTGAGGAAGGATTTGGTAGAAAGAAAACAAATTGTAAATTTAATAACTCATATGTCCTCAAGAACTGAAATTGGCAGTAACAAAATAATGAGGATTAGTATTTAAAGATAGGAAACAGGAAAACAGTGAAAGCATGTCTTAAAATAATGGAAACTGTGAGTAAATGAGTATTAAAACCATGTAATAGATACAGAACTCTGAAAGAATCACAGAATGGTATGTATTGGGAGGAACCTTAAAGGTCATTCAATTCCAACCCACCTGCCGTGGGCAGGGAAACCCCACTAGACCTGGTTGCCTAAAGCCAACCTGGCCTTAATTACTTGCAAAGATAGGGCTTTCACAACTTCTCTGGGCATATTTTAATAACTATTTTAATAAATAGTGACAGAGATGTGTATATTCATTTATCATCAAGCTGATAAGTGGATGTGAATCATTTCTATGGGTTGATAGAATGTAGCATTGTGTGGGAACCACTTCCATGAAGAGGAATAAAATATGCCAGTGTTTGTGAACCGTTACTAACCAGACCAGAGCCATACAGTTTCAGACCAGGGTTTCAATTAGACTGATACGAGTTTCCAACAGAGATTACAAACAGAGGTCTGTGTGGGAGTAAGAATAGGGAAAACATATGGTATACTTCCATACTTCCTGTTTGTGTTCTTCTAGCCTCTTATGTTTTCCAGGTTGGTGGGTAGGCCCAAGCCTGGTATGGTTAAACTATCTTCAACAGGTTTCTCTGTAAGTATTTGTTCAGGTTCCACCTGAGCCTTTTCAACTATAAGATCATCTGGCAAGGTCTTTTGTAGTCTAGAATCTATCCAGTGAAGAGAAGTCTTTTTTTTTCTTTTCTTCCTACTTTCATCTGATGGTCAATGTGTAGGAAGGCATAATAACTATATAATAAATATAATATAATATAATATAATATAATATAATATAATATAATATAATATAATATAATATAATATAATATAATATAATATAATATAATATAATATAATATAATATAATATAATAAACTAATAACTTTGTAGACATCTATCATATAACCCAACTCATCTCAATTTTAGACTGAAGAGTCCTAACTTACTTATTCATTGTTAAAATCACAAGGAAACTACACTGGACTTGTGGATTAAAGTGGTTACTTAAAGAAAGAATCATTGATTCTAAATGAACGTACTAGACACCTATCTAACCCGTAAAGCCATGTTCTTTCATTATTGCTGTTTCCTGTCTCTCTGTCTTGTCCTATATTCCTCCTGGTTCAGGAAAGTCTTGCACCTTAACCACCCACTGATGTCAGTGAAAGTTATAATTTAAATTAAAAGTATGTCAGCAGCTGAGTCAGAAAGCAGCCAGGAAATGAAGAGGATAGAAGGCATAAAAAATGAAAGTGGGAAAAAGGAATGAAGGGGAGAGATAGGATAGAATTTGACAGTTCTTTAGTACACTTCAAATTCACATTTGACTAATGTTTACATTTGCCCTGAATTAAATTTTTTCTTACCTAGACTCAGAACATTTAAAATATAGAATCTAGATTAAAAGTAAATACCAATCTGTTTAATGCCACTGAGCTTAAACTCACCATACCTAATTTTTAAAGCAATAATATTAAGAGTGAACTAAGGTGAGAAAAAAAATGTTGGAATCAGGGAATGTCCATGATCTTCAGCCATTAAGCTTATAACCCGTAGAGCCCAGCTGAGGAAGCTGAATAGTGAAACAGAAATAGTAGTATACTCAAATTACCGATGCAGTGATGCAATGATAAATTTTGCATGATAATACAGTGATAAAGTTTACCAGCAATTCTGACTACATCCCAGCTGGAAGACATTCCCTTCATCAGAGCATGCCACATAAAAACTCATTTAAATGTCTATGCATAATTTGCCATCTGAAAGTTTTAACCAGCTGCTTGTATTCTCTTACTTTAGTGATGCAAAGAGATTTTCTTCAGCTTTTTGATAAAGTTCAGAAGGGAAATTACGTCTGTTTTCCCCTTCTGATGTTGTAATTATGATAGTGTGAAAATGGTCATTGAAGCTTTCATTCAGAATACCCTCAGACATCTTAAAGAACAGTTCTTTAAGGATGGTTTAATTCTATCAGATGTGTTACTTTAGACCCTTAGCCTTCCAATTCACAAGCAATCAGGATGTCCTTTTAACCACTGTATAAAACCAGTCATTCACTCTGCAGTCCAATTAATTGTTTGGGGGACTTGCACAGGTATGCTTTTTATTTTATTTTATTTTATTTTATTTTATTTTATTTTATTTTATTTTATTTTATTTTATTTTATTTTATTTTATTTTATTTTATTTTATTTTATTTTATTATTTATTATTTTATTTATTTTATTTTATTTTACTGTAGAGTTAAAAAAAGAGTCATTTTGAAAGAATATTCACGAAAATGAAAGTGCAATATTGATTATAACTTCAGTGAGTTTGTAATTGGCTGATTTTGGCAGTCTCGAGCTATGCAGCCTTCACCTGAATTACTTTCCTCTGTGCCCTAGGCTCTTTATTTCAGAGGCAGTGATGGAAGCCCAAGAAATGCTAGAGCTGCGAAAAAAAATATGTACTGGGGCTATGCATTGGTTTAGATTAGGGCAGAGTACAAGGGAATATTTTTCTCCTGTTCCATGGCCACCTAGAGTTTTAATATTTATATTATGCTTCAGCATGTAAATTAACATGTAAAAATGGGTTACTTTCCTACAGTGCTCCATCAAGAGTTGAAGTCTTGCCCCTGCAAAATACTCTGTGATCTGATTACTTTTAGGCCATAGATCATATCCTGCCACCATCTGACAAATATGTTTTATAATGAATATATCAATAGAACACAGCATTTAGGTATGACATTTTACCAGAGAGTCTGAAAGTGTCGTGCAGAAAGAAACTCGTCAAGTCTCCTAATTTGTGTGATCTGGGTGAATATTTTGCCCACACTGGGAGAGAAATGTGTGGTAGTTGCACTGCTAATGTATAGCAAACCATAATAAAGATTTCTAAATACCATTCTCCTTAGATCCAAGTAAATGGCTCTTTTTCTGGCTTTTAATGAGATTACATGACATACTCAATGCCTTGTGGCACAGAGCTGGATTATCATCGTCATATAAACAGTTTATTTTAAAAATACAGTTTATAAGTCAGTCCTTCAAAGTTTACAAGCATAGATGTTCTTTACAGTATGCAAAATATAACTTTGAATATACTCTAACATTTCACAGAATCACAGAATTACAGAATTGTCTAGGTTGGAAGAGACCTCAAGATCATCGAGCCCAACCTCTGACTAAACCATATCCGTAAGCTTTACATCTAAACGTCTTTTAAAGACTTCCAGGGATTTTCTCTGGGAGTAGTGCTTATTTATTATTATTATTATTATTATTATTATTATTATTATTATTATTATTATTATTATTATTATTATTTATCTTATATCTTAATTTTGCTCTGCAGCCTCAGTTATTTTATTCAAGACAAAAATTTAGGGAAAAAAAAAGCTTTTATATTTACCTTTTCCTTCCTTCCTTCCTTCCTTCCTTCCTTCCTTCCTTCCTTCCTTCCTTCCTTCCTTCCTTCCTTCCTTCCTTCCTTCCTTCCTTCCTTCCTTCCATAAAGCACTTGACTTCTTAACATTTTCTCATTTCCTGTAAATTATTTTATAAATAATTATAAAAAAAGAGAACTTTCTTACAAAACACTGAGTTCAAATATATGAGCACTGTGATTCAGTCAAGCTTGAATGAACAAAAACTCTCAGATCACAACTCTAATTCTTAATCTTTTGCAGGAAATGACCTAAGCATCCTGACACATCCAAATTTAAAATCAAAATACATTATTTGGGTATAATTCCACTATCCCTGCAGACAACATACAGGCATGTGTTGATATCAATGACTGATATGGAAACCTCTGTGTTTGCACTTTCTCCATTGTCATAAATACTTCTTTAGGAATACATTAAACTAAGAACCAAGAATGGGACCTTTTCTAAAACTAGACAATTGTTTTGTGAAGCATTATATACAAATGAATGTAAGATTCTATTACAATTATTTAGAAATCAGTTATTATTTACGCTTGCTTATAGCTGAAGATCACATATATTTTCATGTCTATATGTACAAATAGTACCTGAGAGAATATTTCCTGAGGGAGTTCACCAGTCAGTTATTTTGGAAATCCCTAAGCAATTGCTTGCTTCTTTATCTGTGCTTAATTGCTTCCAAATACATACCTTTATGCATTTCACTAGAACTCATGCATTTGACATGTTCTTAATATATCCAACTGGAAAAAAAAAAAAAGTGCAAAACCAAAATAGATATATAGGAGAGTAGAAGGGATGGAGGTTGATATAAGCATTTATTTTACATGAAACAGTGCTTGTAGTTACAGGAAATTACACCATATATATTATCTAATTATGCAAAAGCTACTTTAGTAATAGACAAAAGTTATATTTTTATGTCTTTCTTGGAGCAATGGAGAACTTGCATTGGTCCACCTTTTCCTTTTTCTACCACTATAGAGCTCCAGCATATATGTACACTTACATTGTCAAGCTGGCTTGGGATTTAGACTCACGCTGTAGTTCAAACACTGCTGATTGCATACACAATATATATCTTGGAGCAAGCCAGCTAGATCATCAACCTGTGAATCTCAAACAGGAGGGAGAATAATGTGTGAAACAATCTGGGCTCTGGGCATGATTTCAAAGCCACACTGTTATCAGCTCGAGCCCTCTCTCGGATAAAATTACAAAGATATAAGATAAAGTCCTATGTCTGTGAGTTGTCAGCACATCAGATTTCATTCTTGTGGGATTCTGCTCTCAGTCCATCAGGGGACTGAGAGAAAGCTTTTTCTTGTCATATGTTTAATATCATTTCCTGAATGATTTCTCACATTCCTCAGGACTATCAGAAATGTGATATTACATAGTGTAGGAAAACCTCTCAGGTGCCTTGGCTGCTTGTGAAGCTATGCTGATTGCTGGATCTGGTGTTAGGGAGAAATTTTCTCTCTGATGAGATTGGCAAGGCTCCCAAACAGACTGGTATTATCTCTGGTTTCCTCTGCCTCACTTACCTAATCAATTCTCTACAAAATACTGCACAGTTCTCTGATGATGCAAAAACTTTGATCTCTCCTATTCTTTCCTATTCTCTACCATACAGAATGAAATCATTCTGATGTACTGAAGGCCCTTAATTCCTGAGTTGTATGAACCATTCAAAATACCAGTTGCATCTTATCTATAACATGGATTTCAATGGAACCAGAGACAGTATGAATTCTCTTCAACTAGGAATTTTATCTTAATACATAGGGAAATGAAGTGTTATTCACAGGAACAAGTATGTATATGTATATATATATATATATCTGTATATATACAAAGTAATCCAAATGTAGATGTCTGAACAGTCTTTTGGGAAGAAGAAGACTTAAATACACAGTCATGGGAATGTTCTGTTTTTCATCAGCTTACAAAACTGTTCTTTTCTGCAGAGTCTGAATCTCTACATCTGGAGCTCTATGGATAAGAATGCAATTAGTGCTCTCAGTTTGTGCTTTTCTCTATGGACATCAATCTTGATCTGACCCAGAAGACTTGTTCTAATTCAAGTTCTTCAATATCAGCACTGTTAGAGTCATCCGGGAAACTGGACACACATAAACCTCTCAGGAATACCTTTAATCTTCCTCTAAAGAACAAGGTGATATAATACAAGGAAGATACAGACTTAATGGAGCACAGTGCCACAAAGATCAAGGTTCTGGAGCATTTTCATATGAAGTGAGTTCAAGATTTGGGACTCCAGCCTGGTGAAAGCTTGGAGTGGGTGGTGGCAGACCTTATCAATATGTAAATCCAATTCATATAGAATTTCATCCCAATATGACAGGAGGGAATGAAGATACTCATCTCAGTAATGGTCACTAACAGGAAAAGAGGCAATGGATACAAACTAAAATGTGAAATTCCGTCTGAACACAAGAAAATTCTCTCTTACTGTAAAAGTAGTCAAACACTGGAAAAGGTTGCCTAGAAAGGTTGTTGGATTCTTAAGCAGGGGGTTGACAAGATGCTCTCAAGATGTCAGTAATTTCCTACTAGAAAGGTCTAATTTTCTTCATCAGTTTCTTGTTTTTGTAGCCACAAGGAAACTCTAAGAAGATACCTTTAACGTTTCTAATTGAATATACAACATTCTTTTATATTTTCATGGTTGACCATTTCATCAGTGACAGAAAGTATTTGTGATTTGATTTCTTCTTTGCCATTTCCCTCCATCTGTATTTTGTTTGATCTTTTATTTTTTTAAAAAGATCATCTTGTTGTGTGTGATTTTTTTTTTCCAACAATCTATTGTTGTCTTGCACATTCAAGACTACATCGAAGTATTTAACTTTTCTTCAACTGAACATTCTTTGCCCATTTTTATTTGCTTTCAAACCTTATCTTAAAGTCAGAACTTTATTTGTTGATAATTTCTTTTTAGTTTTAACATAGAATTTACTTTATGATAAATATCACATTTGTCATTTTGTCATGTAGGCCAGCTATATTCTTCTGTTTCATTATTTTTGTCACTGTGTTTGTTTAAGGCATCGTTCTTTTTAGATGTCTGACAGACTGATTCAGAGAGTAATAATTTAACAAATCAATTAATTCTGTGTCTCATTGAAAGAAAGCCTTAAGCAATTTCCATTTAATATTTAGAAGGTTCAACCCTTATGTTGAACCTTCTAAATATGTATTTAGATTGGATTGACATATTGATTAGGCCTGCCAAGTATGTTTATATTCTTATTTGTACCGTGTAAAACTCTATTCTTTGAATAAGACACAACCCACCAAAATTTAGGCTTAAGTAAACCCAATTATTTAAAATAATTGAATAGTAAGAAGCTCCTTGGGTTATCTACTAAGGAATTTAAAAGAAAAATAAAGGATATCACTTTAAGCTGATAAACTTAAACATTTATTAATGAAATTCGTCAATATTTTTTAATTGTGATTTTATAAAACCCTTTATATACAAGATTATATAGATTTATTCCCATTGCTGAAAAAAACAAACAAACAAACAAAAAACAAAACAAAACATAAAAAAAATCATTAAAATTTTAGCATTTTTCAGTGATTTTCTTCCATGCTTTTGAATGCACATATCCTGTATGTCAGATCACCACATTGCTTAAAACAAAACAAAACAAAACAAAAATAACAAAACAAAACCACTAAAACCACTATTCAATCTACTATGAGTTTGTTTTCTGCCACAGTAAATGAACTAAAAGACACACTGGTTTTGCAATTCTTTTCTTCTTGAAGTAGACTAAAATCATTGACACACTGTATTTTCATGACAGACTATAGGGCATTAGGTTACTTTGTCTTTTATTTTAATTAAAGATGTAACTTTTTTTTTCTTTTAGATTTAGTACATTACATAAAATAGCATATTATTTTTTAAATTATTGAACATCTCATCCAAGTTCTTCACTATTTGTTCTTTCATCACTGCTAGTCAGCACTGAAGTGTTTTCAAATTAAGACATACCCTCTTTCCACTCATGTTAAACTTCAGGAAAAGCCAAGAGGAAACCTTTCCCTGCCTTCTTCCTCCATAGACTACCTCAGCCCAGAGCACTAATAAGGTATATCTCCTCTGTATCCCCAGTTTTAACCTGGAATAATTATTCAGTAGAAGATTTAAAAGTCTTAATAAAATGGATGTATTCTTAAAAGCATAGTCACTGAATCTTCCTGAATTTTACAGTCACGGTTCCCAACACAGTTTTTCTTGGCTGTGTAGAATGCCACTGCTGTTCTTCATTCCTATTCCTCTTCGGAAGAAATGGGAATAGGACTGATTCCCCTTTGCTCCAGGCTGTTTATGTGCCTACAATATCTATATATGACCATTTTTTTGCTCTTGTTATTGCCGCATTGGGTTCTTATTCAATCATTTGTTTCTAATAGTTTGTAAAAGGTGTTATACATTCTGACAGAGTGTATCTTAAATATGAAATAAATATAAAAGGGAAAAGTGATGAATTACATAAAATAATCCATTGCACAAAACAATCCATTGCACAAGAAAGTTGAATGGCTTGGTAAAATGGCAAGAAATGCCTTTGAGCTCATATTTTAAAGTCTCTGCTCAGGCTACATGTAGTTTTATACCAGTAAAACTGTTTGAGATATGATCTTAGACAAGCATGAAACTTAGTTCAAATTCAGTCATTTCTGGGTAAAAATGTTTATCTGTAGGTTATAAAACGTGTATATCATGCATTTATTTATCCATTTTACACAAGCAGTTCCTCTGGATCTCAGGCATAAACACATGTACTACTATTTGTACAGTAATGGTATATAATGCCTTATCTGTATATGCCAAGCTACCTAAAAAAACTAATTTTCTGTGACTAGAAAGTTCCTTATTGCATAGAGTTTATTCCAAGCCTGTGTTGTTCTCTCATTTCCAAAGTGATAGTAATTAATTTTAAAATTAATTTGTATGAAAATATTTGCATCATAATAAATGATAAACCTTTAAGAGTTGCAATTTTCATTTTTCTCCTCCTTTTTGCCCTCCCCTCATCATGCTTGAGCAAAAATTTGGCTAAATATTAGGACAATGAAAAATTTATTTTAATTTCCAGAGAAATGTAAGGGTTTTTGTAGTTATTAATTATTGATAAATTTTGAATATAGCTGAGAACTTTAATTTCATAGGCAAAAATTGAGAGTGAATGCTTTATGGAAAATTCATAGCAGGTTTAACTATGCATAAATAGTTTCAGCTGGATTGCCAGTTGGCTGTAGTTGATGGTGTAATGGACATCTGATGTACTTAGCATATTGTCTGAAATAAACTTGAGTTTTTATGACTTAGAAGGAAACTTCCATAATTTTCTCAGTATACAACCTTTAGATTAAAGCCCTTATACTTAACAAATCATGAATGAAGCTTCTTTGTCAAAAAGGCCATTATATTATCATAGTGAGAATAAAGGTGGGAAGGGAATGAGAAGAGAGAGAGAAGTGGGGAAACTCATGGTCTGATTGTCAGGACCTTTGATGCCTGCAGCTCCCACTGATTTTAGCAGAACCTGCACATACTTTATATTTCAAAAAAAATCATGCTATTCATCCATTAAAGGCAAAAAGACACCAGGCACTGAAAATGCATTTACTCTCCAATTTTGCCTATACTAATCAAAATGACCTTTCAAAGCAGAGCAGAAGGGTCAGGCTTATCACTTTTGCAGGCTTGAGTAAAAATTTCCTATTTAACAGGAAAATTTGCTGAAAAATGCTGTTGTAAGAATTATGTCAATTCATCTTCATATACAGAGTATACAGGGCTTGATTGGAAACAATATCTGAAGACAGCAGCTCATCACCCATTACATTTGTTGAAGCAAGACTCCTAGAACATGTTCATTCATTGCTTTCTTCCAAAATGTATTTGGGAAAGAAATAACTCATTTTTCATACATTAAATGAGTTTTGCAATAAAGAAAAAAAGTTCTCATGGCTAAATGCCAGAAGGTAAAAGGCAAGTGTGGCAATATTTCCCGCTTTTCCTTGCAAGGGGTCATTTTCTCTTTAAGGTCTTATGCCTCTTGGAATTTTAATGAAGAAAGCAATTTAAAATTAATGGTATATGAAACCCAAGAATCTGTGCAGCATTAAGGCAGCACCACTATGAAGAGATAATGTAGGCGGGGACAATTCTATCACATTCTCTTTTGGATTAAAAATCACATTATTTGTGCATATCTCCAGAAACTCATGTTCCTGAACAGTGGATTACAACTCAAATTGTGAAAAAAAAAAAGGATCCTGAAATAAAAAGCAGACACCAGAAATGAGAAACCATAGAAGTTCACTTGATTATTTCTGATATCTGAAACATATGCACACCATCACCTAAAAGTAAATATTAATTTCTTATCTTCCTCAGTATAACTCTGCTGTTCTAAAATACTTCTATGTATTTCCTGAACTTCAAGGGGGCCTGTGACTTTCAAGGAGAAATTATTAAAAAAACCATGATCACCATAAATGTTATGTGGCTGAAGTGCTATCCTTTTCATAAACTTCTTCCTACAGGGCTTGACTTAGGGCGGAGCAAAGGCTCACAGGATGTCACATTTTTGTGGTCATGAGGAGAGTAGATTGGGACAGCTTGGTGTCTGCTCCCACTCATCATGCAACTGGTATGTCTACAGAACTGTACTTTTTTCTTCCAGCACAGGCTACTGGTCATAGGCTTACACTGAAATCTCATTTCCAGATAACTTGTTTACCAGAAACACCATTTGTGCAGCATATTGCTAATTTGATCTGATCTATAACAAGATCAAAACACAGCCATGCAAGAGTTATGGGGGCAGCAGGCAGCTAGGCCTCTCCTTTAGAACACTTTTAAGATAAAAAACAGCACATGCTAAAAAGATACAGATAATTACCATTTTGAATCCTGCATCCGAACTTAGATGTACCACTTGTGGTCTGTCATGCTGGCTGCTGGGGGAATTCGAAAGGATATATCCTTTTACACAGGTTTAATAAAATATTTTCCATGAACTGAATGCCATCTGGTTTTGTTAGCCATAACCCTTCTAGAATAAAGAAAAGCTTTGCCTTTCATTTTACTGACTACTCTCACCCTATAAGTATGATAAGGCGAAGTTATCCTTCTGCATGGAAAAAGAATGGAGAGAATGGTTATTGTCTGGATTCTTCAAGAAAGTGGGGAAAAAACAAAACAAAACAAAACAAAACAATCTGTCATCAAGAAGATGGAAGATGTACATTAAAGATCTACATTAGATATTATGAAAAGGTTTCATGCAATCATAGAATCACAGAATGGCTTGGGTTGGAAGGGACCTTAAAGACCATCCAGTTCCAACCTCCCCGCCTGGCTTCCCACAAGACCAGGTTGCCCAAAGGCCCATCCAACCTGGCTTTGAACACTTCCACGGATGGGGCATCCACAGCTTCACTGAGCAACCTGTCCCAGGGCCTCATCACCTTCTTTACTTTAAATTAACTACTCCTTGTCCTATCACTATACTCCCTGACAAAGAATTCCTCCCCATCTTTCCTGTAGGTCCCCTTGTAGGCTGCTATAAACTCTCTCCAGAGCCTTCTTTTCTCCAGGCTGTACAACCCCAGCGCCCTCAGCCTGTCTTCATAGGAGAGGTGCTCCAGCCCCTTGATCATCTTTGTGGCCCTCCTCTGGACTCATTCTAATACATCCATGCTAGGGGCCCCAGAGCTGAATGCAGTGCTTCAGGTGGGGCTTTGAGAGCAGAGCAGAGGGGGAGAATCACCTCCCTTGACCTGCTGGCCACTCTTCTGATGATGCAACCCAGTTTTTCTTTCTGGGCTTCAAGAAAGAAAATTGCTGTCTCATTTTGAGCTTCTATCTGTAAAGTCTGTGAAACATTATGGAAGTCTTTTAGAGAAGCTATGGGATTTCTTTGATGTAGGATTTCCAGAGCAGGTTGGCTAAAATCTTAGTTATACTGAGCTTAATTATACTCATTTCTCCTTTATGTAGGGACACAGGAAGGGAAATTGGCTCAGTGATTTCTCATGTTCTACATTTCTATGATT
Source organism: Anas acuta (assembly GCF_963932015.1). Taxonomy (NCBI): domain Eukaryota; kingdom Metazoa; phylum Chordata; class Aves; order Anseriformes; family Anatidae; genus Anas; species Anas acuta. Next base: position 65,821,985 of record NC_088981.1, read on the forward strand.
CTTTGATCCTCTTTTCTCAAAAAAAAAAAATGTTTTGCAATGCATGAAAGAAAGCAAGCCAACACTCAGAAGACATCCATGCGAGGGAAGTGATTAATATAGTCATAAAATTAAACTGCATCTCTTACAGACAAGCTTACAGTCATGCTGAATCTCAGACTGAAACCCTAGAAGAGGACGATAGATATTATTTTCTTAATTTCCATAACTCTTTATTACCATTTTGGGACAATACTTTTCTGGTGAAGAAATCACAGATCGATGGGATTTTCTCTTTCTGACATAAATTGCAGCAAAGTATTAAAAGATTAGTGAAAGTGATAAAAGAAAAAAAAAAAAAAGAAGCAAACAACTAGAGAGAAACAATTATTTAAATATGAGCTTTTATGTCTGGATGTTTCTCAGAAGTTTTTACCTCTTTTAATGTGTTCCCAAGAACAAAATACTGTTACTTAATTTGTGAAATTAAAGCTAAATGAAATAGTATCCTTAGAATATTGGGTGACACTTAGGTGAATTCCCCCCCCCCTCTCCCCAGCCCAATAAATAAATAAATAAATAAATAAATAAATAAATAAAATTTACATATCTTCTTTGGAACCAAACTTGTAATTCCTGAACTGGGAGAAAACAGATCACAGAATCACAGAATCACAGAATTTCTAGGTTGAAAGAGACCTCAAGATCATCGAGTCCAACCTCTGACCTCACACTAACAGTCCCCACTAAACCATATCCCTAGGCTCTACATCTAAACGTCTTTTAAAGACTTCCAGGGATGGTGACTCCAGCACTTCCCTGGGCAGCCTGTTCCAGTGTCTAACAACCCTTTCGGTAAAGAAGTTCTTCCTAACATCCAGCCTAAAACTCCCTTGGCGCAACTTAAGCCCATTCCCCCTCGTTCTGTCACCAGGCACGTGGGAGAATAGACCAACACCCACCTCGCTACAGCCTCCTTTAAGGTATCTGTAAAGAGCAATAAGGTCACCCCTGAGCCTCCTCTTCTCCAGGCTGAACAAGCCCAGCTCCTTCAGCCGCTCCTCGCAGGACTCATTCTCCAGGCCCCTCACCAGCTTCGTCGCCCTTCTCTGGACCCGCTCAAGCACCTCGATGTTCTTCTTGTAGCGAGGGGCCCAAAACTGAACACAGTACTCGAGGTGTGGCCTCACCAGAGCTGAGTACAAATTTACCACAGCATCTTATTGGGACAAATACTTGGATATAATCTAACAAAAATCACTGTGTTCTGAAGACAAAGTAGTGACATAAAGCTATTTACACAGCAATATCTAACTTTATATGAAATAAAAGCATACGCTAAATGTTTTATTTGCTATGATATCTGTGATTCCCTAGAAGTGTAGAAACCCACTGGAGGGGGAAAAAAAAAAAGAGAGAGAGATTTGTCTTTATATTCTTGGGTTTTTACCTCTTCATTTATCTTGTTGTTTTTTGAAAATCCGACTCTAAAAATTGTCTTTATTTTCTCTGAGGATCATAGTTTCCTGCAGCAATTCTGAACAGTATACAGAGCTATTCTTTTTGTCAGACTTGATGAATACAGGCTGAATTTTGTAGCAACTAGTTTCATAAGATGAACTTCGTAAACAAAAATATCTTAGCAGTGCAGATGACAGCCCAAAGTGACAATGAGATAATCTGGATTGAAGAGAACCCACTAACATTTAACAAATTGCATTTAAATAAATTTAAATTGCATTTAAAATTCTAAATCAGCTTTCCATAGCATTTCTAGGAATTCTGATTGGAAGGAAGAAAGAAAAAAAAAAAGAAGATGGTCCATCCATGGCTGTAAGGTATTTTTAAATTTTTAAAGTCCCAGATGGCTCTTTTGGGAGTGATAGCATTGTTCTTAAACCTAATTTTAGCCTTTCCTCCTTACTACCCAGTTCTCTGCAAGGAGTAAAGTAGCTCTCCTGAGCACTTCACCCCGTATGAAGTCTTGACCAGTGGTCAAGATGCATCCCAGCAGAGACACCATGCTCTCTCCTCTCAGAATACCAGGAGCCACAGTGATGCACTTGAACTAGATACCCAATTTTAAGATGGTTAAAGTAAAATTATATTAATTCAGTCCTCAGTGACCTTAGTCCTGGACTAAATAACTTGCTATAACAGTCCTACAAAGGCTTATTTAGACAGAAAGTGTTTTATAAATAGTAACCAAAATAAAGTACCTGTCTCTAATGTCTCAAAGATACATAACCTGCTGTAACCAGTTTTGTAGACTTCTTGAACAAAGGTAAACAGTCTTTTTTTAAAAACAAAACAAAACAAAACAAACAAACAAACAAAAAAAAAACAACAACAACAAAAAAAACTTTGCTTAAATAACCTCAGGAGAGATGGATTCTGGTGCTATTCATATATGGTGAAGGTCCATGAAAAAGTAGAATTACTTCAAATGATATATATTCAATGACATGTTAATCTATTCAGGCTGATTGTTCTGGTCAGGAATTATGGCTTTTGGAAAGCACTTTTGGAACAAGTTCACATTTAAAAAAAAAATAAATGATAATCTAAATACAGGAGGAGATGGGAATTAAGGTCTCAGTGTGAGGTGAAATGTGGTCACAGGTAGAAAATCATGCATGAAGAATGAATGGTCTGGACGGTGGCAGAGGGTGACACAACCCAAGAGCTGTGAAAATGCATAAGGAGTATGAGTTATTAAATAAGAAGGAGTAGGGGAAGAGGACAGAGAGGAGAACTAAGAAGAAATGCAGCTGAAAGAAGAGAAATGTCAGGGAGATGACGTGCAAGGAAGGGGAGAAAAATAAACACAAATCTTTATTGTATATAACAGTATTGAGGAAAGCAGGTGCCAGAGAATAAGTGGAGTAGCCAAAACATAAAAGGCAGGAAAGGTGGATTTATTTATTTATTTATTTATTTTCTCCCTGCAACAGCAATGGGCTGCACTTGGTGGTCTGTGACACGTCTCTGCATCTCTCTGACTCGATGGGCAGATGTAGCAAAGCTCAGGTCCCTTGGGTCCTCTGGAGTAATCATCAAAACTTTTGCCTTCACGAGGCTTAGACTTCCACTCTTTTCATTGTTTTACATCTCCATATTTTATTTTTCATGCAATGTCTTCTCTCCACAGTGTCTAAAGCATGCCTTAGTGGTTTATAACTGGTGGCTGCCTTGGTTACAGCTCATGAGTCCAGGTTTCCAACACAGCCTCTAATTCAGGGGCCATCATTTTTTCACCACCTGAGGCCTATCTTTGTAAATACATTAAAATACAAAATAAATAATCTTCAACCCATAATTTACTGTTATTGCTATTGTTTTGGGCAAAGCAGGCCTAATAATTAGCATTGACAGAAGGTAGAATCAGAAAGGCAGATTTTGTTTATAAGCACAGGAGAAATACTTATCTGAATAGAAATTGGATGCAGAACATAAACAAAGTAATTAATTGAAAATTAAAAACAAATGACTATTTTACCTAAGAAATGGGAATTCAAAGTAAAAAAATATTTTTTTCTGTTAGGATTTCTTGAGGGTTTCTCTCAGATTGTTCACAATCAAGTACGTTTTGTATATTGGAATGGTAGCTCAGAAGAAAACAGATGAGTATTTCTTTTGATCTTTGATTTCACTCAGATACACTATAATCATTTTAAACAAATAATTATGTAATAAGTGATTATCTACATGATTGTTTTGTATACATTGTATGTAAAAACTTTATAAGCATTTTACCTTAAGTTTCTTAGTCTGGAGAAAAGGTTAAACTCACTACAACAAACAGTGTGGTGGTAAAATCATTAATATTTATGATTTGAGAGATCTGGCTAGGAAGTTTGCCCTAAATAAGAGAACATTGCTTTCAACGGCAGGCTGGCAGACAGTGATTGTTTCCAACCCCCACTTCTGAGCTTTTTTGTTTTGTTTTGTTTCATGAAGCAGCATATAGGCTGGGTCTCCCCAGTCACTGGGCAGTGAGGGAGATGCTGTGTGAATGTGCTCTCTCTATTTTCAGAGTTCATAAAGCTATTGTCTGTCCTGCCCAAAATTGTACTTGCATTAGTATGCACTTGGAGTCCTCCAGATCTCCAACAGCAAGTTCTTCCTAACTTTTTCTTAGTTTAAATTCCCTACAAAGGATCTTACAGTATTCTTACAATGATGTTTTGAATTTTTCTCTTCATTTCTTCTTTTCCTGTTTTTGCCTTTGGGGAAGAAAAAAAAAAAAAAAAAAAAAAAAAAAAAAGTAGATGAAAATATAAACTAAATAAAAACTAAGATATCTGCATTAATAAGTTTGCAGCTGTAGGTCATCTATTCCTGTGACTTTAGGTATGTAAAACCAAAATATACAGGCTACTCTGGTTGTCTGCCTTCCGTTCTATTCTCAGTGGTGCTTCTAGAGGGCAAGTGTAAACAGGTGTTTAAGATGGATAAGTTGAATTCAGTTCTGGAGAATATTTTTCTTACCTTTGGATTTAGAAGGGAGATAGCTTGTCAGCTATCTCAAACTTCTACAAAATACAAAAGGTTTATTCAATAGTTTAGTGAGGAAGTACTGGTTGTTTGCACATTCTTTCTGGGCTGGGGCTGGGAATCACTAAAACATTTACAACTAGCTCTAATAAACCAAGTGGGTGGCTGTTTTTTGTTGTTGTTGTTGTTTCTATATGCATCCTGTCTAAGAAAGTTTCTCTCAGTGTCATAAGATTTCTTAGTAACGTATGGGGAATTATACAAATATTCAGTTCAGGCATAGGAAAGCATAATTGTCAGCAGTAATGAGGAGGGCTGTGACAAATTCAGCAACAAATGCTGACTAGAATAGTGGAGAGTATGCTGGATGCTCACACACACGCAGACACACATACCGCAGACAAGCTCATCTCTGTGACAAGACAATCACTTGCATCGAAGCAATTCCAGAGCCTGGACTTGCCAGCATTAGAGGCTTACTTTTCCATTAGGATCAGGGTATGCTTTGTAGAAGAGTTTCTTCATTGTGTCAGAGCAGTTTCTATCAACATTAAGAGGTGAAGTTTTTAAAGTTCTGAGGCTCTGCAAAGTGTTTTATAGTCAGGGCAGGTATCACAGTAGCTCGCAACAATGCAGCAAAGGATCTAATTTCAAAGCCGTATCTTATGGACTCCCCTTTTAGGATTACAGTGCAAAAGAGTAACTACTGACATTACACAGCCTGTCTGTCTTTGGGGGATGAAAGCAGCTTTTTCACATCAGGTAGTGATGAGCTTGCATCAGAATTTTCCTGTTGCCTATTGTTCATTAGCTTGTACGGTGCTTCTCTCAGCAGGAAAAGATCAGCATCTTTACAATTTCAGATGGGTACTGCTAAAATTGGGCAGCACTGCTTTCTCACAATAATCACTGATTCCCACCTGATCTGCCAGATACGTGCAAAGCACTAGTTTTCAAGTACAAAGCATATAGTCCACGTTTAGTTTTTGATGCTATGTATACTTATGCATATATAACAATGAATGAGCATGCTTCAAGTCCTAACTTTGACACCTTGAGGAACATACAGTATCTTGCACAGGTAGAAAAAAGTATTTTTTTTTTTCTGACACATTTACTGGTCACTCATGCTTAAGAAAATTAACTTGAGCCTGAAGAGATTCTGCAAAGCAATATTAAATAGCTAAGAGAATGGAGAGATTAATTTAGCAGAGGAGACAAGGAAAGATTGATCTAGCCTAGCAAAAATAAAACCAAGTATGGAAACAGATATGAAAAATATATTTTTATGTAGAACCACTACAGAAGGAGAAGAATCAATTTCTCATTAATATGAAAACAAAAGGTAATAAACTTCAAAAATGTAGAAACTGGAAATTAGAAAAAGAATTCTCTAGTTACAAATAAACATGGAAAAGAGAAGGGGAGGTAAATGAGGAAGCATCAAAGGGGGAAAGGAGGATAAGTTAAAAAACTGCAAAAAAAATAAATAGTCTTTTTTTTTTTATTTATTTTTTTTCGTGACTCAAAACATCTAGTGAAGTTTGAAATGGCTTTGACCTAGGGAAAAAAATAATCTAACAGATCCAGAAATTGAGTGTAGATAACACTGAGCCAAGGAAGGAATTATTGCTTGGTGACCTAACAAAAACTAAGGAAGGTTATGTTAGTTTTTGTCTTCAAGAAATTCAAAGAGTAAGAGCAATTCAAATTAATGAGGAGAATGATTTCTGTATGTATCAGTCAAAGAACTGCAGTGTATCATTTTATTTTATGGATTCCTTTCGATGCTCTGCCCATCTGGGAGATGAGGCTTTGTGGAAGATGGAGAGATGTCTCATCCATAAACTGGGAAACCATGGATAAGTACAACATCAGTGGAAGTATGCATTTATTCTTCTAAAATAATAACGAATAATCCTATTTAACTTTGAGATGCTTTAGAAAGTAAACTTAGCAAATTGCAGCAGAGAAGATATTATCAAGTGAGTAGGACTTATGCTGTTCATTGTTCCATGAGAACTCAACTGGCACAGGCACTAAAGCATTTTCCTGTGATAAGAGCAAAGCCACAGAAAAACCTTCCCTCATCCCTGTTCTCCACCTTGCCAGCTCTGCTCTTTTCCCTTGCTAATCAATTCCTTAAGCAAATTGCATCCTGACTGTAATGCCATAATGCCTGAGCTACACAGAATTTTCTTCCAAATTAAAGAAATAGTCAAAAGTCTAAGACCCACACACTTGTTTTTCTTTTTAATTCCAAGTTAGTTTAGTGTATTATATAATCTAAGTTAAAGTGACTCTATCAGGATTTCCCACACAGCTTTGTTTTTATTGCAGAATCATTTAAAAACCAACACATATTATCCATTACTGCTGACTGCTTAACAGAGAAGGAGTTTCAAATAGACCTCCAAAAATCCAGTGAAAAGGATCTGTTTGTCAGATCAGATCAGAAGTGCTACATTACTAAATATTCCATAATGAGTTTATTAATTATGAAAATCATGCATAATATTAAGGACAAAAATTTGGAGAACAGTCAACAAATTACATTTAATGACTGTTCTGAAGTTTCTCTCCTACACATCCAACCTAATTAAAAGCTAGAAATATAAGAGCAGAATAGTAATAATATCGGTTTAGGACTCTGCTAGTGAAACGAAGGGGTCTATCTTGCCTAACCTTCAGATATTAAACTAGTGACAGCCTTTCAAAGAAATGACGGTAAGCCTTCAAGTGAGTAAGACAATGCTAGAATAAAAGTTCAATGTGCCCCAAAGGACCCTGACAGTATATGATGGCTGGAGGCCTAAAATCTAATGAAAGATAAACTCTCAACAGAATGACTGTCAAAAAAGTAAAAGGTAAAAATAAAAAGCCAAGGCAGTTTCTTGTTTCCAGTGGATTATGGAGAGCCACTAAAACAACTTTCACTCTTCATAATGTATTCCACAGTTAGATCAAAGGTCATTGTTTAACCACCATGTGCATCACAGTATATTCCATTCTGAATTTGGAAGATCACAACTGTGTCTCGGGATTTTTTGTGTTATACGCCACTTGGTACATTTAAGTTGGTTCACCTAAATGATCCACCTAGTTCCTGTTTTTCACTTGCTGTGAAAATCAACAAACAAGATCCTACTAAACAGTAGGATTTCTTGTATAGATGTTCCCGGGGAGGAGAGATTGAAAGCCCTAAGGAGACATATAATTGTTCTCTAATTTCTGTCTAGAAGGCTCACAGTCATTATTTTTGCCACTACATTTTTTACACTATAAGTATATAAATAATAAAATAAATAAAATAAATAAAATAAAATAAATAAAATAAAATAAAATAAATAAAATAAAATAAAATAAATAAAATAAAAGGGATAGGATAGGATAGGATAGGATAGGATAGGATAGGATAGGATAGGATAGGATAGGATAGGATAGGATAACTGCACCTCAGCCATATGTTCTAACAACTCAAAAGACAGAGGAGTCTACTCTGGGTTTTGTGGTACTACTAAATGCTTTTACAAAATTCCCAGAGGTAGAGGTCATAACTTGCCTGTAAATTAACCAAACTACATTCATGCCAAGGTTTTCCAAAGAGTAAAAGTACCACCACAGATAATTACTGTGTGCCTGATGGGATTTTTAAAAATAAAATAAAATAACCTGTTTAAGCAGGCTAAACAACTAACTCATGTTTTTATTTTATTTTATTTTATTTTGGGGTGTTAACTTTAGTTTCTGAATTCTGCATCACCTATGCACAAAATAGTCTATTAAACATAAGCAGGAATTGCAGACTTAACTGGTATAAACCCCGCTCTTGAACAATGTACATAAAATTCAGTCTAGACTATGCAGGCTTTTCCATTCCTTATGTCATTTACCAAACCAGACCTAAATGTTGTGTTTATAGAAGATGACTCTCACCTCTAAAATCTCAAATGAGCATCTGGCAATCAACAATCAATAGACTAGAAAGTTACTGTACAAGAGCAAAGTTAATTCAGGGGTCTCTGTTGGGAAAAATATCCCTTTCATCACTTCTATACCCTGCAATTTATTTTAATTCTCAGTTTAGCCAGAAATGTATTGGTAGGAGGGTCAGAGCTTGCAAAGAAAAACCCCACTGCTTGTAAGCTAATGGGATACAGCTGCAAAGGAAATAAAGCAGTGTAATTAAACTTTTGTCTCCTTGATTCATTTCTTCTGAGTATCATAGATGTTATTTTTATATTAGCGGTGTTCAGAATAATTAAATAATGATTTTAAGCCCAGATTTAGATCTTTCTCATCCACACCTCCAATACAAGTGCCATTCCAATTCCACTTCACAGGGCTCTCATGGTCTGATAGATTAGCCCTGTTTGGACTGACTGACAAAGTGACAAAGGATCGGAGCTGGAGTTAATAAGAGAAACAAACAAGCTCTGTACTTAGTATTTACAGCACATGCAGACTAAGAGGAGAAGGAAAAATGGTCTTAGTTTTTGCTTCAACTTTTATTTCATAGTAGTTTTCTTTGCAAAAGTATTTAAACCAAGCCATATTTTTCACAGTTCAGAGGACTGTGGTCAAATAATAGAACATTTTTTCATTTTTAGCTGGTAGTATTTTTCCAACATTTAATAAACGTGATGTAAAAATAAAGGTAATATGCTGATTACTGAGAATTTTGAATTGTTTCTTTGCTTAAATCACTTTCATAACACACTGTGACAAATGCTCTAACTTGCTGATATCAGTTGTCTACCTTTTAAATATTAGTTATTTCAGTGAGGAGTGTTCTTCAATGGCACTTTTCTCAGTGAAGATAAAACGTCTAAAATTATTTATATTATGAAACCTAAGTATACTTTTTAAATCAAATGTCTTATTTTAAATAAAATGGGACTTTCTAACAATGTAAGGGAGAAGTACTAATCAATTTATAACACTGTGGAAAAATGCAGTAAGTATTTACATACAGGGAGTGAAACAGGAAGTGAAAGAAGGTTTCATTTAGTTTGGTTTGGTTTCAAAAAGACCTTCCTGATGAGATTGGACAACAATTAGTACTTTTCTTGTGTAAGAACCCATATGGTAGTAATGGAAATAATATGTCCAGATGTTGAAAGAGTCAAACCCTTTTTTTACCTTTTTCTCCTGTCTAACTGGTAGCCCCTTTTTAAAGGGTGTCACAAGTTTTCTATTCCTGCAAGTTTTTTCTTCCAAGTAGTCAGAAGCAATTTCCAGATTCTTGAAGAGGTGAAATTTAAAGGATGGAAAAAGGGAATATTACATGTATTTATACCTTGGCAATTAAACCACTCAACCTTGCATTCCAGATGTATGGAAATGGACGTATGATGTAGAAGTAAGAAATAAGAATTTTTGGAAGGGAATTAGGGAGTGGTGAGTCAAGGAAATATATCAAATTTTCAAATTTTATTTAAGGTAGTTCTAAACCCTCTCTATAGAGATCCTTTCTAGGCTTAAACATAATCAGATAAAGAAAAAAGATCCCTATAAAATATCTCTGTTAGAAATGTTCACATTAAAATGGACTTGTCTATTGAAATATATTAATAATCCCAGTAGGCTATAGCCATAGAGTATATCTTAAATAACATTAAAGATTCCTGTATAAATTATGAATAAGAGAAATCATTTCTTCAAGTTTGTTGTTTCTCCAGGGAAAGACCAAAAATATTGGCTGTTACTTAGATGTCCACCAAAAACTGCTAATGAGGGAAATCAAAAAAATAGGATGTTTTGTTTATCACAAACCTTCACTCTGTCTTTAGTCCTCCTCCTTTTTATAGATTTCACTAACTAGGCAGTGTTGGTATTAATGTTTTCTTTCTGCTTTATGAGCCAACACTATTCCTAAAAAAAGCATTACTCTTACTGTTTGGACCTTTTTAGGATACCTGATTGTTTATGGAAAGAAGAAAACCTCTCATTGGGAATGCAGGATTTAGTTGACTGCATGCAAAATTAAGCATGCTTGCATGCTACATCAAGATTAGACTTTTCTAAACAAAATTAAAATTAATTTTGGAGCCTGACAAGCTACAACTACAAACTTCTGCTGTTGAATATATTGGTAGTATTTCAAAGTATCCTGCACCTATTCTAGGGGAGAATTCTTATGGTTCCTCATGGCTCCTCATTCAGGAAAGAGGACACTGCTGTTTCTTATGTCCACCCATAGTAAATAAAAGAAGGCAAAGATACAGGTATTAGTGCTGACCACCTACACCATTTAATTTTTAACCAAATCCTTACATACATTTGGATTCTGCCAGCCAAAGCCCAGACACATAGTGGGAACAGCACATACCAAGGAGTGTTTGATTAAAGACAGAGCAAAAGTCTTTAGAGCAGACTGACCCACTGGCAGCAAGTGCCTCTGACTTACTTTATTTACTGGTAGAGATGCAGATGTGTTGTCTGGCCAGTCTCAGATTCACTCCAGTGAAATGTATAGGCAGCTATGACTTTCCTGAGCTTCCACGGTAGTTTAGTTTCTTTTAGATAGACTGTACTGGCAGTCCTGGGATGTGAGGACTAACTGTAGAGCAAAGGAACGTAGGTTTCTTCTCTCATTTACTATAGATTCAAATGAGAGTTGTTTTTTTTTTTTTTTTTCAAATTCAGAGGTGCTGAACCTAGGGGTTTTCTCAAGCCGAGTCAGAGGTACTATCCATCTCTTTAGCATCATAGTTGTTTGTTGAATCTACATTCACATCATAAACTACAAATACATCTTTTATACCTTCTTTTGTCATTCAAGTATTCAACAACTGAAGATGGACTTACAGATGAGCAAAGGCAGTTTTGTGACTGGCCAGTAAGGCTATTTCTTCCTTTTATGCATGGCAAGTTATTTGGGAAGATATCTGTGCTTCTGGCAAAACATACCATTTACAAAGGGCATTTTGAATGAACTGGTGATATTTCAGTTCAAATATTTCTGCAGGTGTTTATGGAGCAATACTGAGACCTTGCTACTAATAACACTGGTTTCCTCTGTCATACAATGTGACAAAGCTAAAAGACAAGCTATATAAACAATGTGAACAAAAGATTATCTTCCCTGTTCAGTGAAGAAAGCCTAGTGCATGTTTGGGGTATTTAATTCTCCTATATCTTACCGTCAATTAACAGTTCCACTGAAAGCTTCTAAAATGCTTTTCTCTCCACATTTCTTTGGTTTAAGAATATTTCTCAACACTGCATTAAATATGAAGTTTTTCATTTCTTCTGGTGATATAAGGAAATATTTTGTTTTAGAAATAAGGTTACATTTAATCTGAGACTGTGTTTTTATGGTTCTGCTTTTGCTGTTTGTTTATTTTTAAGAAATAAAATATTATTTTTCTGTACGTTTCACTTTCTGACAATGTCTGCAACCCAGAAATCAAAGCATTTTATAAGTTTCTCCTTTAAGTGAAAACAATAGGTAAAATTGGCAGGAGAATTGTCAAACCGATCTTACTGGTGCTGTCACATTGACAGCTACTGTTATATTATATTAAAACTTTGTTTGTTAAAAATAACAAGAAGAGATTATTTACATTTTTCATTTTTAACACTGAAATTAACATATTTAAATGAGGCATGGCATATTTCAGTTTAGTCTGCATTAATGGATCCTTGGTGTTCGCGCAATTTTTATTTATTTATTTTGTAATGTGGTACATCAGAATGGTAAGCAGTTACAAGATCTTTTATTCCAAGAATCTGTGCATTACATATTAACTGGCTATCAAAAATAGATAAGAGGAAATAAAGAGTTATCTGTCCTTGCAGAAAACCCATCTAAAGAAGAAAGCCTCTTCCTACACAAACTTACAGAAAACAAACAAACAAACAAACAACAAAAATCTATTCTCTTCTTTCACGGTGGATTACTTTGTTTATGTGAAGAAACAGTTATATTAATTGTCACCACACCTCAGAAGCATCATTTCTGGTTTACACTAAAATTATACTGTAGAGCAATATGTCACGGATGGGAAAGATAAGGTATAGATATCAAATACTTATATAGATATACTTATATAGATATCAAATACTTATACAAAGAAGCTCATCCTGCTCAGCAGCCTCAGGAAGTTAAATGCACAAAACCATCAGTCAGTAGTAGGTGACATTACATAATTTTTTCCTTTATTCCCACCTTTTCTGTGAGAATAAGAACCATACCAGAAAGGTTGATGACACTTTGGTGATACCAAAGTCTGGGGGAATGACAAAGACCTGATCTCTGATCTGACAGATCCATAAGAACAACAGTATAAAAAGGAGGAAGGAGGTTAATCAGCTAATTCTGTCTCTGTTGGGAAGGTATGAGAGAGAATATGTTTGTGAGATGAGAGGGGAAAAAATAATCTCAAATTCTTATTAAGACCCTATGAACTTTCACTTCAGTGAAACTCATTTTGACAAGGGAATGAAAATAAATAAATTAGTATTTCTTTATATCACAGTGTTTTAATTACATGTTAGTCTGAGTAGAGAAAATTTGACAAATGAAAGCAAATCTAATGGGCAGTAGCAATCTTTGTCCACGCTCAAGCAGACCTAAAGTGTTTAGATTTGAACTCAATCATAAGCATGTTCATGATCATGATTGAAATTTTGCATCCTGATTACAGACTTTTCAGAGAATTCAGATTCACCTTCACAGTCCTAAGTGCAGTCAAGAGCATGCTAAGTGCTTATTTTTCAAAATGTCTAAACAAGAAATTATGGAGGAGAGAATGAGAAAATAAAGCTGTGTCTGGTAATGAGAAAAACTTTCATCACACCAGCTGGAGATCATAACATTCCTGCATCATGCAAGGTGTTTTCGTGGTATCAGCAGTACAGCTGTGACACAGGAGAATGCTACAGAAAGTCTAGCGAATATAAAATATAGAGATACCTGTCAAACTCCAGCCTGTATATGTCCATCGAACTGTGATTCACAAATTGCTTCAGATTGCTAGAAAACTGGGGGAGGGCTTGGGTTAACTTTAGCGTAACTCTTGGAAAGAAGGAGCAGCTTCTGTTTTGAATCTCTCTCATTTTTACAGCAAATTATCTTTCTTCCACCCATCTGTAAGGTCTCTTTTTTTTTTTTTTTTTTTTTTTCACAAAACATTGTGTAAGTGGGTAGGACTAGAAATTTCTCACTAGACTGTACTGAGCACTCATTAGGAAAACCCACATTTTCCTGCAGAAGAGAAACTGTTGCAGTGTAACCTTGATTTAACCCCATACTCACCTGCACCCTCCAAAGAAGATACGTAATATTCAATTACATTTTTGCCTCCAGTTATGTCAAGTTTAAAAAGCAAAATGAGATCTTAACAAAACCAGTTTTAAAATAGCTGCAAGTCATAACTTTTAAATGTTGGAACTTACTGTGCAATGTTCCAGACATCTTAAGTGAGTAGTCCAAGTGACTCAGTACTAGGAACATTTCCAGTATAAGCTTTCTACACATTCTAGGTGAGATGATTTGCAATTAAATCCCAGAAGATGCTATTTAAATTTTAAAGGGGTCCCATACTTACTTCTAGAATAAGATCGACATACTTGCTTAATAGTTTCACCAGCTTCAGTAATTGGATTGCCTCCTCTGCATTTTTCAAGTCACAATCCATTATTTTAACATTTTAATTTGTGAAAATCCTTTGTGTTTTCTTGTTTTGAATAGCCAGTGAAATAGCCGTCTAAAGAGTTCTGTTGTGCCTTAATTCACCATAAACCCTGTCCCTCCTAGCCTTTTTGTTATCCCACACTCCCTCCCATTTACTTACAAATAGTTGGTTTAGACCCTTAAAATAGAAGCAAAATCCAAGGCTGAGTCATTGTGCAATGTCTTCGCACGATAATACCTTGTGCAAAACAGAACAGGTCTTGCAAGGCCTCTGTTATTGGGAAGAATGTGGCTTCTGCTCTGAGTTTTAATTTCCTGTTTGTTTGTTTTGTTTTTCTTTATTTTTCTGATTTTCAGCCAAAGGCGCAATGGGGAAAAAGAATTCAATATTTGTAGACAGGTTCCCATAGCTTAAAAAATGTCTCTGACCCAGTTCAATGATTCAAACAGTTATTGTATTAACACCTATTTATGTGATATCACCTGTCTGTCACAGCTGTGGAACCCTGAGTACTTACAGAGTCCACCTGCAGGCATTCATAATACATGAGGGGAAAAAAAAAAAAAAAAAAAAAAGAAAAAAAACCACCATGGTGCATTGTCAAAGGCAGCTTTTGGCCCTAGAGTAGAAAAAATGAGTATTCTTAATCTCTTGAAAATGGGAGATAGGGAATGTGTCATCCCTGCAATTTGACTTCAGTTTGCCCTCTTGTAAATAGCCGTGGTACTTGCAAGATAGAGAAGGATGTAGGCCTTGACTACAGCTCTCAGCAGCATGTACTTTAGAGACCCTGATTGGCTACTAACTCATTCTGATACACTCACAAAGCCCAATACAAAGTTATATGGAAAAAATGATAACATTTGAATCTTAACAGCAAAGTTCTGTTTTCAGGCTAATAGACCTTGCCTCATATGTTTAGGACTGCAAAGTAATAACTCCTTATTTCTGTTTTTAGGACCAAGAAAAGCAAGTTTAATGAGGATCTGTCTGTTTTCCCAAGCACCAAGTGACAAGATGAGGGGAAATGGCCACAAGTTGCACCAAGAGATGTTTAGGTTGGATATTTGGAGAAATTTTTTTACTCAAATGCTAGAGCAGCATTGGAATAGGCTGCCCAGGAAAGTGTTTGAGTCACCATCCCTGAAGGTCTTGAAGAAATACGTGGATGTAGAATTTAGTATCATGGTTTAGTGGTGGACTTCTCAGTACTATGTAAAAGGTTTGACTAGATGATCTTAGAGGTCTTTTCCAACTGGAATGAATCTGTGATTCTGTAATTCAATAACTGAATAATAGAAGCCTATCAACTTCAGAATCTGTATAGCTAGCATTATTGATCATCATAATTTTCTATAAAATAATCTGGTTAATCTGGTAACGCGATCCACCAACTTGAACACTGAACCTCTGAAATGCAGCATTGTTTCTTAATAAGAGTTCTTTCTTCACCAAAGTTACTCAAAATCTATTTTGAATTATTTTTGTGTGAAAATGCCGAAGGAAGCCATGAAACAAGGCATACCCATTGCCTGATCCATTTCTGTTACTAGACTAGCCACTAGCATGAGGGTTGGGAGGGTCCATCAACACATAAACAGGAAGAGAAAAGAACTGATGTTTAAGCAGACTCCACCAAACAGCAGCCAGTCATCAACAGGCAAAGTTGATTTATTAGGAAACTAGCAGTCATTATCTTCATGTCTAAACAGACAGTATATTTATAAAAATACAAAAGAAAAGAAACCCAAGAAAACAAAACAGTTTATTCTGACTTCTGAAAACAAAAGTTAAAACAGGATAAAGAGTCCTTTTCCTATCCTCTTCCCTATTGCATACACAGCAAATGCATAACAAAACTGAAACCAAATCCAGTCTTCCAATCCAATTCCTGCTCATTAGATTTACTGTCAAGAATGGTTGTCAAGACTGGTTTCCTTGTACATCATGCATTAACTTTTTTCTTAAGTCCACTGAAATGTTCACATTTCATCACCATAAACTTTGTATGTTTCATGATTACTGCAAGATTCAACTTACTCTGCTCAGCTGATGTCTTGTTAAAAATATAGTTGTGCAAATTAATATTTATTGTGCTATCACTGAATGATGCAATGGTTCATGTACATCTTAGTGGCTCTAAGTATAAACTAGGTTCCTTATCCAAAAGCGTGTATTTTGTTTTAAAGACACAACTTGAAGCAAAGCTTAAAAACCACCCAGCTCCCTGTTTGATTAGGATTCTTTCTTTCAGCTTCTGCTTGCCTTTCCCCAAAATGAAAACGTCTCTCACTGATAATTCTCTTCAGTGTACCTTTGGATTTCTTGTATGATTTTTACTCCTTGCATCTGCGTTAGACTGAAAAAAAAATAAAAAATGCTGTCTTTTTATACAGATTATTGGAATACAGTGCAGAAGCTCTTCTGTGGGGCTCATAAATAGGAAATGCTATCAGAGAATGAGTGCTTCAAAGTTTGAAATTCAGCTTCTTAGCATTAGCATTAATGTTTAAGTTGTGCAGAGTCTGTAATAAATAATACCTTATTTTATGATTAATCATTATGTAATATGCATCAAAGAACTGCTGTAAATGTTTATCTATTAAAGATAACAGTTTAAGGATTAGCATATTGAAGGAAATCCCTATTCTACTGGTTTAGGAAGAAGTATCATCACTGCAGTCTGTTAGCAGAGGATATATTCTATTTAAAAAGCTACATACTAATATATATGTGTTTATACAGCAACTTTAGAAACTACACCTTGTGGTGCACTTGCTTAAAGTAACTAGGAAAATAAAACTAACATTCACATTTTAAAGAAAATGTACAGCATTGGAGAGGCTTTCAGGGTGGGGTGTAGCTGCATTATCTAATCGTTCCCTAGGCTTCCAACCTTAGATGCTATTGCACTGGGGGAACCTGCTGTGCTAGCTCTAAGGAACAATATGGAGCATAAAGTGGAGTGGAGACACCACAGCTAGTCTTTGTGACTAGGTGGGGCCTCGATTGTTCTTGTGTACACCAAGATAAGCCGCACTTTTTGCTACCCTGAGCAAAAGGACCTGTCATGTTTTGACAGATGCTGTACCCTAGTGTACTTTTGCTCATTATACTATCATTATAATATCAAAACACACCTCCATCCCAAAAGCTACCCGCTTACAAGGTGCGACCACCCCTCACTGAGCATGTGCTCTGAATATCTCGGAACCTATTACTTTAAACGGAGATGGGAGAACTTTTCACTGATCATAACTACGATATGCTTTACTAGAGTCCCTCAAACTCCATCTAAAAGATAGAAAATAATATAAATTGGCCTAAGAGAGACGGGATGTTAGGGAAGATACCGTTGTTAGGGAAGATACCACCATCAGGGGAGATACCATCCTGAGGGAATACACCATCCTGAGGACCTCTTGACTCCTGGGATGAGTCGACGGGCTGAGACTTTCTTCCCTGCCCCCTCCCCCCACTGGGATGCCTTTGGGTGAGATCTGAACACTTGGTTATACTGTGTGTCTCCATGGAAACTTAGAAATCTCTATAGAGTCTTTGTGCCTTTTAACACGTTAATTTCCAGGCTGCTCACCTGTGTCACCTGTGTCACCTGTGTATTTTGTGCATGCTAGCTTGCTTTTGCAGACAGTAACTATTGCTGGAAATCCAAAGAACCTGTGTACCTGTTGCTGTAATAAATTGTGCTTGATTGCATTGTTCCTAGTCGTGACGGTTCTCATTAAACATAACTAGAGTAAGGGTGGTTATACGTTATTGGTGAATCTGTCATTGTGATAGTTCAGTACCCTGAATCCAACCAGACCCATAACGGTTAATCGGCTACACCCCTTAATATAACAACACCTAAAGAATACAACTGAAATCACTCATTTCAACAAATACTTTTTTTATTAGTACTATCATTAGGGTGGAAAATGGAAGTGGACAAAAAGCAATTCTCAATGTGTGACACCTAATAAATACAATGCTACAATGTACCCAACTTGGCTATGGAACCCTATGATTAGAGGACCAAACAGCAAGTTCCTGGGGTAAGAAAGGAGCTTGTTATTAACAGAAAACATTTTCACTTTATTATTGCTTCTGGAAAGAACAGAAGTCATTTGTCTTTCCAAACACAATCTCTATAAATAATGAGGGATGTTCTGTAACGGGGATAATAAACTGTCACTTGTATTTTTACGACAGCAAGATACATATCAGGCTTGGCCTCCTGGAAATATAACTATGTAGAAGAGCAATAAATATTGTTCCACATGTTTTCGTGATCTATTATTTTAATTGCTACAAATAAACACAACAACAGAGAACAGAAGGAGCGCTTTAACATTCAGAAGGGGTTTGGTAGCCCTCTGTTCTTTCCAAGCTTTTGGTTGCAGGATTTTTACAACACCATCAGAGGCATTCCAGGCTTTCTGCAGAAGTTCTCCAGTTCATCCTTGGGGACTGATACTTTCATTTTCCTGGAAAAAATAATTTTTGTCTCCTTGCCCATATAAGTGCTACCCTGTAACATTTTTCAACTAATACTGCATTTTTTACATTGGTGCCACATGAAGGCACTCATTCCCTGACAAATAGTTTTAAAATAAAAGAATAAGCTTCCTCTACACAGGGAAAAGCTATCCAAAATATTTTTCTAAATAGACACGATATAGATTTTCTCTGAGATACGACATAGACTTCGTGATCTAGTTGGTCCCTTATCTTGTCATAGTTCAAATCTCCATAATCCAAATATAGTAATCATCAATTCCATTGCTTTCAGAAAGGTAAGTCCCTAAAATAGCATTATTGAGTGAGATTTAGGCATTATCCATGTAAAAACAAAAATCATACACAGTATTTTTTCCTCCCTGTCTTCAAATACAGCTTCAGAAGGCTCATCAGGTAAACATGGACAACAGACAGAAAACAGGCATCTGAAGCACACCCAAAGAACTACCAGGTGAACCAGAGAAGCATTTCAGACTTGTTTACCATAGTAAGTAGGCTGAGAATGTCTAACACTCACTTCAGTGGAAATACCATCTTACTAAATTTCGTGCTAATGCTGCCAAGGATTCAGGTTTACTCATGTATTTGCTTTGCTGCTATATGTTCATTTAAAATTGTGGTTCATACAAACAACAAATGTCACATGTAAACTGCTATACAAGATAAGCAATGGGAAACTTGGATTAGGAAAGGAATATATGCACTCTGGTAGACTGGGTCAGGTAACCACTCCAGGGCAACTGGAATGGTTGATCAGATCTGGAAAACAGATGCAGCAACTTTATCCAAAGCAAAATGTCTAGCAATCTAGATATTGACATATCAAATGGCTAAGAACTGTTGTAATGGAAGTTTACATTCAGTAAGTAATAGAAAAACTAGAACAGAAGAATAATAGTCCAGTAGCATACAGGACAGAGAAGTTAACTGTGAAGAAGCTTGTTCTGCCAATTTTTCCTTTTCATTTGATCTAGAAATTTTACCTATCTTGCAGTTCTTTTGATCTGTAGAATACTAAGAACAGTATTCCCCCAAAGTTAAACAGTATTGCACATATGCTATGTGCAGTATAGGCCCTTGATTATTGCAGAAATAGTAATATAGCTAATACTGATAGATTGAATTGTGTTTTTCTATTTCAGGTGCATAACTCTTTCCTTTGTTTCTTAAACCAGAATAAAATACATCACACTGTTATCACTGCTATCTTATTTTCTCTGAAGACCATCAGAACACTATATGTAAATAAGAGACGGGAACTGCAACAGCCTCGGGGGGGGGGGGGGGGGGGGGGGGGGGGGGGGAGGAAGGCCTCTCGATGGACAAGATGTAAAAGTTAAGAATTCCGAAAAACTTATAAGCCTAAATGCACGCACACACTTGTCCGCACAGAAAAATATTAAGCACATTAGTATTGTCTTAGTGATTTGCTGAAGTGATAACTGGTATTATAATAACCTTTCTCTGCACCATTTTGAGAACTCTATACAAACCCGTGCAGATCTTGTCCTCAAATTGTACTTGAGCACATTTCCTAGTACATTATAGCAAGACAGAGAAACCAACATTCAGAATACTTTTTACTCAAAATCAAACCATATAATACCCAGGGGGAAACAAACAAACAAACAAACAAACAACAAGTAAACAACTGTACATGCCAGATATTGAGTCTTAGATTTGGGATGGGGAAATATGATGACTTTATGACCAGCTAGTGAGTTTTGATTGCATCAAAGTAATAAGGATAATTTTTTTTTTTTTTTTATCAATTTTTATTCTGAAGTAATTTACAAATATTTCTGTAATACAAATAATTTTATTTTTATTCTTTAAATTATGTGAACAGTGTCAACAGGAGAAATATTTGTGAGAGTTCATAAATGTATAGGAAGCCATGGTTAGGTCAGCTCTTTATCTCTAAGGAAACAAATCTATGAACCAAAAAGTTATTTCAAGCAATGTGTTTTTAAGTCTTTCTAGCAATTTCACTAGTTCTGCTGTTCGATATAGCCCTACTCTGAAAGATTTAAGAGAATGGCAGGAGGGTAGATAGGGTAGGAAAAATACCGAACTAAACTCTTTGTTAAGATTAACAACCGAATGAGTTCAGTGTCAACTGCTCACTTCTACTGGAGACTAAATCTCTCATTTTATACAATGAAAAAATATGTCTTAATACAAGATTAATATAATTGACTGGTCTGAGTTCCAGAATATGTCTAAAGATGGAGAGAGATTTAAGATCCAGAAGATCAGCCTTTATTGCAAATTCAAAAATAACAAAAATAATAATAATAAAAAAAAATCTCACAATTCACTGGATCACACAATAGTGTTTCTCCATGTGTCTCGACCACTACATTTATGAGCTTCCCAGTCACACCCTGCAGATATGATCAGAGAGCAGGTCATGACAAACCTTCTCTTTATACAGCCAGCCAGACACTGCCATCTTTGTTTCCATATGAAGTTTCAAGTACCTTCCTTCATTTCGTGTTTTGAACAATGTCTAACTGCTATTTTACAAACCATTTACACCTCAGAAATACCTAGAGGCCTTAAAGGAGGTGCGATGCTCCCTCAGGACAAACAATTTTATGAACACCTTAGTGGCACAGGTATCAAGACATGGTCTTCAAGTATAAAACAGACAAAAGAATCCAAAGAGTAGGAGATGACACAGAGGATGCACCTTGGATCACGCACTACAGGGTAGAAGTAGAAGACAGTTTCCTGAATTTCTGTTCCAGTAACATGTCAAAGGTTTTATGTCTCTTTCTGTACTGCTAATCAAAGAAATTGAGATGCTTCTAATTACAGACTGCTATGAAACTGAAAAAATAAAGTATTGCTACAATTAATGGAAGATTTTACCTGTCATCATTATGGTATACTTTAAAGCAGACTACTATGCGTGTATTTCAGACAGTAATCAGCAAAAACACTTATTTTAAATATTTAAGTCAGTATACATATTTTATACACACAGAAAACATTGCATTTCCCATAACGAGTATAACAAACAATTCATAAGGAATCAGTCATTCTATTTTTGGATCTTTATCTGTTTCCTCTCTCCTACTCAGACCTCAGTAGTCTACTCTAAACCAGTCACTGATGCTGCATCATGATTCTAATAAATCCACTTCTTTTTTTCCTGAAAACTTTGGCTCTATACTACATATTTATGTGTTGTAGTCGGCATTGTGAAGAACTGATAATCAGACCAGATCCCTGGGATAATGTTAAGAACAGTGAAAAGAAAGAAGCAGTAGGGGAGCACAGACTTTCCTATCCATCTGTTAAATATGAATTTTACTGTGGTGCCAGGACATGATCCAGAATTCATGATCCAGGCTTCTTGGTACAAGCGACTTGAACCAACACTGAGGTTTCCCAATTAAGATATGAAAATCTTTCAGCCACACTCAATATTTTTCACCTGTTTTATATTAACAGACTTGCCTCTCTAGAGGCTGGGATTAAAATGAAGGGCAGCTTGCATACAGCAGAGAAGCAAACTCTCATTTTAATTTGACCTGAGATATGTTGTTCTCCAGTAATAGAAGAGGGAAGGATGCCTCTTAAACAGAGCAAACATCTTTAATGATGGCTAGCCTATCCCTCCACCCATCCAGCTTTTCCTACCAGATGCCCTACCTTAATTTCACATGCTTATCTGCATTTCATTCAGACCCTTAACATTAAGGGGAATTTATTCTGTTTGCCTCTGGATGTTCTATCACTGCTATATTAATTGAAGGGTTATAGTGGCATCTCATTATGTTGATGGACTGGTAGGTGGATCATGCTGCACTCAAGGGGCTACTGCAGTTTGGCAGCTGAAATTTCCAGCTTTGTAAAGAAAAGGAAAACAGGTTTGTGAGAGCTATTAAGAACTAAATTTAGCCCAAATCAGGTCATGAGAAAGCAGACTCTGGGGAAGGCTTTTCTTTTTTTTTTTTTTTTTTTTTTCTTTTCTGAGTTCTATGAAGTCAGTGGTGCTACTAGGAAAGGTGATAGATGAGCAGTGGCTGGATGGAACCTGCTGAAGGACTGAACTAAAAGTCACTTCTTACTTACCTACTGCTAAAAGTGAGAAGGCAACACAGGGAAGACTGGAAAGGACATTGTGTTTTCAGTTATTCATCACATCTCTTAACTTGCCTCTAGAGATAGGTGTTCTTATCAGTCCAATAGTATTTATGTTATTAAAATTCTCACCTACTTCATATAACCACTTTTCTATGTTGTCTTTTTTTCCTGATGTTAGCCAACTTTTATATCTAATAATAATATCTTAAGCTATTATAAATGCATCACTGATTTTGAATCATGACACAAGTTTATATGGTGTAAATCCTACATCCATACACATTGCATAAAAAAAGAGACACGGCACTGGAATGAACTTTAGGGTTTCAAAATCAAGTGTTTGAAGTTTGAAGCCAAAATTAAGGCTGCCTGAGCAGTATTCCTTCAACCCCCTTGTATTTATGAATCATTAAATAGTTTGTGATTACTTGATAATTCAATACACGACACAACCTTCTGTTAGCAAAGATTTGATATTTCTGTTTATCAACATTATTCAATGAGAGGCTTTGTACATCTTTGTACACAACATTCAGATCCTGAACCAAGGACAACATAATTAATTTCTTTGAGGTTTTCCCTCTGGTAATATCTTTCTAACATTTTAATACCCTCTACATATTGAAAAAATCAATCTTCAGAACATTTCTGTAGGGTGAGATAAGGTGAACTTCTCTACCTAATAGATTCTTGTTGGACTAGCCAGAATTGTTTCTGAAACTTATTTTGTCCTATGTAGATGTGACTTAGTTCCCGTGAAAGAAAAATAAAAAGTAAAAACAATAAAATAAAGTCATATGGCTCTATAATTAATGTCAGGAGGATGAATTAGATTTGCATAGGTTATAGTCATAATGTTGGCATATCTTAACTTTTAAGAATGTGATTTAATGAAACATACATTTGCTTTTGGAAGTAAATTCCTCCTTTTTATTTTTTTATTTTATTTTTTATTTAAAAATCTCATAAGTATGTCTTGTAGGGTTATATTTACTCTCTACATGAGTCATCCTCAGGGATGTGATCTTTAGATCTATAGCATACCCCTCTAATCATTTGAAAGCTAACTGATTAAAAGGTGGATAAGTGTTTGATTGCTGACAGCATTTTTCTTTCAAACTATTTGTAAGTGAAGAGAACATGTCACTAAAGAGGGTGGAGATACTTGTTTTATCAGTGTTGTAACCAGTCACAACAAAAAATGTTGAGACTCGAGATTCAGTTTTCTCAGCAATTTGTATAGAGGCATAGCTAGAAATTTCTGCCTGGATCTGCTAGATATTGTGGGCTTTTTTTTCCCTTCAGAATGGTTATTTGTGTGTGTGCGCTCATACACACACAAGTCCCTGTGCAAAAATAAATAAATAAAATTGTTTTTCCATGGAAGAGATTTTATATAAAGAGTCCCTCTGAATGTGGGAGGAACCCATGGACTAGGATGCAAAGTGAGTGTCTCTGTGGCAGTGGAGTAAGCACACTGCCAAAATGAGCTAAAACCAACACGGAGGCAGGATCCTGAGGGACTGAGAAAAACTAATTGGTGAGATATCTCCAAAAATATTTAACATTTTTTTTATTCTCTCTTTTTCTTCGTTTGTTTGTTTGTTTTCCTCTCTGTCTTCCTAAATTCTTCTTTTGCCTTTATCTTGATCTTCCTATCCTACTTTTTCTCTTGTATCTCTTGCATGACTTCTATCTTCAGCAACTTCTGGCTATCATGTCAAAAGAATTTAAATAAATTAAATAATTTTACCCAAATTTAAAGCAGACAGCTATATCAACAGCGAAAAGCAGATTCTCTCTCTCTCTGAAACAAGCTGCTGCTGGAGGCAATGAGTTGCATGACTTTTAGTTTCACTTATATTTTAATGAAATTTCAGCTTACCTATTTTAAGCATGGTGAAAAATATGGAAATCGGGTCTTCAGAATGCACTGTGAAACCTCAGCCCCTGATAATGCATTGCAATACTGAGTTGTTTTAATAAAGTCAAATAAACCCTTCATTCCAGTATATTTCTGATGGCTACAGCCCAGCCACTATAACACCAGCTTCACAGTACAAATTAGGATACCTTTCCACTTCTAAAAATCTTTGATACTGTTAGAAAGCTATCACTACCACAATAGCAGATGGCGAGTGGTCTGAAGTCTCCCCAGTCATGTCAGCTCTGAAGTCTCTCTCTCTCTGAAGTCAACAGCATATTTCACTGGAGAAAGCTAAGGAGCAAGCACCAAGAGGAAATGTCTGTGTGGAATGCTTAAAAAAGTGTGCAAAACCCACTGATGTTCTTTGGCAGGATAGATAGCATTCAAGCTTGAAGGTCATAGGATGTCAGGTGTCCTCGTAGGGTCTGTGTACATATTTAACTTGATACACCCAGTGTATTTCTATCTGCTTAAAAAAAAACATGTTCACAACTCCTCAGCAGAATACAGAGCCCAGGCGTGACAGTCTGAAAACAGTACAGAAAGTCTATGGATGTTATGTAGTTGATGCCACATATTAGAAAGTCCATTAAAACTCCACATTTAAACAGCACTGGTGATGATCACAGTCTTTCTGATATGTCTTCACTGGGAAAAAAAGCACTCATGGAGTGGCAGGAAAAAAATCAAAAAGAAAAAATGAATTTTCATTGAAAGACTCAATTTCCTTGCTGCAGGAGGTGTTAGAATGTGCAAATGATTTAATCTGCTGGACGTTAAGTAGTTTCAAAGCTTCTCAGCTCCAGAAGTGTGAAGAAGGAACTTCCTGGAGAGCAGAAGAAAACTTTCCAAGACAGAGAAAGAAGAGTAAGACTGCTTTTCATGCTTATTTCTTCATTAAATAAGTAAACAGGGCAAATCAGCAATTAAAGACTCAGATTCAAAACCAATTTCAAAGCAGCATGTGTCCACACATTAATCTCAGTGGGTCTTGTACAAGTTTATGAAATAAAAAGCTAGACGTTCTAGGGTCTAATGCTGAAGCAAACCCAGTCTGCAAGAATCTGAGGAGTCCAGAAATATGATGTTGTCTTGGAAGTCCATTAACATTCAGTTTTAGTGATGTGAACGTGTCTGACATAAAATTTAGTTTAGGCATGTTGCTGGGTAGGTCATGCAGTGATAAAAGCAGTGCTAAGGCATGTTAGGTCTTTGGTGAGTCAATAACCAAAGTAAAGCACAAATATGGCTATTCACATAATGTGAGATTTGATGAAAGCTGGCAGGTTTTTGAGAACAGCATCCTGCAGGCTCAAGAACAAGAGACATGAGGAGGCTCAGCTGTACTGTTCAGAGTGGA
This sequence comes from Anas acuta, assembly GCF_963932015.1. Lineage (NCBI taxonomy): Eukaryota > Metazoa > Chordata > Aves > Anseriformes > Anatidae > Anas > Anas acuta. The sequence goes on from NC_088981.1 coordinate 65,848,008, forward strand.
TACAGAGAGAAGCTTTCTCCCCATGGGGCAGTGGGGCCAGCTGCCCAGGGAGGCTGTGCCAGCTCCATCCTTGGGCTTTCCAGCCTCAGTCCCACACAGCCCTGAGCAGCCCAACCTGGCCTCAGTGTTGAGCCTGCTGCCATGGGGCTGGGACAGGGACATCTCGAGCATCCAGTCAGGCACAGCTGTCCTGCGATCATCTGAACGCCAGTGACCTAATGTCACCAACTGTATTGGAGAGGTGTCAGCTGCATTTCTTAAAAACTAAAACACCCCACTAAAGACACTGCTGTTTTCAAATCTTGATATACTAAACTAAAAATCTAAGAAATCATGCCTATACACATGGGAGTAAAAGATAATTTAAGGACATACTCACAACTTTATCTAATAGGCAAGGATATTTCCAACTATATTCTGCTACTTCTGAAGTTGTGGGAATGTGCTATTTACTACCACAAATGAAGCTGGATAACTCTCAAATTGGTATAATGAAACCTTTCAAGACAAGAAATACTATACAACTCAGAGGGAGTAAAGAAGAAAAGATGGCCAAATAACTTCTCAGATTCCATTTCATACTGACAGCCTTTCTATTAGGTATTTACTGAGTTTTTGTTATAATGGAAGTATTTTAACTCCAGAGATAAAGTTTCAATTCATAACATTACAAAGAAAAAAAAATTATTTTTTTTTTGATGTGACTGCAGGAATATCATCACATACATCCATTGATACCTGTGTTTTTCTACACAAAAACATCACAGCTCAGGAAACATAAACTGCAGAGAGAACGAACTCCATCTGTATGGAAGAGAGCATGAAAAGAACAGTGATGACTTAGAGATATCATTATGGAAGCAGCAGTGTAAAACAAAAATAAAATCTTGTAACATGCATATTTGATTAACAAAGTGATCTTGTACCTCATTTCTGATAAACTAGTGGATTTATCTTGCTTGCCTAAACAATATTCAGAATTAATCTCTACCCACCGACGAACTGTATGTTCAGTTGTTAAACACTGCAAGCTCAGGTCTCTACATGTAAAATTCAAAATAGTTGATATTGGAAAAAAAAATGTTATTACCACCTAGTATATATTTTACATAATCTGAAATTGCAACTAAGATAAAAGGTTTTCTATCAATTAAGGTGCTTACTTGGTCCACATCCCCTCAATACTTCTGAACAACAGCAGTCAAAATGTTTCTCATTCTGAATGTCTATAGCATAAACTATGATCAAGGAAATCTATAGGAAATCTTTCTTTGAAAGAATTCTGTGAAGTTTTAAGTTACAAAAGATCATACTGAAGTCATTCCTTCATATACTAAAGACAAAAAACATCACTGTAATCTGTTTCCATCTCTGTAAGGGATGATTCCACTATATATGCCGAGGCACAACAGCCATGCTTGATTGCAGTCTTCCTGAATTCTTCCTTGAACATAAAATGCAGAATCTTTTTTTCCATTATCACAATTTTATGAACTTATTTTGCAGGAGTTTCTAACAAGTGAATAAACTTTTAAATACTACATTTATATAATACGCTGCCCAGGCTTTGGCTGGGTTAGCTTTCTTCCTAGTAGCTGGTATGGTGGTGTGCTTTGGATTTAGGATGAGAATAATGGTATTGACACAGTAGTGTTTCAGTTGTTGCTGAGCAGTAAGGAAATTAATGACTTTCCTGTTCCTTGTGTTGTCTTGACAGTGAGGAGGCTGGGCATGCACCAGGAACTGGAAGGGGACAAAACCAGGACAGCTGGCCCACACTGGCCAAAGGCATATTCCATACTGTTTGGCATCATGCTTAACAGTAAAACTGGAGGAGTTGGCCACGGGGTGTGCTGCTTCTCAGGGACTGACTGGGCATTGGTCAGCAGGTGGTGAGTGTGTCGCATTGTGCACCACTTGAGAGCATTTGAGAGCAAACGGCTCTGTGGTACTTAGCTGCCCTGCTGGGTTAAAACACAACATAAGTGTATTTTTTTTTTTTCTAAAAGAAACATTTGTCTGGCATCGGACATTCAGATTTATCTGAGGGTGGACTATTCCATTCCTTTAAAAAGTTGATGAATAAACAAAAGCAAACTGATAAATTCTTAGCAAAGATTTTCTGTAGCGTAATGAGTTTAGATCCATTTTTGGTACTGGACATGATAGCCTTGCCTAGGGCCATCAATTCCCCTGGGAAATGTGAGCCAACGTAATTTTGGTGTGGAAAAAGGATGATGTAAAATAGGTATAAAACTCAGAGACCAGTATTTACTTGCCACAGTATTCTTACTTTCCTCATTGAGTCAGGATGTTTTGCAGGCTGGGGCTATAAAAAGGCAATTTCAAAGGAGAAAGCTGGTAAACGTACTCACAGGATGAACATGAAATGCTACAGCACAGTATTTATTTTCTTTTTTTTGAGCCAGTTTATATGTCTCTTTGTTCACTCTCATCATTACTGCAAGGACGTGATAATATGGGGAAGTTACATTTCCTTTTTTTTTTTTTTTAATAGGAAGAGGGTTTTGAATGGACAATTTTTAAACTATTATTACTGTAGACAAAACTTGGTGCCATTTTCTGTGGAAATTAGGATTCTTGGAATGAAAAAAAAAAAAAGAGGTACTATTTATAGGAGAGCTTGCAGAACCCTTCTTTGCTGACTGATGAGTAGAACATTAAAAGTTAACTCAGGTGCAGAGATGTGGTGGGATACTACCAGGCAGAAAATAGTAACAGTAAACTGAAATAATAGATTCATACAGTTCAATGCTAGCTACAAATATAATTTATTTTGAACCTCTGGACATCATAAATAATTTATTTTCATCCAGTTACCCTTCAGCAGCTCATTTACCAGTGCTTGATAAAGAATTGGATGCCTTTGACTAAAGCACAGCGTCTGATATACACCTAGTTTTGAACTGAAGAAATGGTAAATGGCGACTTTATGATGACCCTTGGCTTTATTGTTTTTTTTTTTTCTTTTTTTTTTTTTTCTATTGATCCAGTCCATCTATCTGTTAAAAAAAAATGTGTTGTGCTTCTTGTTGTTTTTGTTTATATATATATATTATTATTATTTATTTTTCCCCTCTTGAATTTGTCTCGCTCCAGTTTCTAGACATTGTTTCTATTTCTTTCTCCACTAGATTAAAACAAACAAACAAACAAACAAACAAAAACTTTCCCAATGAGAAAATGGCTTGAGAGCACAATCTATCTGAAAACTGAAAAGCACTTTGTCTATTTATATTCACAGCATAGAAAGAACACATTTTGGAGAGGTAATAAAATCTTCCACACCAATAGGTCTGTTCCTCAATGGAGGTATTGCTTACAAATATTACTTCTGTCTTATATTTAAGTTTGTCTTCACTTTGGTGCTTAACAACTGTAATCAAATGAATGAGAGCTTTAAGTATCTCACTATTTTCTAGTTCTTTAATAAATTCCATAATTTCATTACAGTTTTTACTATACCTTGAAAAATCTGGACCCCTGAATTTTATAAAATAATTTCATAGAATCATAGAATATTCTGAGTCAGAAGTGACCCACAAGGATCATAGTGTCCAACTCCTGGCTCAACACAGCACCACACCAAAATCAGACTGTATGTCTGAGAGTGTTACTCAAACACTTGAACTCTGGCAGGCCTGGGGCCATGAACACTTCCCTGGGAAGCCTGTCCCAGTGCCCGACCACCGTCTGGGTGCAGAACCTTTCCCTAACCCTCCCCTGTCCCAGCTCCATGCCATTCTCTCAGGTCCTGTCACTGTCCTCAGAGAGCAGAGCTCAGCGCCTGCCCCTCTGCTCCCCTCTTGAGGATGCTGCAGGCTGCCATGAGGCCTCCCCTCAGCCTCCTCTACTCTGGGCTGAACAAACCAAGGGACCTCAGCTGCTCCTCATATGTCTTCCCCTCTTCATCATCTTTGTAGCCCTCTTTTGGGTGCTTTCTAATAGTTTTAAGTCTTACATTGTGGTACCCTAAACTGCACGGTACTTGAGATGAGGCCACACCAACACAGAGCAGAATAGGACAATCCCTTTCGACTGGCTAGCAATGCCATGCCTGATGCACCCCAGGATATGGCTGGCCCTTTTGGCTGCCAGAACACACTGTTGACTTTTATCTAAGTTATCATCAACCAAAGAGACTGCAAATCCCTTTCCATGGGGCTGCTCTCCAGCCTCTCATCCCCTGGTCTGTATATATGTACATGGCTGCCCCATGCCAGGTGCAGAATCTGGCACTTGCTCTTGCTAAACTTTGTATTGTTGGTGACTGCACAGCCCTCAAATTTGTCAAGATCTCCCTGCAAGGCCTCTTTACTCTCGAAAGTAAACATCTCCTCCCAATTTAGTATCATCTGCAAACTTATTATAACTTCAAATCCTGCATCCAAGTCATTTATGAAAACATTAAAAAGAATATGCCTTGAAATAGAACCCTACAAAATCCCACTAGTGACTGGCCACCAGCATAATATAATCACAACTACTATAACTCCACCTCGCCCTCCCTCTCCCCCCTCCCCCCCCAAAAAAAGAATAAACAAGTTATGCTATGGAAGCATATATGAAAATGTAATTCAGGCAACACTGAGCTGGAATCCATTTATCTTTTCCCTTCAAAATAGGATTGAAATCTGCATTTACCACATTTACCTCTCAATGAGCAACTGAATTTCCTGAGTTATCCCTTACTATATTATTCTTCAGACCTAACTAAATTTCCAAGAAAAAAAAAAACAAAACAACATAGTCATTATTTTTTTTTTTCTTTTTTTTTCTTCATCTACACTAACTGTGGTTTCCATGAACTCCAGAATTCACTATGGCAATGGAATTTGTTTCCTGTAAATGTTTATGAGTTTCAAAAAGTTCATATATTAGACCATTTCTATTAAACTCAATCTGAATTAACCTCATTACATTTTAATAGTCATCATCAGCATATCTTTACAGAAATAAGCAGTGGTTGAATGAATAAATATAGTTTGGTTCAATGAATAATATAGTTTCAGGTTTTTTCCACTTTCAGGTTTCCCATTCAGCTTAACGTACCAGTATGTGTTGAATACTAAGCATGTTTCAATCCATCCATAGTCATATAAGTATTTAAGAATAAGCTTTGCTTAAGTGCTTCTTAAATCAGAATGACAGCAACTTGACTTAAACATAAACTTAACTACTTTGCTGGATCGGGATGGAATGGGATTATGATGTGTTTAAGATTGAAAATGATCTGCGTGTGGAGTAAAGTCACTATACCTTTACAGGGGGTTGTGGATCTGCTCAGACTCCACCATGTACTTCCATGTCTTCACCACCATTGTTGATGAGGTTCTAATTCACCACATCACCTAGAGAAACATCTTGTTATAACACAGCTGTAGTGGGCCAGAGGTTACATCCCTCTCTGTATCAATTAAAAAGTAGAGTAAGGGTGAACTCTGGTCTTAACTGAGCTCTAAAATCTGGGTCCTGAAAGAGGGACTCCACAGAAAAGATGAGCACTTTGGAAAAGTGTAAAATACAACTACCTCAGTACAACAGTAAAAACTTGGCATGTACATCCCATACAGATTTCCTCTTTTTTTGGCTTTTAAATCTAGCTTTTCAGACCAAATTACTACTTCTGAAGAAACACAGTTGATAAAGTCTATTATTGTTTTTAAAAACTAAGACTTTTTCCTTTTAATATTTGTAGAACTGAAACTAATTAATTGCCCACCCCATCTTTTGAATGTCTAAGAGTTCTTCACAGCGAAAACAAAGGGCAGAGGAAGGTTTTTAGGACTGGCAAACTTTATGCCACATAAAAAGAAAATCTGGTGTCAAGAACAGCTCTTCCTGTGGTTTCTTAGATCAACAGGGAACCCCCAGATTTCCGAGTCCTGCAACACTTTTCTAACAGGGTCTCTCTGAAGCAAAGACCTTACAGCCATGTACAATATCAAACCCAGACACATTCTGTATATTGTGAAAGGTGGCCAGAGAATGGCATTATCAATGCTCTTGTGATCCAGCAACTAGGCAGACTCACTTTGTAGATGTGATTAACTCCCTTCTCATGCTTTGGAGGAAATTCACAGGTTAAAAAAAAAAAAAAAAAAAAAAAAAAAAAAAAAAGTCTTCCTACAGAATACATTGTTTTCTGAGAAACAGGCATATTTCATAGATAATGATGATCTACAGCTTCCAGCAAGCTCTAATCTTCAGAAGAAAACCTTTGTTACTCAGCTTAACAGTGGCAGCTGCCCAAGAGAAGAATAAGATATACAAGTTTGCAATGGGTTGAGCTGTTGTCACTTAAATATAGCAGTAATTCAGGGAATAAACCACTGAAAACATGCAGCTCTGAATTACTTCATCTTTAACCTACAATAAAAGGGATTGCAGTGAGTAAGGGAGAGATTGCTTCCATCCCTCATTCCTGGAGGAATAGTCACCATCACCCTATCTGTCACCTCAAACACTTGAACTCCTCTGCCTTCTCTGGAGGGAATTAAAGGTACAGTCCAGCTGCCTGTACCAGCACCATAAATCCTGGCAAGGTCATGCACATTCATACATACTGATTCTCACAAGGTAGGTAGACAAAGAGAGTGTCTCAACTTTCGTGCTCCAGAAGGCACTCGGCACAATAAAAAATACAAAATAGAACACTCTTATAGAATACAATGAAATAGTAGAAACACTATTTAACAAGGTAATTGTAATGGATAACAGGTACTTGATAATTTAATTTTATCTTCCTACTCTTTGCTTCCCTGTACAGAAGGTATCCTGCTGTGTATATCACAGCATTTGCTCAGCAACACTGGTGCTACTTCTGACCAGAAAATGTAGTTTGGATGATACGGATGTTTTAAATCTAACTTTCACCACACATCCTGCAGGGATTAATATGAGAATATCACAGAAAGATCATCAACAACCTTTGCTCTCATGCTGGAAGGAGACACCTATATCAATTGGTGCTAGCCAGCGGACAAATAGATCGCAAAGATCTACGTAGTTTCAGGGTTGATAAAAGTTTATAGATTCGGAGGTTGCCAACAATGCTTTACTATCATTGGATGGTAGTAAATTGGATGGAAACATTTGCATTTTTATTTATTTATTTTAGATCCTGCAGGACTATTTGAGATCCTCGACTTCAGTGGTGGTAAAGCAGTCTCCTGCTCCTGCTCTGGATTCTCTGTTGTCCCGTTCAGCAATGAGGTTAACTGGGCACCTGCCCACCTCTGAGGTAGAGCTGCCAAAGGATACAGTAAGCTTGCAAGACTCATGCCATAGCTCCCACAGGGGTGAATGTGAGGATTTCATGGGTCAGCTATGCAGAAAGACCATAATAATGCAAGGCTCAGGATCCAAGTGGGAGACCAGCAGCAATTTCAGGCAACTGAAACAGGATGAAATAACTATCCTGAGCCCATTGTAGTTTCTAACCCCATGTCTCACTTGAAATCAATGCTCAGATTTCAAATCAGTTCAGGTAGAAGTCATAGCTGCTTCTGCCCTTTCCATACTCAGCTATCTCTGCCCTGCCCCTGGCAAATATGTGGCTGGTTGATGTCAAACACAGATTTTGCTTAGAAATCCTCAGCAGTGCCACCACCAGCTAGAGAGAGCAGCACCCCAAAATGGCTGCACCCTTCAGAAGCTCATGGTTTAATGTTACTTGGAGTGTCTTCTTTCTTTGTTTACTGCCAGTTACTCAGTCTTGAAAAGCGCATCCCAAACCCTATTCAGCTCACAAACTGTGCATCACCTTTCAGGACTTTTTTTCTGTTGGCTGCGACTGACAGCAGTGTGAAGGTTAGGCAGCCTTTTAATCTCATGCAGCTGTGATTATCATCAGTGAAGTAAAAGAGAAATTGCCTGGCAATGCAAGTCACAGACCAATAAAAGGTTTTCAGGGCAAAAAGCAGCCATACACTGAGTGAAACTTAAGCCCATGATGTCTCTGTGGGAAGACTTCATAACTTAATGATAGCTTACTGAAGGATTTTTCACAAGCCTTTATGACAAAAGCCCGTATTTTCCATTAACTTAATGCCTCTCAAGAAAGAAGGAAGAAAAGGTTCAGTTATTTCTTTTAAAATTACAAACCTGAACATAATTATTTTTATCTTAACTTTTCAATATATGTATTTTTTTTAATTGTCTGGAAGACTGTAATTTATATTTAAGCAGATTATGAGACAAACTGAATGAAGAACAACTGATTTCCAGAAAAATGGAAAATCTCACTAGTATTCAGCAGCCACCTGAAACACTTTCAGCACTATGAATGCTCCTCACAGAGACACTTGTGCAGCTCTGGTAGCATATGAGCAGTGATTATTTTGATTTAAAAATAAAAAATATACTTAATCTCCATTATGAATGCACAGGAAATTCTAATATCACTGATATTTCCACTCTGTTCACACAGAAACCGGACATATAATTTCTGAACATGTAATTTTTGTTAGTACCTACCTCTAGTCCAGGTGTAATGGCACAGATTTCTGTGTAGATAAAGCCCTTGTAAGTGTAGCCCGTGTCTTTTTATTGAGCAAAGCATCTGCCACCTGTATCTTCAGTACTCTTGATGTGTATGGTTCCTTAACTAAAACATCTTGAGAGTGCTTTCACATGTTGACTCCAACCTCTCTGACACAGCATGAACATCACTGTCAGGACTGAAGAGGAAAAGTGTTTTGAACAGAACTGTATAGATACCAAAATCGAACAAAGCTGACCTAAGTTGTTAGCAAACAGTAACCCCTGAGCAGTAATGACATAGGTAATCAAATAGGTGAAGTCTAGATGAAACATTCAGATCTCATTGACATGTTGTGAGTCACCCCTAATTTACTGAACCTTATGGGAGATCTTACATGAGTTAAACTGAAAACAAAACAAAACAAACAAACAAAAAACACCTTTAAAGCAAACAAAGCTGATGGAATGTGTCTTTGCAGTTTCTTTATTTATATTGATTTTGTTGAAGTATTCATTAGAAGCACCTTTACAATTTATATGATCAGTTATTGTACTATATGCCTAAACAAACATAGTACCTTAAAAAAGAAAAAGAAGCTTGTAATCTCAAAAGTAAACAAGACACTACAGCATTTTCATTCCAGCAGTCAATAAATATGGGAAGTAAAAGATACATATTTGACCAACAGAAATCATCAGAGATGAATGAAAAACCTGACCTTATATGTGGAAGTGTGATAGATTGCAATAGTATAACATAGCTATAGTTAAAATTAAACTCATTTATATATTTGGTCCTATTAAATCTGAATGATCCTTGTCACACAAAGTGGGGAAATCACATTATGCAGTTTGTGACATTATTTCTTTGGTATCTGAAGTAAAGGAACCTGAAAGGAAAAAGAAAATATAGCTAAATCATGCTCAGTATAACTTATGGGCTGCATACTGGAGCTCATCTACTTTTATAGACATTGCTGACAAATCAAAATATTTTCATCAAATAAAAGCAGACTAAGAAGTGCAAGATATTTGTTTATCTTTGAAAGCTTGTTTTGAAATTGAATTGTTTAAACCTCATGCCTTTTTAAAGTTTTCCAAACAGGCTGAGACATAAATGCATAAATAAATGAACAGTGATTTTTTTTTTTTCAGTATGCAAATGTTGCAAACTGACTTAATACTTCTTCTCAGCTCCTACATACAGCAGCACAGCTGAACCGTTGCTGACAGTGGCACTTCTCTCATCTCTCACAAGAAGGAAAAACTTCCATACTGCTCCCATACATATATATGTAAGCACCAGTTTCTTTTTCTTACACCTACAAGTTACTTTTGAAGTGCATCCTGTAGTGTTCCTCAGAGAATAAGATTAGTTTTAAAATAAGATTACGCTGATCACATCTGGATAAACTCAGTGATTAGTGTATTTGAAAACTATAGCTTCATTTGCATAATGTAAATAGATCCGTGTACAACACAAATAGAACTTGCAGTACTTGGTGAATTCTCCAATATTTTGAATTATTTAGCATAGCAGCACTTTAGCATACTCTGTAAAAACACAAGTCTGATTTTCTTGTATTTATGCACAGGTCTGGAGGTCAACAGTAACCATACCAAATACACTGTCAAAGCTGCATTAACTAGAAAATATCTCTGAATTTTAGGGCATATAATAACATCCACATACACCCAAAACCAGTGTAACCACAAAAAATGATTATTTGAATAATGAAAATACACCGACATACTGTCATATCATCTCAGCACATTGGAGCTAGGAGAAGAGCAGGAGGTTTTGATGTAGTCAGAGAGCTTTCTTCTTCTCTGCTACATCTCACCTCTGAATCTTCAATAATATTATATATTCATGAAGGACATCTACTCAATCTTATTGCATTGTCAGTCAAACTTTTTTTTGTCAACTGAAGATAGACTGCCACATGCCATCCTAGGCCAATTTTACACTCCAACAAGCAGTTTACATCTTTTCCCACGTTCTCCCACATTGTATTTTTCAGTGTGTGTCTTTTCCTTCTAATTTCCCTCTGCTCAGATCAGTTGCTGCTATTAATGCAGGTTCACAAAGAAAGTCTCCAATGCAAATGCCTTTAAACAAACAAACAAACAAACAAAGTCTATCTGTCTGATCCATCAAAAGACACAACTAAAAATATAACAGTCTAGAAGAAAAGATAAATTAATACAAGTTAGAAATACTCCAAGGTAGAAATAGATGTGGTTGAAACCACTCCCAAAATGGATGTAAAAGAGAATAATGTGAAAATGAGGAAAAGGAAAATAAAATCAATACTTTTCACTATTTTTTTTTCCAGACATTTTAGGAAATCAGGTTAAATGAAATGTTAAAGAATGTATTATTTGTCTCAAGCTGACTTAATGGTGTTAATTTAAACATACAGCACTTTTCTTGTGTTAGGACACAATGTAGGAATAAACAGGTTATAGTAATCAGAGAGAACATACTGTGAATTTGGAGATAATTTTGTTATTCTTTTAATATCCATTTTTATGAAGTTCACCACCACTAAGGACCACACTCAGCAGGACCACAATCTGTATCTTCAGACTGAACATTTGGAGATCTAAAGATTTCCAGTTTAAATTCATATAAATAAATTTGAGGCAAATCTTCCCTCTCCAGCATCAGTGGTGTGAAAAAGCAGATTGATAGTTGGGCATAGGAAAAGAATTACTTGCAATATTGTTTGGTTGTAAGTTAACTAGCCACAATTTCAGCTTGAGTTAGTCAACAGAGTAGAACATATTATACCAAAATACTTTCCAAGTCCAACTACATGTAAATGTTTATACTATAATGTCTGAATATTTTTCCTTTACTACTAAATGGTTGGTGTAGTCATATATTAACAGTAACATGAGATATTGAAAGTGTGAAACTAAACTGCAAAACATATAGCTGAACCCAGCATTTGCAACTAGGAAATGAGAGGGAAGACAGCTAAAATGAGCAACTAGATATTCTGGGGATTTCTCTAAAACACGGATTCAGGTCAATCACTTTCAATCATGCTCTAATCTGTGAACCCAGATTGCTTGACTTTCAGCATTAAAATCAAAGTGACTGTTCAGGTTTGGAGACATCCAAGAACTGCAGGTCAAACAAAAATAACCAAGGAATAACCTTGGAGCCTCTGGACAATATCCCCAAATCTTGTTGCTCAGGAAGTCTATTCACATTTATCCGGGGACAGCCAACTTGAGCCATAGCATAAAAGGATAGACTCAATGTCTTCTGCTATGAAACCATTATCCAAAGACACCATGACTTTTCTGATACATGTATGTTAGAAAAAGCCTCTGCTGGCAGATTATTTATATTTAATTCTATTTGCCAGCAATTGTTGGCAGATATAGTGGTTGTAAAGTGGCTCTACATTTCCCAGCAAGGCTGCTCTCCTAGTACCCACTTGAAATTTCTCAGAGCAGTCCTCTTGCATCCAATAGATTATGAATCAGACCCTTGAACTGAAACTATCTGAAAATTACTATGAGAAAGTTTGCTCTTCACTCTGAAGGAACAGAAATGTTCCAGGCATTTCTGCTCCTGAACTCTGGTATTTTGCAATGCAGATGACACCAACAGCTTGGACTTTCCGCCATCCATCAGATATTTCCTTGAAGTGACTTTCCTGCTACCAGGCCCACATGTATTTTTAAGAAGAGTCTAAAGAGGGACTTTCATAAAAATTACTTTCCCTTCACTTCTATATTAATTACATAGACTAGCATAGATAAAAACAACTGTTTGCTTAGTTAAATGCAATTATGAGTTTCCTTGCACTTTGAAATAAAATCCTTCCAAGAAATATTTTTTATGAAAGTTCCTCCACACATTACATAGAAAACGTACTCTAGGAATACTTGAATTCTTTAGTATTCCATCACTACTATCTCCATGTTGGATTTCTTTTCAATAGAAACAGCACACAGAAGGCAAGACGTGCATTTAATGCACATCTTGTGACTAATTAGTCACAAGACAACAATATCCTTTCTTTCACTGGGAGTCTTAAAACTAAAAAGAGAATGCTTGTAGCATGAACAGTAGTTAAGGAGCTTCAAGCAAAAATCCCCCTGTAAAATCTATGGCCTGTGTTACAGAGGAAAACAGGCTGGTCCTCTCTGGCCTTAAAATGCACAAGACTCTGGAGATTCACAATGGAAATTCTCCTTACAATTACTGAGTTTTAACCTCATTGCCAGTTCTCCAGGAAAAGATTTCTTGACTTTTTTTTTTTTTTTTTTTTTTTTAAGTTCTTCTTTGGAATGAGACTGAGATTTAAATGTTCCAGAAAAGAAAACAGCAAGAACTTCTATGTTCTGCCTGAAGATGTTAGCTGTGAAGCCAGCTTTTCTGGTATGCTTGTACTGCAGAAGAAAGGTAAGTTCACAAGGAGATTTAGAGAAAGAAAGACCTGGTCCATATACTTTATATTTCTACTGGGTGAATCTACATTAACTATGTATTCTGAATAAGAAGTGAGCTTTTAAAATCATTCTCCCAGCCACCCCCACTTTACATGCTTCACAAAACAGTCTTGGAGTGCATGAACTTGATATAATTTGGATGAAACTAAACTGAAATATATGTTTCAGAAGTGTACCCACTATTCTGGGACTAGGCTAGAGTTAATATAAAACCTGATGAAAGACTGTGCAGAATGGGTTTTGATTGGACTCCACAGATCCACTCCTAATGCACTGAACATTTTGCTGTGTAGACCGGATGACTTTTGGAACCAGTTCAGTAATAGCCATTCTGTAGCCATCCCATCCAAGACCTAGGAAGGTTTGCTCTCAGACACAAGATGTGTTGTTGTCTCACTTAAAGCACTCCACTACTGATATACAGGACTGAATTTCTAGGACCTTACCTTCGTACCACCTGCCTAGATTGCACTAGTAAGTTATTGAAATAAATATGCTCTTGCTTATTGCCTCCTTTTTCTTCTATAGCTGAGATCACAGCTCACTCTGTCTCTTATGTAGACTATTCTTCTTCTTTAATGCCTGCAGGCAGCTCAGTCCCATACGGTCACCTCCTCATTTCACCACAGTGGGATAGGTAAGAGAATTGGAAATGTAAAAGTGCTTGACCTAGTGGGTTGAGATAAAGACAGTATATCAGGTAAAGAAAAAGCTGTACACACAAGCAAAACAAAACAAGGAATTCATTCACTACTTCCCATTGGCACGGAAGTGTTCAGCTGTTTCCAGGACAGCAGGGCAAAAGTGTGTGAGGGTTCCTTGGGAAGACAAACGTCATCACCCCAGTGTAACCCCTTCCTCCTCGTTTCCCCCAGCTGCTACCACTGAGCATGGTGCCACACAGTGTGGGACATCCCTTTGGGCAGCCTGGGCCATCTGTCCTGGCCATGTCCCCTCCCAGCTCCTGGGGCACCCCCAGCCTCCTCGCTGGCCGGGCAGCACCAGGGGCAGGAAGGACCTTGGTTCTGTGCAAGCGCTGATCTGCACCAACTGAAACATCCCTCTGGTATCAGCATTGTTCTCATTGTCAATCTAAAACACAGCACCATACCAGCTACTATAAAGACCATTAATTCTATCCTAGCCAAAACCAGGACAACTGTGCATATGGTATGTGTAGCTGTCAGTGCATAATTCACAATGCTATTTTGATAGCTTTCACTACAACTCTGAACACATATGGTAAATTACAGTTTTCTAGAGTTTGATTATCTTTCCAAATAATCCCTCTCTTCTCAAAGAGCTGCAACATCACAAAGTTGCATAACAGACTATAGACAGGAGAATATATTCTTCATGCATTAAATAAGAGTACAAGAGATTACAGCGGGCACCAAAAACAAGCAGAAGGAGCAAACATTAACTAAAATAATCTCTTGCCAAGAAGGTTGCACTTTTAAAGAGTTAAGAAGAGTTAAGTGTAATGGAGAAAAAGCAGGTGTATACACTATCCAGGCAGTAATTAGCAGATCAGGGGCTGACTGAAGCAAACTATGATTTTTTAATTTGTTTGTTTTCAACTGTAATTAAAAATTTATCTTAAGTTCACTTATTTATCTGAGTTAAGATATGAAAGTAGGCACAGTGAAGATAAAAATGTTTTATCTATCGAATGGAAAGGACCAGAGCAGGAGAGGGCTAGTGAGTGCATGTATATTGCATGTGTTGAGAATTATTATCTTCTCCTGACATTTTTTTAATCTCTTCAAACCAGATTTAATCTTCATGGACAATCAGATATCTTACTGTTGCACATACTTTGATATCCCTAAGTGGGCAGTAGAAGACAAGCAGCATCAGTAAGAACTGCAGTCCTGCAATAACAGGACTTCTTGCTGGCTCACTTGTAGTATTTTTCTGCAGAATACAGAGATACTCTCATAAAACCTTAACAGTTTTGAGGCTGGTACTGGACAGGAGGGAAGCAAACATTTTTAGTTTTTTTTTTTTTTTCTCTTTCTTTCTTTCCTAGTAAGGCTGACTCAAATGTAAGTTTTATAATATTAGGGAACACAGGTGTGGCCTTACTTCATGCACTCAGTCATGTGAAACAGCTACTCATCTGCTAACTCTAATCACTCCCTCAGACATTTTATCACAAAACTACAGAACATTTCTAGTGCCTCTCTGGAAGATGAAGCTATTCATTGCTTCACATGTGAATGCACCTCCTTTTATACATACTGTTCAGGCACCAGAAAATATCAATTTTCTCCATGAATGTCTGAAAGTAAACCCAGTTTATCAGATAAATAGCTCATTTCCCTGTTTACCATTAACCTCCCAAACTGATGTGCATACAATCTCCTGTATGACAGAGGGTACATCTCAGCATCACAGAACTGTTAACAGTATCTCTGCAATGTTGAAAGTGCTATGACTCTCCTCTAAAGATGAGAGACTGAGGCAAAGTCCCAAGGTTTTCTGCAACTGCTTCAGCTTTGTTGTCAAGAATTTCATCCCAGAGGTTGCCATTATTAATCTGCCATCCTGGGCTGACTAGGAAATGGGAAGCCTGGACCTGCCAATACATCATAGCAGGGACAAGTAGGAGAGGAGAACGAATCTAATAGCAAATACACCAGTCTGATAAAAATCTGATGCCTTCTAATTCTCGGTGCAGAAACTTCAGTCCCAAGGACCCACAGTGAATGCATGTTTCATAACTTTGGTTAGTTGTTATTTTACACATGACCTGCTGATCCCCTTATTCCCTGGTGAATCCAGGCACATATTTTAATGTCCTTCCCTGTAACCAGTTTGCCAGTAGCAAGTTGACCCTCTGGCTCTGACCTTCTGCTCTCCCTTCCCCACACAGACATGTTCAAACAGCTCTCTTCACTGATGGGGTGTTTTTAATAGATTACTTAATATTTCTGTTTGTTTTTTTTTTTAAATAAGACACATTTTTGTGGAGGTCATTCCTTCAAATGTACGTACCATTTTTTAATTTTCACATTAGTTTTCTGTTGAGAAGTCTCTGCACACTTCCTGCTTTGTAAATAAAGTAGGTGAAAAACGTCCTTAGGTCTCTGAAGGTGAGGTAAAGGAATTAATTCCTACTCACTCTGATTAACTTGTTTTGCAAAGCAGTTTTAGCAGATATCCCCTCTGGAAAATTTTCTTAATTGCTTCCTGAAGGCAGAATGCCCGTGACTAGTTCTTGACATTATTAGGGAAATATTTTACTGTGACTTTTGATGTTGTGCACACACAGTATTACTTAGAGGGAAACAAATCTCAACACTCTTATTCATAATTTTCTGAAGTTTAATAATTAAGATGGAAAGAAGCAGTCAACTGTCAATTAGCTGTGTTTTCATGAGCTTCTTAAGTAATAAAAACTTGCATTCTGGCAAATGTGTCAAAAATCCCCCAATTATGCAGGCCTTCTATCCCCAAAAGATGAGAGATGCTATACTCCAGCAAACTCAGAGTTTTAATGCAAGCGTTAGGAGATGTACAAGTGTATGTAAATCTAAGTATATATTTACAATTATGTATATATATATATATATATAAATGGGCGGGGGGAAGAGGTGGTTAAAGACCATAAATAAAAAATCCAAGGTGTAAGATATAAAATCATTACACACAATGTCATATATTGTATAAAACTTATTTATGGGGAAAAATACCTCATCATATAAAAAGAACTGTACAATGTCAAGAGATTTCTAAACACATTTCTTTGTTACACCGATAACAAAGTTTGTCATTCATGACCCTCTACCACTTGACCCAGTTACTGTTCCTAACAGATGGTAAAGTTGACTCAAGAAAATAAACTTTTTCAGGTTACACTGACCTACAGAGGATCTTACTTTTGCAAGTAGGAGAGAAACCTCTGTACTCTGTACTTCACTGACTAGCAATTTCACAAGTAAGAACAAGCTGTACTGGATTTTGCAGGTTTTTTTTTTTTCCTCCTTCCCCTTTAGAAACAGTGTGTATATGTTCTCCATTCATGCAAACAAAGAAAAACAACAATACAACAACAACAAAAAGAAAATCCTATCAGAGAGGGTAAAATAAACACAGCAACAATGAATAAATAAATAAATAAATACATACATACATCTTAGGACTTAGATGATAGAAGGAAGGGCTATGGTTTAGTAATTTATTAAAATGTGGTGAACTGAAACGACTGGGTATAACCACTGGGAAGTAGTCTACCTCATATGTATGTGTCATACACAGTTCACGAATGCATTGATGATGTATTAGTTTGTATTGCACCTACACGGTTGTAAACAAGAATTTAAAAAAATGAAGATAAGATTTTGACCTATTTTACACTCATAATGACAGACTACCTATGTTGATTTCATGATGCTGTCACAGCGAAGTAAGAAAAAAATAAAAATCTGATTGTCCATGAAGATGTATCATTAAATCTGTTTTCAAGAGATAAAAAGAATGTCAGGAGAAGATAACACTTCTCAAAACATGCAATATACATGCACTCACTACCCCTCTCCTGCTCTGGTCCTTTCCATTTGATAGGTAAAACATTTTTATCCTCACCGTGCCTACTTTCATGTTCCAACTCCTGCTGTTAGATGAAAACCACAGCAGACAAGAAGTAGGTGGACTGTGTTAGACACAAAGCAGCAAGAATCGCCACACGAGAGGAAAAATCATATGTGTTTATGGGAACTGGTGGTAGTGGCAGATTGGACAGAAAGCAGATTCAGAAGGGCTCAAGTGCCTTGTTCACTGAGAGAAGAGGTTTTCAATTCCCAGGATTTAGCTTTCTGCAGAACTTTTGTAGCAAGATTTTATAGAAAGATTTAATTTTTGGTTAGCCAACCACGCTGTACTTTGCAGCTTCACAGACACAAGTTTTGATCTGCAGCCAGGATTGAGGAAGTATCCCATTCTTGCTCTATGTAAGCCTGTTAGGGGCTGGGAGGAAACACTTATAAAGTAGTTGAAAGTTGGATTATAGGCCAAGGTCATCCTTAGAGAAAACATCCAAGCTAGACAATCCACGTTGCAAAAAGATACCAGCAAGTTAACAATTTTATATGGCTTTTGAGGGATCACAACAGTAACATCTGTACTGAGAGTGACTACACTGTGTTATGCCTGCTGCAAATAGGGGCATGGTACAATAATAATCCTTCTCAGGAAGCTAATATGACTAATGGAACATAACTGCAAAATAGCAATTGTGTATGTATTTTTTTCCAGGGGGCAAATTAAGAGATATCTCCTTTCAACCATTTTGCTAATAAATAAAACAGGGAGGTGGTATCAATTGCCACAGATCAAGGATACTTAATATTCTTATTTCTGGAAATTAGCACTCATCAGTGTTCCCTTCCCTTGCTTTTCATTTTATTCCAGAGAGGTTTCTGTAGCAACTAGGTCATGTGCCCAGTGTAATCTTCAAAGCTGTAACACCACAGTGGATCCTTGCTGAAAGAGAAACGAACAGAAAAGGGCACTTATTATTTGTAGCCTCTTAGATATAACAATGATGTGGCTCTGCAAAAGGATCTCTGACAGTATGGCAGCAATCCTGTGAAAGTTCACCAGTTTTCTGAGGTGGTTAACAGGTGGTTGTGGACACCAGCTTGACCTGCCTGGAAGCAACTCACAGCTACATTTCGTCCAAAGTGCAAAGCAGGACCACCCTGGACACCAGCAGCATTTTTGGAGGTGAACAAGTGACCTGTAACTAGTCTTCTGTAATCTCTTTCAATTACACAGTGCTTACTTATCACTGCTTGTCGTTTAGTCAAAATTGGGCTTATATGTTTGGAGAAGGAACTTCAAAAACTTGTGCAAAGCATGTATGATTTATG
The DNA here is from genome assembly GCF_963932015.1 of Anas acuta. NCBI lineage: Eukaryota > Metazoa > Chordata > Aves > Anseriformes > Anatidae > Anas > Anas acuta. The sequence goes on from NC_088981.1 coordinate 65,866,865, forward strand.
TCTCAACAGTGTTACCATCCAAAACATTTACAGATGTGGAGGATAGATAAGGTGAAAGGTGATAAACATTTTTCACTTTTTAACAAATGATTAGACTACAAAAGAGACTTCTGATTTTATGGGATTTCAGGTCATAAAAGTTAACATCTGAAAACAATACAAATAGTTTCCATCATGAGTTTTATATGGCCATGGATGCAATGAGTAACTTGATTCAGATGAGTGCTGTCTCTCCTATGCTACCTCTGTGCAAAGTACTAGCAACCTGACAAAACTCAGAAAACTGTCACTTTATTCTCTTAAGCAGCCTGGTGTACACCATTTGAGTGCCTTGTCATCCTAGAGAGCTGCCTTCCAGAACTCACTAGACAAGAGACAAGCAAGAACTTTTTCTTTTCCTTCAAATTTCTCTCTCATTTTATTCCTCATCCCATGAAGAACCCCATATTTTGTTTGCCTACGTTTTCATCACCTACCTAAAATATATATATATATATTATACACGCACATATATATCGTTAGGGAAAGTACAGAGCTTAACAATAAAGAGCAGGTCCTGGACTTGATTTCTAGGAACAATTGCCATAGAAGTAATAAAACAGTCTAAAATATTCATAGATAGATGCATAACTATGAGTTTCCAATTCCCTGTATGCTATATTTAGCACCAAATATTTATTGGTTTTCTGGTTTTACAGGAGACCCCTGTAAAACCAGAAAACCTTATTTAACTCCATAAACACTAATCCTGAGTCCTTCATAATTTCTTTCAGTTATCAGATGCAATTTGAGCTAAATCATGGCTCAGATCATAATCTGTTGTAAATTAGCTTCATTGGCTTTCATAAATGCCGTTTACCACTGGAGATAGAAATGCTAGTTTTGACTTCCTTTTCAAGCTTTTCTTACCTTTTCTCTATTATTACAGGATCTCACTGATTCTTTAACAAAGGATAACAACAGCAACAACAAAGCCACAAAACAAATTAAAAAATCCACAAACAACAATATAATCACACTCTACTCATTTCTTCTATGCCTTCCTTTTCTTTTCTTTCCTTTTTTTTTTTTTTTTTTTTTTTTTTTCCATTATCCTTTCCCACTTATTCTCATCTGAACATCTCTTGTCTTCCAAGTCTTCTCACCTGGCTGAATTTTCCTGAAATACTATAGCCCTCACGCTCTCTTTTCCTTCCCCTCTCTACCCTATAATAAGAATATTCATAAACATTCTCCATCCATCAAACAAAAAGAAAAAAAAAAAAAAGGATTCCTGACAGTAGTTACTAGCTTTCAGTCATCACTGCAATTAATGTGCTACCACCAGTAGAAGCATTAAGCTCTTCTACATAGTTTCACTGATTTTGTGTTCCCAATTAAAAAAAAAAAATAATAATAATAAATCTATTTGTACAGTGCGAAAAGGGAAGAACCTGGCTGCTACAATAATTTATTTAGTCCATGACCTCATTTTCTGATATCCCATCCTCTGATCAGATGTGTGCCTATTTGCTACTGTGGCCTTTGACTGGAGTATAGTTCACTGCCACCTGTCAGATGAGAGTGCATGCATAGTCAAGTCACTTCTTCCCAGCTGTGTTCTTGGGATAAGCCTTTACTTTGAGAGACGCATATCTAGGCTGATGACAAGACATAAATATGTAATTTCTTAATCTCATGAAGACACCAATAAAGAACTATTGGAATTAAAGCAATGGTGCTGCGAGAAATAGGTGGAAACTAGAAGAAATAACAGATTAAGTGAAAGAAGTTTGACAGACTGTTTAATTACCTTTAAACTGAATGGACTCTTCATGGGAACATTTTGACATGATAAAGCAGCGAGGAGGCCAGAGATATTGTCTTCCTTAAACTACTAATGTTCCTTATTCAATTTTATAGATAGCAATATCTCTTTCTGCAGTTGTTTAGTATTGCCACTTAAAAGGAACATGTGAAAGAAGGTGGAGAGAAGAGAGTAAAATGGAATCCAAAAAATAAATAAATATTAAAAAAAAAAAATTCAAAATATCAAAGAGAAGCATGATTAGATGAGAAAAAAAATATAGCTTAATTTTATAAAGCTCTGTTCAAATGATTGTTTTTTTTTAAATGTATTTTCATTTTATTCTTCCTCTACCTGTAAGCAGATGGTAATGGACAGCCATCAGTGATTTTAATGTATTTCTTCATTGAGCTTTCTTCCTTCTTACCTTCTCTTGATGAAGAGGTACTGTTGCACAAGAGGCAGAAGCTCATAAGTAAAGCAACCAGCATGAAAGCATCACTGCCCAAGACCTGTTCTTTATAGTGCAGTATGTTTGTATTTACTCACCTTCCTCAGTAAATCTTTGTCAATATAAACCAAAAACAGACTAGTACATTCCATAAAAATGTCTATGCTATAAAGCTGGAAAAAGATGTCAACTCTGAATTTGACTGTTGCTCCTGAGAAATACAGAAATATTGCAGGAGTTACTAAAGACAAGGCATAGCTGGAATACATGACAGGGCGGGCAATCCATGAGATGTATACATATTTTATGTATACCCAGACGTATACATATTTTAAGCCCAAAAGCAAGCATCCTGTACTTAGGTATGAACTTGAGACCATGTAACTGATCACATTGCAAAAAGTCACGATATACCTTTCAAAAGTAGCACTGTGGACTATACCTCAACCAACAGATTTCACAAACTTTATTTCCCTTTTTGGAAACAAGACTGATAAATTATGCACTTGCTTGGTTTTGTTCATCAGGCTGTACACAAATACTTTTTTCAAAGGTATGATAGAGTAAATTTTATCCAGCCATCCTGTAAAATAATAATAACAGCAACAACAGCATATATATATAGATATATTCAAAAATTGTGTTCTTTGTATGTCTTCAGTTTTCAACCACAATGAACTGTTAATAGTGTAGGTTAAATCACTGAAAATGCTTGAGTAGGCAGCTGATGAACAAAATGTTGAGTGTTTTCAAAATGTGCCAAGTAACATTTTTACAATCCCTTATTGAGAAATGATGGGCAATATAATAGATCAGTTGTGCTTGGGTGACCCCTCCCTCCTTTTTTTTTCTTTTTTTTTTTTTTCTTCTTTTTATTTTTTTTTCCTGTTCTGATTAGAAATTAATAAATTTTACTTACTTTTACTTTTATTAGATTATTTCAAACTATATACCAATATGGGAAGGTTTTACTTCACCTGTTGCTTAAGAAACAAGTAATTGCTAGCAATTTTTCTTCACGTGCAGTACTGTGTTTGTCAACGTGGAAAATGATGTAATGTTTAGGTTTAGTAAAAAAGTAATAGATATGATGATCTTAATGGTCTTTTCCAACCTGAATGATTCTATGATTCAATGGCTTTGATGACTTAAGATTTTTTTCTTGTATGTGGATATTAAAGATTTACAGTAGTGAAATGAGAATGGACACAAAGGAATATACAGTACCATGAAGTCTCCTTTACTCGTGTCCAAGACAGTCTGGATACTGGAAACATTAAGTGGAAGAAGCAGCTCTGGAGGCAGCTAAAAGAGCTAAAAGTTGGTATTGTGGCTAAGAAGCTAGGACATACATTCTGCTTTCTTTGCACATAGCACACAAGTTTTTACAGTAGCTGAACTTTGACAGATCTAATTTAATTTTAAGAGTCTCAAAACTTTTGATCTGGGAAGCAAAAAAAAAAAAAAAAAGGTTTCTAATTTGGTCAGTAAATACAGTAAATACGCACTGGTTCTGCCACACAGACTTGTAGTCATGCAGTCATGGGGAAAGAAAAATTAAAAAAAAAAAAGGAAAAAAAAGAAAAAGGAAGAAGCAGCAAGCTTTGTCCTGTATTGGTACAGTTCTGTACCAAATGAGCTTTGGGATTTCCTTCAATGGATGTTAATTCTGTCACAAATCAAAATGATTTCTTGCTTGTAAACATTTTTAGCAGGGATCTGTTTACATTTACCCTCTTGATGTATCAACTGGTAATGACTCCTTTTTCCTACCATTTGCCACTTGAGTGGATTTGTGACCACATGAAGCTTTTAATAGGAAAGAGTGATCATAAGCTTTCCAATTATTTCTGTTTATTTCTTTTTTGAAATTTGTATATTAAAGTCACTCCTGTTCCCATGTCAACAGCAGTGACACAGATGTTCTAGGGCTGTACCCAAAGCACCACGACAGCATGAATTGCCATTCATTAGGGGTGCATGGTGGCAGGCAGCAATAAGATACAGGAAAACTGATCCACCATATGAGCTTAACCATCTCTAGATAAGATTTATTGTGTTGTCACATCAGAGTGAGAACCTTTCAGTCAAACAACCACCAAAATTATCTGTTCTGGTTACCATTCATGTAATTTTATCCTTCAGTTCAAATATAACCAGTGTAAGTTGATTTACATAAGGGTAAATGTTCAAATCTCACTGAACATGGTATGTTACTGCTGCATGCATTTGTTCACTTTGTCAAAAACATTTTGGAAGTGGCACACAATTATTTTAAATTGATATTATTTGAAATAATATCAAAACCTAGATCAAGAAACTTTACTTTGTCCCCTTGTGCCTATGCATTAAGCCATAGTCTTTAATTATGTGATTGTATCCTATTTTTCTTCACAGAATCACTATCTAATTCCATATGTAAGCTAAATGCATGATGGAATAGAATTCAAGGCTGGATGCATAACTGTCAGCTGATGTACTTTTGCAACTCTGGATTGGCCTAATTTGACACCTCCATAAAATTCTTCTATCTTTTCAAAATTAGATAAATTTGATAAGCAACTTTTTTTTTTTTTTTTGACTGGAAGATTTCTGTTTATACTGCAGCTGTAAATAGAAGTTTGGCAAAATAGTAGGAGGGAGGACTTTTGTAGTTCCACAGTTCTCACTCAGTGTTATGAACAGTCACTGCTGGATTAATGAATGTGGATACCATATTCTGCTGAAAATAAAGAGGAAAATCACTGCCACTGCAGTAAAGAAGTAAAGAAAAGAATTCCCTTTCCCTTGAAAAGGATGTGAATCAATCAATCTATTTTGAAACCAGATGAGATAAAGGATAGAGTTATTTAATTCCACTCCAGCACGTTGGAGAAACTTTAATTGGGAAACTTTTGAGAAGTTTTTCCTCATGCTTGTCTACAACATGTTGATTTTTCTCCTTAATCCCTATTTTATGAATCCCTATTTAAAAAATTCAGTCTTTCTTTTGGATGAGATTTCATTGTAAACAGGTTAACCAATATTAAGGCAACACATATGTACATGGTTAACACTACGAGCAGCTCATATGAGAGGCATTCAGAACAACAGAGGGAGAAATTGTTCAAATCCTGACATCTAGAATGTAACATAATTATAATAGAAGGAAAAAAAAAAATATATATATATATATATATATATTTATTTATTTTCACCAGAAGAGTGAAAGTTCGTTTCTTCCATAATTATATCTTATCACATTTCACATATTTCTTCTCATTGGAGATCCTACTTTTCATCTTTTCCAATTCCTCCGTAGGTTGACAAAATCAAACAAACAAACACCTTCCTGTATGTTAGTTCATATTTAGATTCCTGCTTCAAAAGCCTCACCAACCACTATACACAACATTTGCTATGAATGCCTGAGAAATATCTAATTTATTACACTTCAGTTATTCTAAAACAGGTGAAAAATAACAGTTTGTCAAAAATGAAGCAATACCTGAACTGGCAGAGTGAGAGTAGTTACAGCAGACACTAAGGCTTATGGAAAAATGTCTCTCTCCAGCACTTCATTACCTGTGTTGTTTTGTTTGTTTGTTGGTTTCAAGGCTTTTGACACCATCTCCCACAGCATTCTCCTCAAGAAACTGGCTGCTCTTGACTTGGACTTGGACACGCTTCGTTGGGTTAGAAACTGGCTGGATAGCCGGGCCCAAAGAGTCGTGGTAAATGGAGTCAAGTCCAGTTGGAGGCCAGTCACTAGTGGCGTTCCCCAGGGCTTGGTGCTGGGGCCGGTCCTCTTTAATATCTTCATCGATGATCTGGACGAGGGCATTGAGTGCACCCTCTGTAAGTTTGCAGATGACACCAAGTTAGGTGCGTGTGTCAATCTGATCAAGGGTAGGAAGGCTCTGCAGGAGGATCTGGATAGGCTGCACCGATGGGCTGAGGTCAACTGCATGAAGTTTAACAAGGCCAAGTGCCGGGTCCTGCACCTGGGGCACAATAACCCCAAGCAGAGCTACAGGCTGGGAGATGAGTGGTTGGAGAGCTGTCTGGCAGAGAAGGACCTGGGGGTAATGGTTGATAGTCGGCTGAATATGAGCCAGCAGTGTGTTCAGGTGGCCAAAAAGGCCAACAGCATCCTGGCTTGTATCAGAAACAGTGTGGCCAGCAGGACTAGGGAGGTGATCGTCCCCCTGTATTCGGCTCTGGTGAGGACACACCTCAAGTCCTGTGTTCAGTTCTGGGCCCCTCGCTACAAGAAGGACATCGAGGTGCTTGAGTGGGTCCAGAGAAGGGTGATGAAGCTGGTGAGGGGCCTGGAGAATGAGTCCTACAAGGAGCGGCTGAGGGAGCTGGGCTTGTTCAGCCTGGAGAAAAGGAGGCTCAGGGGCGACCTTATTGCTCTTTACAGATACCTTAAAGGAGACTGTAGCGAGGTGGGGTTTGGTCTGTTCTCCCACGTGCCTGGTGACAGAACGAGGGGGAATGGGCTTAAGTTGCGCCAGGGGAGATTTAGGTTGGATCTTAGGAAGACCTTCTTTACTGAAAGGGTTGTTAGACATTGGAACAGGATGCCCAGGGAAGTGGTGGAGTCACCATCCCTGGAAGTCTTTAAAAGACGTTTAGATGTAGAGCTTAGGGATATGGTTTAGTGGGGACTGTTAGCGTTAGGTCAGAGGTTGGACTCGATGATCTTGAGGTCTCTTCCAACCTAGAAATTCTGTGATTCTGTGATTCTGTGTTTATCTTGTCAGCTAGTCTTTTATATATGATTTCTACACTTGTCTATACAGAAGACTTCATTTCGCAGAAGGTTTGCTTTCATTTCATATTGGGAAATTTGAAATTTTCATTTCAAATTGGGAACTTCTATCTCAAATTCTGAGTGAGCTGACACATGAAATTACAGACCTGAATTTGTGTTGTACAATTGAAAAATACCTCATCTATTAATACAAGAAGGGGAGGAGATGGGAAGAAGGTATTCATCTAAACTTATTAACCTTATTAACGTCATAACTTATTTAGAAATTGAAATGTAAACACAGAACAAGAAGGAAGTAAAGTATAATGAAATATTTGTTCACTTAAGTTAGAGCATGCCAGATCAGCCTGATAACTTTGTATATATATGTATATATATATATACATATATTATTAAAGTTATCATATATCTTATATATCTTATATATAATTGTATATATATATATATATTTTTTTTTTTTTCCTGAGCAGAGCAAGTTCAGAAACACTGTATAAACTAGATTTAATTAGACTATTTGGACTGAAGAGCTGTGGAATATGAAAAGACGTTGTAAGTTTGGTAATAAACTGATAGATGGGAAGATGGCTCTTCTTAAATATTAAAATAATCAAAATGAAGGAGAGATGTAACTCATGGAATTTGTCAGAGGTCACTGATGGAAACAATTCCATTTTCAATTTCATGAGTAGGGGCAAAATATAGGAAGATGTTCTGGTGATGGAAAACTAACAGACCCAGTCAATGTAGAGGATTAGTTTGTTAAACAGGAAGAACTGAGTAACATTTGAGACCAAAATGAAGTACCAAAAATGCACTAGTGCAAAATGAAAGTCATGGGCTTTGGTACAAAGTCTGTGTTTATCAGCTGGAAATAACTGATAAAGGCAAAGACTTTGCTGCACTGGCTAGTTGGAGGATAAGTATCAGCAAAATTACAAAATGCTTTTGATAACATAACATTTATCAAGGAGAAGAATTTCTGTTTTCTGAAAACTCTAATAACAGTGTGAAATTTACCCGTGGAGCCAGGACTTCAGGTGAAATATCATGTTTTTGAAAGAAGGGCTATGTACAGTCTGAGAAATCCTGGTTTGCTATATCCCATTATCACAAGGATTTTTTTATTATTATTTTTTTTCCCCTCAAACTTACAATTTCACAGTCAGGCAATCATTTCAGCAGAAGAAACCACGAGGTACAAGGCAATTCTGGAAAACATCTCTAGGGCTAGTTTCAAGGTTCTCTGAAGAAAAAGGAAAAATTAATATTAACTTCAGTGTGCTTTAGTTACAAAACATAACATGAAAAGGTCATTTTAATACATATTTCCTGCTTTATTTATTTATTTATTTATTTTAATGGAAATGTAGAGAGAAAAGGCAGGGAGAAGATTTAGGTAGCTTTTAGGTAGCTGTAATATAGGTATTCTGATAATCTAACCATGCAGTGAGTTACTGAGACACATAAACCATTCAGTGCTAGTCCAAAAGATTACTCAGTCTCTGGGTAAAATTCATTACCCTTTAAGTACCACTTAACTAAATCCTTCTTTATAAGTGTCTACCTCACTTTGACAGCTTTAAGCTGTTTACAGTTTTAAGAGGTAGAGAGAGCTGAAAAGAGAGTTGAAAACCTAGTATGCCTCTCTCCACTGATAAAATGTATGCTCCATATTTATTGACTTGCAAATTTTTACAATAAAAAAAAAAAAGTGGAGGTCATTAAAAGGTTTTGTTGTACTTTTGTTATTGTTCTGCTACAGCATTTTTGCAAACAAAACACTGGTTGCCACAGCTACCAATTAATATACCTCTGTTTTATAGACAAAATTAACACTGTATTTCTAACAGTTGATTTCTCTAAGAATATGGAAAATGCAAGCAGGCCAGTTAAGGAAAAAAAATAATATTTGCGAATTCTGAAAATCCTGCTTATGTAAAAAAGAGATTGTTTTTGGTAATAGGAGTGTGATTCAGCTTTCAGACAGGAAAAAGCAAATATTTAAGCAAATATTCCTCTGACTCTGGATGCTCTGGATGGAAGAAATAAAAAGGTGAGGGTGGAAAGCTGAAGAAAAAAAGGAGGCCATTCAAAACATACTCCAAGGACCACTGGGGAGGACCACTGTTGTCTCAGTCTGCAATGGCAAAATAGACTGAGCCCTAAAATCACTTTCAGAAGATTCCCCATTAAATAAGGGACATCAGGAAGGTTTTGCCTTTTTGGAATTTGTTGAAGGATTGCTACAGTGTTAGAACACAGCACTAAAAGGACACTTCTGTGTCATTGAGACAACCTGAGAAAAGTATGGTACTATTTTAGGAAGCAGATACAAACAACACACCATTTGTAGGAGATTACATGTACCCTTGTAATTTGCCAAGCAAATCTCAAACAGATTAGAATAAATAAAGATTTTATTAAAAAGATGAACAAATACACAAATTAGCATAAGTCAAGCTGCTACAAATGTTCTGGAAGCTAATTAAAGAAAGGGCTCTTTTTCCATAATAGAAAGCAAGGTCATAAGTAAGACGTGATAAATATGTTCAAATCATCAAACCAGTGGATATTCAGAGCAGGTAATCAAACTGAACTATAGATGAGAAAATTACTTTGTCATCTTAAATCATGAAAATGTACAGAGGAGTCAGATTTTTCTTGCTTGCGGTACTTAGCCAGTGCTTCAGACAATACAGTGTTCTTTCTACTGAAGGACGGAAAGATTTGTAAGACATAAGTGTGTGGGGGGCCAGTCTCTTTTGAACTCATATTCTGGAAAGAATAAATTGTCTAAACAATCGTTGTTTCTTGGCTCTCCTTCTGAGAGTATAGCAATACTTACCAAAAAAATAATAAATAAATAAAAATCTGATTTATCATATTTTCCTCCAGTTTCTAATTGCTACAATTTGTTTTCTTTCATTTCCTTTTAATATTCTTCCTTCAGATTTAGTCTCTTTCAAAGACTGCACAGAGGTAGGACAGTTTAAACATACACACCCACCGCTTCTGAACAACTCTATTCTTAACCCCAGAGAACATACAGACTAATCAAAGGGTATCTGGGACTTACTTAAAGAAAACTAATATATTAGCAGGTCCCACACCAACAGACATGGATTATCATATAAGTAACATCAAAATTGAAGGAGTCCCTCATTAAAACTGATATTGTTTTACCTTTCTGTGAAAGGGTGACAGTTCACAGTCATTTTGAGAACAAGTAGCATTGGCAAAACATCTCTTAAAACTCTAATGGGTCTGGTGTAAGACCAAATTCTTGCTGATGTCATTGACATTTAAAGCAGCAAAAATAAACAGATAGTATTTGGCCACTTGCTCCCCTGGCCACTACTGGCTCCTCCAGGGTAAAAACATAGCAACTGGAAAACAAGATGAGAGATTTACGTAATACTAGGACAGAGAAAACAGGGAAGGAAGCATGGGTGGGATCTACTCTCTTCTGATCTCCTTTCACATACAATGGCACTTTAAAGAACATTAAAAAAAAAAAAAACAAACCAAACCAAAACAAACCAAAACAAACCAAAACAAACAAACAAAGGCAGTTAGTTAGCAGCACTACATTTTGTGTGGATCTGAATGGTCACTTGGAAGGATTTTTGCAAATTACCTCAAATAGAGTATACCGTAGGTGCTGTGTGACAATTGTCATCTGATTTTCCATGCTGGATCTTAAACTGTGCTTTGGCAGGACATAGCAAGACAAAGTCTGTGGCAATTTAATGAAATGGCTTTTGGCTTCTGCACAAAGATAAAAAAGAACCCAAAGGCACACCAGCTTCAAAATGTGAGCTCATGTGTAAGCTAGTATCTCAAGGACATTATGTACACAAAGTATGCCTATGGTATCAAGTCTAATTTTAAAGAAACCCTTCATCACAAAATAAGCGTCCCATTGTACACCATCCAGCATGAAACAGAACAACTGTCATAGACATGCAAAGTGCATACCTGCCCTACATCTGGACAGATGGGGACTCTGTGGAAGAAAATCTCCCATGCAGAAATGCCACCTGAGCTGCCTCACTGCAGGTGTGCCAGATTGCTCAGGACATCACTAGCAGTGGTTATGCTGGGAAAGGAATAGCCTAACTACAGAAACAGCACGATCACCTTATCTATGGAAGAGGTAGTCACCATTTGATAACTCTGGAAAGAAAACATGCCAGGAAAACACTGACAGAGAGGGAAAATTATCCACAAAGTACATTTATTGTGGTAAACAGTGACAGTAAGGTTACAGGTACCTATGCTCTGACTCACAAAAAAAAAAAAAAAAAAATGTGATTTTCGGTGCTGCCATGTTACAGTACAAAGAGGTTGTAGAAGTATGTCTGAGAATATTGCTTTGCAGTGACTAGTGAGAGCATGAAAGCCAGGATCCACAGAAGAAAGTACACTGTAAAGTGATACTCACTTTTCATTACATTGAGACTTAGCTTTACCTAAATTACTGTGGCTACTGGTGAACCAAAGCTCAGCCAGGTGAAAGGAACTGATAGATGCATTTGCTTTACCTAAATGACCATAGCTCTTAGCAAGTAAAGACCCTGCCATGTGAAAGGAACAGATAGAGTCAACACCAACAAAACTTTCTTAAAAGTCTTGCTTTTACTCAGTAAAGTAGCTTTTCTAAAATGTGCAAGATAAACAAAAATCCTAGGTTGTTTGCTGTAGTGGATGGGTTTCTTTTATATGTTCAGGACAAGCAGAATAATTCATACATAGTTTATTTTTTTATGGATCAGCCAGCTGTTTTGTGCTTGAGCCAATATAAATTTTGCTCACATGTCCAAGAAAAGCAGCAAATGCAATATGAAATACTATCCAAAACAAGTACCTAATGAAAGTAGGAGGTTGAAAATTGTATTCAACAGTGATTTGAATGTCAATTTAATAAAGATATACAATTTCATATCTGAATTTTATCTGACAACCTCAGCATTTTTTCCACATTTAAAAAACAATGGATTATGACTGTGTGCTTTCTGGTAGATATTGACATAGCCTTGAGGAAAAATTCTGGGATAGAGACTAGCAAAAAAATCCCTTACTGATTAGTTCACGAACCAAAAATATATATTTCACATTTTATAGTCTGAAATTCTACCACAGCATTTGGAAACCATCTGTCAACATCAAACTTAATGACAAAATAAATTGGTTTCCTTTTATTTTTAAATTTTCTTCCAGCTACACTGATTCCAAATAACCATTAAGATCACCATTAGATGCTAAGTCAATGTGGCTTTAGAAAGCAATTCCATAAACCTCCTGTGGTTACTTTCCAGCTACCTCACTTTACAAGAGCCTGAAGACGTTACACTAGCTCATCACTAGTTCTGGTTCCATCTCTTGCAACAGGATCAGCACACCCTAAGGGATTCTGAAGTTCAGCATCCTAAGAAGCCCTAGAACATTACCTGTTGAGTGAACATACTGGCACCTTTAGGGTACATTCAGGGTCTTCCTTCCTTTTTACCAATACTAATAGCAATCTATATATTCCCACTGACAACTCCTATTGTTTCAGTAAGATATTTCTTCAGATATTCAGTAAAACACAAAGATATTGTATCACTAACATGGGAATGCTTCAGCTACCATTCTGAAGGTCACCTGTTCTCTTTCTATCAAGTGTTTAGATTGTACTTGATTATCTGCACTTCTAGCTTCAGGGGAGCACCTTAACGATCTCCTCATTTATTTTTATTTTTATTTTTTTTTGTCCAGTCCCCCCCCTCCTTTTATTTTTATTTTTTTTTGGTCCCCCTCAACATCCCCCAAAGACAAGGACAGAATGTCATTTCAAGCTGTGAGACCCAACCTTGATCTTTCTCCCAGGATCTCTCACTAGAAGGTATCTTCTTTTCTTCACATGTACTCTGTAAACTATGTGGATGCTTATAACTTCCAGTCCCTGCGGATGTTTCCTTGCCACTCCAAGTCCCCTCTGCAGTTCCCCAGACCATAAAGCACATACTTCTCCATTACTATCTCCATTTCTTACAGTGAAAGGGATTGGGCTCATTCCAGATTTAACCAGGGGTTTTTTTTTGCATGTGAAAATCAGGAGGTACATACCTTTTCAAACATTAACATATAAATCCACAGTTGAACTAACAGTTTAATGCTTGTAAATTATGTCAGTGTAGTGAAAGGCATGAGTCACCCAAATGAAGTTCCAAAGTATTTCCAAAAGCTCCCAGAAACAGACACAATTAGAACCAAACATGAAAAAATTTAGTAGAGCTCTTCAGAAGCCCCTTAAAATATGAAATGCCCTTTCCTCCTCTGTAAAAGGCTATATTTTTGCAACTGATGGTTTCAGCAGTTTTGAAATATTGCTTCAGCTGTTGGCTGGGGCATCATTTCACTCCGTTTCATGGGTTAATACATTTGAAATATATGAACAGGAACATTACGTTACAGGAACATTGAGCATCTTAGCTTTCTACTGTAGGAAACTGCTGAGTAAGCATGCACCCTAGATTACAACTTCATTGTACAACTGTTTGAAAAATTGAATTTCTCTTTTGTGGTTTTGAAACATATGTTATGTTCCACTCAGAATGAGGAATCAAATTCATTCCCTTTCCTATCTTCAAAACGTATCTAACATAGCAAATCAAAGTTGTAACAAAATATTTCAATAAAGTAAAAATGAAATGTCTCAATGATAACTTGTAGAAAATGTTGACAAAATGTATATTTTCCTAAGAAATAATTTGATGTTATCACATCAGTATTTTGTATAGAGGAATTATTCATTTGTAATGTGCCAATCTGTTCATCAAAATTATTTTGATAGCTATTTTAGTTTATTGCAATATCCCATACAGAACATCTGTGCTACAAAGTGCATTGTAATATATTTAAATGTACCTGATTTTATCTCCTGTCAGCAGTTTGTGTCACCGACAATTCTACATGGGAATTCTCTTTATCTACACGTCTTTCATTTCTGCCTTTGATCCATAAGTACAAAATGGGCAAAAAGACTTTATGAATATTGTCCTGTTTGCAATTATCCATGTCTAATTAGTACAGATCCTTTACAGGAACATAACACAGATAAAGTATTCATGCTTGTGAATCCCACAAGAACACATAAAGGTATCTGTCATGTCTACACTATTTTTCATCCAAATTTTCAGTGAATTCTCTATGCTTAAAGTTGCAATGAGGAGCAAAAAAATCCATTATGCTTTGTAACTCGGGGATAGCCTTTCACTGGCTATCATTTCACATCAGCAAAGTGCCTTATAGCTACTCCTGATACAAACTCCAAAAACAAACAAAAAAAAGGATCAAGTTGAATATGCTCATTGATTTTTAACATTAAAATTAACTGCCACTTAAAGGTCTCCAATTATGGTTCAGTTCAGGAAGAACATCACATGCAATGTGTTCAGTTGTGCTCTCCTGGATTTATCCGTGTTGCCCCAGCTTGCTGGCCACAACCTTTCAGTGATGGCTCATGACATCCTTGTGCATCTACTTGCCAGTATTTAAGAATACTCATAGACAGAGTATTAGCCTGTTTTTACTACCTCAAGACCATTATCCATGCTCCTTATTAAAAATGATAATAATAATTAGGAATAAATTCCAAACAGACTGGAGATATTTGAAATAAATGTTGATATTTAAAAATCTAAATAAAGACTGCAATAAAGAATGGTAGAGGTGAAAATCTGGGTGTAGATGAAGGTAAATATATCAAAACAACAGAACTTGAATGCTGCTAGCTATATGTAGCAAGATATAGAGTAAAATAAATTAAAGGTCATTAATATATACAGCAACCTGAAAACAGAGATGTTTATTCTGACTGCAATAAAAACGAAAAAAAAGATGCTTTAAACAGAGAGAGAGAAGAGCTGAAGAGGAATAATTTATCTGAACGAAATAGGAAATAAATGTGAATAGATGTACAAAGATCTTTCACCACCTTTACAAAACAAACAAACAAACAAAAAAAACTCCTGACAATTTTTGTAATTTATGCTCTCACAAGAATGCAACTATACATAATATTCAGTTTTAGCTAACTACTTGTGAAGGTCACTGGGTGCTTCTAAGGTATTTCTACCACATTAAGCACGTTAAGTTTTCTCCTATTTACCTGTTGTTTTTTTTGTTTGTTTGTTTGTTTGTTTGTTTTGTTTTTTAATCTGCTGGAAAAATAACCTGATGTAATACTGACCTGGCTTCTGAGAAAGGATATCCCATACATTTCATATCTAGATGACTCTTACTGAAGAATATCAGGCAGTTGTTTGCCCAAAAAAGCTGTGGCAGAAAATGAAATAGTGGATATTGATTATGACATTCATGAAAAATGTTGATATATCATATGCAAAAAAGGAGCATAAAAAATCTGCCTGTCAAGAAGATGACAGATATCTGTTATAAAGTACCTGCATGGTCTTTTCTTTCAGGCTCAGCAACCTGCTCAAATGTCATTAAATTAAAAATAAAATAAAATAAAATAAAATAAAATAAAATAAAATAAAATAAAATAAAATAAAATAAAATAAAATAAAATAAAATAAAATAAAATAAAATAAAATAAAATAATAAGTTAACTGACAAGTGACAAGCTTTGTCATATACCCAATCATACGCTATACAATTTGTCAGCAAGGAGTGCTCACCCACAAAGATAAAGAAAGACAGGTAATTAAAGAAGTCATTTGGCTTGCTTGCATGAAGTGTTACACTACATAAAAGATGTGGGGTCAGGAAGAAATTTTCTCCCAAATGAGAGCTAAATAACATTCTTGCTGGTTTCCCTTGACTGAAGTACACTCACAAGTTAATTAGGAATACATGGATTATTTTCCCTGATAGGTATTGAATGGATAATGCTGAGCATAGATTTCCATTTTAGTTCTTGTCAGTTGAGGAAAGAAATGCTCACATTTGCAGGTTTTGTGAGCTCATGAGAATCTGCTGAAAGCTAGAGTCAGTCAAACTTGGAACTTTGAACCTCTCCAGGCTATGACACCGTAATTCACACAGCTCCCACTAGGACCCATCCAAGGAAATAAAAACCCTGTACAGAGCTCACAGTGACAGACACAGAGGGGCTAGTTGTTGTTTCTGAACATATGTTTGATTATTGCTTTGGCCATGAAACTTATAAACCTCAATTACAACTCAAGAGAAGTGTCTCTTCTAATCAAATCACCTCTCAAGCAGTCTGGGCCCTCTCCAGTCACAGCCATTTTATTATTTTTTTTCTCTTGTGGGATGACTAAGCTGTTATTCAGTTTTCCATCCTACCTGTAAATTGAAAACAAGTTTTCACACATCACAAGCAGATACAGCTGAAGTAAGGCCTTCACATTTCCCAAAGTCCTAAAATATATTTTCAGAGTTAGTCAGCATACAAATGTTAAACAAGAAGAGTCTGAGGACAAGTTCATTCTTATTGAACCACCGTGTTTAAAACAAACCTCAGTGGAAAACAAAACAAAACAAACAAACAAACAAACAAACAAAACAACAAAAAAAAAAACACCACATGAGAGTGTCCAGTTTAGGGCTTTACATTAAAATGATTCTGTCAAACAGAATTGCTGTTAAAATTAAGCAGTACCAGTATGTTATGAAATACAGTACACTGGACGTTAAAAAGCTTTTTTATTTTTTTCCCAGGAACCATTTTTTTCTCTCTTCAAATATATCTTTTAAATATAGAGAAAATAAGTTATTCTAAAAATATTTTAAATTTGGTCAAAAATGGGCAAATAATGTTATCCATGTGGGTAATTATTGTTCACCTATGTTTTCAGCCATCATTGAGAAAGACAGAACATATATTCATACATGTATCATTTACATAGACAAACAAATTCTTCAGGCTGCAAATAAGCATATAAAAATCTTTCAGAAGTTTATTTCCCATCTCAAAAAAAAACATTGCTTACTTTAATAAAAACACAGAACTTCCTTTTCAGAGCTGTGATATTTTTGTCATGAAATGTAGCTGTTGCGGCTGTGGCATGAGTACATCTGTATTACCTGTCATGGGAGGGGAGAGAAAGAATGTAAAGTTTCATGGCTGTTTCCATTCCCTTGATAATTTGACCATGTTCTGTGCCCCTCGTTCTCTCCATCTGTTGTGGCACTGTTGAATCAGGTCCCCAAGACCACCTGGTAGAGCCGTGTTCCCACCCTGTGCACACCCTGATCATTGCCGTTCTCCTGTTGTGTGTTTTTGCAGCAGGAAATTCCACTAAGCTTGTATATTCAAAAGTGATTGTGCAGTCATAACAGTGGGGAATGTCAAGCAGATAAGGGGATAGTGGAAAGTCCCACTGCTCCAAAACAAAGAGGATGGCTAAGAAAAACAAGATGAGTAGTGCAATATCAGTAAAAACAAAAAAATCATAGGCCTTCTAGTCATGAGAGAAGAAGGGGAAAAAAAAGGAAAAGAAGAAATTAAATGTTGTTCAAACAGAACTGTACATATATGGTAGAGTAATAAAGTGTCGAGTAGTTTGTGAACCTGTAGTACTCAGCCAGCTAGGGAACAGGAGAGGATTTAAGCTCAGGTAATAGAAAATATAAGGTTATGATATACTTTGTCTGTGTGATCCTGCTTATAGGATGCCCACCATTTCAACTGCAAATAAATTAGCTTCAAAGAGAAAATTATTGAGGTATTTCTCACACTATTCTGTTGCCACTAGTAGCAAATGATGATTATCCACTTGGGATGCTATTGTGCCTTCCTTTTTTTTTTTCTTTTTTTTTTTTTTAAAGTTTAGGATCAAATGACCTCTGAGTTTTTCATCTAAGGACAGTCATCACAGTGAGCTGCAAGAAGTGCCCTCACATTTTTATTCTTGTAAATGGAAACTGTGCACATAGCCTTGTTCCCTTTGAAAAATCTCAGACTGAGCAGGCGAATGAAGAAAGGTAGACAGTGTACAATAGCAATTAGCTAGTCATTAAGGTTCCCTCTAAATTTTTTGTTTGTTTGTTTGTTTTGTGTGTGTGTGTGTGTGTTTTTTTGTTTGTTTGTTTGTTTTTCTCCCTTTAATTAACATTCACTTGTAAAGGAAACCTAATGTTTAAAATACTTGTTAAGAGCATGTTTGCAGGGTTAACACATACTGTTGATTATTTACTCAAAAACAATTAGTAAAGGGAAGGAACATTTTTGCAAGTACTTGTCTTAAAATATTCTTATTTGAAATATTATTGCATACGGTATGATGTTTTTCTGCAGTTGACTCACACACTAAGTTTCAAACTTCATTGATATCTCATGAAACACTCACCTTGACTAGGTTTTGAATGAGACCTTCAGTATACAACATGAAAGCCATAAGTCGAGATGATTTGATGATTCATAACATAAAAAAAAAAAAAAAAAGGCACAATATTGTTGCTCTACACTGAATGGAGATTTTCCTGAAGCAAAGTTCCCCAAAGGTATTTCTTACTCCAGTTTTCATATATTTCAGAGCTGAAGAGACAAACCAGCCTTTATATTATTCTGCTTACAAATAAGCTGAATCTGATTTATTTTAAAACCTCATTACATTTCTGGGATCCTCTTCTCAGATCCATTTATACCAAGAGAAAAGCAGGGTCCTAGAGTAAACAAAGACCTAGAAACAGTTATGAACATGCTGATCCACAGATAGGTTTTAATTATTATTATTATTTTAATATTAATGATTTCTACATTGCCAGCATATTTTTTAAACAACTTATACAAGGTTGTACTGGGTTGTGGTATTTGCCATTCCATGTGATGTTACTAAAACATAGCAGATGACTTGCTTTGTATTTCCCTTCTGCTAAACACAATGGAATGAGGACAGGAAGAAATATGTGAACTTTCAATTTTTGAAGTATATTTAGAGAAATAAAAATATATCATATTAGAAAATGGTATTTCTTTCTCCATCTGAACTCCACAGGGTAATATTGTTTTATATATTTATTGGCTGCATGTATTTTCCTAAATTAAGCCTTCGCTGGAAGTCAGGCAAATTCCATACCTACCAAAATACCCACTCTAAAGAGCACTAATGACAGTTATTACTCTTGGACTTTCTGTGTTTGGATATGTTCAGAGCTGCAAGGAATACAGTGGCATAATATTTTTCCACACATTGAAAATATATAATGGACATGGCAATCTTCCTTCATTCATATGAAGGTCTCTTCCAACCTGTTATCCTTTGATTGAATCTGAATTACACAAATATTGCCAGAAAACAAATAAAATGGCCAGATCTATTTTATTGTATTTTGTAATTAAAGTAAATAGTTTCAGAATTTGCTTTGGTTTAAAATTAAAATAAAATAAAATAAAATAAAATAAAATAAAATAAAATAAAATAAAATAAAATAAAATAAAATAAAATAAAATAAAATAAAATAAAACAAAAATGAAGCTGGTAGGAAAGGCAAAATTAGCTGTTATGAGAGTACATGTAAGTCACTGCCCAGATAAATCTTTCTATAGTATCATTATATAAATAAAAATTTCTGTGCTGTAAAAATAAATTCAGTTGTTTGTCTAACAGAGGAAGAAAGAACTGCTGTGGTGCATAGGAAGGCCTCAGCACAGGCCTTCATGGAGATTTAAGGACCCTCACCTGAAGTTGGTGGCCGAAGAAGACTGTGGCTACCACATATGTGTAGGGGGAACCAGCCCATGCTCAGCTACATTCTGCAAGTACATACTGCAGGAGCTGAGCTGTGGTGGGCCCAAGGTCACGCCAGATCCTCAGAGTCGGCATTATCACAGAAAAATGTAATGGGGGGAGTTTATCACCTATTCCTTGCTTCTGTTAGCAGAAAAAATCAGCAATGTAAAGTTCTTACTCCCTTATAATGCTGTTCCAAGGCCATTCCATAATGACTGCATGACAGAATTGCAAAAACATTCCTGTGTCACTTCAGTGGAAGCTAACTGCCAAAGGTTAAAAAGAAATTATATACCTATCCATGTGTATTGCTGCCTAAATACCTTCAAAAACTGGATCCTTCATAGCTACTTAGCTTTGTCAGGAGCAACAATGACATACTTTTCTGTTTATATTACATAGAAAAACTAGTGCAAAAACAACAGAAAGTCAAAACCACAGTTTTTCATCTAATACTGTGTCCAAAATATGAATTACTCCCAATGACAGTAGAAAATTGTTCTGAGAGGTTTCTTCTTTCTTTCTTTCTTTTTTTTTTTTTCCTTGTCATAATCTAGTGCATTTCAACAAGAATTGGCAAACATTTTTCAACTGAAAAAAAATCAGAATAAACATAAAAAAAAACCCTTTATTTTGGGTAATGTTTTTAGCAAGCAATAAAATAAATATATTTCAAAATTCAAAGTAGCACCTAAACATCAAGAAATAATTATTGTATCACTGTCAAACTCTGCACAATAGAAGTAATTTTGAAAGGTGCATAGTTTATTCATTTTAATTTGTTTTTTGTTTTGGTTTGGTTTCGCTGTTTGTTTGCTTGCTTGTTTTTTCTTTCAGTTGTTCAGTCAGGTTCATTTGATTACCAGAGGAAGCAAAAATGCAGCCAGGAGATCCCTATCCCTTCTATTGTTTATCTTTTTGTCATTTGGCAACTGGGTTGACATTTTATTTTTTCTAATTTTTAGTAATTTAGACTGATCTTCTGCAGTAAGCCATGAAATCAGAAATTAAGATGAGATATGTAATTTATAATATGACATCTCAACAAGGCTCTAAAATTTTACATATCTAGGCATATATTAGCAAGAATGGCTGTTTCATAGCAAGTAGCTCTCTAACTGCACTCTCTTCCTTGCACTCTTAAGGAATTTGGCTTGCTGTCACATTATCCCCTACCTTTGTGGTTTGTAGGTTATAGTTTCTCAGGGGGGGAAAGAAAAAAAAAAAAAAAGAAGAAAACAAAATAAAACAAACAAACAAAAAAAACAAACAAAACACTCTTGAATTTATTTACACAGGTGAGAAGGCATTGGATATAGCTAAGTTTACTTCTCTTTCTAAAGGGAGAACTCTGGCACACGCTTAAAATATGAAGCCATGAATTATAAGCTTTTTAGAAGCAAACCATACTGACCAAAGGGTGCAGGGAAAAAAAGGGTCAGATTACGTTAGGCATTTGACAATCACATATTGCCAGAAGGACTGTGCGGGTGAAGCTGCTTACACTCCTGACAAAACCCAAGTGACTCAGGTTTCAGGACAACACTCTGCTAGATACCCAAGGCTGTGGCATTAGACATACTGTTTGTCAACTGTGTACCAATTTCGTTTCCAAGGGTGTTCACAATGCAGAAAACCACTACTAAATTCCCTCAATAGCAACCAGCCTTGCTTACTGCATGTGCTCAGAAAATACCTAATTTAAAATAATAATAAACAAACAAACAAAAAGAATGAAAAGTATGAATTTGAAATCATGGTGGCACTCTGCAAACTTTTGAGTAACAATTTATTGTCTATAAAACCAGTTTCTCACTGAACCCTCAGTTACCTCTTGCAAGTGAATAACTTATTTAAAAGGCAAGTGAGCTCTACTAGGAACTGGAGTCTGGGCTGTTCAGTGAGCTAGAAAAGATATGGATATAATTCAGGGGAGTAAAGCAGAAACTTACTGAGAAAACAAGTTGCAGAGGAACTCATGATATTAAGCAGCAGTGATGAAATTCTATTCAAAATAGTCTAGATAAAATGGCATTTGATGTTGATAAAAGGAACCCCAGTGAGAAATAAATCAGCTTAACTACCTGAACACAATGTCAGGCCTGATATTGCCTCATAACACTAATGAAGAGATTTTGGAGTCACTGAAGACAGTTTTCTGAAAATGTCACTTTCCTAACAGTGATGTCAAAGAATAAATGGAACTAGATAAATTAACAGGACAGAAATAGAAGATAAATAAATTATATGGCACTGTTTATATCTGTGACATGTCAGTATCTTGATTCCTATAAGGAATTATGGTCACCTGTTTTAAAGGGGATGAGATACAGCTAGGACAGATACAAAGAAAAGTGAAAAGGTTGATCAAAGGTATGGAATGACTTCAACATGACTAGGTCTAATTAACTGAAATTGTTAAACTGATAAAAGAAAGGACCACAGGTGGGAATATGGCAGAGGTATATAAAATAATGAGTGGCGTGAAGAAGAAATATCCTGATTGACTTAACATCAGAACAAAAGAGCATCAAATGAAATTATCAAATTACAAGCTTAAGGTGAACATACTTAAACTACAGTAGTGTCTACCACAGGAAAACAAGGAGGCCAAAACTGTAAATGGGATCAAAAAGTAGAGTTCTCACTTTAGCATTACAGTGTCACATTTTTACTGGCTGGATGGTCACACTCAAAGAGTTGCAGTCAGTATCTCAATGTCCAAATGAAGATCAGTAAGGAGTGGTTTTCCTCAGGGATCAGTATTAGAGCCAGCACTGATTAACATCTTTGTCAGCAACATGGACAGTAGGATTGAGGGCACCCTTCACAAGTTTGTCAATGACCCCAAGGTGTGTGGTGCAGTTGACGCACGGGAGGGAAAGGATGTCATCCAGAGGGGCCTGGACAGGCCTGAGAGGTGGGTCTGTGTGAACCTTATGAGGTTCAACAAGGCCAAGTGCAAGGTGCTGCACCTGGGCCAGGACAATCCCTAGCACAGATACAGGCTGGGTAGAGAATGAATTGAGAGCAGCCCTGAGGAGACGAACCTGGGGTGTTCATTGATGAGAAGTTCAACAAGAGCCAGCAGTGTGCAGCCCAGAAAGCCAACTGTATCCTGAACTGCATCAAGAGTGAGACTTCACTTGCAGTACTGCTTTGGGCTGTAATAAATGACTGAGTCCCAAAAAGGATTCCAATCAAATTTTACAATTTATTAAACAAATAGAGGTAAGCAAACAGCACTGGGTGCACTGGGAGTCTCTGCTCCACCAAGACGCACACAAGTTACATCAGGCAGCTGGTTTCTATGCTCCTAGGCTAATACATATTCATTACTACTTCTAGAAAAGGCAGGGTTATTATAATTAGTTCCCAGAATCCGAACCCTCCTACTGGCACATGCGTATCAGTCTCCGGTGGTCCCTCTGGGGGTCTCTCATGCTGAAGGCTTGTAGTTTTCCTTCCAAGGCATTTCCTTGTCCTTTGTCCATCTTGGCCAGATGTCAGAGACTTGCGCGGCGTCCCATGCAAGCTTTGTCTTTTAGTTGTCTTTCAGCTTTCCCCTTCTCCTTAACCTTTCGGCCAGATATCAGAGACTTGTATAGTGTCCCTTGCAATAGTCATAATAGTTAGAAATTATTCTGAAACCCCTTTGTTCTCTTATCCCCTCACCCTGGGCCTCAATGTTAACCCTTCAAACCCCTATTGACACGAATTGCTGGACCATTCCTTTGCAAGATACAACTATATACATTAACCACTCTGCTTTTCTTAGACTTGTGGTTATACAAGGGTATTTAAGACAGAAGGTCACATTTCATCATATCATGCAACCCTAGCATTGTTCCATATTGACACGAATCAGATGAACACATTTCACAGGCAACCTGGTCTAGTGGGAGATGTCCCTGCCTGTGGCAGAGGTAAGGTCCCTTCCAATGCGAACCATTCTATGATTCTGTGATTTTTAAATATTTAATTTTATCAGAAAGAATACAATCATCATTACCAAGAAAGGGGAGTCATTAAGTGATTAGGATCCATATTCTAGTCTCTGTTAACCTCAGATATCCTTTCAGTGCTGCACATAAACACCTTTCCTATGCATTGTAAACACTTCTGTGGATTACATGAAACACTTTTTTCACTCCATCTAGGGAAAGGAGCACTTGTGTTTTAATGTATTTGCTCTTTACATGAATCAGTCTGCAGCTCTGGCAGCAGTGACAGCTGCTCTACGAAAGGGTATGTGACACTTTGAGACCCATTTCATACTCCCAGATTATTAGAAGCCAGAGCAGTGCTGTTTCTAAATAAAGGTGCCTGCTCCAGTTTGGTGAGTGAAAACAATTTTAAAGCTCTTGAATGCTGGTAGCCGTGAGTCCAACTAAGCCCTGGCCAGCTTCTGACTTAGCACCACAAGCTTCGGGTATCACCTACTTAGAGGTTGAACAAAGGTTTTTCCAATTTCTGTTTTGCATTGAGGTTTTGAACTCATAAGGTGCTGAGTTACTGTCAATGATCAGCTCACAGTGTGTAGGTCCATGCACCATAGGCCAGACTGCACTAACACAAGCTTTTTCAGTCAGTATGGATTATTGCTAGCAGGCACCCTATACTATATATCTCTACGTTCAGAAAAATAAAGTCTTACAAAATAAAGTCTTACAAACAAAGTTTTAAACAGATTCCTCACCCTTGCCTAAGTTCTGTACCTCTCCTCTGAACACACCTTTTTTGCCACTCTTACAAAATTCTGGCACAAATGATTTCCCCTTCATTAACACAGAATTGCAACAATAATTCTTCAGTGAACTGAAGCTGAATTACAACATCTCAGACAGGTATATTCTGAAATTCATCTTCCAGTGAGCAGTTGGCTGCTCAATTACAAAGCTAGGCAGATTGGCCTCACATCTGTAGCCTTTCGAACACTGCGCTGTCAGTGTTGTTCTGTTGCTGAAACCACTCCCAAGCTAGAACGGAGCTGCAACACCCAGTTTTGATAGGTTAAGTATGTTTATATTTCATTCCTGGGTTGTATGCGTAATTTCACCTGCCAGTTTTATCATTACCTCCATCTGGATCCAAACATATACCCTATCATATTCAGGACTAGCCTCTCTGTAGCACACCGGCTAGCTTTTCAAACTTAGATGTCTAAAGTTAGCCCTCCAGCTCTATGTTTAAGTTTTCATCAAGGTCCTAATAACCCCAAGGTGGGTTCACTCCTGAACTGCAAAATTAGCTTACATCAACATTTAGTTCCTATTTTGTTCTTTTAGCAAAAGTATGAATTTTATCTTTATTAAGAGTATCAGAACTAATTCACAGTAAAATAGTGCTTTACAGTGCTTGATTCAACCTCCTTCCTGGTTCAACTGGTTTGGTTCACAAGCTGTAGTTCTTTTCTCAAGTACTCAGTGCACTACTGCCTTACTGCAGTACAAATCTTCGCTAAATCTTGTGAATTCTTACAAATTATTTCTTAGGAGAATTTTGTAACAAAATCCTCACAGGATGTAGAATTTGCTTCAGCCCTGAAACTGAAAACCATGCTGAATATTATGTCTGCTTTTCAGATGTTGGAATGCTGAAAGGAGTTTATCTCTAAATGTACTCTATTACTCTCTATACAGTTTTATCAAGTTATTTTCTTAGGAAAAAAAAAAAAAAAGTACTGTTATATATTGAGCTACCTTGCATCAAACAATACTACCAATAGGTGATTAATCTTTAAAGATAATAAAATCACCACAGATATTTGCCAAAAACAGTTAGGCCTCTGGTGACTCATTAAGGCATGGCAGGAAACAAACAAACAAATAAACAAAACAAAACAAAACAAACAAACAAACAAACAAACAAAAAACAACACATATCTTTCTGGGGAAACCTTTGGTGGCTATCTAAGCCTGTCTTAAAAGTGCTCACACTTTTCCCTTAAAATGAAACAAACCCCAACTTTCTCCACTACCTCAAGAAAGTCTGCTTTCTACTCCCTACTCAGCAGATAGACCATTTCTTTCCACTTACAAAGATGTCATCTACTTATTATCTTTCTCTAAAAATTATGTTTTGAATTCCATTCCAAAAGAATTAAAAGGATTTGGAACTACCATTTATAAGTCAAAACCACTGAAGCATCAAATCATATCAGACTCATAATAGTAGAAGTCTTCTGTAAGAGTGAAAGCTATGCAAATCCTTCTTTGCAGCTCAGGTTTGTCACATCAGAATGGTCACAAGAGTACAGTCTTCAAACTATGATAATAAAAAAAAAGGTTAAATGTATGCATCGTTTTCTGTTCTTAGTAAAATCATGCATATTCATGAATATATATATTAGCTGATATATATTAGCTGTCTATTGCAATAGTTCAAGAAATCAGAACTATTGTGCCTAACAACATCTGTTAAAGATAGTTATAAAGAGACTATACTTTAACCTTTTCATTATCCTATAATTTTGCCTAGCTGGCAATTTGCCCCAGTTCACAGCCCAAAAGCTGAAGCCACAAGTTTTATGAAATCAATTGAGCTGTGGAAGAACTCTGAAAAGGTCACTACAGTACTTTCAGCTACTGCCTTTCACAGCTTGTATGGGGGCTTGAAAACACCTTCCTGTGCCAAAGACAGCAAGCACAAATCCAGAAGAATGGGTATGCCTGCACTGTGGCTTGTAGGCAGACAAAAAGTTGCTCTGCCCACGCTCCGAAGTTGTTGGATAGAATCCAGCTATGATCTGGATGTAATGTAGATATATTTGCATAGCCGTATGGCCCTGTGTTTGAACTAACGTTTCTCTGAGGCGCTTATGTAATGCACAAGTAAAATGTTCCATTGCATTCTCATTCTAGCTGAAATATAAGCCTCAGGCAGAGCAAGCCTAGGAAATGTCATCCCAGTGAAACACCTTGAGAGAGAGAGGGTGGAGGAATAATCAGGATCTCTTGTCACCCCATTCTCCTTCACAGAAAGGTTTTCAGATACTTCATTAATAATAGAGATGCTTCAGTAAAATACCAGATAACTTGAACCAGAATTGGATCAGCTCATAGAGTATCAAAACTTTTCTTCTGTTTGATTTTGCATCACAGCTCAGGAGAGTATTTCAAAGCAGGGGATATACATTTGAACTCTGACTTCATGTAACAGGCAAAGATGGGAAGACGAGCCTGAGAGGACAATCTTTGCAATATTTCCTGAAAATAATCATTTCAGTTAGGATATTTGCAAGGGTAATTTTGCTGGTTTGTCAAATATTTGAATCAAATATTTATATCAGAAAGTACATTCAAATGATATCTGTTTACTGTATACCAGATTTCAGTGCTTTTTTACAGGTTTAATGAACAATGATCAATTACTTCCAAGATTTACAGTTACATTAGACCAAAGACATCTAGTCTTGTGCATGGACAAAGAATCACAACACCACAAATGATATTTTTAACGTAAGGTTGCACTTTATTATCATACTTTAACTTTAATATCAAGCCTTCTCCATCTCAAGAATCTGGCATTCCTTGAGCCAACTGCAGCATTAAAGCAGCCTCATGCCAAGTAGCAACTTTTGAGATTGGCCTTTTCATCTTCTTCTGTTGGATTCTGTTTTCCTCTGACTCTACTCATCTTTTTCCTGCAGGGAGAAATGCAGTACACATGAAGGTAGCTGAAGCAGAGTCTGTAAGATCTCTTCTCCAGCCAAGAAATCAGTGGTTATTTGAAAGGTTTCATTTTCACCTCTGGGAGCTGTTTCCTTTGAACTTCTCACTTGTTCTTGACAGGTTTTAGCAAAAAAGCAAACTCCATTTTAAGTGTGAAAATTTAAAGTTTTTATTTGTGCTTTATATTAACTAACACCGGCATTCTGGCAGAGTGAACAGAAGAATCCACTAAATAACTTATCCTGAAAGAATAAAAAAAAAATAAATCCCTCTGAATTCCAAATTCTAATGATAATATTTGATTAAATACTGTCCTTAGAACTTCTCAGAAATGCAGTTCAAATATGTTTTTGGAGCAGGAACTGTAAGACACATGCACAGAAAATTTTTACTACATAGGCTTATTTCATTCACACACAACTAATTCTCCCTCTTTCCTGCCTTATAACTTAGCCAAAGGCAACATATAGAGCCTGTGAAGGCTTATTTAACACCATCATCAGAAGCAGGTATTCTAAGGAAGCAGGGAAAAGAGGAAATATCCCAAGCATCAGAGCCTACTTCTCCACTTATGTTCCACCATCTTTCAATAATCTCAGCAAATTTGCCCCATTTATTAAGACAAAGGCTCTGTTGTCCTACCATTTGTTACAGTAATAGAATCTTGTGGAAGGCACTCAAGTGCTAGCAAATCACATGAAGAAGTACATGATGGCACTGTTTCAAAATTAAAAAAAAAAAAATTGCATTGAGTTACCAAACTTCCTAAAAGGACAAGAGAGAAAACGCATTGTGCAACACCCTGGTGATAGATGGATTGAAATCAGTTCTGTTTGTGGGACATTCCACAATGCATTTAAGCCAAATTAAAAGAGAGAGGCAAGTTGGCCAGACCAGGCTACATAAGTATGAGACACAGCCAGGTGCATGTGTCCCTGACCAAACCACGAGTGTGTTTTTTGGGTAAGACAAAGAGATACTTTCAACTCTTCATCAAAGATGGCAACATGCCATGATAGAAAACATGATAGAAGCTGAAACAAGACAGGCAGTAACATAACTTCTGCTCTGTGAATATGATTTCTGTTTTGAAGTTCAGGTTCAGTACCCCTGACTAAAATAATCTCTAATGCTGATAGAGATCAAGGGCACCATGACATAAACTCATTGTTGGTTTGCCTATAACATAAATTTAAATAGCAATATAAAGCAAACTGGTATTCAATACTGATGTCTCCAAGACCTTATCCAAAACAGAGATGAGCTGATGATTTTTTTCTAACACTGCATTTATTAAATATATTGTTAAAAACACATTGCATTTATTTCAAAGAGTCTGTGTGCACTACTTACTGTTTTGTTTCTGGAACCCACCCTTTTAATGGAAAAAGGTGTTTTGCCCTTCTAGATTTTTAGCTCCTTAAGATATAAGTTAATGCTGAAGTACCAGACACTTCTTTTAGTACTCTGACTTTTTATTGGCTTTTCAGCTTCTGTATTTACCAACAACATGACACAGCTTAAGGACCAAGGAAGACTATTCCCTGTGGCAAAAGTAATTTTGCAAAAGATGGGTACAGCGCAAATTTTCTCCCAAGTGCTGTACTGCACATTATCTGCACTTTTGAGCAAGGAATCCATCAAGATGCTTATTAGGATAAGAAAAGTTCTGTATTAAAAGAGGCCCCCTTTCATTCCCATCCTGCTCTCTATTTTCACTGTTTAACTTCACATAACTTATCTACTCATTACTTCTCAAAACAGGAAATGAATCAAGCTCTTTTTACATATGTATGTGCATGGAGAGAGGGGGTGTTTTTTCTTTTTCTTTTCATAAAACTTTCTACTGAGCCAAGCATGCTTGAACATTCATAATTAAATGTTATTTTACTTTTAAATCAGATATTAGTGATATATATGATTTATGCTCTGCAAATTGCATATTCCAGGGGAAGGGACTTCTGTTAAAAGGCACAATAAAGTGAATATCTGGATAGAACAAGATCTGCTTAATAGATGGAACAAGAAACAGATAGACAGCCTGAGGAGCTTTTCAGGTGGAGATGAAAGTCACAAGTGTGTGTGTGAATTAAAAAGAACAGATCCATTTATCTCTGTCTTCTTACACCTGGGCTGAATACTAAGAACCATCTGTCAAAACTGTATGTGAGGCAATAAAGAGCAGTTTGTTTATCCTTGAATAAATTAAGAGACTCAGACAGGATTCCAGCAGAATCGCGGTGAGTTAATTCTCTTGCAATCCACTCTGGCAGTTGTCCTTTCTGAAGAACACCAAGAGGACTTTTGATGGATTTTCTCAGTGGTGGAGGGGGCAAATATCCGAGACATTTCGCAATCAGCTCTTTCCTTACAGTATTGTCTTCCAGGTTGTCACTGTTCTCCTTTCAGAGCAGGCAGATGTTATAGCTCTGAAGAGGGAGAATGCTAACTGGAGTTGCTAGGAACTGCACAAGACTATAGCATTAAGAGATGAATGATTCTGGGAAAGCAAGAAGAAATTTTCAGCTTTGGAGCATCTGAACATTATGGTGCCCATCACTGCTGATGGAAAGAATGTTTCCACATATGAAACCAAATAACTTATTAATAGAAGGTCCAAACCTGATCATATGTCTGGGAGTCCTTCAAGAGACTTTTGGTCAAAGTCAAGTCAGGCTTCCAAACAGAATAAATGACATACCATTACTTATCATTAGAAACATCGGAACTGTAAACTACCTGTTAGCTGTGCTGTAAATGATGCACAAATTTGAACAAGTTATTTAAATGTCATCTTTCTTAACATTTTAATATATAGTATAGAATATATTCTATTGTCTAAAGGCTACGTATCTCTTCAGCCAGACTGACTCAAAATAACAATAAGCTTTAAAAAGAAATATTAAAGTTTTAAACAAGCTATTCCCGTGTATCAAAATAAAACTTTCTAAACATGCAGAATAGTCCCAAGACCAATAAAAGACCAGTGACATTTGGAGTAAGAGAGATTTGGATGGCAAAAGTGATGGAAATCACCCAGAGAAGGAACTGGAGAGGAAGAAATGCCTAATAAAATGTTTGGTGTTCATCCTCATGGAGACATGACCTTGTAATTACAGTACTCTCAGAAGAACTCAAAAGAACCTAGTTCAGCTCCCTCTTTGTCCCCAGGCTTCTGGCACAGCCTTGGCTAATTAACCAAATCCCTTTGAACCACAGAATAGTCAGGCATTATTATAACCCTCTTCACTGCCTAGTCATGTCTAGTTAGACTGTCTGTTTAAAACAAATTTTTCCTTATAAGGTATTTATTGTTCCTTTTTATGCTTTTGTCCATGGTACTTAGCACAGCTGGAGTAAAGGCTTTAAGTTTTAAAAGTGAAAAACAAGGTGGGGAAGGAATTTTTTGTTTCTCATTACTATTCTTGTGTCTTGCTGGAATTAATCCAGGAGCCCTTCTTCTAAGGGCAGATTTTGTAGAATGACACCAAATTCTCGGAATGGCATATCTTGCCATCTCAACAATGCAAATTAAGTGCAGAGGGTCTGCACATGAAATTTCAGGGTAAACATACTGCTGGACCCTCTGTGGAGAAGTGAAAAGGACTGAGAGAATCTTGGCATCCTTGATCCATTATCTGATGTTCGATTTTGATTATTTTTAGCAATCCTCTTGTAGGGAGGCAAAGGATACATTTTTGTCTGGCAGGTTATGGAAAGGATTTCAGCATACAGAATTAACATAAACTGAGAAGCATGGATATTGAGCACAGAGAGAAAATATAAGGTTCCCTGCCTCTTAATGCTCAGTGAATTTTCTCAATGTGAGCTGTAAGTGGCATAAATCTGACCCTACTAAAACTACCTTAAGTATTTTTTCAGACTCACTTAATTAGGCTGACCCTGCATGTGGTCTTCACACTATTGCACAAATTAGTGTTTTCTGTTTTTGTGACCCACAGACAAATCTCTTAGGGTGGTTTGAACTTGTCATTCTGCTTTTCTTGTTTACAAAACATGTGCTTTTTGTAGCCTCTGGGTTCATGTAATGGCCTCTTTTCTCTCCTCCATTCACCAGAAAAAAAAAATAATAAGTGTAAAATTGTGTGTACATGCCCATTTATATGTCTTGACATTATTAACTCATGCAATGTGGAGAAACACCCTGTATTAGAGTGCTCTGTTGCCTACCGTAAATCAATACAGATGATGGTATTGGTGGTCTATTAAAGGCACAGTGGTGCAATATGTGTTATGACCTCAGTGAAGTAGCCAATTTGTTATTGATTGCTTTACAGATCATTTCATTTGCCTTATTATCACAAGTCTCAACTCCTGGAATTCACTTTAATGTTCCTAGCAATTTCACATAAGGAATCTCAAAAAGACTGGAAAAGTCTTGAATAAAAGATAAATAAAAATAAATAAATAAATAAATAGATAAGATACTTTTAAAAGATACTTAATATACTTCCCCACAGGCAGTAAATAGAAGTAGTGCCAGATAAGTGATCAGTCATATCACAAAGAATTCAGATGAACAATTTTTAAATAATCATAAGGTAAAATTGTTTTCCTGTTTGGCAAATGCTTGCAAGTGATAATTCTTTCTATAGAATTCTAGATCTTCCTCAGAACAAGGAAGGAAAAAAAAAAAAAAGGATTCAGATATTTCAAAGTAATATTTTGACAGAGATAATAGAAAATGTCATTACCCTTGAGAGAAACTACGATAGATGTGATGTTTTCCTGATGATATATACAGATATTACATTGTTCACAAACTCCAGGAACATTTTAACAGATCAAAAAGTTAAACAAATCTATCATAAATATCTTCTGTGCTCGGAGGTAGGTCAGAAGTACAGAGGAAAACAAAGGAAGCCAATCCATTTTTCCAAGATTAACAGATCTCCACTAATGACAGAAAATGTGTTCAGATAATTTGCAAAAATGCAGGGTCTTAATTTAAAAGAGCCTAATTTATTTTTTTTCTACAAATAATAATAATAATAAAAGGTAAAAGTTAAATAAAATTTAGTAGTAATATTTAACTCAGTAACTTTCATTTTCACTTCTCTGTTATATTTTGTCTTGGCTAAAAGCAGACAGCTTAGTCAAGATACCCAAAAAATCTTTTGATTCTCTTATATTTATTTAAACCAATTAAAATTGCCTGACCCCTTGGTGTTTTCTTGCAGCTGATCACTTGTTATGAATACCCTATTCTGTTCACACACTATTCTTCAAAGATATATGTGCAAATAAAAATGTGCTGTGGTCATAAACAACTGACACTTTCTGGGTTAAGTATTGCCACCACAAGCAACAAAAACGTGAAGTCTTGGATATTCTCTTTCTAGCAGAATAAACAAGTTCAGACATGAAACTTTAAGTAAAGTCTAAGAGAGAAAGTCATTTTCCTTCTGTAACAGCATATATTAAAATCTTTGTTGATTTTATATGTTGAGGAGAATTTTTCCATTGTTCTGAATAAGATATTCTGTAACTTATGCATGCTAGTAACAATTCATGAGATGTGTTAGACAAAGAATAAACCAACACTGATAAGATTTTTAAAATTAGAATAGAAATGAAGTAGTGAATGAAAACCATCTAATTATTGATCTCCTTTCCTGCAGCAGGCTTTCTGTACATGAGAAATGTGTAGATTTGTTCAGATCTGTTCAGATGGAGCAGTTGCAGTAGCAAAATTTTGCTTCTGAAATGCACTCTCCAGTTAAATACAGCTGGCAGTCAACAGGTTTAAAACAAACAAACAAACAAAACACTAAATTGAGACATTAATTTGAGACATGAATAAAAACCTTCATTGATAACACATTTTTATTTTTTTCAGTTCCTGGTCGTTTTCCTTTCTTTTGATTAAGTTCTCAGAGTGTTAATATATGTACTTCTGAGAAGTATAAAGCCATTATTATAAGTCTCAGGACCGTGGAGACATTTCTCATTGAGCCCCAAAGAGTCATAAATTAATTTTCATATACTGTTCAATCATAGCAGAAGAAAAGCTTAGCCCCCTAAACTCAGCCACATCAATGAGATGAACATAGATAATGATTTCCTGTTACACAGAAATTGTTTAAATCTTTGATTCGCATTAAAATCCAGAGTGTGTCAGAAAACGTCAAAGACCTAACATCTCAACATTACACATTCCCTGAATTAAGAAAAACAAAGTTCATTGTTAAGGAGATTTGAGTGAGATGAACAACCCTAATCCAAAAACAAAATTAAATTTGGTATTCAAGTCTTAAATGGAACCATTCT
The DNA here is from genome assembly GCF_963932015.1 of Anas acuta. Lineage (NCBI taxonomy): Eukaryota > Metazoa > Chordata > Aves > Anseriformes > Anatidae > Anas > Anas acuta. The sequence continues at coordinate 65,900,532 of NC_088981.1, forward strand.
AATTTAGTGAATACTTGTTGGGAAAAAAATAAAAAATAAAAAAAATCATCCTAGCCAAAATATTAATGAATATCATGGACTTTTATTTCACCTTGTTGATGAGTGGCTCAGGATATGTAAATTACTTCATTATATCTTATTGCTTTGGAAATTTTTCAGGAAGTAACAGTTTTGAAAGCTCACGTACATGTTTATAATTTTTTACAAGGAGATGAAAGCTCAGAGAAAATGATGTAACTCATCTTCCCTTACGCTCACAAATCTGAAATGATCATCTCTACAGAGTATGGGCTGAAAAAAAAAGCCCTCCTGCCCTCAGCCACTATGACTGAGATTTCCTGGGTACTCTAGCTCCAAAGAATGGAGAGCACAGACAAAAATTCTCCAGGAACAGCAAGGAAAAATGGAATACTAATTTAATTCAATTTTTGTTTATTTCAGACGTTGTTGTCAGCATGAGGTGGAATTGCAGGGGATTGTTTTAGGAGATCTGCCTGTCTCAGTGGTTTCAGAAATAGTAGTTTTATAACAGACATAAAAAATATTTTGTAAATATATTTTTGAAGTGATTGAAATACCACTTATTGCTATGTGAGGGCATCTGCAAAGAGGTGGAGATAGCACCTCTGTCTGGAAAACAACCATTCATTTCCTCTTGGGAACACAGTCATTGCTGGCCCATCAGGTGAATGTCACCAATAATGCTACACAGTTTTGGAGAAGTCTTGTTTTCCTTATGTCCCTTGAGTTCAACATCAGAATCAGGGAATTTAATTTAATCTGAGGGAGAAGATAGGTTTTAGTCTTGAGAAGAGGATTTAGTCTGGAGAAAAGGAGGCTTGGGGGAGACCTTATTGCTCTCTATAACTACCTGAACGGAAGGTGTGGTCGGCTGGGTGTCAGCTTCTTATATCTATCGATAACTATCGATATCAATATCGGTAACTATCGATAGGCTAAGAAGGAATGGTCTCAAGTTGCACCAGGGGAGGTTCAAGTTGGAAATTAGGAATTATACTCAGAAACTGCAGTTAGGCATTGGAACAGGTTGCCTAGGGAGGTGGTGGAGTCACTGTCCCTGGGGGTGTTTAAGGAAAGGTTGAAACTGGTGCCTAGAGTTAGTGGGTGATATTGGTGGTAGGGTGATGGTTGGATCAGATGATCTTGGAGGTCTTTTTCAGCGTTAATGACCGTATGATTCTATAGTGAAGCATACTGAATCCATGGCTGAGGGACATTTGCCATGCTTACAAGAACCACTTACAGAATGCTAGGCAGCTCACCATTTTAATGGTCCCTCTGACTGCCTGACATCTGTCACTTGCAAGAGCAGCAACTCTACTGACATTGCATTAAGGCAGAAAGTTTAGTCCTGACAGCAAGAAATCACAGAATCACAGAATCACAGAATTTCTAGGTTGGAAGAGACCTCAAGATCATTGAGTCCAGCCTCTGACCTAACGCTAACAGTCCCCACTAAACCACATCCCTAAGCTCTACATCTAAACGTCTTTTAAAGACTTCCAGGGATGGTGACTCCAGCACTTCCCTGGGCAGCCTGTTCCAATGTCTAACAACCCTTTCGGTAAAGAAGTTCTTCCTAACATCCAGCTTAAAACTCCCCTGGCGCAACTTTAGCCCATTCCCCCTCGTCCTGTCACCAGGCACATGGGAGAAGAGACCAACCCCCACCTTGCTACAGCCTCCTTTAAGGTATCTGTAAAGAGCAATAAGGTCACCCCTGAGCCTCCTTTTCTCCAGGCTGAACAATCCCAGCTCCTTCAGCCGCTCCTTGTAGGACTTGTTCTCCAGGCCCCTCACCAGATGATCTGGATGAGGGCATTGAGTGCACCCTCAGTAAGTTTGCAGATGACACCAAGCTAGGTGCCTGTGTCGATCTGCTCGAGGGTAGGAAGGCTCTGCAGGAGGATCTGGATAGGCTGCACCGATGGGCTGAGGTCAACTGCATGAAGTTCAACAAGGCCAAGTGCTGGGTCCTGCACCTGGGGCGCAACAACCCCAAGCAGAGCTACAGGCTGGGAGATGAGTGGTTGGAGAGCTGCCAGGCAGAGAAGGACCTGGGAGTGATGGTTGATAGTCGGCTGAATATGAGCCAGCAGTGTGCTCAGGTGGCCAAAAAGGCCAACAGCATCCTGGCTTGCATAAGAAACAGTGTGGCCAGCAGGGCTAGGGAGGTGATTGTCCCCCTGTACTCGGCTCTGGTGAGGCCGCACCTCGAGTACTGTGTTCAGTTCTGGGCCCCTCGCTACAAGAAGGACATGGAGGTGCTTGAGCGGGTCCAGAGAAGGGTGACGAAGCTGGTGAGGGGCCTGGAGAACAAGTCCTACAAGGAGTGGCTGAGGGAGCTGGGCTTCATACCCAGAAAATTTCCAGGGACACATTTGATTTCCACGATGGCATTCAGTACAAAACTGACCCAGCAGTGCAAGCAGATATCTATGATCAGCAGCTGTCCCCAAGAGGATTCAGTGAAAGCCACCTAGCTGCAGAGTCACAGGCAAGTAGCATGAAGTAGAGCTTCTGGTAAACCAGTGGCAATGAGTGAAGTATGGAATGGGACTTTCAGGTCCATGACTATACAGGTGAAGGAAGAAAGATCTTTGACAAAGCAAACACAGGAGGTAGAGCTCCTGAGGACATGGCGTGGAGGAAGAGAAGCATTTTTAACAGCCAGTTGTACTAAACTGGAGAAAAAGTCCTCTAGCACCACTGTAGCTTGGCCACAGGCTCTCACCACCCTCTTCTCAATGCTTATTCCCTGTCCATGTACACAGCAGTGCCCTAATGTAAATAGTCCTGCACCTCAGGTAAGAAAGAGATTACTCATTCCTAAATATTTCAGCTTTAAATTTAATACTTCAATATTAATCATCCATTTGAGTTTGTACAGGAATATCAGAAAGCTGTGAAACTTCTGAGGAAGCATTTGCAACTCAAATTTAGATAGCAGTAGAACTTGTCTTTATACAGAACATGGAAAAAGTACGTTAATTGTAGGGATTCAATTGTTTTCAGGCATCTCTGCACTTAACTCATTTCCCTGTGTCCTTTGAAAAACAATGCTACTTTCACTGCATGGCTCTCCAGATTCAGAGCTCCAAGTCCTTATCCACCTTCTAGCAACAATGAGGAAACTTTCTAGCAACAGTGAGGAATCTTTTCTTCAAGAATACAGTGCAGCAAAGTATCTCAGGAACATGACCATATTTGCAGTTTGCTTCCTAAAAGACATCTAATGAATACAGTGAAAAGAAGAAATTTTAAATTATCATCCACAGTCACTTGTGGATTCCACATATGTGGAATGATTCTGGTGTTGCAGATATATCTCTTTTGGAAATATTACCTGTGGTTAGTTTTTCTGTGTTTTGATTCCACTGCTAACATTAGAGATTGAAGATTTCTCTTATTACTCACTTCCTATGCTTCTTAAACATTGTTCTTTCTTTCTCTCTCTCTCTTTTTTTTTTTTTTTCTTTTTAATTTCTTACTCCTCCTGAGTTCTTTGGCACCTTGCTCAAGTGGATGCTTGTCCTTTCCTGTATCTTCCTGCATATTTTTTGTGCTCCTTGGAGTCTGCCAGCGTTACCATATCAGGTCTCATGAGGTCATTCATTCTCACCCCCTTCAAAGTCTGCACAAATTAAACAGCTAGCTTTCTATGAACTAATACTTAAATTGCTTCCATTCACACTTTCCAGCATATTCTGGTTTGATAAAGAAGATTTCAGGACAGATCTCAATGGTTTGCCTGCCTGAACAGGTTATATGTTTTTGTTTGTTTGTTTGTTTTGTTTTGTTTTGTTTGTTTGTTTGTTTGTTTGTTTCCTATAACTCCTCTCACAGCAAGATACCACAAGTAAAAAAACATCATCCCACAGGGAACTTCTTTCAAAACAAGGCAGTTGACTTTCACCTTACTGAAAAACCCGTATTGAGGGAGAAATCACAAAAGATTCGTTCTGAGAGAGAAAGAAAAATAAGGTTTGGGTTCATATGTACATCGTTAGCATGTATATACAATACCCCAAACTACTGCAGTAGTCTCTGGTTTTGATGCAATCAGAACAAGCAGAAAACAGATTTTATTTTTTTTGCTTTCAAAACAGACCAAAGACAAGCAGAAAAATATTCATAGTACTCAAATAAATAAACACATTATTTATGCTTGTCATATGGACAGATAAAAAGAAGGTACAAAAGCAAGAACACGGGCAAAAGATAAATATAATTATAGTTACCCCTGAAGTATGTTAACCATCTCTTCAAAAGGAACATTTGATTTATTTATTTTTTTCAATTGACAGAGGCAAAGAGAATTGAAGCCCAAGTAAAAGCTGGTCTTCCTAAGGCTGAACTAAAAAATAAAAAGTAACTATCAAGAATATGTTTTTACAATCTCAGTAATAATTTTTAATGATTAAACATGGAAAAAATGCAGAATATAAATGTGCTATACAATCAATGCACACATACTGTGAGGGGCACTATACCACAAACAGACTGGGTTCAGATTGTGTAAACAAAGCATCTATAAAATACTGAACATACATCTTTGAGAACTGTACTGCAACAGTATCTTCTTTGAATTCCTACACCCTTGCTCTGGCTGGACCTCTTGCTACTGAAGAAACAATGGTGAAACAACATAAAAGTGTTTTAAAAAGGCAAGATTAAGTTTGCAATAGACACTGCTTCAGATATTCCAGATGTTGTTATAGCTGCTGTAATTGAATGTTTCTAACAGAGAAAGGACTGCCACAAGACACACCACCACTGGAAGAACATACAGTTCAAAATCACCTTACACGCCTGTATCTTGGGCTACAGGCTCTCAGATGCACAGCACAGACTACCAGCTCCTATTTCACCAAGGTGTATTATTGCCTCCTGCAGAGGTTTTGTTATGATTTTGTTATGAAACAAAAATCAGTAAGAAAAGTATTACATTCATCTGGAGTTTTGGCCAGAAACTGTGAGTGCCCTTTAGTTTAGTTGGAAGAGCTTTACTTTTCTCTATGTTTGGCCACTGATGGTAGGAGAATTGTTCATAGAACATAATTATGCTACGGAGGAAGATTTTTCAAAGAAACCAAAATTTTTATTTATTTTTATTTCATATTTATTTAAATTTTATTTATTTAAATATTTATTTTTATGTCATTCTTTAATTCCCCTAAAATAAAGATTAGATAAATAGAGTACTTGACCTTCCCATATGTCACCTTTAACCAAATCTCAAGCCAAAACCAAAACCAGACAAAAGGAATGAACAACAGCATGGCATGGGCTCGTTAACACTTTTTCAGAATTTGAATTTGAGGCCAAAATTTAAGTATGCAATATACAGGGACGTGAAAAATAAAAATAAAAATAAAAAAAAAACACAATATAAATAAATAAATAAATAAATAAATAAAGTAATAATAGAAATAAGCCACCAGGCATATGTTAGTAAGTGGTGCTTGGCTTTCCAGTGAAAGAAAAGGCAATGGTTGTCCCAATGGTTGTCCCATGCCACAGCAATTTGGCAAAGTTGATCACTTCAGGAAAGAAAATCAGGCCAAGAGGCCTTTAACTTAATACATTGCCAATTTAATAAAATGCTCTTTGATTCTTGGATGTTTAAGCTCATGTTCACTGAGCAATAAGTAAACTGGGAACAGTCCTGACCCAAGACATGTGAAACCACCTGTAGTAATGAACAATAGTTCACAATAGAACAAAAGTCTGATCATCACCAAATGATCCACTGCCAGTGTGAGTACTGTCCTCATTCCGGAATGGAGTGACCTACCCCTTAAAAAATAAAAAATACTCTAAAAAATACTGAGATATAAGAAAACAGCTTATTTGGCTTTGAACAAAATAATAGTTGATTTCCAGAGGCTGACTTTTGGAGTCACTGCTAATAATTTGTGTTCTCAGGACTGCAAAGTTCCTTAGTCATAGTAGAAATTAATATTCACACACTGCCAACCTATCTAATTAAAAATATAGAAGAAAAGGAAGTCTTCTGTGATTTTATTTGGGGTATTTAAAAGGAACTGTACAAAATGTCACCACTGCTAACAACAGCAGATGCCAGGATTCATCTTTCATAGCTCAAAACATCAAGAAATTAGGTCTCTGACTCTAAATTAATCACCTTCAAGTCTCTTTATAATCAGTACAGGGAAAAAAAAAAAAAAAAAAAAAAAGCACTGCCCCATCATAATTCATTAGAGTTTAGAGATCTCTTAAGCATTTACATCCTGCAGCTACAAAAAAGTAAACTTTGGACTGTTGCACTATAATTAATATGTCATTGCCCAGGCAATAATCTCCATTTTCATCATAATCTGCTGTAATTTCATTTTCTTTTAAATGTTTACTTGACATTTATGGATTTAAAAGGTCATGGCAAGACAAGTGCCTGGGAACACTTGTTTCCAAGACCAGTCAGAGAATCCCTTCCCACTCTCTTACAATACTTATTGTGAAATTAATATATTACATGCAAGAATAATTCAAAAACTTAAGATAATACTACAGTGGACACCAGACAACTCTGAAAAATCAGAAGAGAGAAGCTGAAAATATACTTGATCAGGCAATACAATTTTTATTGTTTTAAAATTAAACTGACAGTTAAAGAAAAGAACAAATAAAATAACTGTCCTCAAAATATGCTAGTTAGCCTTCCTGCCTCAGTTTCTTTAGGCATAAAAGCTTGGGATAATACACTGCATTTTATTAAATATCGGTAAAAGTAAGCATGTGCCTTATATGATCAATATAAAAAGTATTATAAATTCTATAACATAACATTTTCTCACCAACAGTGAAATAAAGATATATTTCTCCTGTCAAGTGATTTATGAATAGGTCTGACCTTAGGTTAGGCAAGAATAGATCATAAACTCCCACCTTCCTATATTCCAGCATCAGACACAAACACTTTATACTTCCCTATAATATAAAAATAATAAAAAATAAATAAATAAATAAAACAAAAACAACTAACAGATTTGAAAGCTCCTATGGCTTTTTCAGTCTGTAAACTGTATACTCCAATCAGTGTATCATTTCAATAATACCCCCATATAAAGTTATTTATACACAGTGTAACATTTCTATATTTAAGGAAGTTGGAAAGCAGAAAGTTTACTGAAATCTTCTACATTGATGTGCTTTAGAAGTGAATGAATAATTATTAAATCTTTTCTATTATGGTCTGTTTTTCAGATTTTCAGAAGATATTTAATTCCCTTAGTATTTCCCTTATTGCTACCTCTGGCTGTATATTATGCACTGCAAAATTAAAACGCTTCATCCCACTCACATGTCGATTTTTTCATTTCTGCTACTGCTATTTCTTGAGGCAGAAAAGTACACATGTGAAAGACTACCTGAATCTTGTCACCAGCATTTATCACACTTCATTCCCCTTCCATACAAATACATACACACACATATGTTTGAGGGCTTTACTCCTGACATCTAATACACAGAACCTTATTGACTCATAACTTGAAAAATCAGCCTTGCTTAAGTACATTTGCAGGGAGAACTGGACCTGAGACAATCCACGTATCGACTACATTTCTTCCATAGAAAAAAAAAAATAATTGTATATTTATGAGATGAGTTTACTCAATGTGGCTGTGTAAGGCTTCCCATATTGGTCAAAATCAGGACCCAATATCATGAAAATCAACGTGGTAGACTGAGAATGATTTTTTTTTATTCATGACTATCATTATACAATGTAAACTAAGCCTTTTAAAAGCATTCTCTCCTAACAAGTCACTTATTTGACTTAAGCATATATACAACTGGTAATCATGGTCTATAATTATGGAACTTAATTTATCCCCCAATGCCTCCATTTAAAATGTTGATATTAATGTAAAAAACAGAGAAAAAATAATGTTGAAGGAGATGAGGTGACAGAGCAGAAATTGATATATTCACTTAATAAAATTTCAGCTTATGGATAAGTATCTCACCTTCCCACTTTCTTTGCTTATGTTCACAAAGCAAAACCTTCTGCATGTTGTATTTTCAGCCAAGTAAAATTTTTTCTCTACTCAGCAGCACAAGGTGTTTCCTATGTTAACTATACCCTTAAAATTCATTCTCTTTGTTTGCAGAGCTTCCTGTCCAAACTCTTGGACTTGCATGAAAAGTAGTCTTTATTGCTTCAGGTTGCAGCAGACTCTGTCACATTTGTGGATGAAGACATACCAGAGTGCAGGAAACTACTTCTGTTTCTGTTTCCTTGTATGCTGCCCCTGAGAGAAGCAGAACAATAATTAACAACCTGCAGGCATCTGCAAAGCCTTCTGCTTCACTCCTTGCTTATTTCAGCTTCTCAGGAAAGCAATTGGAAGAGGCTGGTCCCAAACCAGCCATTTTCCCCTTTCATTTTCTGCTGCGTGTATGTGCCAGCTAACACCACATCTATTTTGTACTTCAAATCCAGTGCGCACTCACAGTCACTTCTGGTGTTTACTGTCTCCCACACACCACTGGGGAGTATACAAGGAAGAACACGAAATCATCAAAACTTAATTGTGTCTGTTTTACTTATTTTGCTTACTGTAAATCCATCCAGGGATTTAAACACACACATACACACACACACGAAGAAAACTTCAGGACTTTTACAAAAAATCATCCAATAATTTCTGGGTTTTCTTCACTTCTGTGTGCAGAAGCAACATGTAGAGAATCATCGTCCCTGTAATTCAAATGAATGTTGGTATTCACTCTTCTTCCTAAAGGATGATATTTCCAGGGTTCATGGGGACAGTAGGCAGGTCTTTGCCTTTCACTGGGTTCCAGTGCAGGGATGGATTGTGAGACTCCCTTACTGGAAACCAAAAGCTATCGAGTTATGTTTCAGGGTTATTTGAAAGTTGAATACTTTCCTGAGGAATTGTTTCTGCAGTGATTGCCAATTTTCTGCTTGAGAGGTTTATGATCAAATAGTTTCTGGCAGGAGCTTTTTGTTGGGTTCTTTCAACTGCTGGCTTTCCGAGGACATTTGTTAGTGAATGTTCAAATTTCTTCTGCCGTTTCTGTTAACATTTACAGAACAAATTTCAGCACCTGTTAGAAGATGTGAGGCACTGATAATACATAGATGGAGAGGATATGGGATCAGCTGTGGCAGGAAATAATAAATGGAGTACTTTGACTATGCAGCAGTAGATAAAGGTATGAACTCAGTGGTAGATGTTAATAATTTAACATTAAATATAAAAGTCTTGATATTTATTTTACACTAAGTTCAAAAGGGCTCCTCTGGCTGATAGGAGACATCTGTCGTCAACATGATCCCAGAGCAAGTCCATTTCCAGCACAGTTTACAAGAATTATATGTTGAGGTCATTTTTGGACATCTGAGCATACCTGTTATAAAAACAAATCTAAACTATGATATTTATGCTGAAATGCACTTGTAAAATAAACTAAATCAATTAAAAATGCACATAATTAACTCAGCACACAGCAGGCATAAAAAGCTTGCATACACTGGGAGAATCAAGATGAACACATTGAATAATCTGATGGGGCAATATGATAATATTAATAACTATTTTATTCCTCTACTATATGCAGCAGAAGGCTGAGTAAATGAGACTCACTTAAGTTAATGGTTTATTTTTATGTCTGGTATTAAGAGGCCATTCCTATATCATTTGCATTTACAAGGAAAGTTGTTTTAAAATATATGTACTTAGAAAACTGATACTCACCATGGAGACCTGAGATAAGCTGAAAAAAAAAAAAAGTAGTTAGCAGTAGTTAGCATTATTCTCTCGAGATAAACCCAGCTGATGAAGTAGGACAGCCATTACAGTGGTAAGCAAGCAACTTTATTCATAGTGGATTCTTCCTTTTGTCATTTTTTTAAATTGGTTTTGGTGTTCTTTCTAATTGAATGTAATGCTTGTGAGAGTTGGGCTGATAGCAATTGAAAATTAAGTCCAATATGCTCCTTCCTAAAATCAGCACAGCACAGCAGAGGCAGAAACTGTGCAGCCTTGACCAGCTAAATGTGCCCTCTGTGTTCCTCTGTTGGGACCTGGGGGAGAAACCATTAGCTTTCCTATTTTCTGTGATGTAGGTATCTTGTTCCAGCAACTGCATTAAAACCATGTATTTACCAAGTAAATATAGTTGTCATTCACTTTCAAAATCAATTATATCTAACCTAGAGATCTATCTCTGAATCATTTACTATTATTATAATTATCGGCATTACATCTATTATTATCACTCTCCTCAGAGCCAACAGACTACTTTGTGATAGGCTACATACTGTGTGTATATATTTAGAGAAAAAGCACATGGGCCACATTAAAAGACAGGTTCCACAATGACATCGCAGCTCTAGCATTCTCTGCTGTGGAAACCCATCACACAGGTGAAAGTCCTGAACGACATAGGTGACAGATTAAGCAAGACCATTTAAACAAAGACTCAAGACACAAGCAAATAAAGTTAATTGCCAGCACTCATTTTAAAATAAGGAGTATCATGCAACATTTTTGGAGCACCATAAATAGTTATATCTATTTTGTTTGGATCTTTCCCTCTTTCTATTTTCCTTTCTGTTGATGTGCAGCCCTAATTTATATTGCATACCGTGCTCCTTCTAGTATGGCAACACCTGACAAGTGGGGAGAGTTGGGTAGATTCAAATGACACCACCTACGTCTGCACACCTCCTCTGTTCTCTTTTGCCTGGTAAGAGTAACCCTACTGACAGCCTCTGTGGGGAGTCTCCTCGGACAGAAAAAAATCGCTATTTGAACTGTTTTCTCACCTGTCCCTTAGCTAATCCCTTTCTTCTTTCCTTCTTCAATGCACACTTTCATCCTCCCCATGCCAACGTTGCCATATAAAGTAGAAACAACTCATTTTATTCACCACCATTCACTCCTTCTTCCTCCTGTTCTGTAGTTTCTCTGCCCACACAGAGATATATGTTAATTTTCTCATAGCCATCACTTACTCAGAAGGTTTAGTTTCTGCTTCTTGTAGGAATCTGTAGTTATTATTTACTGTACAGTTTCCACATCTTGGAGCAGGTGTCTCTTGAGTTGTTCAGAAATAATGATGATAATTACCACTACAACCCTGAAGTGAAAGATGCTCTACCCCTACCTTTGGGGGGCTGGGCCGGCACCCCGCCTCGGCTGGCTTAGTAACTGGTGCTAGTAGCTGGCTTAGAACTGGTGCGGACCAGGGGAATCCGACTGTTTAATTAAAACATTTTTGGGGGTTGGACCCGATGATCTTTCAAGGTCCCTTCCAACCCCTACAGTTCTGTGATTCTGTGATTCTGTGATTTCTTACTGCAGTTTACATCTTTGTTATCTGTTGTTTCTAAGTCTCCATTCACAAGTTTTGTCTAAGCCAAACTGGAGACAAAGATAAAGCCAATTAATGAATTGGCATAAATACACTTGCACTTGTAGTGTATCTTTTTTAAGCTGCTTTTTTTCTTTTTTTTTTTTTTTTTTTTTTTTTTTGTAATGAACCAGAGGGAAGATAACTTGCAAATGCTAAAAGATAATTGGTGATAGGGCAAAGAAGACAGGAGGACACTGAGCTTTTACAGCAGGGGAGCAAACATTCCCTTCCAAATAAAGGCTGAGACAGTATTTCAGTTAATTCTACTCAACAGTGAAAAATCTGTTCAAAATAAGCCAAACAAGAAGGCACTGGGTCTCAGATGAATATATTTATTACATTCTGTAACCTTCTCAACAAAGCTATCAAGGCTAATAGTAGCATTAATAGGAGAATGCAAATCAAAAGCAATCCCTGGAGTAATTTATATCCAGTCAGCATGAGGGAATGCAAGCTGGTCTCTGAAAATTAACACTTTGTCAGACAGGAATAACGATGAGAGAAACTCAGTTAAAACATATATACCAAGACACTCTACCTTTTTTTTCTTTTTCTTTTCTTTGCTTTTCTTTGTGTTTTTCTTTTTTCTTTTTTTTTTTTCTTTTTTTCTTTTTTTTTCTTTTTTTACTCATTTCCTGTTACAGTCCTACAGCTTTAATAAATGAACAAGTCAAAGGTCAGTCCCTGCTAATTGGGATATAGACACTTGCAGGTCTGACTGCTGTAGAGAGTCACTAATTCTAAATTACCGCTTTTGAACTTGATGTTGGGAGTCATGGTTACAGCACCACATATGGATCACAAAATTTCAGAGGAGTGCACCTATGAAATCTTGTAATGCACATATCGCTATGTGTGTGTGGGGGGGGGGGAATTGTACACTGTACTGCATATATGCTAATTTTTTCATAGTTGGATTGACATTATGCCACTACTCATGGGAACAAGAAAAAGTTTCTTAATGGCAGTGATCTTCTAATAAAATAAAACAGATATGTATATTCTGTTCTTTCTGAACATAGAGGTGACTGTCTTAAAATTAATTGTTGCCAAATGATATTTTCTTTTTGAATTAGAAGAATTTATTTAAAGCATTATGTGAAATGGCTACTATGCTGCCATTATTTGAAAAAAAAACAAAAACAAAAACATTTCATTTCCATTATAATGAAGTATTCACACTTAAGGACTGGGACAAGGTTAGTAGCACACTGCAAAACTGAGCTCATAATCTCTGACATAACAATAAACATCCCTGTGTCACGACATATCGCAACTTATGTTTTTGGAGATTGCCAATCTTTTTTACTTCTGTATTTCCACTTGCATTCTGTAAGTTAAAACCCTCCTTGCTTCCCTTTAGAGAGCTGAACCAAGTAACTTTTTATGTACAAGCTTGATTATTAGTATCATTATCATTAGTATCACCGCTGAAAATGTATACTTTCAAGATGGCCATGTGGAGATACCACAGATGCATTTATCTTCCATGTATATGCAAAATATGTATATACACTATATACTAGGGACACTAAACCATGTCCTTAAGCATTACGTCCAACCTCTCCTTAACAACCCCAGGGACAGTGACTCTTTTGGATTCCCAGACAACTGAGCACTAGATTCTGCCATGTGAAACAGAATTAAAGCCTGGACATGAGCAGGGATATTCCCACAGAAGATGATGTCATCAATGGCCCGGTAATTTCTTGAAAATTTTCGCAGTGGACCTCAGAACCTCATTTGTGCCTGAGGAGGTCTGCTAAAGGAGTCATTGACCCTTTCCTGAAGCCATTCTGGTGCTACACAAAGGTAGCCTGGGACAACTGCTTCAAGCCGTTAGCTGGTGCTAACATCACAAATGGTTATCATAGAATATGAGTTGGAAGGGACCCACAAGGATCATCATGTTCACACCATGTGTCTGAGAGCATTGTCCAAACTTTTCTTAACTCCAGCAGGCTCAGTGCCGTGACCACTTCCTTGGGGAGCCTGTTCCAGTGCTTGAACAGCCTCTTGGTGAAGAATGTTTTCCTGATATCCTGTCTGAACTTCCTCTGTCACAGCTTCAAGCCATTACTAATCAGGTTTTACCCAGGTTCTTTAGGTTGTCTCTCAAGTCTATATTATACAAATACCAAAAGTTTTAAGTTCTTTTCTGCAAACTTATTTAGCTAGCATTCTCTTTAATCCTTAACAGTGTTATTCATACATTAACTCTATTATTTCATACTGTGTATTTCAGAAAGGATCTGACTTGTTTGAAAGTGTTGCAGAACTGAGAGCAATTGGGCATTTTACTTCAGGTAATCAGAACTCAGAGACAGCAAACTTTTTAGGCTATATAGCAACATATTTTCTGTGTTTTTATTTAGTGCCAATATAGAATATAGAGAATAAGAACTTTGATCTGAAATTATTTTCTACAATTGTGTGCAGTTCTGGGCTTCCCAGTACAAGAGAGACATAGAATTCTAGAGAAGGTCCAACATAGAGCCACAAAGATTATTAAAGGATTGGAGCATCTGTCTTATGAGGAAAGACTTAAGCGAGCTGGGCCTGTTTAGACTAGAGAAGAGGAGATTGAGAGGGGATCTTACCCACCTCTACAAATACCTGAGAGGACAATGTAAAGAGAATGGGGACAAACCCTTCTCAGTGGTGGTCAGTGATAGGACAAGGGGTAATGGATATAAAATGAACCATAGAAGATTTCATAGCCATATGAGGAAGAAATCCTTCATGTTTTGGGTGACAGAGAACTGGAACAGGCTTCCCAGAGAGGTTGTGGAGTCTCCTTCTTTGGAGATATTTAAAACCAGTCTGGATGTAACTCTGTATCATGCTCTAGGTGACCCTGATTGGGCAGGGAGGTTGGACTAGATGATCTCTGGAGGTCCCTTCCAACCTCAGCCATTCTATCATTCCATTAAATTCATATTCACCTTAAAATGCCTCATATTGTCTTACACTATTCATTTCAGTACATACTATCTGGGCATATTTAAAGCAGATCTTGAAGCAACATCCTTACACTACCATGTAATATTGTCCAAGCAATATGTTTCTCTGTCCTTACTGGGTCCTGACATTTTAAATTGGATTTTGGGTGTCCAAAATCTACATTTCAAGTAGGAAGGATTTGTAGAAATATCAGAAATATTCAGGAATACAGAAAAGAATTATATTGACAATTCTTCCACTGAATTTGACGGGAATCACTGAGTTCTGAGATATGGAGAACAGGTTTCCAGACTATAACAAATAAAGCTCTTTAAGAAGATGAATATTTACAATTAGAATGATCATTTACATTAGTAAGGATGATAATGATTTTACAATAGGTATAGGCCTCTAGCAATCATACACTATTGTGTTAGACATGATGTAAACTAGAATTAATGTTCAAGTCAGATATATCTACACTGCAAATTAAAGAGACAATGGAATGACACTGAGCTGAACATACTTGAATTTTTGAAGTACATTATAAGTTACAAGCATGTCTCTACAGAATGAAGAAGAGGCATTGATATTCAGATAGTGGTTTTGACTCCAAGACCATCCAGCCAAATAAGATGGCAGTAAGGAACTGACAAGAAGCTGACCTTATAACAGAGAGTGTTTTACTCATATTGAATCTCATTTAGTGACATGACAAGCTAGACTGAGGCAATTTCAAAAAGCACAGCATGTAGGAGGGAAAGCAGAGGAAGGGGTGGATGAGTATGGTGGATGTTGTGAAGCTCCTCACTGGGCAAAAATAAAGAGAAAAAAAAGAAAAAAGAAAGAAGAGAAAAGAAGAAAGGAGAAAGAAAGAGAAAGGAGAAGGAGAAGGAGGAGGAGGAGGAGGAGGAGGAGGAGGAGGAGGAGAAAGAAAAAGAAAAAGAAAAAGAAAAAGAAAAAGAAAAAGAAAAAGAAAAAGAAAAAGAAAAAGAAAAAGAAAAAGAAAAAGAAAAAGAAAAAGAAAAAGAAAAAGAAAAAGAAAAAGAAAAGAAAAAGAAAAAGAAAAAGAAAGAGAAAGAGAAAGAGAGAAAGAGAAAAAGAAAAAGAAAAAGAAAAAGAAAAAGAAAAAGAAAAAGAAAAAGAAAAAGAAAAAGAAAAAGAAAAAGAAAAAGAAAAGAAAGAAAAAAGAAAAAAAGAAAAAGAAAAAGAAAAAGAAAGAAAAAGAAAGAAAAAGAAAAAGAAAAAGAAAAAGAAAAAGAAAAAGAAAAAGAAAAAGAAAAAGAAAAAGAAAAAGAAAAAGAAAAAGAAAAAGAAAAAGAAAAAGAAAAAGAAAAAGAAAAGAAAGAAAAAAGAAAAAAAAAGAAAAAGAAAAAGAAAAAGAAAAAGAAAAAGAAAAAGAAAAAGAAAAAGAAAAAGAAAAAGAAAAAGAAAAAGAAAAAGAAAAAGAAAAAGAAAAAGAAAAAGAAAAAGAAAAAATGTAGATGCAAAACACCTAACAAGCACTAATCTCCCCAGTGATGCTCATATGTTCAGAAAGGTGCTAAGCCTTCACACGCTTCCCAGTTTCCAGATGAGCAGACAGTGCTAACAGATTGGTTCTCTTTCCTCTATATGTCTGTCAAACACAGTCTTGTCTAACCTCTGAAGCTGTAATCATGGCCAAAGCTGAAGGTTTCTTGGTCTTTTAGGATGTTATCCCCTGTAGGCTGGATACAAAATGTTTCAATTCAGTACAGACCAGGTTCAAAAGACTTCAAACCATAAGGAAAGACAATAGAGAGAAAATGGAAAAATAATGAAGCATTTATAGTGCCAAGCTGAAAGAGCAGGAATGAGCAAAAAGCATGGACATGCTTTTGAAAGACTGTGATATAAACACATAAGTCCAAGTACAACACTGCCTTGCCAACAGACCTACTCACCAAAATGTGCTGTGAAGACCTGTGAAGGTATGAATCCTGTTTGTGACTGTATGATTCAGTGAGTAGATGAATTTTTAAGATGCCCCTGTCAGGCAGAAAAAACAATACCAAACAAGGTTGAGCAAGAAAAACACCTAAAGGAAAAGTACACAGTGCGGGTTAATAAGATTACTGAATGGCTTAAGGTTAAGTATGTATCTAGCTTAGTTTTTCATCAGTCATCTGATGCACCAGAAAGTCTGGTGTTTGCATTTCATTTTCAAAATTTTGACTTTGTTGCATTTAAACCAGCTCTAATTTGTGCAAACATTTACTTAATACCTACCGTAAATTGTGAAACAAGGAGTACTTGCAAGGCAGTTAAAATGGAGCTCCTTCTCTCTAGGGATGCCATTACTTCTGCAAACATGGATTCTGCCTCTCACAGTATGTGGAAAATATGCCAGAGAAATATAGTTAAATGCTAGATTTACCCTCTGGTGACTTTCTCCTGCATATTGTAGGAATAATAGCAGCCACCAAGGAAAATAGAAGAGGTACTAAAATATTTATGTCACTTATAGAGCAGGAATGAAACCTGGCAGCAATTTTGTTGCATTATTCTGTTAAACAAGAGACAACCAGAAGTACTCCATCATTTTTGGCTACACATGCTGTATTAGATAGCTGGTATCAGATGTGCAGCACCACTGTAGTCCTCATATTGCAATACCACTGTAGTCTCATATTTGTCTGTATTCCATTCACACCTTTATTTGCTTATGGCACAACTTGCTCAAAATTTTCAGTTTGATGTAAATTTTCCGTATTTCACTTTCTCTACATTTAAGAGTAGACAAAAACAAATCAGTCATTTGGGAAGAAGGGAATGAGAAATTTCAAATGTTGTGAAAAACTATATTAAAAATATTGAATACTTATAAACGTTTGATCAGATTTTAAAACAAAACTGAAAAACTGAAAGTTAGACCTTGAAGTGAACTTACAATGTTTTAAAGCTTCATTTATATGCATGTTGCTTACCTCCTAACCCCTTGTGTCTAGTTGTGGGACTGGGACTTTCTTTTCTGTATATATCTTTTTTTTTTCTTTTTTTTTGCCATAGTGTCTAACTGTTGCATAAGGGGATTGAAATATTAAATCCCCTTAAAATGAAATATGAAATATTTCATATAGAGGACATGAAATATGTCCTCTAACACTCAAATAAACAAACAAACAAATACATAATGTTAGGTACATTCAAGCTGGGAAACATCATCACCTAGAATAGAACAAATTACTTTAGTTATGGACATTTGGTCTCTAATTACAGTATAGTTTTTTATATCTAATGCACAATGCTTCTGCCAGACCCCACCAAAGCAGCTGAGTGGGTTTGGATGGCTGCAAAAAGCCTCAATGAAATCACTATGACGGCAGAGCTAATAGAAAAATCTCACATCTCTGTAATTGAGGATGTGCCTTGTTATCTCAATCAGTAGCTATACAGCACTGATGTCATCTTTGAGACTCAGGCTCAGTGTAGTAGGTAAAATGTTCGGTGTTTGGATGCTATTGCGGGGAATACAGCAAAGTGGGAATTGATTTTTTTTTAATTGCTTGGTTGGTTGGTTGTTGTTTTTTACATCAAAGTTTCATTGTGAAGATTTTGGTGTTTGAAATATTGATACTTGAAGAAATTTTCATTTTTTAATTAAAAACTAAATTTTTAGGAGAAAAAAGATTTTATGACTATTTTTTTTTCATATTTATATTTGTAATCAATGACTAGGGAGAGAAAATATTCCTTGTGTAAAAAAAATGAAATAAAATGTATCTATGAAAAAAAATCATTTTATTAAAAGGAAGGATTTAGTTAGATTTAGTTAGATATTTTTACCAGCTCTACAAGGCACCTGTGTAGATCCAAGTTGGTTTTAGTGTTAGTGTATAACTTTTAAATGGGTAGAAATTCCTACCTATAATACTGTGGTCCATGCAATATTTTGTGTAGGCCAAATATACAGAAGTTTTGAAATGTGAAAACTTCTTAGCTGGCTTCCCTGTGCTAAGCCACACTGATGTGTGGGAAATACTCTATTAACTGTGCAAAAGTACTGGCAAAATTTAGCCAGTTATATTAGTCCCCAAATTAAACTTATCTCCCTGTGTTATACTTCAGAAAGTTGGTCCCAGGAGTTAGAAATAAAACAGTAGAGTGCACCACACTGTAATACACCATACTGTAATTTTACACAAGTGAGGTCTAAGTAAAAATAAGTATAGTAAGAAATTGGTTCTTTTAAAACTGGTTCATTTCATAAATTGAAATAGTTTAATTACCACTCATCATTCAATAATCCTGAGGACTACAAAAAATATATAGAAGTGAAGAGTCCTGGGAGAAAGAAGAGAAAAATTAAATGACAATATCCAAATAGGTCTGAAGGAAGAAAAGAAAAGACTTAGTACTACACAAATTCAGGGTAATAAAAATAAAATAAAATAAAATAAAATAAAATAAAATAAAATAAAATAAAATAAAATAAAATAAAATAAAATAAAATAAAATAAAATAAAATAAAATAAAATAAAATAGACAGAAAATTAAAAAAAAATAAAGGACTAATAAAAACTGAAATGAAAGACAGCAACCCATAAGATGTAATGTAATTTACATAAATTGAAAATTATTAAATCCATAGTTTTTATTGGGGGGGGGGTCTAAATGTACAATCTGTTTCTAATCAGTGTAAGTGAACTGAGCTCTTTACATTGCACACTTGTCTCATTAATCTTTGTTTTGTTTTTTTTTTTTAATTAGAGCATTTACTTAGAAAATAAAAATAACCAAACTATTTTTTGCATACAAATTAATCCTAAGAGAGAAAAGAGATTGATCAAGTTGCTGTTATTATAAGACAGACAGTTAATTTTTTTTTCTATTAGTATTCCTCTCACTAACAAATATGTATTCAAAAGATAGCAGATCTTCAGCTAGTACAAACTGGAATTGCTCTATAGTCTTCAGTACAGTCACACTGATATACACCATCTTAGCATCTGGCTTATTGTTTCTATTACCATTTTTCTATTACTTTATGATGTTTTAATTTCCTTTAAAACCAGAGAGATCTAAGTAATAGGCAGTTACTTATACTATTGTTTGAAAATCAAATAAAAAGAAATGTTTCTAATGGCATTTAATGGGTATGCAGCAAAACAAAGACAAGCATGTTACTCTAATGAGATTGCAATCTATGTTATGTGTCAGCTAATACCATCCCCTGTTCAAATTTTCTAGTGCTTCACATTCTTAAGTCCTTTACCATTTCTACAAACGGTTTGCCTGAAATGTTAGGAGGGAATAGCAACCAAGAGCTCAGATGGATCAAGGGCAAAGAGGACTTTTTTGAGTAAGCAAAAAAAATTGAAAGAGACTGGGATTAGGAGCTAGTAAAGGACAGACTTGCTTGGTTAGCGTGGACAAACAGCTGAAAAATGTGGAGAAGTTTGTTTCTAGAGCTTAAGCAATTTGAAACTGGGTAGGAAATGGAAGAATAACAGGAAGAACTGTGTGAGACATGCTGGTGTTCAGAAATATGACAAATGGACAAAGAGAGGGCGTGAGATTGCTAAAAGAGCCAAACAGGTAGCATGGAGGTAATCTGTGATTAAAAATTTAGAGACTAGGATTGGCAACAACAGGAAAGGAGGTGGACATCGGAAGAGTCAAGAGTGGATTGGCCAGTCAGACTGCAGTGACATATCTGCAGAAGAGTGATTAAAACAATATGGGCAAAGAAATGAGAGTGGGAAGAACCCAGAAGGGGGAAAATACAGTGACTGAACAGGGTCAGACAAGAGAGATTTAAACTCTCCTTGGTCAGCTGGCATTTACAAACCCACTCAGCAGAGGTTGGTGAGAAACATCAAAAACCAAAAAACATCCCCCATATTTTCCCTACTTCCACCTAAAAAACTTCCACTGTGTATAATTCATGCATCCAGAAATTTAAGCTCTGTGAACACAACAGGGAATTATAAACTTTGTTCACTTCTATGGAGAGAGGGAAGTTCTAGACATCTTTCCTTCTTTCTTTCTTTCTCCCTTCTCTGAAGCTGAATAGTGGTGGATGTACCAGCTCAGTCCAGAAGCAACCTATAGGAAACTCCTTTATCAGCTTTGCATCTGTAAATAGCCAATACAGTAGCCAGCAGTGTAAACAATTTCACTCTCTCCCTTCCTGATGTTAGCATCATTGCTACTGCCTAGCAAAACAAACAAAATATCAACCTCTTGAAAAAATAGAAATCCTTTTATATATCTTTGCTCCATCTTAAACTTGGGAACATTTGCAGTTGAGTTGTGGTCAAAATAACACCTGTGAAACAGTCTACAAACCCCACAATGTTTAAAATGGATCTGTGGGTTGCTTATTATAGCCTTGTAACTATCAGTGTTTAGTGAGCAGCTTGGGAATTACTGATCTAGGGGAAACAGGAACAATTTTAGAAACCATCATAACAGAATAAACAGCAAGTGAGAGGGAAGATTCAGTGGGATGATTGAAAATTCATGTGGGAAAAGTGTCTTGACAGCTTACCAGAAAAGTCCATTAAAAAAGACGGCCTTCAGACTAGCTACTTCTACATCCCACTGCTGTGCAACCCATACAGTTATTTCTTTAATTGTCTTTGAAAAAGCATCAGTTCCCACTGAAGCTTTTGTCCTGTTGCTCTGATTTCTTATATTCTTAGAAAATATTACTTTGAAATAAGTTTCTCTTCTTGCCAGGGGTTTTTGGTATGTTTGTTGGGTGATAAAAGAAGGGAAACTGGGGACATCTCTGTTTTTTTTGTGTTTTTTTTTTTTTTTTTTTTTTTTTAAACAATAGCTCTGAAATGTTTTCCCCCCAAAATGTCTGATCTGATTGAAATGCCAAGGAGTGGTGTTTGTACTGAAGAAGTGGAGGCTGGCTTGTTATAGCAGCACTCCGTCAGACTCACTTGAAATAGAAGTGCTGTGCTGTCTTTGCAACACCACTGCTTGAGTGACTGACAAACCTGTCACAGCACTTCAACAAACAGCAGGGAAAGGCACATATTTTTCCTAATAAGAGGATAGTTTTTACAGAAATCTTATATTACAGCCCAATTATCCCCTTTCCCAAAGAATAAGCCCTATTCTCCAGATATGACTGATACCCCTCTGAATAGTTGTTTTTGTTTTTTGTTTTTGTGTGTGTTGTTTTTTTTTGTTGTTGTTGTGTGTGTGTGTTTTGTTTTGTTTTTTAATCTAAAGTTTAATGGCTTCCTCATTTATATTTGCAAAATTCTGTTACATTAATGACAAATAAGGTATCTTTGAGCCACTTGTCGTTTGTTTATTATATCAATTTTTAGCTATTTTACCTTGGAGTGGTAATTTGGACAAGTAAATGGAAGACATCAGATTTTTTTTCATGGTTGGCTGGTTCCACAGCATCTGATGTGCCTAACAACTTGTACAGGAACTTAGGTAGTACCATTCTTCATTCTAAAAATATATTTCAGATACATCTGATTTTTATCAGAAGAGACTAAGGAAATGTGAGAGAACAGGAGACTTTAAGAGTGATCTGAGGCTGAAAAATCCACTTTACAACTTCAGAAACCAAGTTCCCAATTGGATTTAGAATAAAATAAGTCAGAGTAAGACTATGTGGATATCAAGATTTCATCCTCTGCCTTTTGTTATACAATGGCAGTTACACGTTTCTGGGCAGACTCGGATCTTCCAACTGTGAGTTGGAACTCTACACATGCATAAAGAAACAAACAAGAACCTATGGCAGAAGGGCCACAAAACTCTGTGTTCAAGATGAAGAAAATAATATATAACGTGGTATTTTTTTTCTGACAGAGCACTGTCTTAGACAATGCCTAGAAAATAGGAAACATGCAATTGAATAAAAGGAACTGCATTATTTCTCAAAATTTCTGAGTACTTGTAGTGCACAGACACAGAGAATTATGACAACCCTGCTAGCACATAAGAATTCCTCACAGAGCTATAGACAATGTTCCTGCAATACTTGAGTTGACAGCCCACCGAAGAAGAAATGGAACAATATTACTCCCAAGTTAGGTATTGGCATATAAGTCATCGTGTTGCTATATGATGTTTAGTGATTCTAAAAGTTAAACACCAGTGATTCTAGTGTTTGCTCTGAATAGTGCAAGAAAATATATATTACTTTTATATATATATATATATATGATAAAATATGTAACTGCATTTCATCAAAAATATTTTTCCTACTTTAAAATTATGCCAACTATGCTAACACCATGAATATTCCCTGTGGTACAAGTGGTGATTTCACATAGCTATGAGTCTAGGAAGAGTCCGGGAAGCTAAATGATTTTGAAGATGTACCAGTCCTGAGGAACTGGGACAGAAAAGTGAAAATCCTGGAGACAACAGATGCCCTCCAAGCAGGGTGTTGCAGAGTCTGCTTTCAGCACTAATATAAAATGGGTAAGACCACTGTCTTGTGACAGAAGGAATCAAATCTATTGAGGAGTGGGTTGGTGTAAAAACTTCCATATTTGTTTCTTTGGGTGACTGCAGTTATCTGAAACACAATGAAAACAGATTACCACTACTAACAAAAGAAACTAGCAAGTTGTCCTAGGAAAGCAAATCTTACGAAGTTTCTTGGGGAAAAATAAATAAATAAAAAGACAATTAAAACCATAACACATAATTGATGTTTTACTCAGTCCTCTACTGAATAGCCATACTGGAAACCTATCAAGACACATTTTACATGCTAAAACATAAAGCAGAGGCCAGGACAAGCAGAATGGTGCATGCTGGTGGTGTCAAACCACAGTAAGTATTGGTATGTATACAGGATATGTGGAAAAATGTTTTCATGACTATTGTTCAGCTTTCTGTGAAATAGTTTCTTCTGAAAGACAGAGTGACTGAGCCTGTCAAAGATGGTTTATTGTTAGGCGTAGTATACCTGATGTAACAGCAACAATCTGATGATTTAGTGAGCATTAACTTAAACAATCTGCAGTAACATTTATTTAGTTATTTCATGGAAAGGAAATTTACCAATTTTCATTAACCTCAGAACCCCTGATCTGACGGATTAGTAAATTAAAGAGTAAAAATTGTTACAGAGAAAGATTTGATTTATTTCATTTTTCAGGGGCAGGCTGCATGACAGATAAAGTGAAGTACTGGTTGCCACCTTCTGACACTCATATAACATAACATGAGGAAGACAAAGATCTTTGACATTAATAATTTGGGAAAGAAGAATTCAGCATATGCAGAAATGTAAAGAAGAAAAATAAAACACAGAAAGAAGAGTTAGGTCCTGGAAGCAGTTATGACTTCAGGTAAATGATGAAATGCATATTTCCATCAAGTATTGTGACTGCAGGCAATAATGGTTGTCCAAAGGCTTGCTCACAGCCTCATGAGGTTGTTATCTCCCTTAGACACATCCTGAGGAGGAACAGGCTACTGCACTTTCAGCAGCAAGAAGAAAATAAGAGAAAAGTGTGCTCAAATTTGTGTGCAAAGATAAAAGTTGCAGACATATGGGTAAATCCCAACACATTATACTGTCAAAACAAATGAACTTAATACCAGAGTCGCAGAAGTTAAGTACTGCAATTGCAAGCATTGTAGAGCCTTGCATCTAATTTTACAACAGAACTTGTCTTTTGAGGCAGAAAAAAAAAGAATAGTACAAACAGATGTTTGTGCTAGGTAAGGATGCTAGAAAAGTAAGGATGGGTGAGGTATAATTAGATCATACATGCAGGACTACAAGACCCTCCCTGTCTAAAATAGGATTAATCAAATTAAATTCATGTGCTAATTTTTACTTCAGGGATAAGTGAAGGATAAAACACTGAGACGGAGTCACAAAGCAATTCAAATTTCAGAAGGGAAATATATACTTATTTCTCAGCCAGATAATTAACATATACATATATATATATTAGACAAATACTGAGAAGTGTTACTGTTTTGCTGTGTCCCTTTAAAAGAAATCCTGTTTTTCAAACATATGTAACACAAAAGGTTAATACATAAAAATGCACAGAGGGCTCATTTTAAATCTTTTCTAATATTTTCCTTACAGCACTAACATAAAGTATATGGAGACACTGCTCTCTCACGTAATTCATGGGGTGTTTGGAGGATTAATTAGTTAATGTTTATACAGTACTTTGAAGATCAAAAGCATGGAATAAGCACCAAGTATTATTGTAAGAGGCAACAAGAAGCAGGAAATGAGAAACCTCCATCTCATAAAAGGAAAGAATTTGGTGCTTGTTAGTTATCAAGTGTTCCCTTCATTTGTTAGGTCTTTCATTCAGGGAGACTGTCATTTATTCTTTATGTTGCTAAGGGTTACATTTCAGTGGCTGTGAACTGGAGCTAGTAACAATAGCTCTTCAGGCTGGTAGACAGCTGGGAAGAATGTCATAACATTACAGCTACACCTTTTCCTTCTTTGCAGCAGAAAGGAAAAGTAGGGGAGAGGATTCAGTAACAGCATGTCTTGGGTGTTTTAATCCTGCCTTCTATGTAACTGTCCAAAAGTCCAAAATTGTGGCAGAAAGTAAATATCACATTCCAGAAGATGTTTTCAAGGGCACAGTCACCATCAGATAGGGCCTGTAAGTCACAGCTGCCTGTCCTCTGAAAGATCAGGCACAATTTGTTGGCTTTTGAACATGTTGATGTTTGCCTTTATGGGCATGCTGGGGTCAAGTTCCAGAACTGTGGGTAAGCAGTAACAACAGCTAAGCTTTCTGATCTTTTAGGAAAACCAGATGGTCAGGAAGCCTGTTCGTAATCAGATAACATTTCTAGGTGGTAAAGGAGAGCTTGTTCAAGCAATCTCAGGAATGGAAGTTTGTTTATTTGTTTTATGCAAAAGGTCAGATTAGATAATTAACATGGTCTAAACTGGCCAGATCTAAAGGTCATGTGCCAGTACTCAAGATGCTACAAGAACAGAAAGTCGTTCACAGGGAACCTTCTCACCAAACAGAAACTCAGATCAAGGATCCAAAGCTTTTCCTAGTTTTCTGAGGTTTTTAAATAAAATATTTCAAGAGGTGTCCCTGCTTTCTAATCTGTTCTCAGTGATGTTTCCCTTTTCATTTTGAGTGTTTCATTCTCCTGGCTCTTCTACTAGATATATTATTTTAATTTTATGTGGTTGAAATAAAAAATAAAAATCATTAACGGCCACTGGTATTTTAGTATTCTGCCTAGCACTACATACATTCCCAGTTGCATTTGCTACTGGTGAAATTGCAGCCCAGGGTTCTTACATCTTTTATGCTCCACAGTGCAGCACACATACCCTAAGGAAAAACAAAGCACATGAGTTTAAAATGCCTTCAGGGTAGTGTTCAGTACCTCTGTTGAGATATTCCGTTGCTCCACTTGCCTCATCAGAGTACGTCAAGTTGAACTGCTTCCTCTTTAACTAACATAAAAATCATCACCTTTATCTGAAGAAAGTGAAGATTCTTGGGAAAGGCAGAAGACCATGTGGATTTGACTGACTTTCCAAGTCTCGTAGACTGGGCTGACTTTGGCCTGCCTTAAACATCCTGCATATTTATTTTAGTGCACAAAGTGGAGAATCTGCCCCAAAAACAGTTGAATTCCTGGGGAAAGAGGCTTCTATTAAGCAGCAGAATGGGTTTCTGTCAGGGAAACATTATCCAGAAGCTTCTTCATGAATTCTTATTTCACTCCTTACTTCTTGTTTAACAGGACACTCCAAGAAAAGGTAGAACTCAGCAGTAGTTATTTCAGTGTTAAGTGAATGGCCCTTAAATTAATCAAGATACAGGAAGCCCTAAATATGCATCATAACTTAGTTCATTAACACAAGAATATGGCAGCAGAATAGTTGAAGTGGTTTACTTCAGATCTGTCTGCTTGAGTTCAATAATCTGACTGACAGAAAGACCTGCTCCCATTTATCTTGGCTGAAAATAGGTATCTGGTAAATACAGTACAGATAATTGCTGACCCCATTATTTCTTTGAACATAACTGGAAACAGACACAATTCTGCTTAAGCCAAATTAATCTGCTAGGATGACTTGGCTTCAAGCAGCCCACAGGTAGCAGTGAGCCTCAGAAGACTAAATGAGGAATAGGCTCAAAAGTCTCTTTAACTGTAGACTACCCAGTAAACACTGACCTTATAGTAACTGTAAGTTACTAGAAAAGCTGCAGTGTTTCCCAGACTAAACTTAGATAAGTTCAAAATCTTGTTCAATGCAGAAATACATGCTAGAAATAATCAATCTTTTCTAGTTATGCAGTTAAAAGACTTAAGGTCTCCTCCTCCTTCTTCTTTCTTCCTCCTCTTCCTCTTCCTCTTCCTCTTCCTCTTCCTCTTCTTTTCTTTCAGAGAGACAGGAGCAGATCCACCAATTTCTAAAAGATAACCGAACAACATAAAAAAACATGTTGAAAAGGCAGTTATGTCTTCTCCCTCCACCCTGAGAAGAGAAAGCTCCTAAAAGGATTAATGGTTTCAAATGGCTATGGGAAAAGCTGTAATCTGTGTTTAAATAGTAAGATTCCCAAGTGCCTTAGTATTCATTTTCCTTTATATAGCAGGAGGCATATTATTTTTTATGTGTATATTTTAATGTTAAAATGACAATGAGGTGCAGGACTGTGGTCTCACTAGTGCACAGCCAGATAGGTATAACTTAACCTGGCAGAACAATTCTGAACATTTGTCCTGAGCAACAGCCCAAGAAACAAATATGGCTAAACACAAAAATGTGTTGTTTTGTTTTGTTTTGCTTTGTTTTGTTTTTCAGCCAATACAGGAAGCAAGCATGAGGCAGAGGCCAAGTTCATCATAGCATATGGCAGCGCCACCAGTATGATTTGGGAATGAAGACCTCGGAAGAGCTATCTGACTCATCAAATGTTGTCCCTTTCCAATGCAGATGATTCATGCTTTCCTCATATGAGGATGTTACCAGAAAAAAAAATATAAATAAATAAAAATAAAAAAAATAAATCCAGTGACATCTTATTCTAATGTACACCAGAAATATAAAGTGCAACAAAATCTATACAATCCCAGTCAAAAGCCTAGGGAGGCCACATGAAACTGATAGGCACAAAACTCAAGGGATTTGAAAGAATACAAGCAGATTTCCCTGAGTATGTAAAATCCCTCATTGCACTAATGATGAGTTAATATTCAGATAACTATGTCAGGTGAAATTGCTTAATTAGAGATCTAATTAGTTTCCAACCATTAAGAAAAAAAAAAAAAACATTAAGAAGAATCTATTTTAATTAAGAATTCATTTTTGATAAGCAGTTGATTTTATCAGTCACTGACAGTTACATGGAGGATAGCATATTTATGTGTTTATATTTTTGCCTCACTATATATTCACACCCACAATCAGGTTGGATGTGTGACATATTTAAGACTCAGTTCTGACTGATGCTCAATCATATAAGTAATCCCCTGGGTTTCCAGGAGTAAATGTTTGTGGAGCAGAGACCCATTTAGATTTCATTGCTATCATGTGAATTTCCATTATGGCTTAGGTCCCATGTATCGTGTGTCCTGTATAGACTATGGTTCCTTTCTCTGATGCAATGAATCTCAGACAGTTTATGGGAAGCAAAACTGCTTTTATGGGTATTCTCTGACTGCAGACTACCTGTAATCCTATTACTTACTGCATTATTCTGACAGGTGAGAGATGTGGAGAGAAGTAGTACATAAGCAAGCCTGGCTCTCCCCCTTCTCAGGAGTGTGGTACTGACACTTTCAGCCAGCCTTTAGGAAAATAACTGTTGCTGGTGCATTTGGCATGGATCCTGGTGCATTTGTTGCTCTTGGTTCTTATTCAGTTAGGATCACTTTGGAAAGAAAGGCAGAAGAATGTTTTGCTTGATACCTTAATTGTGAGCTAGACACAAAACTGTGCAGTAATATAAAAAGCTGATGCTTTTTTGACACGTGTAAGTGGTAGCTACACAAAGAATATCCCCATAAAAAAAAAAAAATAATAATAATAAAAAAAAATAACCCCGAGACTCATTCTATGTTTAAATACTTACTGGACATGCAAGGAGTTTGTGGCTCACAGTTTTGTACATGGATATTTTAAATGACCCTTTAGGCAACTACACTTCTTTTGGATCCAACCTCTTTTTTTTTTTTTTTTTCTGCTACGCAGAACCTAGAAGACATCTAGAAAATGCATTACAACAGTGCTGCAAATTCCCACTCTCCCATAGATCTTCTTCCCTCCTATCCAAAGTGGCTGGTTTCACCTTCTGAAAAAGTACACCCCAAAAGTTCTGTCACAACACCTTGGTACAAATTAACCAAAGTTACTATACTGCAAAAAATAACCCACTTTTAAGTATTAATTTACATGGAAGTCTTGCTTTGTATTACTTAAGCTTTCCTTTTTGTTCTTCTAAAGTACAGCATTAATGAAATGATGATTTAAGAGTTATTCCACTCTTTCCTCTCTTGCTGTTACATTAAATCTGTTTTTGTTAATTGCTAAAGCATTTAAAAATCATTAAAGCAATTAGTTCCTTATTAACAAACATCTGTTATTTCCAAACTTTTAACAGCCTGAAAAATTGGTATTTAGTGAGAATGTCAAAGATATTCAGATGCCTTTTACATACACGTTCATCCCATACCCCAGGACACAATACAGCCCCTTGTACATGTCATCTTCCTAAATTATTACAGAATTTTCTCCCCCCTGTAAAAGTGCTTTTCCTTCATTTGGAGAACATGGTTTCATCCAAACTGCTAAGCTTTTGCCTGATCACTGACATGGCAGCACTGAGCACATCTGGGTCAGGATCCCTCTGTAACTGAGCTTGGTGCTTGCAGGTATGAAGAGGTAATGGCAGATGCAGGATTAGACCCATTTACTTTTGTGGATCAGTGTAGACTTCAATGGTGTCTGCAGATACCTGATGATCAGAATTGAAGCTTCCAGATATATTCTCAGACCTAAGAATAGTTTATGTTCTAAATGCATGGCAGTTTTAATAAATAATTATCAAAATATTAAATAAATAAAAAAAAAGATTTTAATATCCATAATAATGAAGGATGTTAGTTTTCCTATAGACAGCAATGTGCAGTAAATGTGCGATTTAAATGTCAGTTAGGTGACAAATTAAATGAGGATCAACTCAGTCTGAAGTATTAAACATTTTACAATAAGCTAACATTAAACCCTCAACCACCACCAGGGTTTGAAGTACAGAAGCTTCAGCTGGGCGTTCAAGATACACTAATGTCAAATTTAGACTATGCATTACTACTACTGCATTACTCAGCCTTTTGCCAGAGCCAAAGGAGAGTAAGCATTCTTCTTTTCATTCCTCTTCTGCTTGCAAATCTTGTTTCCATGTTATTTTGTTTTTGTTTTCTTTTTCCGTGATGGAAAATGCTTATATGGGAAACAATGGAAGAAAAGTATAAAAACAGTAAAACAGTAGCTGAGGAATGTAGAAATGACATCAGCCCAAGGTCTGGGCATATTTTGCTTTGTAGATGAATAGCCACAGTGTTTACTTCAAAATTAGTTTGACTTCAGACAATTCCAAGTGTATGCAATCACATATAAAACAAAATTTCACACAGACACCTCTGCTGTGTGTGAGATGAACAGTAACATTTATTTATCTGTCTCACTGTCCTTGCTAGAACCTCCTCATGTTTACCTAATATAATTCCATTTGGTTGTCAGATCACTGGCTTTCTCTTATCATGGTCAGATTATACTTGGAAAGTTTCTATTTTAAAGTCTATTTCATATTTCCTATAACTCTAAAAACATCTTATAAGCAAAATTTATTTAAGATTGACTCAATTTGGAGCCTATCAAAGGAATAAAGCTGTGATGAAGGTGCTAGCTTTGAGTCTTGCTGTGTATGGTAACCTCTGAGACTTGCAGCCACCAAGTCTGTGAATTTTAACTTGAGGCATGTACTGTGAAGAATGATTTACCACCTTCTTCATGTACAGTATGTGTTGCCTGTATATAGGTTGTTTGGTCAGAAAGCTAGCATCCTGCGTTGCTCCTGAATATGGTTTGCTAGTTTGCAAATTAAGCCAAAAGAAGCAAAGAGTATCTCAATTTCCCTACCATTCCTAAGTGCTGAAAATGTGAATCTAGCCTTAAATTCTGAATTTCAGGTCAGATCTCTGTATTCTCAGGCCCCAAATACTGGATATCTAACAATGTCATTCACATTTGAGGACTCCTGATAACAGGGCTCATGCTATAATGGTTTTTAGGCCAGCACTAAAGGTCACTTGGCAGGAGAGTTATAGTTTAGTCGATTTTTTTATTCTATCCAAAATGTAAAGTACTATGGTTAGGTTTTGTTGTTTGTAAAAACAATCTGAACAGAATGAGCATGTTATTTCTTATCTTACAATATCTCATAAAACATTCTGATTGCTGTTTTAAATATATTAATAGCTGTACTAGATGTCATTAGTTTTCATTTTCTGGACACGTTCTCATTTAGCAAAGATAAATGGATTTAGTTCACTCAGTGAAGAACAATATACTCCACAGTTTTTCAAGTACATCACAGATATGCCACATATATGAAATATCTTCATGCTTACTGTAATACAATATAGGTTGATTTCCATCTCTTTTACAGTCCATTTATTATCCAAAAATGTAAAATGATTAAATTCCATAATGAATTTCTTTGCATTTATAAAAATCCTAACATGTCTATTTTACAGACAGTAATGAGAAACCATATATGAAGTGCATGCAGTCAACAAACAAGGAATATATTTCCTGACTAACCCGCTCTGTCATTTTTATTTATTTATTTTTAACTATTATTACAATTTTTTCCTTTATAAAGGACAGATTACTGTGCTTTGGGGTAGTGTGCCCTGGGGGCTCACTTGGCCATGTGGGGACATGAGCTGCAAGAATCAAAAACCAATGCAACCAGCTTAGATGGGGTGCATCTGATAGTGCAGAAGCCTACTGAAATTACTGCAGAGGTGAATGGACAGAGGTAAATTTTCATGATTTTCAAGGACTACAAGAAAAGCTTCTTCCAATACATCAGTAGCAAAAGGAAGTCTAGGCCCACTGCTGAATGAGGTAGGTGCCCTGGTGATGAAGGATACACAGAATGCAGAGTTACTGAATGCCTTCTTTGCTTCAGTCTTCATTGCAAAGACCAGCCCTCAGGAATCCCAGACCCTGGAGATAAGAGGAAAAGTCTAGAGGAAGGAAGACTTTCTCTTGGTTAAGGTGGATCAAAGTAGGGATCATTTAGGCAAACTTGATACCCACAGATCCAACAGATCCATGGGCCCAGATGGGATGCACCCACTAGTGCTGATGGAGCTGGTGGATGTTATTGCTATGCCACTCTCCATCATCCTTGATAGGTCATGGAGAACAGGGTAGGTGCCTGAGGACTGGAAGAAAGCCACTGTATCAGTCCCATCTTCATAAAGGGCAAGAAGGAGGACCCAGGAAACTACAGGCCAATCAGTATCACCTCCATCCCTGAAAAGGTGATGGAACAGCTCATCCTTCTATGATGGAATAACTGTCTGGGTGGATGAGAGGAGAGGAGTGGATGTTATCTACCTCAAGGTAGCTTTCCGCAAGGTTTTTGACACAGTCTCCCATAAGATTCTCATAGGTAAGCTCAAGAAGTATGGGTTAGATGAGTGGACAGTGAGGTGGACTGGATGGATGGTAGAGCATTGTTCTCAACGGTGCAGTTGGAGATCTCTAGCTAGTGGTGTCCCCCAGGGGTCTGTACTGGGTCCAGTCTTGTTCAATTTATTCATCACTGACCTGGATGAAGAAACCCATAGCAAGTTTGCTCATGACACAAAGCTGGGAGGAGTGGCTGAGACACTAGAGGTCGGTGCTGCCATTCAGAGAGACCTGGACAGGCCAGAGAGTTGAGCAGAGAGGAACCTCATGAAGTTCAACAAAGGCAAGTGCAGGGTTCTGCACCTAGGTAAGAATAACCCCAGTAACCCTGCACCAGTACAGGTTCCTGGCTGACCTTCTGGAAAGCAGTTCTGCAGTGTTAACCATAAGCCAGCAATGTGCCCTCATGGCCAAGAAAGCCAATGGTATCCTGGGGTGCATTAGGAAAATTGTTGCCAACAGGTCAACAACCCTCCCCCTCTACTCAGCCCTAGTGAGGCCACACCTGAAGTTTTGTGTCCAGTTCTGGGGTCTCCATTACAAGAAGGACATAGAGCTAGGCTAGAGAGCCCAGTGGAGGGCTATGAAGATGATAAGGGGACTGGACTCTCTTATGAGGAGAGGCTGAGAGAGCTGGGCCTGTTTAGCCTGGAGAAGTCTGAGAGGGAATCTTATCAATGTATATTCATACCTGAAAGGAGGGTGTCAGGATGATGGGGCTGGACACTTCAGTGGTACCCAGCAACAGGACAAGAAGCAACAGGTACAATCTGAAACATGGGAAGTTCTAGTTGAATATGAGGAAAAACTTTACTGTGAGTAAAGAACCCTGAAACGGTTTCCCAGAGAGGCTGTGAGGTCTCCTTCTCTGGAGATATTCAAAACCTGACTGGGCAAGATCCTGTGCAGCATGCTCTAGGTGGGCCTGCTTGGCAGGCGGAGTTGGATTAGAGGATCTCCAGAGGTGCCTTCCAACCTCAGTCATTCTGTGATTTGCCGCACCCAAAATATTAAAAACTTTATAAACAACAACCAAATGTTAGGAAATGAAACATGCTTTTTACCTGTGAAGGAACATAACCTTCCACTCATTTAGATACTCCACCATCACATATAAATATCTGATTTCTTCCCTGATGGGGATGACAGCTTATTCCTTGAGCTCTAAGAATATTACATGCTGGATGTTTTGCACTCTGGAGTTTAGTAAACCCCAGCTGAGATTATCTGTCTGTTAAAAGCACTTTTACCACAGCTTGAGTTGAAATTTTCCTTAAAACATTAGATTGTTTGGTATGAAGTTGCTATACTCCAAGTGAATATAAGGCTTTGCCTTGTCTTTTAAACTTTGGTATCTGAGCCCATGACTCAGTATGGTCTGTTGGAAAAGGAAGTTTTACGTAAGTTAAAAACATATGCATGTTTTATAACAGTGATAACTTCTTACGAAAAAGTGATATATTTTTATTATATAAGAGACACTGTAAGTTCATAAGGGACTCACAATGCTCAGTGATTCAATGCCTGCAATGTACTTAAAGTGTTTTGTAGAGTTCTTCAGTGTGTTTGCCTAAGAAGTAAAAATTGCTGTAAAAATGTAAGTTGCAGTAATGGTGTTATTGTAAGACATTTTTGCTAGCTACAATGAATGATTTCTAAATGCCACAGTGTGATTAAGCAGTAAGGCACAACAGGTTATATTACAGTGTGAAGCCCTAGGTGTGCTGAAATTACCTTTCAACAGCTCACACGGGAGTATCTGTGGGAGATTATAACATGACAACTTTACCGTTTTCTAAAAGCGAATAAATGAAGTCACTAAAAAGCATTTTTTCCCTGATAAGTGAAGTGCCTTCCATCACCCAGTGTGCAGTCATTAGATCTAATGTGCTTTTCTGCAAAAATTTTTCAAAATGATACAGGGTTCCCTTCCTCGCTCTTGAGGCACTGGGAAGATTTTTTATGGGGATCCTGGTTCTTTCTGAATGAAAGATGTATGCATAGTTACACAACATACCCAATCTCCAGATTCTGCAAAACTGTACTACCAACAGATCCTCTATGTTTTCTAAAACAGTTTTGCTCCAAAGCACTTGTTATTTTAGTCAATACATTTTTCTTCCCCATTTCCTTCTTCCAAGAACAATTAATACCAGAGACCTCCCTAACTGACTGCCCTATAGTGTGTCTGAACTCTCAGGAGTTGTTATCAGTGGACAGCTTTTGGAAAGCTCACAGCAGAAAACTCATTAAGTTTTCATCTTTTTTTTCTTTTTTTTTTTCTTTTGTCTTTTTAATTAAACGATGTGACAGACCAGTCTTCCTCTTGCTTTGGGGAATACACACTCTAGGAAAACCATCAGAAAGCATAAACCATTTTTCTATTCACTTGTATATTGTTTACATGTACAGACATCATGCTGCAATGATTCCAGTCCAGCAAACTGTAAGGCCTTTGCAGAAGGAAGGTGAAAGTACTGTATCTCTTTTGTGATCAGGACACCCTGTTATAAACCCACCAGCACAGTACACCAATGTTTGGTTCAGGTCACACCAATGTTCCTCAGGAACTACTGAGCTTTTCCTTCTGCTCCAGCACCACAACACTGCTATCTCAGCTGAGCTGAGACCGGAGCCACTATGGACTAGCAAGCAACCCAGGTAGTGATCAAGCCTCCACCATTGCTTCTGCAGCCTCCAGCCAACCTGGGGCTATAATTAACCCTCAGCAGCCCTGCCAGA
Source organism: Anas acuta (assembly GCF_963932015.1). Classification (NCBI taxonomy): domain Eukaryota; kingdom Metazoa; phylum Chordata; class Aves; order Anseriformes; family Anatidae; genus Anas; species Anas acuta. The sequence continues at coordinate 65,935,336 of NC_088981.1, forward strand.
AACATCTGTCCTCCCTGCAGCTCCACCATGAACCGTCTGTCTTCTTTGTCACTTCACCAGAAAGCAGCCAGCAGCTGGGAAAAATGTGAAGATAAGTTATTTGAGGTAAAGGAAATGATAGTTAAAGGTAAAAGAAAGCTAAGGGATGAGAACCTTATATAAGGATGAGAAGAGCTAAAGCACAAGGGCAGTAAGTCTGAAGTATTTCATTAAACCTACTTAAAAAGTTAAAGTCCATCAGGCCTCCCAAGTTCTGCACACATGAGATAAGCCACTTCTGTACTTCTAAACTTCTATAGTTTCCCTGACACTGCTTCTTGATCGTCTCAATTTTCATTATACCTGCACGTCAACTTCTAAGAAGAATGCAAGCTCCTAAATTAGAAGAGTGTGTGTGTGTGCAGTTTGTCCAACAGCAGGGAGGTCCCAGGGCACCCAGACTATCTAATGTAACAAGCAAGCAGTACAGAGGCAGGAGTGTGGCACCCCCTGTGGGCTCTTGCAAAAATGTCCTAACTGGATTCAGTGACCCGTGATTTCTTCAACCCCTGTGCAGGGTTGGAGTTACGTGGGGGTAGTCGTCCACAGTAGCTATACCTTTTAAACTCAGGCAAGTACAACTGAAGTAAGAAAAATGAAATATATAACACAATCACTGCTTGCACTATTTCTTTAACCAAAGCTGTGGAGTGTTGGCATTTACTTTATGTGGTTGGTGCTACAGGTAAATACATAGTGTTAAAAAACTACCAGTCTTTTCACAGTACAGATGGCAAGAGCTTATCCTTGCGTTGGTGTCAGAATGGATCTTACTTACAGTGTATTTCTTTGATGATGCTTCCCTGGTGACAACACAAACTCCATACTCATTTCAGTCCAAACAAGTTTTTATTTCTAGTCTGCTAGGAGGGCAGTTGCTGCAAGCATTTGAGATTTTCTTGCTACAAGAATTAAAGCTGTTTAGCTATTTTCAAAATCCCTAAACTGTCTCCTATAGTACTTCCTTCCATTTTACTTGGAAGATATTCCAATTTAGATAAAATGAAAATACTGCTCTGATACAAAAGAACAGTATATTCCATAACTTAACAGAGTATGTGAGAATTAATGAGATTTATTTTTATTTTTTTGTCTCATTGTGGCTCAAATGCTGTTGTTAGAAAAATAAAGGTAAAATTATCTAGAAGCTGAATAAATTTGCCCCACTATTAACTACATTCCAGACTTGATTTTGGAAAAATAGTTTAAGGATGTTGAAGTATATTACCATATGCATTTGGATTTGATCATTCTGAAGAATTGTGCCTTTTCACAATTTCTTTTGGCATCTGAATCTGATTGAATTATTTGTTTTGATGGAAAAAGCTGTAAGCAGAAATCCCTCCACTGGGAAGAAAAGAGCTGCCATAAACTTAATGGCATATATGCAGCTTGTAAGTAGAAGCGTTTAGTACATTATATCTCTCCCTCTCTCAGGTGTTACAAAGTGAGCCCAGTTTTACTAGACATACTGTATAAGCAAAAAGTAAGTGTGTTGTAGCTGTCCTAGACTTGTGGAATTGAGATCTGGAAATGACAAGTTCCTTTTTCTCAGCTGTCCTTCACCAACACAGACCTCTTCCCTTTACTACTTTCTCAAGTGTTTTATCAGGCTAATTTTTAAATGGTTCACTGCTGGAGTTTCTACTGCTTCCCTCTAGAGACAGTATCACTCTGATAGATGTCACTGTTAGAAAGTGCATCAGCAGCCAGGCTCAAATAGCTTTTGTCCAGTTTCATCTCAATACAACTTCATGGGCTACATTAGACAAATTGCCTCCCTCTTTGGCATCCAGATTGCTTTTACTTGCATTATTCTAGTCTCTGGAAACTCACATCAGGACTGAGGTCTCTTTGAACCATGTTTCTAGTATAAATGTTTTATAAATTATTGCTTCTACCTTGCCAGCTTGCAGTCTCTCAAGACAAGTGACTTGGCAAATATGAAGTGCTAAGGAGACAGACATAATATAAAAACAAGCTTATACAAGTGTTTAGGTACTTATAGAATGACAAGCACACTGACATTTAACCTACCTTTCCCTCCTTTAAATGTTTGTTTCTCATCAGCCATCACAGGCTTGTTAGTTCCGAATCAGCCAAACTGAAAGTTTTCAAGAGTGATTGGCATCTTTCTATATGGCCAGCTGCTGTATTTTGCAAACATTTTTCGTGTGCAGAAGTACACAAACATATGTATATTATACCACATGGTATTATTCAAAGACAGTAGAAGAACCTGTTACCTTTTTGATTCCAATGAAGAAGCACCTCTACAGACATTTCAGTATAAGTCTTGGCTCAATACGCAATGCTTGTCACAAAAGTTAAGGTGGTAGGATAACACAGAAAGGACTAAAAAGCAAGATGAGAATTACAGGGTGCCATTAGAAACCGGTAGTGTCTCATCATTTAGAATCCAGAATCCAGGTCTAAGGATCTCAATGAAGGTAGACAAAGAATTAAGGACAGAAGAAAAATAAAATGCTCAAGACAGAGTGAAACACTGATAAATCAAAGATGAACATAAGTAAGATAGTGAATTTTGCAATAATATAGGTAAAATGACACGAGGAAGGAATGAAAAATTCTACGGGGTATAATGGTTTTTGGCCAGAGGACATCAAGGATAAGAGGTCTTAAAAAGCAATCAAATGGTTCTACCGGACTCAGAAATACATTGCAATTTTAAATTAGTGAACTTTTGTTCACCTTTAGCCACACATCCTTGCCCTTCAAAATCAGGTATTTTCTGTCAAGATTCCAACCTGAACCAAGATATATGGCATGGTTTTGACAATGTTATCATGGATGCACATTTTTCAGAAAAAAATATAAGGGATGAAGTGAAAAATATTCTGAGCAAAGGTTTATCAGCCCACAGGAGTGACTTAGGATCATGTCTGTCCTCTTTCATTCTCCAGTACATAGAGAGATTTATTTATATAGTTTTGTTAATAAAAGAGTTTAATGAGTACTAGAAAAGCCAGCTGAAATGTTTGATTCTAACTCACCAGATGTGCCATGCTTGCAGCAGATTCTCTCAGGATAACAAGAGAAGAAATTTGTCAGCTTGTTTTACCTAATTAAGCAGCAGATCATGCACAGCAGCCAGGACAAGGGTCAGGATGGTTGCCACCTGCCTGGGAAAAGCCGTCCCAGAGACCTGCCTGTTAACACTCTAGGGCAGAGTGATGGCTTCTCAAACTCTCTCACTGAAGCTCTTCAACCTCACATGAAATTATTAAAGATTCATTGCACACAGATATTCCACCTCTCTAGCAAGTACCCTAGCTGCCATGATGAAGCACCATTCCCAGGGACTCTCTGACCTGATTAATACTATAAAAAAATTATTCAAAATCAAATACCTCCAGTAAGTGAGATCAAGGAAGACCTGCACTTTTGACCCCAGAAATACATTACTGTGGACCTCTCCTAGGGGCTTGGGGATCTTCTTTCCCTGCTCAGAATCAGCCTAGAGTAAATCTGAGCTGGCCTCTCTTACACAGATGTCCTAGCTGCCAGCTTAGGGAGTCATTGATATTCATTTCAGTCAGTTTTGTGTGAGAGTGTCAGTACTTTATACACACTGGAATAAGATCAAAGGGAGACTGAGGGCACTTCAATCAGACCATCCCTCCCCTGAGGCACAGAAAGTGAATTAGAGGGAATATAAAAAACTCTGGGCTGATACAACCAACAGCACTGTGGGTTTAGCAGATATTGTCTTTCCCAAACCAGCCAATAATTTCTGCCTGAGCTGTCACCTGCACACCCATGTCTAGGGGTAAGAGAGTAGCTCTTGCTTCAGCACCAGTTCCTGGTGACACTGCTTTCCCTAAGTGCCACATAGGGCTGGCTGTGTCAGGTCCTTGGTCTGCACCCTCATATTGTTGCAGCTGAACTTAAGACTATAAAAATTTGGTGCAGGCCACAGAACCAGACCCAGACAGCTGATATCACCCTAGAAAAAACAGCATTTAATCCAAAGGCTACTGAATTCAATGCAAAAAAAAGATCTGTCACTCAGATCCAAATAAGATGACAATTAGGAAAAAAAATAATAAATATATATATATTTATAATAATAAAAAAACTTTCCAAAGCTAAATAACTAAAACACAAACCTTAAATACTTCAGAATGAAACATATTGGTTTTGAAGCATTATACTGAACTGATGCAAACAGAAAATATTTCCAAATGACAAGTTTCTTTCTAACTCTTGTCCTCAGAGTTCTTTGCAGGTTAAAGACGCAGTAAACATTCAGTCACCTTCATCATCCTTATACCAAACCATATATGTGGACTCTCAGATAGTTTTTTAAATGCAGCAATTGCAATGGCATTTGTGTTACAGCTGCTTCAACTACAAGTTGTTACAAGAAAAAATACATAAGTATATTCTTTTTTAAAAAAATAATATTTGAAAAACTGAAATTAGAGCTACTTGGTGCTACACTCCACATGACTTCAGAAGCACTGAAGCATTTTTACAAAAGCACATCAGAGCTTGAAGAAGAAACTGACTTTCATTTCAATGTGTCATGAGAAAACTATAGGAAGGTGAAAATAAAAACATCCCTACTCCTCCAGTTGTACGTTCAGACTAGAACCATGGATATCTTTGCTTTTATGTGCCTAAAGCTCTATCTGTGTCATCAGTGCCAAAAGATTGCTTTTTGTCATGATGGATAAACTTCTGCAGAAAATACACTAACAGCTTCCAAATAAGAGTTAGAATATTCTCTTCTCAAACTCTTACTTGTTCATACAGCTTTCTTCATCAAATTATCTTTTCTATATCTCAAAAACTTAGGAACATAACACAGCAAATCAACAGTTAGTTTATTATCCTATTTTGATTTCCATTATTTTCTGTATTTTTTTCAACCTAATAATTTCAGTTAGCATATTATAGATTTTATTATTATTATTATATATATATATTATAATTTTTTTACAGCAGCTATTTTTCTGGAAATACCTGTCATGGTTCCGCTCGAGTGGGCAGCCGAGCTCCACCACAGCCGCTCTCTCACTCCACCTCCTCAAAGAGGAATGGGGAGAAAATATGTGAAAAGGGCTCAAGGATTGAGATAAGGACGAGAAAATCACGCAATAATTATTGTACCAGGCAAAACAGACTCAGCATAAGAAGACAGATAGTAAGATTTATTGCTCATTACTAACAAGCTAGAGAAGTGAGAAACAAAGGAAAGAAACCAAAAGCACCTTCCCCCCCATCCACCCTCTTCCACCTCCTCCCCCCGAGCGGCGCAGGGGAACGGGGGAATGGGGGTTATGGTCAGTCTACAGTGCTTCTTCTCCGCCGCTCCTTCTCGGTCACTCTCGTCCCCTGTGCTGTGGGGTCCCACCCACGGGATGCAGTCCTTGATGAACTGATCCGGCGTGGGCTTCCCACAGACAGCAGCTCTTCCAGAGCTGCTCCAGATATGGGTCCGTACCACGGGGTCCATCCCTCAGGAGAAAACTGCTCCAACCTGGCTCCCCCATGGGCAGCAGCTCCTGCCAGGTCACCTGCTCCTGCATGGTCTCCTCTCCACGGGCTACAGGTCCGGCCCAGAATCTGCTCCGGCAGGGGTCTTCCACAGGCCTCCATCGGTGCAGGGCTACCTGCTCCACCGTGGTCTCCTCCACGGGCTGCAGCGTGGAACCCTGCTCCACCGTGGTACTCCATGGGCTGCAAGGGGACATCCTGCTTCACCATGGTCCTCACCACAGGCCGCAGGGGACTTCTGCTCCGGCGCCTGGAGCACCTCTCCCCCTCCTTCTACACTGACCTTGGTGCCGTTCCTCACTCCCTTCACTCTCCCAGCTGCTGTGTGGCGCAGCATTTTTTTCCCTGTCTTAAATATGCTCTCACAGAGGTGCAAAACAACATCGACTATTGGCTCAGATCTGGAAAACAATGGGGCCCTTCCCAAACATGGGGCAGCTTCTAGATCTTTCTCACAGAAACCACCCCTATGGCTCCCTGCTACCAAAACCTTGCCACGTAAACCCACTACAATACCCTGGAAAGATATTGGAGCAGCTTGTTCTGGATGCTGTCTCCAAGCAATTGGAAGAGAAGAAGGTTATGAGTAGTAGTCAGCATGGATTCACCAAGGGGAGGTCATGCTCGACCAACCTCATTGCCTTCCATGATGGCATCACCAGCTGGGTATATGGGTGGAGGGCGGTGGATGTCATCTACCTTGACTTTAGCAAGGCTTTCGATACTGTCTCCCATGACATCCTACTAGCAAAGCTGAGAAAGTGTGGGATAGATGAGTGGATGGCAAGGTAGGTTGAGAACTGGCTGTCTGGCTGAGCTCAGAGGGCGGTGATTGGAGGAGCAGAGTTTGGCTGGAGGCCTGTGACTAGTGGTGTTCCCCAGGGGTTGGTGCTGGGTCCGGTCTTGTTCAACATCTTCATCGACAACCTTGATGAGGGAATAGTGTCTGCCCTCAGCAAGTACGCCGATGACACAAAGCTGGGAGGAGTAGCTGACACGCCAGAAGGCTGTGCTGCCATTCAGCAAGACCTGGACCAGCTGGAGAGATGGGCAGGAAGAAACCAAATGAGATTTAATAAGAGCAAGTGTAGAGTCCTGCACCTGGGAAGGAACAACCCAAAGAATCAGTACAGGCTGGGGGATGACCTGCTGGAGAGGAGCTCTGATGAAAAGGACCTGGGGGTCTTGGTGGACGACAGGTTGACCACGAGCCAGCACTGTGCCCTTGTGGCCAAGAGGGCTAATGGGATGCTGGTGTGCATTAAAAGGAGCGTGGCCAGCAGATCAAGGGAGGTGATCCTCCCCCTCTACTCTGCCCTGGTCAGGCCTCACCTGGAGTACTGTGTCCAGTTCTGGGATCCCCGGTACAAGAAAGAAAGGGATATCCTGGAAAGAGTCCAGCAGAGGGCCACAAAGATGATATGGGGCCTGGAGCATCTTCCCTATGAAGAAAGGCTGAGAGACCTGGGTCTGTGCAGCCTGGAGAAGAAAAGACTGAGAGGGGATCTCCTCAGTGTACATAAACATCTGAGGTGTTGGGGACAGAAGGATGTAGCCAACCTCTTCTCAGTGGTTTGTGGGGATAGGACAAGGGGCAATGGCTGCAAGTTAGAGCACAGGAAGTTCCACACTGACATGCGAAAGAACTTCTTCATGGTGAGAGTGACGGAGCATTGGAACAGGCTGCCTAGGGAGGTTGTGGAGTCTCCTTCTCTGGAGATATTCAAGGCCTGTCTGGAAGCCTACCTGGGCAGCCTGCTCTGAGGAACCTGCTTTGGCAGGGGGGTTGGACCCGATGATCTTTCAAGGTCCCTTCCAACCCCTACAGTTCTGTGATTCTGTGATCTATAGTACACAGAAGATATAAGGTTGATATATACTGTTAGCAACTTCTTAGATTGTGCCTTGGCAGAAATTACTGTTCCAGTCTGCTTTCGATCATCTAAGCCCCAGCCTGGGCTGTGAGAGGATTCAATTCATCCAATTACTTCTCAAAGTCTTCCTAGCATCATCTGTATAAATGCTTTCTGTTTGATTGCCATAATATTTTGGGGATGTACAGCAAGAACATGTGGCCTGAGATTGAATTCCTATATGTAACACAAAGATAAGTGCTGTATAGTTTAGAATATACAGGCCATTATTTTTTCCTGATTCTCACAGGGTTAAATGCAGTGTATTGTAATAACAGAATTGTAGCTTGGATAATACTAGTCTAAACTATTATCTTGTATCAGATTATGGCAAAATGAAGAGCTTTAATTAAAATGTACTTCTCTGGCTTACTTAAGCTTTAGTGATCCTGTCGTATGTGGTACTCTGACATTAAAAGTACTTGATATTGTCAGTCAGAAACACTGATGTCATATTCAAGACTGCTATAGGTGAAAAATTGTTCTCCAGTTTCTAGATGAGCTTTTTGCAAGCATGCCTCAGAGCAAAATCACAAGCTGGATTTCACTGCCAGAGCTTTTGCTCCCAAAATCATACTTATTAGTCCACATATAAAACCATGCATGAAAAGGAGCTGACAGAGCACAGTGAGGCATGAATTTCAAATATATTCCAGCATCAAAGGTCAAAAGCAGATTTCCCATTTGAGTAGCAATTATAAATAGCCATCAGAGGTGAAATAGGATTGAAGTACTGGGTTATGTTGTGCTTCCTGTTGATTTTGAAAGGTTAGTAATATGAAGAAAAGAAGAAAAACCCCTATTCCACATCTTTAAAAAGTTAAATGCTTTCTAAAAAGAGTCGAAATGTTGTACCAGAGCACAATTTTTCTTCAGAGAGGTATTCAGATACTGAGTCCAGAAGGACAAACCAAAGATGTCTCCCTGTTCATGTACTAGCTGTTTTCTTCTTCCACATTAGATTCCTCAATACATGCTTCATACCACCAGAAAACTGGCTGCCTAGACTAAGCAGCAAATGGCTGCTGAGGCACATGACCATGCTCTCCTGGTCATCTACAACACAATGAGGCCATGCAAAATACTCTGTCTTGAAAGCCTTGTCTCAGAGTGGTCAAATCCAACAAGGGCTCAGGAAGAAGGATCTCCAGGACCACAGATTTCCAAAACACATACTGCTTTTCCAAGACATATTCTGTTCTGTATCTCTTAAAACACAGTCTTTTCAGCTTCTTTTTCCCCCTGTACTCATGGGTAACACTTGATTTGCACACTCTCATGGCTGCTTCTCCTTGGACACCATTCTTTCTTTTTGTGGTCTTCAGTTTCAGCACATCATCCATAATGATATCCTTGTTGTCATCTCCATTATTATTTCCCATATTCCTCCCCTTACAGAAAATACACCTAGTTCTACTCCCATATTACCTGAACTCAATAATTATTGCTAAAGGTAAAATAAAAATAAAAACCACTTGCCTGTTCCCAGTACATATTTGGTAGTGTTTTACCACTTTTCAGCAAGAATGCTAGAAATATTTACAGAACTGAAGAGATAAAACAAGTCAGCAATGGGACTCCTATTTAGTGTGAAAATCCTTGTGACTGTGAAATGTTTCATTAAACATCTTTTAGATGTTCAGATTTAGAGCTTAGTGATATGGTTTAGTGGAGGACTTGTTAATGTTAGGTCAGAGGTTGGACTCAGTGATCTTGGAGGTCTCTTCCAACTTAGATGATTCTGTGATTCTATGATCTGCTGTAATTATTCTGTATTTAACATTTAGGAGAAATATCACAGAACTGTTTTGCTTAAGCTGACTTTGCACAGACAAACTATGAAACACATCTTTATAAATTAAATGACTTTGACAAGTGACAACCCTCACAGCTACTTTGGCCTAATGCTCTCCGTGATGGTCTCTGGATACAGGGTTTATCTAGGTGACATCATCAAGAAGCCAAAGAAGGAAATTAAACATGTCCTAGGTGATTTCCTCTGAACAGGCTTTATATGAAAAGATGATAAATAGAGCTCTGTATTTTGAAGAGGAGGTTGCAGCAGGGGCAGTGCTGACAGGCTCCAGGCTCTTTGCCAAGGTATTTATTTACTTGTTGTGTCATGACAAATATTATGCCACAATCTGAAATCTCCCCGAGCAGTTAAACCTCAGAGGGGCTGGCACAGAGGATCTTGCTGTGTCTGTGTCCCCTCTCAGCAGGGAATAAGGAGTCCATGTGTTTCATTAGTGTGCTAACCACCAGGGTTTATGCTTCACCTTAGGGACAAAAACTATTGCACTTTTGGCAATGAATAACCAAAATGCTTCTTTTGTGACTGTCAGATTTGCACTATACTCCACATTTCTGGACAAGTCCAAAGCAAAACAGTTTTGATTTAACAACAGAATAATACGTTTTAAATGGTAAGAGTCTGTGTTTGGAAGCAGTACTGGCTTAGATCTCTGCATATCAGGAAATGGCTTCTATCAGACATTTGCTAAATAGAAAATGAAACAAAATTTCACAGACTATTGGTAAAACTACATGAATTACTACTTAATTAAATGGTTACAGATTAGTGACTGCTGACGTTACCTTTTACTGAGAAGAGCTTTGTAGGTTACAAGAGCAATAGTGAAGAATGAGAATTATAAAATAGATACTTAATGAAAAAAACGGCTATATTCATTTAAGATAATTTACCACTTGGGTTTGTGTAGGCACTGAAAATGGTTTCACTTGCATGCTATAAAAGCATAATTTGGTATGTAAGTTATCAGCCAGTACAAATAACATCTTTCCTGTTGCATTCAAGATCTGAACAGTACTCATGGCAATAATAGAAAGGCTCCAGCATTAGGCAGACTCTCAGAAAAAAAAAAAAAAAAAAGCAAAAAAAAAAAGCTTATTTGAGCTTCTGTACAAATCACTGCAAATGTGTGCACTAAATGTGGCTGTGAGATGAGGATGCAAACTTAAACCACCACTGAAGGAATACAAAAGTGGCTGGATCCAAATCACATTTGTGCACATTATGTACTCAGACACTGGGTCATGAAACAGTAATTGAAAAATTATGTGTGGCTTTTTTGCCCACATTTGACTAAATCGCCTCTCTTAGTCACTTCAGTAATAGCTCAGTGATAGACTCTGCTACCCTACTTTAAAAAGCCTCTGTTTTCTTTCCCTAGTCCTTTGCTTCTGAGTCTGGGAGAGCAGAAAGCACCATAAGATGATATTTTGTGAGCCTGGTTCTCCACTTCTTCCCCTATGGCATCGTGGTAATATCCTGGTTTAATTTTCCTAAGCAGAAGGAAGAAGGAATCAGACCTATTGTCTTCAAAGGAAAGATTTTGTTCCCAGCACCTGCTAGTAAAAGACATTTTACAGCTTTTGAAAGAACTGTCTCTCTGCCCTAGATGAACACAAATCATGATGTGTCAATTAATGCTTGAAAGAAAGTGAGATTTGGGCAGTGAGATTTGGGCAATGAAATTTGTTTTGCAGTGCATAAGATTAAAGAAGGCCCAGAACAAGAAATCAAAAAGCAGCACTGTTGTTTACGGTATCCATAATGGATTTCCCAGTCTGAACATAGAAGCTTCGAGCCTTCCAATATGATATGAAAAGGTACCCACTTTCCTCCATAAACCTAGAGTATACAGTCTTGGAGTTGGTTTGGATGTTAATCTGCAAACACTATAAATGTGCATCTGGAGTGAGTACAGAAAAGCACAAGGTTGGAGGAGGCTGGCATTTTCACTAAGGACCTACAGGGTAGCAATGCTGCCCTTCTCACTAAATTGCTGTCTCTGCCTGGTAATGCTGGAAGAGAGTTTAAAAACTATGAAAGAGCAGAGAAGTGGGGAAATAAATAAATAAATAAATAGAATTAAAAACAAACAAACAAACAAAATCCAGCTACAGAGCCTTTGTTGTCAAATGTATTCTGACACTGTTTTCATATTTACAGGAAAGCCCATAGCAGAAGAAAATTTTAACTTTCTACCAGCAACAAAACATCTTTGAAGATGATAACCCAGCTGCCTTCACAGTGAACACTACTGTTTTGTTACGTGAATTTCAGTATGCATTATTGTATTGGTCTTCTCCAACCCTTTCCAGGTTTCATTCCAGAAACACTCATTCAGTCAGTAACCTTCAATTACCTGTGATAAAAATGCAACTTGTGTTATTGACAGTCTTTCACTTGAAAATTAACCCTAATTAAGCTAAGTTTTGTCTCTTCATATGGTAGTTTCTTCCCATGGAAGTATTGCTTAAAAATAATCAAAAACGTGCTGTTAGAGATAGGCTAAGACTGAAGTACTGAAGCAGGAAAGATACTTCTGCTAATGGCTACCAGGAATCAGTTGATCTCTCATGATCTAAGACTGTATGTTTCATAGCGACTTCCCTATTGAAAAAAAAATGTGAGGATTTATGAAGAAGATTTCTACCACAACTGTGTGTGGTAGAAATGTAAAAGTATAGAAATGGAAAAATGTCATTCATAGATAAGAGATGAGTGATATTAGGCAGCATTACTAGACTGTGGAGTACTAGACTGAAAAGCATTTCTAGACTGAAAGCACAGTGCAAAACCGTGTGACAGTCATTATAGTTTAAAATCGAGTTTTTAATTCTTCTGATCTTTTATCACTTCATTATAACAATTATAGCAAAGTGACATGTGACTTAAAGACGATATATGACAATACAGTGCTGTCACAAAGCTGTTCATGATATGGCTGTGACTTGTCCTGCCAAGCTGAGGGCTGCAGTTTCCATCTCATGCCTGTCCAAGTAAAGGAAACAACATGTGCCAGGCACCACAGATGGGTCAGCAGCTGGCACACGTGATGTTTGTGTACTCCCAGCCAACGAGATAGTTTTGGAAAACATTCAGTGGAGGCGTTAGAAAGCTGTCCAGTGCCATTGATAACAAGAAGAATAATGCTCTACAGAAGACTTACTGCCAGAGCAAAACGTTGGCATGCAATAAATACCACAAAACTTGCAACTTTTTCATTGCTAGCTCACCAACCAAATGCCAACCGAATCCAAGGAGACTCTCACAGCTGTTTTATAAAAATAAAAAAGACTCTCAATGAGACTAATAAACTCCCTCTATAATAGGCTCAGTACTTGAAACAGAGCCAATGCTAACAATCAGATCCCAAATCTGACCCCATGTCTTAAGTCATTGTCAGTTTTGATAACATTCTCCAGCAGAGAGTAAGAGGACTTTTTCTGTGAAATTTAAACACACAACAGCAGTAACATTCTCCATGAGTTTGTTGCATCTTTATAAACCATAAAAGTTTTCTGTTACCAGCTCACTCAGTATATCAAGAGGCAGAGAAAGAGGCCAGTTCCATTCTGGGATTATTCAACACTGTCAGTAGCTTTTCTGCAGACATATTATGTAACATTGAAAAGAAAAACTGAACACCCAATGTCCTCAGTCTCCAGGACATATGTAAATCCTGTATTGACTGCTCCCATGAGGGACTATCATCTTCAGGCACATTATTTCATTATAATCTATTAGTTACTGTTGAACACAAGGACAATTTTACCAAAATACTTTGGAAGTGAAACTAGTGAAGGACACTAGCACATGCATGTATTACAGCATATGTTCAATGGCGTTTTTCAGAGACTGTATGGTCCCATGAGCCTCTGATAAATCACTCCTGGGAAGCCTTCTCTGACACAGTCCTTCTCAAAACCCAACTGCAGTTCAGCAGATGAGTAAATGCAGTCACTTTTTTTTTTTTTTTTTTCACATTGACCACCACCATCTTGCATGTTCATGTACTGCACTTTCCTCCATTATCCATTCACTGCTTACATCTTGCATTTGGCAATATAGTCCTTAGAGCAAAAGCCAACCCCTTCGCCTTGCACAGTAGGACTCTGGCCTCTAGGTGTTACCATAATACAAAGAATAATCAAAATTTCTATTTTGGGATAAGCAGCCATTTTTCAAGCACAAAGGGTCTATACTATTTAATTACTAAGCATCATTTTCTATGACAAACACTAGTGGGGTGCTAGGCCAATATGAACCATAGGTTCATATTGCTTGTACCTGAAAGTGTTTAATCTAGGAATGCTGGAAGGTTCTCTTTATCACAGTTTTTTTGTTTTGTTTTGTTTTTGTTTTGTTTTGTTTTGTTTTTTTTTATTGCCCATTGTTGTAACAGAGCCCTAATATAATTGAGAGGGGATGATACAGAGTGTTCTGACAAAAGGTCTTGAACTCCAGAACTTGCTTTTCCTATCCTTCCATAAGGCTTGAATTAGTTGACCTTTAGGTCATGCTATAAAGGATACCTTTTTCTACTAGGTTCTTTCTGGGAAAGCAGGATGAGTGGGTTGTGTTGGATGGTGAGCAAGACCTCATTTTCAGTACTTTCAGACTACTTTTATCTTATGGCATTGATTTTGACTTGTGTTTTATTTCATGCACTTTGGATAGACTTGGTTTTCACTAAATTAAAATAATAAATAATGATGCAGTAGAGTGCTGTTGAAACTGCAATACTTACTTTTACAATAGCTCTAGTAATTTCTGAATGGTTTGTTCCAAACAGAAGTAGGCAGGAGTAGGAGGAGAAAGGGGAGGAGGAGGGAGGGACAATCTGTCACTCGCTATTGTGGTTAAAAAAAATTTTCTTTGGTTGCTTGACCAGGGTGACACTGCAGCTACTTCATGTTGTTTTAGTCAACATCATCTCAGTTGCGCTCTCCAAAGCTAAAGCAGTAATGAACTCGGGGTCACTTTACACACCAAGGAAATTCAGGAGAGAAATCCATGGGAGGTCATATCCAGAAAGAGCTTCAAACAATGTCATTTGTTATACTTCAGTCTGAAAAGTGGTCTGATCCCAGGAAAGTCATAGCTTGTCTTCAGCTCCTAATAGTATCAGTGGGAACTGAGTTTGTTCAGTTTCATCTATGTCCTGAGGCTAGTTATAGTTTGTTGAAAAACAAAAGTTCGTTGAAAAAATACAATTGTATCATGTTTGCTGGAAGAAGACAAAAAAATTAAGTGCAATAATACTGTTTTGTTGTTGTTGTTGTTTTCAAGAACAGCTCAGTTAAGGATAGATAATTATGTTGTGAAACCCACAGTGAAGGTGTTTAAATGCCACAGATCTTGAAGCATGTTTTAATGTGTAGGCATCCACTTAAAAGAGCTGATCAGAGAGGAAGCCAGCAAGAAGAGTCCAATGTCTTTATTTTATGTGATCTAACTCCCAGACAACATCCATACTAAATGAACTCTGAAATAATTTCTTTCTTCTATTTTTTGTTTTGGAACTTGCCAAGACCACTGGCTAGTATGGTCTTTCCCAAAGACAGAATAGGTTTTCCTTAGTGAAAAAATTAAACTCTATCTAAAATGGTTTGCAATCCCACTCTAGAAGAGACCTTCTGAAACTTTTTTTTTGTCGTTTTGTTTTTGTTTTTAGGCTGTTCTCTGGTGTAGGGCAAAGCTGCCATTTGCTCTATACATGTATTATTTTAGTGCAGCTGGCACTCACCTCACTGGGAATGACAAAATTCAAAAATATGACATGAAGTATGTCCCTAGTTTTATTGATTTTACAGGATGACACACTGAGTCAGAGTGCTTGGTGTAGTTGAGACCTACATGGGCAGTGAAAAACTTTTGTCCCACACCTCAAGAGACTTCCTCCCTCTGCTACAGTTTTTACAATACCTGGTTATAACCAGAGAAGATTTCTAAGCTTTTATCTGACTTGGGGTCCTTTATTTATTTTTATTTTCTTATTTTTATTATTTAATTATTTTTATTTTTTTAATTTCAAAAGTTTCACCTTCTTCAGTTAGCTTTTGGAAAGAAGAGTCGAGTGCCATCCCTTCCATTTCATTTCTCTTTTTATTATCTGCAGGCCCCCTGCTTTAATAGAAAGCTATGCAGAACCCTCCAAATGCCAAAATAACAGATTTTTAAGTAGAGCTTTTAGAACAAAAACACATGTGTATCATCATCAGAAACATTAGGCAGAAGATCTGAATTTTTCATCTGAGTAACTGAGCTTACAGATTTTCATGCTATTTGATATGTTGCATGGTAACAGCAATGAGGAAGATATTTCTCTTAAGCTAGGATGCTGCTGGAAAACCCTGGCCGAATTATGCCAATGCAATTGTTGAAACCAAGGCCATTTCTTTCCTTCTGGCATCACCTGCCTCCTTGGTGTACCCTGCCTCCACTGTGATGGGACACTGGCAATCGTACTGCCACAGGAATTCTGCTCCTGTTGGTGAAGCATGATCTTTGCCCCACACTTCTGAACAAACTAAAGTTAAGATTTCAGCACCCAGCTGACTTTTTCTATTTATGTGATGGTCTACAGCAGTTCCTCATTTTGTTGTGACAAGAAAATACTGAGCCAACGATGGTATTTATTGGACTGGGTTAGACTCCTAGGAAGAAAGCAGTAGTATTTTTCCTACTGGCATTTTAAACAAACAAAATATATTTATACTTGGGGGAGGATTTAAAGTCTCAAAGTGACTAGTCTCAGTGCAATTGGCACCCAACCGAATAAGCAGGTGAAAGACAGACTACTTCACATTGCATATCCTACTCCTTGGGAAATTGCTGCATTATATCTGTCTAAGGCCTGGCCTACATAAATGAAAGGCATGATTCAAAATGTATTCTTTTAAACCAAATCATCTTCAATGAAACCAAAAACCTTCCACTACACTGAAATAAGAGTACACAACAGAAGATTTCATTGGATTTCATTGACATTTCTGTCATTTAAGGAAGCTCTAGTTAAATTGAAATAGTTTCCTTGTATACAATAAGGTCATACAGCAAATGTCATATCATCAAGGTATAGAAAAGAGATCATGACTTTTCCTTCCCAACTTCCCAGTGCCACTAAAAGGTGAGGCAGCTCCAGAAATGACCCCATCCAGACTTTTAAATGCCCTATCAGACTCTACATTCCTCTGTAAAAAGGAGTTGACTTTTGTATCACTTCACATTGAAACTGAACATTTTATAAGACTTCTAAGAAGAGAAAATAACCCCCCTTCAGTACATTTCTTTAGACATAGATTCCCACATAAGTCAAGCCTCAGGGCATGGTATGAGTTGGTTTCTCAAGAGGGCAAGACTCATGAAAAGAGGAAAAAACAGAAAGAAAAATAAGAGCACAGCATTCCTCCCACATCATCAAGCACCAGCCTTTGCTTCAAACAGGGATCAACACATCACTGTGTGAGCAATAAGAAGTATGATAAATTTACTACAGTGTAATAAAATCAATTGTAACAGTAACTACTCTACTGCTCAGAAAATGTTAGGCTGGTTTCCTTTGGTTGTGAATCTAACCAAGACAGTAATCTCTGGTGTTTTCAGCTACTGAAGGCTGGCAAGATGGTATGAACTTATCTGAACTAAAAATAAAATTTTTCCTTGACTACTTGAACTGTGGCAGTTGAGCACAATCTCTGCTCACTTCTGTCTTTACCACCCTGTGTCCACATTTTCCCTGCATCGTAAAAAGTGTTTTGAGGATTTAGAAATCCATTGAGTTATTGAGTTTTATTTTCTTCTTTATGAAGATATGACTTCTGGGATTTAAAATATTACCTTTGGGACTTGTGAATTTTGAATATGTCTGGGAGTAGAAGTAAAATTTTAGATAACTGCAACTTCACAGAAAAAAGATTTACATTTCATTGGAACAATACTGCTTCCAAAAGTTTTAGAAAACTCAAATATTTGGGTTGGCTGAAGAAAAATAGAATGGATTTTATTAAAATGTCAAGATTAAAACAGATATTTCCAGCCCTTTTAAGACTTTTTGTAAGAAAATAAAAAAATCTGTTTTCTTTTAAATGTAGTAGTTTTCATTTCAAAACTTGATTTTAAGAAAAAAAAAAAAAAAAATTAAAAAGCCTATGATATTAAGAACAAATTTTTGCCTCAGGTTGACCTAAAATGTAAATTTGATTTTTTTCTCTGTTATACAAGAATTTGAAATTTTGTTGTTGTTGTTGTTTTTGTTTTTCCCCCCCTCCCCCTTCTTTCAGAGCAAATAGATTTTTTCTCAGCTATATTTTCTGGTTTACCCTTGAGTCCCTTAGCTGTAAACTACAGCATTTAGGAAATCTCACAAATGTTTGCTACATTATCCGTTCTCATAAAAAACATGCATACAACATAGTTCCCTCTGCTTGCTGGCTTAGACATTCAGCTTATCCCACAGCTGCCGGCACTAGGACGTTGGAGACCCCAAAGACTCAGCCACACTCCAGCTGCTGGTATTCAGACCTACACACACACACTGTAGATCCCTGGACTAACTGCCCATAGACATAGAGACAACCCAGTATCTGTCCCGGATCCTTGCTCTCCCTCTGTGAGACACACACTTAACCAAGTGGGTCTAAGCTGACCCCCAGACCCTATAACCTCTCCAGGATTTGGCCTGGGCCTTCTGGTTCTCAAGATCTGGCTCCCAAGACTCCAAGCTAAATATTCACCAGCAATCACACACTGACACACACACACACCCTCACCTGCTCCAGGTGCTCTGGCTTCTGTGCCCTGTAGTCCCCTCCCCAGTGCCTGTACTTGGGCACCTGTACATACACTTTCACTCAAGGGAGCCCCTCACCCAGGAAAAGAATTACAAAAGGGATTTAGTAAATTTGGGGGATTAGACAACTGCACTGGCCAGCCACCTGTTTACAAACTGATTCTCTGCTATCCCATAATGAGCCATCCACCCCCAGCAGTTCCCCCTCAGTCTGTGGTGATCTCAGGACAGGGTCTCCTTATGACCCCGGGGGGTGAGTGTCACCTTGATGCCCTCCCAGGATACCCTGGAGGGGGACAGGACTCAGGAGGGCTTGTGTCTCTAACTGGGTTATTGGGATTCCCTCAATGGTCACTGTTCCTCTATGCTCCTATGTGAGTGTGGAGACCAGATTCCCATCATATTTACTTACAATACTGAGTGTAAGAACCTGGTTTGGTAGAGTAGTTCTTGGACTCTTTACCCTGACTGGAGCCCCTCTTTACTCACATTCATGTCCCTCTCCTTGTTGCATTCTTTTTAAACATTTTAAGCAGATGCTTTCTTTGTAGGGTTGCTTTAAGAATGACTGTTGCTAGCACTGACTTATGATAATGAACAAAAGGGGGGGGGGAATTTCCATTTGCTGCTTTAATTGAAAATATTCATCCATCGGTTGCGGAAAGAGGGAGGAGATTAAAAAAAAAAACATGCCTATCCTTCGAAGTTTTGTCAGTTGCTGATGTATCAGAAACAGATGGCAGTTGACATGACAAAGTTATAAACATCCTTGGCTGATGTGCTATGTGTATACAAAGAGCTCTGAGTTCTGTCACAGAAGATGCACTCTACCATACCTTCCCACACTGGAACAGCATTGAACTGCTGATTCTTTGTTAAATGTTCCTGCAGTTCATTGCATTATGAAAGCTATCAGTCCAGATTTTACATTTCAAGAGGAATCTTCCATTCCTACAAATATTTTTTTTTTTTTGGCGGCTTTCAGTTTCTATTTACTAGTCCATCTGCTGGAGTTACACATTGCTACAAGCACAGATGCTGAAGAGTTGAGGTAATTCTTTCAATTCTAAAAAGAAATAGAAGTCCTGCTTCTCTTGCTTTGGCAGGACTTCAGCAATTATTGCAGTGGCTGGCCACTGAGCCAGGAAAATGAGACAACTGTGAGAAGGGGCTGATGTGATATAAAATGAGAATTGTCAAGTGATTAAGGTATTCACTGGCCAACCACAGAGTGTGGAGTGGTGCCCCTGGGCCTGAGAGTTCATAGTAATTCAAATCCAGTAATCAGAAAACCCAGCAGAAATTTCCAATATAGAAAATAAAACCTCTGGTAGTCCTACGTAGGGTAGCATCCAGTTCTACTCAGGACTATCAGTAGCAGAACGTAACCCCACATTTGACATCAGCTCTTTGCATTGTGGTCAGACTGATTTTATTTTATTTTTTTCCTTTTGCCTTAGAGTCTTGCTTACTCAATTTTTTCTTGTTTTGTTCAGCATTTGAATAAGGATTGTTAATTTCTGTACTTATTTAACAGCTAGGACTGCACTGTTGACTGAGGCAAGGTAGGACTTTTTATATGTACTCTAAGATCTTTTGTGTCTGAGACAAAGTCTGAGATCTTTTGTGTTGCCTGTTTGGATACTGCAACATCTGTGTGATAGTAAAGTTAGGAAAAAGAGGTGTTTTTTGTTGTTGTTTTTTTTTAGGTTTTGGTTTTGTTTTTAAACACACAAAGGAGTTTTTACAATTCCTAGATCTCCTCTAGAGCGTTGGTTGGCAACTGACCCAAGAAACTAAAACATTTAATCTAAAACCATTAACCCTTGCTTAATGTCTTCAGTCTTTTATCCACTTCAGAGATTGCATCCTCCTTCGGAAGGAAGTGGTCAGTCTTACATAGATAAGCATATTTTGGTATATTAGTACAAACAATGCTGTTCCCACATAAGTGGGAGTTAGAATGAGTTAGAAGTTTCTAATATGAGTTCCAACATGAGTTTGAAGTTACTTACTGAACTAAAACTGGATATTTGATGCACACGAGGTAATGCTGTCATAAGGTAAGGTTTATTAGTCCAACACACTTCACACCAAAGCCAAGCTCTGCACAAATTATCACAAATATAAATGCTATTTAACCATCCATACTTTATAATTCCTCAAGAAAAATCTGTTGAAAAGTCTGGATGGTAAAAATGCATAAGAAGTGTAAGATCAAGTTCATGTAATTCTTTATGTTGTACTAAAAAAGGCTCAGTCACCTTATCTTGCCACATGTTTTCCTATGACACTGCATCAAGCAATAATATCAATCTTTCTGATCAAGTAAGGCAATATTGGCATTTATAAATTAAAATACATATGATTTCGTATATCCTTTCTGACCTGGAAGTAAGATCAGCTTTATCTTCAGTTAAATGGCAGCCAGGCTGCTTTTTGCTCACTTTACAGGCTGGGCCAGTGCCCTGTCTCATACTCTTTGTGAAAAATGATGTTCACTGACTGTTTTTAATGTGCAAAGCAGTGTTATCTCTTATCTTTTGAGTTCTTAGCTATTTTCCTTATTTTAACTATGCACACTGCAAGGCTTGAGCCATGGACATGGTTACTTCCATACATACAAATTAATATTAATTATATCAATTATATCAAATAATCAATTTATAGATAGCAAAGTGCCACTTTATTTTACAGAAGTTATATGGGTATGTACCTAGCATATATTCCAGATGCTTTTTTATATAACCATGAATGATCATTTTAAATAATTCTTTGATGCTGCTTGAGGAAATACTGACTTATAGTTCCTGCAATCTTTCCTCCCATTTCTTTTAATAATAGATTTAGTACCTTTGCCACAGTGCAGGAGAGTAGCTGATTATAATGAGGCTGCAAAGTCTGATGACAGACAACCCCATTACAGAGAAGAGCTGATGGATGTAGCCACCAACTCCATCAGGAGCTCTTCAGTGATCAGGAAACAGGGGTGGGGGGAGGGAAATGTGCACAATGGAAACAAGGATGTATTGCTAAAAACCAACTTAGAAGAATAGCACATGATGGAGGGATTAACATAGAAGACTATGGCACAAAATGATATACAGCTGGGAAAAAAAAAAAAAAAAAACACATAAAAGGCAATCAGGAACTGCTCTGAAATGCATTAGATACAATAACGAGATGGAAGAAAGAAAAGCTTGTTATTTAAAGGAGGAAAGTGAGCTATTGCACGTGACAGAGAAAGTTGAAGTTTTCTTGTTTCACTTTGGGTGCTTTATTCTATATGAAGAGGTTAATTGAGATCAGACACTTAACATGGTTATAATTGATAACAAGGGATAAAGAATGCTGGGGATATCAGGGAAAGAATAGCCTAACAATATTAAGATGAATTAGATCTTTAAAGTTAACTGTCCCTGTTGAGAATCACTTAAGGAATCTAGTTTAGGCAGTTTTCTTGGAAGACTCATGAGGACTCAGTGGACTGAAAAGAGGGAGAAAAGTAGTACCCATTAGTGGGGAGAGAGAGAGGAAGGGAGAAAGATTAAAGAAGGTGTAGAGCCAAAAGTACATCCAGATGCCTGGAAAAACATTAGGTGATGACAAACCAATCAATTTGTAAGCACCTCAAGTATAATCAAATAATAATGAACTGCCAACATTTGTTAGACAAAACCAATTTTTAATTAAATAATCTTCCTTCCTCTTAATAGGACAAATTTCCTAGAAGACACAGAGAAAAAGGAGGTAACTTTTTATTTTCACTTAATAATCTAATTTGGTATAGCAATCTCAAAAGCAGACTGGAAAACTTACTGGAAGGAAAATGTATGACTGGACAAACGAATACTTTAAAAAGTTATTGAGTTCAGTGTCAAAACAGAGAGAGTATTTCAGCTAAAACAATGGTCTCCCCTATCCAGTATTTATTATCTGATTATTATTTATGACAGTGATATAAACAGTGAAACAGAAAATCATGCGTTTCAGATTTGGTATGTCATCAAACTAGAAAACAAAGATTTTGTATACATAATAAGAATTCAAATTATAATTATATGAAATTATTAGAAATACAATAAAATTCCAAAATTGCAAGAGCAAAGCACTATATTAAAGAAGGAAAAAAGTCTAATTTTAAAATGTCAGAAAATATAGCTATTCTTGACACTAGAAAAAGTTCTGACAGTTGAAGTAGATTGCACACATCACAAGTCAATAATGTGTCATTGAAAATAAAACAAACATCATTTTAAGAAACATTACTTAGAGTTTTGTATACATGACGAAAGGAAGGGAATTATACTTTTTTTCACTCAACCCTGCTAAGATTTCTAATGAAAGACCGTATCCAGAAAAAATTGAGAGAAGTGTAAACAGCCTTAGAAAATGTGGTCCATGTGGGAAAGTTAAAACAAACAAACAAACAAAAACTTGGAGGAGAGACTAGGAAAGAGGTAACAATATGTAAAAGGTTACTCTAAAGAGAACAAAAATGTCTTCATTTACTACATGCATCAACTTAGGAAACAACTCATGGGTCTAATCTAGAGGACAGGAAACTCAGGATAGACATGGGAGAAACTGTCCAGGTATAACAATGGTAAAATATCAGAACAAGTTTTTCAGAATGGTTTCATGCCAGAGATTTACAAATATTGGTCAACATCTGCCAAGAGACATACAACTACAAACTGATTCCTCGAAGTATGCACGTGGACTAAGTGAACTCTTCAAAGGCTATTCCAACTTTACACTTCTTTAATATCAAAATCACGCATTTCTCCAATCCATTCAAAAAAACTATAGTTACTGACATCTCATCTTAAAATGAATCTGTAGTAATTGGAACAAAGCTAATATCACAGTACATTCCAGTGCATACTGTTTATTTTTCAGTACTGATTCAATCTTATCGCATAAATCACCACTTTCTAGTAAAGAAAGGTGAAAAAAAAAATGCCATTCCACCTGACTAAAAGTTGAAGCTGACATCAAAGGAAAATTTCCCCTTGTATATCTTTACACGTTTTTCCTTTCTTGGAGGTTTGAATGAGAGCCAATTCTACACTTACTTCTAGTGTGTGCCTTAACTGTTTCTTAAGAGAAAACAAAAAAGGAAAACAAACATTCAACAATGACAACAAAACCCATCACAGTGTACACAAAAGAAAATGAAGTGTTAGTTCTGGGCAGAAGAAATGGGATGTTTATCTGATTGTGTCTTTCTACATCCTGTACCCTAAAATGTCAAGATGAGTTTTTAAAATGTGTGCACTTGACCGCAAATCTACGAATATTAAAATCTGTGCTACCCAATACTTTGCATCAGCTAGAATCTTCAAACCCAGTAGCACGAGCTGTTTATTTTTGTCCTGTGAAAAGATTGTCCTTGCCCAACTCCAGTGCAGCAAACCTGTTTTAAGAAACAGAACACCTCATTTAAATCTCCTAGAGATTGGAAACTGCATGATTCTTTGGTTTTCTGGTGGTCACTGAAATACCAGCTTAGTTAAGAAGCTTTGCAAAATAAATCATGAAAATAAATTCATCAGATATCTCTTAAACATCTTAATTAAAAAAAAAAATATATATATATAATATCAAATAATATCAAATCAAATAAATAATAAAGGCTACAACCTCACTCTTCTCCATCAACATCATAGGAAAGGTGAACTCAAAAGAAAAATATTAAGAAAGTTTCTACACTGATTCACCAAAACACATTTTGCTTGCTTGTCCTATGCCTTAGAAATACAAAAGACAGTACTTCTCTGGCCTCCATTTTCTGGGAAACAAAGGAAAAAATGGGGATGTTGGACTGAAAGAATGTACTGGGGATGCAGATAAGATCATTCCATTAATTCAACCAGAAAGTTCACACAGTCACTTTAGAAAAGTTCATTGTCAACAGTCAGAACTGTGGTGTAATTTTTCCTTCATCTAGAATTAATCTCAAATAAGCCACCATTTCAGAGAAAGAGGATAGACCCAAAATGCCGATCAGACAATTACTTTGTTCATATTTGATTAGCTGGGCAAAAATAGCATTTATGCAAAGCAGAATGCACATTTTTATGGTATCATTCAACAGCATCAATGAATATTTATCTTTTAAAAGTATAATTGGGCAGGAAATGGGACTAAAGTATCAAAAATTAACTGAAGTGGAAAAATCTTTCTTAATAAAGACATATGCACAACAAATTTATAACTCTGGAGAAAATTAGAACTACTTTCATTTCTTCCTCTCCTACATCCCAAGGAATGTCTTGATGTTCCAGTCTTATGTATGATTTGTTTATTCATAATTTTCATTATTTTATTTTTTAAACTGTTTATTATAATCTCTCCCTTTTTGCTTTGACAAACAGCTATCATCATCATAGTGTTTGGAACTGAGTGAATGCCAGGGAGCAGATGCTTGAAATGAAGTTTAGGCAACTAGAAACAGAGAACAGTATGTTGCAACACAGTATTAGCCATTTAACTTTTTCTTCCCAACAAAGCCATGATGCATTTTCTTTTTCATGCAGTAGTGTTAGCTATAGGCATCAGTACCATGAGGTGAAATCCCATGATCCCAATTTTGAGAGATGAGGATATAACTTAACCTGCAGCCAGTGGGCTGAGTTACATAACACTAAGGTAAGTGCTGCAAGAGATTTTTTGTCCCCAGCTTACATCAGCTGATTTTGACTTCTGTGCTGAAAGTCTTTGCTCCAGTGATACCACATCAAATATTTTCTCTGGCCACTCCACAAGAATGAACATAAAACCATTAAATTTAGTTTTAGTCTACTATTATGTCTCGTTTCACTTCACATGCAGTAGAATCTACCACATTTTTCCTTTTCTTCCTCCCTTATAATTTCTTAACAAAGCAGATAATGGAATGATAGTAGTTGCTTACTATACAATACATCTGCAGTTGGAAACTTTCATCTTTTAATCTGTCAGCTGCTTTTAGACAAAATATATATATATATAGAGAGAGAGAGAGAGATTTTGCAACAAGTCTTGAATAACTTCTGTTCATTCAGATACTATGAAGGCAATGCATCCCACTCAGGATCTAGTTTTATAGTTCCTTTTTCTTGTGAGGTTTTGTGTAGAGGGCACAAAGGAATAAATAAATACATTTTGTTCTGTCAGAGTCCACTTAGAACAGATCAACAACAAAATAAACCATTATTTACAAACATCCAGGAGAATAAAAATAACATTTAGCCACTTCAGCATTTGTGCCCCACCTGATGCTGCAAATATAATACTACTGATATAATTATTTCTGATCTGAGAGTAGGCTTGCATCATTCCTTTCTTCCATCTCACATTGATGAAGCTTAATAGAACCCAGTCAAGCCTTTTTTACATCATTGTTTTTGCAGTCTTAGGAAGATAAAACAGTTGCAAAGCAAGCAGATAAATAACATTAGAGGGGTTCTTTGGAGGCAATCTATTTACTGATATTTATTTATTTATTTAAATAGCAACTTTAAAACATGAACACTGCTTCAATTTTATCTTTTTAAGGGATTTGAAAAGAGCAGGAAAGTTACATGACTATCACTTGAAAAAGATAGATGGATCCTCTCCCACTCAATCGTGAGTTTTTTTCCACACAAGTCCAAAACCCTGTACCTTTCCTGTTGCTGTGTTGAGTGGCTGCTCTGCTTCACCTGTAGGACTCTCTCTGCTCAGAACATTTCCTTGTGAGCAGTAAATATGCTCATCACCTTGCAAGAAGATTTTCACAGCTCTCAGTGCATCACTACTAGCCTTTCATGAATTCCAGTTCCCACAAGAAGGTACATGACAGCTTGTTTGTCTTGCCCAGAAGCAAATATAGGATAAGTATGAGCAAAATGCCTTACCTGCTCGAGGGTAGGAAGGCTCTGCAGGAGGATCTGGATAGGCTGGACCGATGGGCTGAGGTCAACTGCATGAAGTTTAACAAGGCCAAGTGCCGGGTCCTGCACTTGGGGCGCAATAACCCCAAGCAGAGCTACAGGCTGGGAGATGAGTGGTTGGAAAGCTGCCTGGTGGAGAAGGACCTGGGAGAATTGGTGGATAGTTGGCTGAATATGAGCCAGCAGTGTGCTCAGGTGGCCAAGAAGGCCAACAGCATCCTGGCTTGCCTAAGAAGCAGTGTGGCCAGCAGGTCTAGGGAGGTGATTGTCCCCCTGTACTTGGCTCTGGTGAGGCCGCACCTCGAGTACTGTGTTCAGTTTTTGGCCCCTTGCTACAAGAAGGACATGAAGGTACTCGAGCAAATCTAGAGAAGGGTGACAAAGCTGGTGAGGGGTCTGGAGAACAAGTCCTGCAAGGAGTGGCTGAGGGAGCTGGGCTTGTTCAGCCTGGAGAAAAGGAGGCTCAGGGGCGACCTTATTGCTCTCTACAGATACCTTAAAGGAGGCTGTAGCGAGGTGGGGGTTGGTCTGTTCTCCCATGTGCCTTGTGACAGGATGAGGGGGAATGGGATAAAGTTGTGCCAGGGGAGTTTTAGGTTGGCTGTTAGGAGGAACTTCTTTACTGAAAGGGTTGTTAGACATTGGAACAGGCTGCCCAGGGAAGTGGTGGAGTCACCATCCCTGGAGGTCTTTAAAAGACATTTAGACGTAAAGCTTAGCGATATGGATTAGTGGAGGACTGTTAGTGTCAGGTCAGAGGTTGGACTCGATGATCTTGAGGTCTCTTCCAACCTAGACAATTCTGTGATTCTGTGAAAATTAAACACTGGAGCTTTCTAGTGCCCTTTATCTCTTTCTCCATTATACTTTATATTAAGACACGTGTTTATAAAGGCTTGGCCTTCTTCTTCCCTTCTTTTCAGTCCTTCTTTTACCTTCATCTCTCCCACAAATCAGCTATTGATGATAGTTGTGGTCACCTGGGGAAGCAAAATCCTGACTTGAAGGGGAGGCAATACTGTATGAATACAGAACATGTAATATAAAACTTAAGACAAATTTCTAGTTTTGACAGGTGCAAACTTTGTACTTGTTTAAAAATTTTAGCAAAAAAAAAATATATCTTGCCAATTATGCCCCCCAAAGACACATCCTTCTGTCTCACTACGAGAAGTGGAACTGGATTCTACAAAAGTCCCATGAGAAAAGTGAACAGAATATCACCCAGTAAGAATGGCATGAGTAAATAAATAAGTTTTTCATATGTGAGTAAATGAACACAAAGAGACGGTTGTCCTTCCAAGTCTCCAATAAAACAGTTGTCACTAGAAACAGCTTCTAGAGTCTGAGTAATGTTACTATGCCTGCAAAGGTAGGATGGGGTACACTGTCTCCTCCTTTCCTGGACTAGTAGGATCAAAGAGGTTGACCACTTGTACAGAGGAGCAGGAGCCTTCCTGCATAAACTGTTCCACCAGTTATTTGAATATCAGAATATTTGGAAGGTGATCATCTGCTTATTCTTCATGTCATAGGAAATATCTGAAACTCAACAGGGACACAGATGGTATGAAGCTAGTACATTCTTTAGAAGTTTAAGAGGCAATCCGAAAGACGAGTAGAAATTTAAGAACTAAGAAGAGCACAGTGATTCCTTACTATCCACACCCATTTAATTCTGGGAAAAAGTAACGATTTCAGCTGACAGGAGAAATACATTCTAAATTATAAGGACAGTTAAATCTTCTACTATATTTGCCATCAATTTCAAGTAGACCAATTCATCAGTTCAGACTCTTTGAAGAAAAAATAAAGGAATCCTGCTTTAATCTTAACGTTTAAATTATTTGGATGTGCCAATATTAATAAAATATTTGATATTGGTCACTAGGAATTAATACTTTAAGCACAAAAAAAAAATACAGCTAACAATGACCCAGCCATACTCAAAAGTTTGGATACCACTGGCAAGAACCCATTAATTTAAAATATGTTATCATGGATATTTTGTTTGGTACAACAATTTAGTTCTTAGATCAGTAACTTAAAGCAAACAAACAGTTTTAGGATGGAGGTAAGCACATGCAGCCATTGTTTGTAGGTGATGTATCTGGTTTTGCAATTTGGAGTACCTTTCAGCTTCATGCAGCAGCTGTAACAACATTAATAACAGTAATGAGAGTCTGGTAAACTGTCTAAAATTTGTACAAAATGTCCAAGGGAAAATATGAATTTCCTTGAATTTTGTTGAAACCATTTATCACAAATGACCTAAATCAGCCTAATTCTGTTTATATCCATCCATTTTTCAGTTAATAAACACATCCTTGGCTATACACATACATTAAAAAAGTGAATAAAACCAAAAAATTAAAATAAAAAATAAATGAAAATAAAATATTACTTGCATCGACCAAAATTCTAGTAAACAACATGGACAAAAGTTGTTTTCCTGTCTTCTACATCTAAGAATCTAGATGGACTTCCAACCACCACATGATGCAGAAAGGAAATTAAATTTGGTCTGACAGAAATTGAAATAAGAACACATGATTACCACTTGTGTTAATTTACAACTGCAGAGTCTTCTCCATAATATAGGCACACACTACTAAGTCAATGAGAAGAAAAAAAAAATCATCCTGAGTCTTAAACTTAACTCCAAATCTTAGCTGACAGATTAAGGCAAACTTCATTGTCACCAAGAAAAGCCCAAAGCAGGATGAGAATGCTTGGTGCAGATACATGGAATTTTGCCAGTCTGGAAGCTGAAACTGAACTGCTTTCCCCATTGACTGTTTTTTTGTTTGCTTGTTTGTTTGTTTGTTTTCCTGCAGCACCTTCCAACTTAAATAGGCCCATCCCAGATATTAAATACAGCAACTAGCTAAATCCGTAACCGTAAGACATCAGGATATAAGGAATTTCCTTTTACTACCCCATTTACTGTAAGACTGCTGCTACAAACATTACCAATTAATTCTTTTCTTCTTTTTTCTCCTTCCTCCTGTTCCTAGAGCATACCATAAATGAGTAAAACTCAGGCAATGCTAAAAGTTCAGTAAAACTCAACTGAATTACCAGTCAAGTCTCTAGCCTGGGTGCTCACAGGCCTGGTTGTCCCTGCCTAGTGCCTCCTTCACCATGTCCATAGCCCAGGATCCCATTTCCCAGAGTCCTACACAGAAACTGCTGCTTCTGAGTGTAAAGGGAGGCTATATCCTCCTGACTCCCTGAGCCAGCTCCATGGTGCAGTCTCCCCTGGGACAGGATATACTCTGACCCTCCTCCTATTCCCCACCTCTGCTCTGACAGCCCTGCTCCAGCAGTGCCTATGACAACAGTCCTAATCAGGACTGATAGGGCTTAGAACTAAACTGTGGTAAAAACAACATTTTATTATCTTATGGCTTGTAAAATGTGCTGAGAACTTCTCCTTAAGTAAGCTACAGAAAAACAAACAAACAGACAAACAAAAACAACTTACTCATCAGGTACTTATTAATAGCTCAACTGAATATACTACAAGAAGTGACAGGTAAAATGAAGTGGGATCGGGGGTGAAGAAGAAGGTTTGGATGCCAGTACAACTTTTCTTAACATGAATCCACACTGAAAATTCAGGAAAGAGAATAAATGAAAAACAGAACTGAAACTACAGTCTACATCTGACACAGAAGGGACATTTCCCCAAGTCAAGATTGAGCAAACCAGACCAGGAGGCTTTTTTGAATAACAGTTGCTCATGTCATCACTATAAATGAGAGAATGAGAGCAATTGAGAGAAAGAGAAAGGAGGGAAGGAAGATAAAACAAACAGGTCAATCAGGAACACTAGTAACATTTTTGTTTGTTTGCTTGCTTTTTTGTGGGTGCTAATGATTATGCCAGGAAGAATTACAATATTGGTTTATCAGTTTGGGACACCTGAATTTAAAACAAAAAAAAAAAGGAAAAAAGTCATATCTTTAAAAGAAAAGGAAGTTTTTTGTTTGTTTGTTTTTAATGTATGGCTAAGATACAAAAAGATATAATTAATTTCCCTCACTCTGTGATTTTGTTCCACAAACGGAACAGTTCTGCAGTTTCTACTTAAACTATCCCTTCTTTTGTTATCTTCATCTCTTCCTATTCCATTTCTCCACATTACTATTAGTCCCAGCCCCATGTCTAGGGGAGTGACACATTTTAGCACAGGTGTTTTTTTCCTTTCCTCCTGGTACTTTTGTACTTTTTTTTTTTTTGCCTTTTGTCATCTTATTTTCCTTACATTTCCTTAACTTCCTCCCTCCATACTTAAGCATTGTTTCCAGCTCCATTCCCTTCTTTCTCCATTTTTTCTTTTTGTCTTCCTAGAAGTGAACTTCTCATCACTTTTCCACATACTTTCTACCTTCATTATTTCTTATTTTCCTCCTTATGCTCTTCATCATCCCCATCTATACAATCACTATGAGGAAGAAATGGTAAGATAAAGAAAAGTCATACCCTGTATGAGACCTGTCTGTCTCTCCCTTCTTCTAGCCCTCAAACAGCAGTACTAATCCAAGGACTGCCTTTTTCAAAGGGCAGAAGGCTTTATCATCCATCTCCTCCTGGGGAAGGAAGGGGGGGAAGAACCACTGACATCACCCCTTCCTTTTGGTAGAAATGAAACTGATTTTGTTGCCCCAGGAGGCAAACAAAAAACATTTGCCTGCAAACCAGAACACACAGTCTCAAATGCTGTTTATATTTCCCATGTTTCCAATCATGTCAGGAGTCCCAGAAATTCCTTTCAGGAATAGGGTTGACAGCTTCAAACTATCCTACTGCTGAGTCCTCACTTTTAAAGTTTCTCAGAAAGATGAGTTGCATTATGAATGAGTCCTATTTTTTAGCTGGGTGAAATTGTCAAACTGCCTCAGCGGTGAACAAAATAAAATAACAGTTTTAAAATAACACCCACGCTTTTCTGCCACACTTCACTTTCAGGCATAGCTACAACAGAGCTATGATGCAGCAGTTCTACCAACACCAATGATCAAGACCACCGTGTGGGCACTCTCATCCCCAGCTTCCAGCTAAGAACATCCAAATCTATCTCCTCAAGGAGTACATAATGTCAGCATAATAGGCACTTCTGATCTGTATGGTGATCATCAGCTTCATTTTTACAGACTTCCTGAACACTCATTAAAACAGAAAGACCCCCTTCTTTAGAGCATGGGAGGGGAGATATGTGTGTTTTAATTAGGAGGTCCTACCTCCTGAGAGCACTGCACCATGAGAATACAGAAATATTCTCATTTACTTCCCACTCAACACTGAAATTAATGCAAGAATTTCTACTGACTTGAGGCTTGAATAAGCTCCAGTGTAATTATATTACTGTACTTTATACTGCTAAAGTTTTATATTCTATACTGTAATTACACAGTATAGAATTAATTGCATGCAAATATGCTAGCACGTATTTAATACGATTTTACAAGCATTCTTCAGGTAAATTACAAGAAATTATCATAACATGGTAAGGATGCAGCATGACATATTTTTGGAACACCTGAATAGAGTGTTAGGGTTTTTGTATTGTTACAATCATTGTTATGCCACCTACAGCAATACTCTAAGTTGATTCAGAAGAGCACATGCACAACTGTAATAGCTTTGCCAAAATGCACAGACATCACTGAAAAAAGTGTGTTCTCAAGTGCTGCCTTAAGGCAGAATTTTTTCTTCACCAGGCCTTAAGCTTTCCATGTTGTGCATGTCTGTCTACAAGAAAGTGTAATATATTGTATACCTTAGGCATGCTGGAAGTCTTAATCTTGAACAATATAAAATATCTACAGTTCTAGAAATATTTGAAAACAAAAACAAAAAAAACAATACAACAAAAAAAAAATCTTACATTGGTTGCTGAAATTAAGAGAATAAACCTAGAATATTTCATTGGACTCGATGATCTTAAGGTCTCTTCCAACCTAGAAATTCTGTGATTCTGTGATCTTCCTATAGCACTTTAATATGTACCTCAAACAGTTTTTATGCTGTGCCTTACTCTAATTTCTTCTATCAGAAACCAAGATTTTCATGAAAGACACTGCTTTTCTTCATGCATTCTGTAGATTACCAGGCATGATTCTGGTATGTAGTAAAGTATTGGGTGAGGAAGAATTGAAGTGTTGAAAACAAAACAGGGAAACTCCAGAATGGGATGCCTGACACACTGCCACATGGGGCTCTCTCTGGCTGCACACTCCAGACAATTGTGGTGTGTTTTTTTTCACCTTGCAAGTACAGTGAATCATCCATGCCCTTAAGGGGCAATAATGTTTTCCTCTAGTAATTTAATATATCAAACAACAAAACAAACTAATACTTTTTGAAATTACCTCTAGCAAAGTTCTTAAGAAAATCCTTACTGTCAGTTCAGAGGAGCTTAACATTTGCGACAACTCATTAGAAATATTAGCTATGAAATCAATGCCAGGAAACTCAATAATATGTGTATTAAGGTAAGAACAGAACACACAGGTTTAATCCTCCAGACTCACGTATTTAAATGGGTTCCACTTATAATTAAATTTCACACTGTTTCTGACAGGAAGAAAAAGAAATAGCCTCAGTTGCTGATAATGTACTTGCCACACAATTTTGGCAGCTTTGATCAGCTTTGTCATTTCAGGCATCCGGTAGTTTTAATATTGATTCAGGCATTAATCAGAACACATTTTTCTTTCAGAATTAGCATACCAAAACTGTTTTGAGTTATCATGCTAATATGTTCCATCAAAGACTAAATTAACATTTTACTGCTGTTAACCAGAGGCAACGCTTCATATACAATTCAGATGACGTTGCCAAACTTTTCATATTACCAGCTGTTTAAATTTGAGGGTGCTGTGGACATAAAGATATATCTTGTCAAAATAACTGCACAACAAAGCTCGCCGAAGTCTGCTACTGGTATTCCCAGAGCTAACGAAGCTCCATGCTGTTCTAAGGTTTTACCATGCTTACAGCAGTGAGGTAAAGCATGATACCCCAGATATCACTATGCATCTTCACCTTTTCATCTTCACCTTCCTTTCATTTTTTCAATCTTCTTTTACTCTCAATGATAACATGAAAGAGGGTAGGAGAGAGGAAGGGAGGAGGGAACTGCAAACCCACCATATCTGAACTGCTTTCCTTTCCTGGGAGTGAAAGAGAAAGACAAAATAATAAGACTTTCTTTTGCTTCTCTCCAGTTTCTTCTCATGAAAATTCCTAAACTTCTTCTAACGCAACTGCTTAATGCTGACTGTTATCATGATGTGTTAGTGTTTTGCTGGCATAGCTCTTGACTCTCAACCCAGGGGTGTCCTATGGCAAGTGTACTAGTTTCAGTCTACATGTAAATGGACAGATTATGCATGCAGCTACTAACTGGCAGGGAGCATCCACATGATACAGGTCAAACTTTCTGGACTTCTGTGAGATCTGCATAATAACATTCAGCAGGATACCTGAGAAATTGTGTCAGTAGCAGTTTATATCTTGCAGATATACGAAGAATGTTTCGCCAGGAATCTGACAGCAATGGATGAGGGTAAATGGAAGTTTTCGCTTTTCATCTATGAATGGCTGCTGTCCACTATGGGGAATATTGCTTACCTACTTCATTCAGACTTAGAATAACAAACCCACAAAGTTGTCTTGCTCCCCATATTTCCTGTCTACTTTATCTTCCTTGCAACATGCTCAAGATCACCCAAAATAATTTTTCACCAAATAAGGACCACCAGATTTGATGCAATGCAGACCAAATTCTGGACTCCTGACACCATTTTAGTTAATACTGCAATGAAATACCAACTGCAGCTATAATGGAGGGAGAAAAAAAAAATCTGGGTTATTCCTCAACTGTTCTTCACATTCACTCTGAGATCCACAGGAAGTCTGTAGAGACCTAACAGCAACCACATTCCCATCAAACTCCTCTCCCCATAATCAAATTGCTGTGATTCCCATTAGTTTCTCTCTAAAAATGTCAAATGTTTAGCAATATTTTAATTTTAAAGGGAATAAGACTTGGATGCCACTACCAATTCCTGTATGCACAAAGAAAGGTCACAGCTCCTTAGCCAAACACCAGTAATTCAAGACTATTTGGGATGCTACTGTGACATAATTGTCAAACAGCAGCTGAGAGTTTATAATCATATCTAAGCTGTGGGTACTGCTTATGGCAGATATATTTCTTCCTATAGAGGAGCTAAGATTACTTCCTCTTTCTTCTCTGGCTACTTTCCCAACATGTCGTCACAATCTCAGTTAATCTGAGTTGAGACTCAGCCAGCTAATTCATATCTCTGCTGTGGTCTTCGTTGCAAATTGAGGTTGTGTGTCATCCATCGTGGGTGGAAGATATAGATTAATATATATGTTTGTCAACAGAACAAAAATAATCAGATCTTTTCTTTTGTAAGGGTGGGTTTCCTTCATGTTAACTTTTAGCCACCTGAAATCCAGTCCACTCTTTTTTAACTCCCTACAAAGTCAAAAGGGAGTAATAAGCAGAACAAGAAGGCAAGCTATTTGATTTAGTGTAAACTTATCCTGCTTTCAGTGCCTGTTTCTCTCTTCTGATTGCAAGGAGAACGAAAGTTTCTAGTTCAGACCTTGGACCAGAGTGTTTTTGACCCTAGTTATATCCCATTCTAACTTCTGAATATCTGCTTTTCTGCTTGAACAGAAGTGAAAACAGTGAAAAGAGATACCAGTGTCCAGCAGCATCCACACTAGAGAAGAGTTTTGGGGAGAAAAAGTCACCCAGACTTATCTGCTGAAACCTGTCTAAGAGGAAGAAGGAAGGCACTGAAAAAAACAGCTTCATCTTGCTCTGATCAGAGCATACCAATAAGCCACAGTCCTTCACAAGAAATACCATTGAAAACAGCTGCAAGGTTTAAGTAACTGACAAAACACCAAGTTATCAAACACTTCTTGCACAGATACTATCAACCACCTCAATCTCTCTGGCACAACCATCCTCATTTCTTATACCCTACCTCACTCTTAAAAGCTACATAACCATTCACACTGTCTTCATGCAGGCTGCAACCTTAGTGAAAATAATGCAGGTTTTCATTAGCTTCAAACCAGATTTCTTCCAAAAACCTTCTTAAATTATGGCTTTTTTTGAAAAATAAATAAATAAATAAATAAATAAAAATAATAAATAAACTATCTCACACTTACCCTAACTTCTTAAAGATATAAAAGCAAGAATAGCTTTCTTGTAATGAGTAAATGATAAATGATGCATTTGAAAAAATAAGCTTTTTACATATAAATGTTTGATATTAAAAGACAGTTGATATTTTATTCTTAGTAGACATTCTCTTTTGGATCACAGTCTTCAAATCTTTAAAAAATGAATTTCTTACTTGTGTTGTTTTAACAGGTCAAGAAGAGACCACACTTATTAAAAATACATTTAGCTTTTTAGAATTGGAGTTCTGCAATGAAGAATTTGTAGATTTATCCTTAATATTTTGA
This sequence comes from Anas acuta, assembly GCF_963932015.1. Taxonomy (NCBI): domain Eukaryota; kingdom Metazoa; phylum Chordata; class Aves; order Anseriformes; family Anatidae; genus Anas; species Anas acuta. The sequence continues at coordinate 65,970,862 of NC_088981.1, forward strand.
TTGTGGAAATACAGCAAGATTTACTGAAGGGTTGGTGTCTAGCAAAGCAAAGAGGGAAATAATGCCATTTACTAAAATAGTAAGCTGCTTCTCTTTGACTTTCAAAAGAATGCCTGCAACCTGCAGAGAGAGTTTTGAAGACCTTACTGCCCCCTTTCTGCACCTTTGGGAAACCAACTACCACTGAATCTCTAGGTCTACATATTTTCTAACACAAATAACAGTATTACTGTAATTGCCACTCAATTATGAAGTAAGTACAAAATACTACTACAGCACTTCACATACAAGATGCAACACAGCACACAAGGGATCAATAACTGAGCATGGAGTATTTGACTAACGAGCCACCAGCCAAGGCTGCTTATTCCATCATTAGTGTGAAAGAAACCCTTGCAGTAGTTCAGTGATCTCTGCGTCAGCTCATCCCCCACAGCACGACATGGCTTGTTGAAGAAGCAGAGCCCAGACACTTGCTTCTTTTCAGCCTACTGAGCCATTTGTATCAGCATTATGCTTTCAAAGCTGCCTTTTCCTGGGAAAGAATCAAACACCTGTTTAGAGAAAGACATCTGTTTTTATACCAAGAACAAAAAAAAAAAATTAAAAATAATAATAAAAAAATAATCGGGGAGTCACAGTGGTTAACCCATTAGTGGTGCAAGATGGGGATATTTTAAAAGTCTTTCTTTAAGCCAGGAAAGCAAATCTCCCAAAGGAACCTCCTGTAGAGGGGAAATGGTTTCTCTGAAGGGCAATTGAGTGCAGGTTCTGAAACACAGGTGATCTGACTTGCCCACTGAAGGAGTCTGTTGATTTTAAGTCAGCTTTTCTTAAGCTCCCTGCAAGCCTGACCTTTTCTGGTTTTCATAAACCTTTGTAATATCCCCATCCCCAAAAAGGGGAAAAGCTACTACCTTTGACAGCAGCAGCTCCCTTCCTAGGGAGTAAGGAAGGCAAAAGCAGATGTAATTATTGGGAACAACTTTGTCCATTTTCCCCCCATCACACAGGAGCTAAGCTGATGCTTGCAATTAGAGGTTGTTAGCTGTTCCCTGAATGGTATAAACAGTAGTAACTAGCAGTTGCAACTTCTTTGTACTCCATTACACAGGGGAAATTGAGCTGCTACTAGTAATAAATCAACAGAATTGAGTTTTGATTTAACATGTATCCTTTCTTGTTAGGTAACTAATAATATTTTGACTCCCTTTTAAATATTCCTCTCTCTCTTTCATCACAGTGATCACTTTGACAAACTTTGCTGCAGACAGGCTAAAATTTACTTTTAAAAATACCTTTTTTACCATAAACTTTTCATCTGTATATCATCATAGTATCTCTTTTATACAACTAATATATGGGTGATAACCATATTCAATGACCAATATGTTGCTCATATTTTTTATTTCACTTGTCTTTCTGTAGCAGCTTGGGGCAGGGGTAGATGTACAGTGAGGACAAGCTGTAATAACTACCTGCAGATGTAAATATGCACATCCAAACCCTGGAAGAAAGCGAGTCACTTCAGTCATTAAAGTTATGTAAACTTTTTAAGTCTGTAATGACAGCTTGTTCTCATTTCCCTGCTTACAGAAATTGGACTGCTGGCTGCTATCAATTAGCATGTCCTGATACTTCTTTCCTAGGACTGTGATTTTTCATGTGTCAGGATAGAAGCTGTATGCATCTGAATGTCTGTCCTTGGCTCTCCTAAGCATGATGACATCTTCAGTCGCTAAAATTCTCAGTCTGGCACTTCATCAAGCAACAGCTTATAATAGTAAAAATAACATATCTTTATAAGTTATAACATAACTTATCATAACATATAAGAATATAAGGCTATGCTAGAACAAGATATTTTTCAGCTTGATCTCTTATCCAGTATCCAATTCCTAAACTAAAGAGTTAAAAGTAAGTCAAAATCTCACATTTAATTTATGAAAAGCACAGCCTTTTTTTTTTTTTTTTTTCCCCCAAGAGTTCCAAGAGGAACTCTTGGAAATGGAAGAGAAATACCTATGAATTTTTAAACAGTCTATGCAACTTAATGATTAGTGATGAAATACTTAATGATTAGTGATGAAATATGGGACTAGACAGCTTCTGCCTCTTCTTTAAGGAACTGCTTAGATGCCTGAGAACCTAGAAGTGAACAATAATACTTTACATCTTTCTTGTGTTTGCTCTTGTCTTTTCTCTAGATAAGCAATAATTAAGCTTACGCTTCCTATCTTAGTGTTTCCTTAAAATTTCAGCTGAAGTGTTTTGGTAGTGGTAGGATGCCTTCTCTTCAGAAACTTTAGCTAATAGAAGCTTATATCATGATAATTAATAGACATAACTGCCTGAGCTGAAAAATTCAAGGATCAAAAGATTAAGTTTCTTAATAAAACCACATTAGAAACACAGCCAGAAGTAGGACTGATATCAGCAGACTGAAAACCATGTGTTTTAGCTGCAAGAAAATGTACCACCTCCATATTTTGTATGAGATAGTTAGATCTGGAAAGGCTATAGTTAGGCTAAGCTATTATCACTGCAGCTTGTGTTCCTCGGTAGTTCGGATAATCTAGTGTATTTTTCTGTGTCGTGAGATGCAACATCACACTAAATGCTGAAAAGTTACACAGAACTACCGAACACACAACCAAACTCTCCTCTTTTAGGGGTTAATCTTGTTGCTCTAACTCATGTCTATTTCAATTTACATGTGAATTTAACCATGGAATGCATGTGAGAAATAAGAAAATTAATTCTCCCAATTGTGCCCGCAGTATTGAGTTACCAATCTAAAACACAACCACATTACATTATCTTATATGACCAAAAAAAGTCAGCTGCATTTAAGCAAGTTATTTATTAATTGTGATCAGTTTTGTTCTTTCCCATCTGTTCTACAAAAGTCTGATTTCTGAATTAGAGGAAAGTAACAACCTATCTGCAACCAACTTAAAGCCTGTCTTCTGCTCCTTCATTCAAAAGAAGGAAAGGGGTAAAAGTTGCCTTTCTTTACTGCCACATTGTTATACATTCAATTCTTTGAAATAAATGGGGTTCTTTGAGCATGCCAAAGTATTTCAGTCAATTGACAAGATCATTACCACAGTATGGATTTGATTTAAGATTATCTGCCAGACTTAACATTCAAAATAATACATCTTATCGAGCAGTTTTAGAAAACAAATGGCTTAAGGTTTGTTGCTTGTAAGTTTAGCAACTACGATACAGTAATTTTTCTTTCATTTTCTTAACTTCTGTCAATATATATCTACCTAATTGAGAAGAGGACAGTTTCAACCATTTTCAGTTTATTTGAAAAATCAGGTCGTTTCAAAAGTTTTGGTTGAAATTTTATTTGCAGGGCGCAGAGGAAGAAATAGGTTCACAGAACTGATGAAGTAATGGAGTTAGCATGCTGGCTCCTGTCTGGAAATCCAGATTCATTACTTTCTGGAGATCTGGGTCTAGGTTTCATTATTAAAATTTGAAGTAGAGAATTTTATTTAAGCTCATGATATAAACTAGTCAAAGATTGGGTCTAAACATCCACCTCTATCCTGATTTTGGCTGGGATAGAGTTAATTTTCTTCCTATTAGCTGGTACAGTGTTATATTTTGGACTTAAGATGAGAATAAGGCTGATAACACACTGAAATTTTAGTTGTTGCAGAACAGTGTTCATACAGATCCAAGAACTTTGCAGCTTTTCATGCTGGTCTGCCAGTGAGGAGGTTGGGCGTGCACAAAAAGCTGGGAGGGGACAGAACCAGGACAGCTAATCCAAACGGGCCAAAGGGATATCTCATACCATATTGTGTCATATAAATAAATTTCATCAATAAAAACAGAGGGAGTTGGTGTGGGGGTTGGCTTCTGCTTAGGGACAGACTATCAGTCAGCAAGTGGTAAGCAATTGTATAGTGCATCACTTGCTTTGGATATATGTATTATTATTTTCCTTTCATTTTCTGTCCTATTAAGCTGCCTTTATCTCCACTCACAAGTTTTACATTTTTTTTCGCATTCTCTCTCCTATCACACTGGGGAATTGAGGAGGGGGAGGGGAGTGAGTGAGTGAAGGGCTGTGTGGTGCTTAGGTGCCTACTGGGTTAAACAGCAACATCTCGGCTGACTCCAGTAATCCAGTAACACCCAGGACAATTTACAGGAGGTATTTCTCATTCCTCATTGATGAAGCTATGCTATTTGGAGTAATTAGTCACTATCCCGAAAAAGGGTGCTCCAGGACGGGAGGAAGGACACTTATGAACCACCACCCACAGAGTCCACTTGTTGGTCCTGTAGATATTGTAATTGTTCTATTTTCTCTAGGTAATGCTGTGGGGAAAAAATATGATTCCATCTATCCCTTAGCATCTTGAGAAAAAGAATACTTAGAAACAAAAATCCTTCGAGCAAATGAGTAGACTAAACATCCCTATCCCTTATTGTAGTTCCCAATAAATTCACATTTTTCTGTAGAAATAAAGGTGAAGTTATATCAGAGACAATATTACCAATATTGTCACCAATATTAATTTGGTATCACCAAATTAAGGAGTTAACAGAGAACAGATAACATTTGCCTATAAATGCTGAAAGTGTGCACAGGAGAAGAGAATGAAATACTTTTTGGTTTAGATTTGTAATGAAATTTTCAATCGATGGTATTTCTGGTAGCTCTTCACAAGCTCTCTAAGGAGCTGTCACTCATCAGATGAAGAATATTAGTCTAGATTAATACTATTCATCCAAAGAATTATTTTTTTTTAATGAATAAACATCTCTGAGGCCATCCTGCATTTTCTTTAGTGCATACATCCATGACAAAAGCAGTACAAGTAAACAGCTTACAGCTTTGCACTTTTTTTTTCATTTTTGCAGGGTAAATGTGCTTATGAAATAACATCTTACATTCATAAACAGCCATTGCTCTGTTCTACACAAATTACTCATGGTTAAATTTTCATGCTAATGGCATAGAGGAGTAGCAGAGAACAAAGCCAATGCAACGAAATAAACTTAAAAAGAAAGGCATCTCTGGGCCTTCTTGTTCCCTGTGTTATCACTGCTACAGCCTAGTCAGCTGCACATCCTAAATTTTGTAATAGTGTAAACCCAGAACCTCTAATTGGGAATGCTCTGGTTAACTCAGAAATTAATCAGAAAGGCTTGTGATGAAAGAAAAGAAGAAGAGAGCAAAAGTTCCACTGGACGTGAGTTTCCCGGGAAGGGAAGGGAAGGGAAGGGAAGGGAAGGGAAGGGAAGGGAAGGGAAGGGAAGGGAAGGGAAGGGAAGGGAAGGGAAGGGAAGGGAAGGGAAGGGAAGGGAAGGGAAGGGAAGGGAAGGGAAGGGAAGGGAAGGGAAGGGCACACATCACTTCAGGGCCTCCTCCTCTTCTGAGTGGCATCCAAAACAAAGAACGGAATTGAAAGGAAAAAAAGCACCAATTCTGCTCGATAAAATAACATTCACCACAAGAATAGAGACAAAAAAGAGAGAGAGAGAGAGAGAGAGAGAGAGATGGGGCTATAACTTTGCTGGGCCAAATTGCCAAATTCTGGGACTTACAGTCTCTGTGACCTATATAAAGATCAGAGCCTCATGCCAGGAATACTTCCAATTTTGGAGGTCTGCTGACTTAATAATGCTTTTATACAGCCAAAAAAAGTTAAGAAAAATGAAAAAACAGGCCTGTGGTGTGCAAATAGTACAGGACGAGCTGAGAGTTAAGATTCTCACACATAGGAAAACAAACAAAAAAACAAACAAACAAAAAACTTTTATGCAATAGGTAGCTCTTTCTTGCTATTATAGCCAGCAAGGACAAATGAGACCTTTTGGGGCAACAACACTCTGAAAGGACTTCAGTGTTTCGAGCTATGTCTGAAAGGCCAATGCCCAAATCCAGCTCACATGCTCTGATTATCCACATGCTGGCACAAGAGCTTTGCTCAGACCCAGGTATACAGTGTGGTTGAAAACAACAGAGGCCACAGATTAATTTGGGTGGGTACGTGGGTCCTACCTGAATGGTTACCAAGAATAGTGAGAACATGACCTACAAGATCAGAAACCAACATCTGGAGGAAATGTTAAAATTGTGAGAATTCAAAAATGCATTACAAAAATGCTCAGACTGTATCAGTGTTGGTAGATTAGGGGTATCCCTGCCCATGGCAGGGAGGTTGGAAATAGATGACCTTTAAGTCCCTCCCAACCCAAACCACTCTATGCTTCTATGATTGGATCCACTTGACTTTGAGAAAAAGCCTGCTGGACTGAAAAAAACTAAGACTCGGTCTAAATGTTATGTTCTACAGAATAATTAAAGCAGGCTACAAAGAAGGAAGAACTAAAGGAAAGACTACAAGGTAAATACTTTTACCAATTTTAGTAGTTTACAGAAGCCCAAACATAGTGTTTCAATATTCAATAATTGAAAGAGAACAAAATTTAAGAACAGATATGAATGTTGCATGAATGTTATGGAGCTGAATAACCAAACCATAAGTGCTCTGATATATTGCAAAAATCACAACAAAAACACTTACACAAGCTTTTAGTACTTTTAGTATCTATGCAAAGTATTAGCCTGAATTCAAAAAAAAAAATGCGCTAAAGTAAACTATTCAGGCCTTGGATTCAAAATGTACAGCCAAGTTCTTACAATTATTTCTCCACAATACTCATTTTATTTTCCCTTTCTTTCTGCCTCCCACTGTACATTCGGATCAGATTTTGACTTGATTTTTCACTCCAGAACTTAAATTTGCTGTTTTAAAAAATAAAATAAATAAATAAATCACATAGTTCCACAAGAATGCAATGATGGCAAAGGCCCACTGATTTTCTCTTATTGCACTCACAGGTTTCTGTTTAGTAAAAGTTTCATGTTCAGGTAGGCATTTTTAGAGGGTACTTTTATTAAAAGAGAGAGATTAGCTTGGAAGCTGTAGGGAAGCTTCACCATTTGGTATACACAAAGGAGACATTAGCAACACAATAAACTACAGGTCATCATGTCACGCTCCTTTATCATGCATACCTCATTGCCCTAGCTTGTATCAAAGGTCTGAATTAGAAGTCATGAGATAATGCTTATATGACAATTTTCATTCTCCAAGTAGTCCATGGCAAAATTTATTTCTAAGGTGTAAAATGAGGTTGCACATAAAATCTTTCTTGAGTAGACCAGATATTGACCTCCTCTGTTCCTGAATGGTTTCTAGGTCCAGAAACATGCAGGTGACCCAATGCAGAAAAGAGTACTCATACAGTCTTTAAATTTCCTCTTGAAGCCTCAGCTCTCTGACTCAACAGATGATTGACTATTGCCCTGCAATGTAAGTAAAATACAGTCCAAGTGCTCATAAGGTCTTTACACTGCTGTACATACATTCAGATGGTACAAAGTACCTGGGAGTCTGACCTAGAAATCTGTCTATTCTAAGGTCCCTTTAAACCCTTGGCTCACTCTCTTTGGAGCCATCACTGAAAAGAAAAGCTTTTTGCTTCCCTTCTTTTTTAAAAAGTAACTCCACTTTTAAAAGTCTCTTTGAAAAGACTGCCAACCACTGTTAAAGTTTCACACAGTGAAGTACCTAAAAACACTCTCCTGAAACTCTGTGATTTGGGAAGGAGGCAAAAGAGAGAAACAAGGAAAGAAGGAAAGAGAAAGAAAAAGACAGCTTACTTGCTGTCTGAAAAAGAGCAGCAAGGTGGGATTAAAGCATTAGATGAGAGTACAGACACAAAAGCACAGGTGACAGACAGAACAGGTTCATCACACATTTGAGTAGTGGTGTCTGCAGGCTGATTTTTGGCAGCTGCTTCTGCAAGCACAACCACTTGCTGTAACTTTACCAGCCAATGGCTGAGAGCAAAGCTGAGCATTCACTCCCACAAAAAACACTCTATCATCCAGCAGCAGGAATCCTTGTGCTACAGCTCTGCAGGGCAGAGGATGAGTGTTATAGTCTGTTTGTTCTTAGCTAAATTGCATAATTTTTAGGTATCATTCTCAAGATAGCTGGTAGGAAAAAAAAAAAAAAAAAAAAAAAAGCAAAGGCTTTGGTTCAGCAGTAATGAGGTTTGCAGGTAGGAGCTTACATAATAAACATATGCCTTTTATTTTGCCTGTCTATTTTGATTTTTTCTTACCTTTTAAATACCTGAGTTGTCATCATTCAATTTAAAAATGTTCAAATTGCCATTCTAACTCAAAAGCCACACTGTAAGCCAATATGGGATGCAATTATAAACCCTCAGTATCGTTACAACGTTAAATGATAGCTTTTAATGAACTTCCAACTAAACATGCTACATAGCTGGTAAAAATATACTATACTACTTCTAAGTGAAGCTGGAAACAGGACTGGGTATTGACAGGAACCAGTTGCAAATGTAAAATTGATCACCAGTTAGCCAAAACTTCACAGATCATCAAGCTAGTAAGAGCTAATCAAACAAGCGCTACAGGTTGAACAAATAAATCCTTCCCTACCAGTCCCCCCTTTTCTTTTGAGACTCTGCTAGCTCCAAATTGTGATTCCATTCACTGGTCATTTAACAGAGCAATAGTTTTTAGAGTCCAGCCTTACTCAAACTGAGACTGATTTCATAAAATAAAGCCTGCAGTGCTGGTGATTCCTGTCATTGCACATTACCTCCTCAGTTGTACTGGCACAGCTGGCTGATAGGCTTTCCTGTGAACCAGACCAGGAACTGATCCAGCTGGAAATAATCCCATGTATTTTTTTTCCCTTCTTCTTCAAGCTAAATCACTTTCCCACTCTAGAGCACATCAGGAGTGGAAATGTGCAGGGAGGTGGCAGTTGTCCCTGACCTGTCTTGCTGATGGGTACTTCAAAAGTGCTAGGCCACACCCTAGGAACTTCTTTTTCAGGCCTGCTTCTTTCAAATAGTTACAGATTATATACACAAAAGCAGTCACAAATATTTGATATTAAAAGCAGGTCCCAGAATCCCTGGACTCTAGTGAGGCACATAGTGCAGCCTGTAGCACAGCTACCCCCTGAATCTGTGCACAACTGTACCTCCAGGACTGCATTGCATGGCATTGACATTACATTTTTTATCTTCCGTTTTCTACTCTAAAACAGCAAGTTTACAGCAGCTAAGCCCAGATTGTTGGATGTCCTGTGCTCTGTCAGCACTTAATGGAGAAGTGAAAGCTCAAGAAAAGCACACAAGTGCTGTCAGTCTACTTTGCCAGTTGTAGCCCCAAATCAAAAAAATCTGCTTAACTTGGAAAAGCTGAGTTGTAACAGACTGTCTCACCTCACCTCAGCCTATCCAGGACACGTCAGTGAAAGCTTACATATGCAATTAGCGGCAGTCTTGTGCAAGTTCTCTGTTTGCAGAGAACTCCAAGCTTGGGTTCAGATGAGCAATACATGCAGATTGGAGGATTTATAATGTGGAGTAGTGAGGAAATCTGTCTTGGGAACACGTACTTAACGGATGTTATAGGCACGCTGAGTGTTATTCTGCTGAGAGCAGTTTGTTCCTGCAACATTCATTTATTGCTTCAGGGGACTTTAAATATTATTACTTGTGGCCCAGATGATCACAGGTATTCAGGCTCATGCAAGAAATGTAAGCTTTCCACTGTGCTGTTTTACTGAGACACAGATGGAGCAATATGATTTATCTGAAGTCACCCAGGGATAAAACAGCAATCAACCTCACCAAGCCTATTCCCAAAAGCACAGCCAGCCTTCATAATAGATGCTGACTAAGAACACAGTAGATGTTAGGAGCGGAAATGGATTTGTCAACTAAATTCCCTTTATTGCTATAAACAGTATACATGGATAATAGCTTGTTGGGTGGTTGATAATTCATTAGATGTCTTATTAGGTCATCCTTTGGTGAAAAGAGAAAGTCAGGAGTATAATTCTGTCTGCTGTTGTGACAAATTTGTGAGGTAGCTATATTTTGACTAACTTGTTGGCAATTAAAACACAGGACTTCTAAGCCAGAGCATCAGACTCAGTGTTAGGTGACAGACAGCCACACAGAGAGGCAAGAGCTATGGAGAAACACATAAAATTGTCATCTGTGAGTTATGCTCACGGTCCAAAGTTGACGTGACATCACTGGAGCCATGTACACAGTGTTTATGATATCTCTACTGTCTGGCATTATCTGCACTTGTTCTTTTAAGTCTAGTGATGATGATCTCAACCCAAGTTCTCATTTACACAAAGATCATTTATATGACTTGACCGTTACAAAGGTTGCATACTTTTCTTTGACACCTGCTGTAAGATTTTCACTGGCAGTGCAGTAAAAAAAAAAAAAAGACCATGAGATAAACGGGAATCAGGTCCCTGTTCTACGCTGTGTATCTCACTTTCAAACATATGTTGCAGAGTCTATAATGGTTTGCTATAACAAGCAATTCACTGTGGAACAGATGATGAATCAGTTATAATGTTTAACTGCTCTTGGCTAAGTACACGAAATGGCATGTGCAGTGAACATATTTTAGGATTTATTCAAGAATGATCATTGAAACACTCATGTTCTTTGCAGGAGATGAGAGAAAATAAAGGCTTGCATGTTTTTTGATAAATCTGAGATATTCTTTGAAAGGATTTGCTGTTTTCTCCATTTTGTAGCATTAACTATGAAGTAGTTTGGCAGAGTTATGCTTAAATGAATGGCTCTAGCTCTTGTCACCATGTGGAAATATCTTGGAGGAAAAGATGTTTGTGAGATTCTCTTTACAGATACAGCTGTGCTGGGTACTGCAGGGAGGCTGCCCATGTCAAGGAAGCCTTCCTTTGTAGCCTGTTTACTCTCTGCCATTTAGTTTCCTTTCTGTTAGAGTGGGCTTCTCTAGGGGAAAGAACCACACCATACCAACACCCTATACCAGAACCACACCCTATACCAACAAAGTTAGAGGACTATTTTTGAAATATAGTATTGATAATTGTAAAAATAAGTTGTGTTTTGATGCAATTAGCACCATTTGTCCTGACATCTGTTTTAAGCCAGAGGTTTTTCTTAAATCTGAATGTCTTCATTCTTAGGACTGAACTTGCATCAAGAACCTTCTTTCCCCTCTTCTGCACTTTTCCCCCCTCCGTCCCCCTGATTTCCATAAAGATCTACTCTTTGGCTGGTTTGCACCCCCAGTAGACAGCTATCATCAGGCCCTATCACTCCTTCCTTCTTTCAAATCTTAATGACCACTTTCCCCTGTTTGGGTCAACATCAGGATGCTGACGTTGAATATCTTTATTTGAATTTCATGCCAGACTGCTGCCTGGTGGTATCTGATCAGTACATTACATCAGCAAAACTCAACCTACATGAATGTCAACCAGCAGAGAAACTCAAGAGTCAGGAAAAATAATTCCAGCCTTTTTCTTTTGTGTTATAACAATGCAAGTACTCACCAGCTGGAGGGTGTTTACTTCCCATGACATCAGATAAATTAATTGTTTTTGTTTTAATCGGACAGTATACTAGTCCTCCTTTAACCTGATGTGCTGACTTAGCTTTACAGACTTGGGATGGTTATCTTTTCATCTCACAATCAGAACACTGGGAATCAGGTTTTATGCTTCTGAAGCCAGAACTTGTCATCCACAAAGGGATGAAGAACAAAAGTGATTGAAACAAAGCTACACTGTCAGCAACATTTGCTTCTTGATTATGAATCTGCAAGAGACCACATTACATAATTCACATATTTTAATGGCAGGATTATATGCATTGTTTTACCCTGTTAATTATAGCACCCTGGCCAGTGCATTCCGCTTCTGACAATTTATCATAGTTTAAAAGATGTTTTCTCCAATTTCATCTTTATCATTGACTAGAAGATGAAAGTCTGAAAGAGACACTTAGCTGAGTGCTTTCCTATTGATTTATTGTGAAGTATTATAAACTGTTTTGCTATTTTATACTTGGGGAAAACAGTTAAAGTCTAGGTGTTGTGTTTTTTTTTTTAATAAAAAATAACTGAACAAATATTCCATATTGAATCTATGAAAATAAGGTGATTTTGTATAGATGTTAACTAACATTAAGCCATTAGCCCACAGAGAAGGATATTTATAAAATGCCACAGGCAACAACATGTTATTTTCCTGTTAACCATAACAGTATCAAGTTCCCATGCCTATAAGCAACATTGGACCATTTTCCAGAAAATAAATAAATAAATAAATAAAATTACTTACAAGCTTTGGGTTAAATGCCATAACATTAGACCTTCAATTTCAGCTATTCAAGGTTTAAAAGTGCATTCTGTTTGGAGCACAGTGCAAGAGGAAGAAGTGTGTTGTAGACCTCACATTCACAGGGTAAGTAAACCATTACAAGAATCCAAACAACACTGTGGGAAGTTGCTTATTAAGCAGATCACACAGAGACTCATTTTCTCTATCCCTAACCCAGCACACACCACCCAACTCTGCAGCCTCTTATTCACTGCCTCTACAAAGGCTTCAGCTGCCTGACTGCAGTGTCAGGTCTGATGTGGCACAGCTGTATAGCCTCAGATCAGATTGCTGTGAAAATATCTAACCTGATAGAAAAAGCTGTGAAAAGCCCTTTCTGGGGGCACTGTGCCTTTTCTTAGGGGCTGTATTTCATCTCAGGTCTTTGCTGCAGCTGCATTTTAGCTATGGTGGTGGCTTGCTTTGTTTTCTGCTGACCCTGACTTTTCATTGCTGATTTTGACTTCCTGGCTGGATCTCAGACCTACCTCATCACTATAGACTTGTGTCTCAGGAAATGGCACTAACAGGAGCAGCTGTCTCTGTCCCCTCAGAAACCTCAGCCCAGATGGAGCTCCTGAGAGAGGAGCAGCTCAGGCCCTCGGATTCAGCAAGTGCCAGGAGCTCTCCCTGCAGCAGGGGCTGGCAGATCCTCCTCCAGAAGGTACACACCCTGGTCCCTGTGCTGAGGAGGACAGGGACCTGGTGGACATCTTTCTAGACTACCCAACAAAGAAGATGCAGAAAAAGACTTCTAAAACAAATTGGAAAAAATATATATATATATTCATATATAATTTCAGGCCCTGATTCTCAAGATTGGGTAACATGTTAGGGTATGAGAAATCCAATTTCTGGAATATGCTTGGGACACAGATACAGGACAGATTGAGAGATATGCACATTGACATCTTCTGTTCCATGGGAAACTATGGGAACTACTTCTGTTCCATGGGAAAATATTCTCTAGAAATGCGCCATTGCACATTTTACATCCTGGAGAGCTGAACTGAGATCTACAGGATCCATATATGTGTAATTAATGAATCTTCTCTAACTAGCCAACCCCATGCCCATTACTGAGCTTGTGAGTCAATACTACTAATTCACAATGACATTGGCTGGTGGCTGGGGATTGTCCCTCTCAGTGTGCCACTGTTTAACTCATGTTTATGAAATTAATTACTCTGGCACATGATAAATAATTCAGGCTTCCTTGGACTCACACACAAAACGTCAGTAAGTTTTATTTGTGCTCATTAAGTACTGACCCATACTGGAAACCATGCACAGTACATGCTGTCCCCATTTTACTCACAGAAATTGACAACTCCAGATATAGCTGAGGTTGCCAGACATGTTTTCTGGACTCATCTTTTTTTCCTGACCAGAAATTTTTCCGAGATGGAATACGAAATGTCATCATTTTTATTAGTGATGTCCAAGCATGGTCATTAGTGAAGTACCCAGTATACTTTATAGCTTACATAATTCTCCATAGGCCATGCTGGTGGTGTGGATGCAGCAGAGTCAAGTCAGATGCAAAAAGGGTGAAATAGGGTTGCCGTTTCCTAGATAAGTTAGACATCCCAAACAGATCTGTGCTGATGGCCTGCAAATTTACAGTAAATCTGGTGTACTCAAGAGATGCCAACTCATGTGCATATGTGAGTCACCTGGGGATTACATACACGTAGGTTAGGAACTACAACTACCTCTGTTAGGCAAACATAAAACATAGTGTGACAATCATTTGAGAAAATTCAGCCATTCTGAAAATGGCATTGCCAGAGAAAGATCTCTTTCACAAGTCTTATGAGCTACTCGTTTACTGTAAAGAGATAAAGGAAAAGGAGATTGCACAAGACTGACCCCACGTCTGTCAGGTGAATGCAGAAGTGTTTGGTTATGGTGAGCGATAGGACCATTTCTCAGAGGCTGTTTTCCAATGTGGCACAAGAATCTCAGTCAAGCTGTAGGTGAAGCAAGTACTGCTAATGAGGAAACTAGACCTGTTTGCATGTCTCCATATCTCATGAATGTACTGAACTAGTAGTGCTCCTATTTATCAGTCCCTGCCACATGTTGATGATGCGAGTCATACATTCAAAACTATGGATAAAACATGGGGCCAACAGAGAATAACTGAAAGACCAAAGGCCATTTCATTCTGTACATGTAAAGTATTTGTTGTAGTGAAAGCTTGTTACAGCTTTGGTTTAAAACAATACATTTTTAAAAATGTGATATCTTGTCAAGACTATAGACAGTGATCTGCAAATTACAGGAAATATATATATATATTCTTGAAGAAATAAATTGTTTACTGAAGTTATTCTCTTAGCTTTACTGATTGGTGTCATCTGTGTTTTCAGAACAATGCAGAAGTCCTTAACTCTATGACAGTTTTAGGTGAGTTTTAAGACCATAAATACAGCAAAGAGGAAATAGCTGAAAATATATTGAAGAAATTTGACTCAGCCTTAAAATATGCAATAATTTAATTAAGAATAAGAAAGCTAAATTTCACCCACCAGCCTACTCATGAGCGCACACATTCAAACTTGATCACACCAAGAACTCAGGCACTCTGTTAATTTTTTGTTATAATAGAGTTTTTGGTACCTGTTCTGTCTATTCTGCATCTTTACTGATAAATTCAATCTTTGCTGAAATTAAATTACTTCTGAAATAAGAACATACTTTATTCACATGCTCAGAAACTTGGAACACTTTGCTTCTTAAAATGGCAGTCACCACACTGCTGTCCCTGAAGCCAGAAGAAAACAACACCTTTTCAACGATAGAACTGCCTACACACAATCAAATGTCATTCTCAGTCAAGCATTTCCATTCCATTTCTCTTGCTTAACATATTATTTTTTTTTCTTTAATTCATTGTTGGATGGTTTTAGGCTTTGGGATAGTTTATACCACAATATTGAGGCCAAACATGTCCATCAGAAGAGGCAACTGGCACATATTCTTTCTCATTTTCACCTCTAGATTTGCCATCTGCCACATGGCACTAGGAGAGAGTTGCTGAAACATTTGTGTTCTTCAAACATTGAACAAGGAACTTGATTAGTAAAAGGAACATTGTATTAACCCTACAGCTATTGTTCTTCTTTTTCCATTCCATTGCACAATTTTTGCATAAAATCTCTCTGTGCATGGTTTCTCACTGCAAGCCAAGATAAACAATTTACAATATCATCACAGCACCAAGCACACGGTTACATTTACATTGCCTTTAGGCTGATAAGAAGTGTGATCATTTTCTTTTTCATTAATCACATTACCTTCATTTCAGATTTGAAAGTTGTTTCTTCTAACTGGCTAATAGTTAATCAGTCAAAAGGTCCTTTTGTTAATTCACTTAATATTTCCTCCCAGCATATTCTTAATACTTTTCTCCTTTAAGTATTGCTTCATTTGTAATTTTATATCCAAACTCTCTGTTCTAAACATAAAGCCCCAGGGGAATTTATTATTATTGCTGTTATTCTTTTCTCTGCATTTTTCCCCATCCAGTGCTTTTTTCTGAATCTAGTAATTTGATCTAGCAAATCAAATCTAGATTGTAACAAACACTTTAGAAATCAGGCTACTGGAGCTTTCAGCACAACATGGAATTTACATTACACTGTTTCAAAACACTGCTGTCATATTTTCTTTTTGCCTTTTAAAGTATTTTCAAAAGACATTTGGGTAACCTTTTAAGAGTTATCAAAAGATGGTTTTATTTCCAACTATGTTCTTCTTACAATTTGACTTCAACAGATGTGGGATTAAGTCTTTAATGCTCATTAATTTTGAGAAATCAAGGATCAGAAACAAATAGCTGTTATCTAAAACAATGTCCTCAGATAATTTCCATGCAGTAGACAACATACAGTGCTCCAATACTTATGTTACAGAAGCATTTGTCATGTGTACTGTTTCTAGCCATTGGAAATTAAAAATAATATTATTAGTCCATTTTAAATATTTAATCATTTATTTCAAATCATTTCAGTCTTTGCTATGATTTACTGTGCCAGTTTTAAATACAATTCCAAAATCTACTATCTACTTACTTTATTCATTCACCAGAAATCCATTCAACAATCTTTTCTTTGCTTGATGTTACATGATCAAGGAAAACAAAAAACTAACAAACAAACAAAAAAGTGGGGTTCAGAGTTTCTTTCTATGTCTTTCAGGAACACTGTATCATTCTAGTGTTAGAAAAATGTAATTGTAGTTTTTATTATGACATGCACTTTCAAACAGTTCAGGAAAAGCAAAGCATTGTCTTCCAGAGCAAATGAAGCTGAAGAGTTCAATTCCTTTGCTTGGAACATTTCCACACAGAAAAGAGTTAACACTGGAATCACCATTATCTTCACTATGCAGCAAATCCTAACTATCCTAGAAGATTAACAGCCCACAAGTTTTACAATGTAGAGTTTGATATGATATCATTCTCCTTAGAATAGGCACAGAACATATTCTGAGGTTTAATTCCTTCACTTCTTCTTCTCCTAAACTCAAAATATTATAGCCCCCTTACCTGGTTAAACTGATAATCTGTTTCCCTCTTCAAATAGAAAACATTGTCATTATTCTTAGAATCTTCCTCAGCCATTTTTCTCATTTTTTTTTTTCCTGATACCTAGTTTACTGAACTTGATTATCTCAGACTATGTCAAATATCTGTCAGATAGAATTATCTCTTATTTTCACACTTTTCCCAAATTTAGGTGTTAACTCAAATCAAAAAATACATATCAATTCATAGAAAATGTCAAGGATGAAAACACTCTTGTTACAAGATCCAGGTAATACTGATTTATTTATAGAAAATATTCTGTATCTAAACACAACATAATACTTAAGCAACCTCTCCAGGATATATCAATGAAATTTTTCAGAAACACTGAAGAAAAAAAAAAAAAAAAAAAGAAAATACAAAAATACAACACAGAAACACAGATTACATTTGGAAATTCAATAAGTATTACCATTAAAAATGTTAGATTAAAATGCCACAATTTCATCAATTTTCCAAAAAAATAAATAAAATTAAGCCTCTCGAGATTCTGCAAGGCCAAAATAAAAGCGAACAAGCAAGCAGAATTTACTACTCACATTCACCTTTTTCTTCTGTCGGAATACATAAGCATTTTTAATTTATATGTATATACACAAAAAGGTATTTAAAAATGTTAAGGTTGCAAAATCAAGTACTGAAAAATTCTAGGATTAAGATTGCAGTTCCACTGTCTTTGTTAATACATATACATCATGACATTTGGCAGTTCTGATGCTTTTCAGAAGTTGAGAATCTTCACAGTGATTCAATTCTGTTTCATCATAGAGAAAAGGATCAAAGTATTCAAACAATTCTAACTTCTTACCTTATGAATGCAATTCCAGGACAGTCAGGATGCTGGAATCCTCTAATTCTACTTTATGTCACTTTCCATGCTCAGTCCATGCTGCTGCATACCCCTATCTGCAGTTTTGGGGTAGTAAATCTCTACTGAGAGTTATTACCCAAGAATGATGTAACCTGGTGTGCTGAGCTCTCTGCCAGCATGTGCTCTGTTTGCATGTATTTAACATAGGAGGTAAATGACTCAGAAAAGTCTTGATAAAAACCTTTAAAGTTCTGGCGGCAATGGACCTCTTTATCTCTGAGGCTATTGCCAAGGCCACTCACCTACATTTTCAATACGTGATCTTACAAGGCTTTTCCTTGTGGCCAGTGTTTCATTCAGTATACCAGTGAGTACAGTGCCCTTAAATAATTTGCCTTTATGATATGTGTGGAGCCCAAGATAGCTTCTCCAGCTAAATAATGGACTAGATAAGTCCATTTATATCACATGTGTACAGTTTCTACAATTCAGTTACAGCCTAAGGCTAATATCTTTTGTTTCCAAAATTTTGGACTTTTCTTTAACTTTTCTTCCATTATTTTCTACAGTATCAGAATTATTTGCTAATTGCACAGATGAAAATAAAAAATAATACTATTATTAGGAGAAAAAGAAGTGAAAAGGCACACATATGTAGTTGACATACTTTTTCTTGTTTTTAACTTTCTTGATCCTTTGCTGAAATTCTAAAAGAAATTCAACACTGTGGAATGTTAGATTTCATGGTAATTTTACTGAACAACCAATGATATCAAAAATATTATCTAGAATAAATGTATACAACTATTGTACATTTAAAGAATTGTACATTAAAGAATTTTCACTTCAAATAATTTTGAAAAAATAACTGGAATTAACATCCCCATTAATAAATCAGATACTAGAAAACATGCCTGATAACAGTGTACTTGTTGCCAAAATTGATTCTTTTCAGACACTATTCTTTTCCCATGTTTCATATCAAATTAAAAATTGTAAGAAATGCATGATAGACTGAAAAACAATATATGATACAAAGCAATGCAATGGAGAGAAGCAATGATATGTAGGCTGTGCCACTTAACAAACAAAAGGTAATAGTGGTTAGCAAAAAAGATGCCACCATAAACACCACCTTTATGTGGAACATGGTGCACTTCCAAAGAGCAATTCATTGCACTCTCAAATACATATGAAATAGTTAGGATAATTTTTTAGGTAATTCTATTACTCTTCATTATGCAGCAATTCCAAAAATTAATGGTTGTACAGAATATTATCAAAGAATTAAACCATTCTGTGATTCTGTAATATAACAAGTTACATCACTAGATGTGAGGGAAAAAAAAAAAAAAAAAAAAAAAGGATACGATCTAATTTATGGGGAGAGAGAAATATGAAATAAATTTACTTTCCCATACACACAATGCCCTCATACTTTCTCTCACCTGAGAAGAGGCAAGTGAATATACAAGCTTTGAATTTCCCTTTAATGCTGTTTACATTAGGGTGTTAAACACAGAGTGTTTTGTTATACAAGTCCAATGAAGAGTGAAACCAATGGCATTCAGAAAAAGGAAATTCACATAAATGATAGATACCAAGATACATCTGCTTTTCAGACTCCTATACATGAAATGAAAAAGAAAAAAACATTTCAGCCTAAACTAAAAACAAAACAGAACACCAACAAAAAAAAAAAAAAAAAAAACACAAAAACAAAACACTCTTATTCTGTATTCTGTATTTCCATGTTGAGAATCATCCATTCTTAAAGTTTCACTAGACAATAATATAACTGCAGAGATGTCTTCCAGTTGACAATTTAGTTGTGGTTCACCTTTGCCTGATTTAATTGCATGATCATGCAAAGGAAGATTAAATTAACACCTCTTCTCCTCTAAAGAATGATTCAGCCCAGATTCTCTACATCATTTTTCATTAGATAATCAGGCATTTGCAAAAGAAGAAGACTAAATAATTAATCAATCAATGAGTTAAAAACATGAAAAACTAATGAGCCAAGGTTTATGTAAGAATCACAATCCGTGTATGATGGAATATGTCTGGCACCAATTTATATGTTTATTTAGAGTTCACCTTTACAAGTATTCAAAACGAATGTCTATAGCCATTTTAAAGGTCAACAGGATTGAGTATACTGATGTTTTTATATACCAATATGAATTATTTTTAAGGCTGCACCTGGTGTGAGTGACTTTTGAATCATTCCTTGATCTTTACTGAAATAGATCAGTTAGCAAAAGAAATTGCATTTCTCGGCAAGTTCCATCTAATGTATGGAGATTGCCATCTCTCTTGGAAAGGTTACAAGACACCTGATCATGTTAATCCTTCTGTATAACAACTTCTCTCTCTCTCTCTTTTTTTTTTTTTTTTAATACAGAGTAAAACAGGCAATGTTTTCCCACTAAATTTTGAGTCACCAGGTATTGCTAGTCCTCAGTTTATTCTGGGTTTTAATGAACTTGTATTGCAAAACTGGATGTAGTAGAAGTATTATCAAAAAGTACAGCAAGGAAAAGGAGAAAAAAAGGACCATATAAGTAATAGAAAAAGAGCAGAAGGAAAATATATTGGGAGCTGAATTGGGAGCAAATGAGATCAGGCCAACATGTCTTATATGTGTCAATGTATAAACTACTGTCTGCAAGGGAATTATAATATATTGACATGGTATGGAGATGTTTGTTGACTGTCCCACTTCACTCTGTGCCATATTTTCATTTATTCTGACTTCTCAGAGTAGAAACACGTCCAGGCAAAACAGTCCATTCCTGCGGTAAACATCCTAGACTGAGCTGCCAAAGCTTTGGGATATCTCCAATTTAAAGCTCTGTTAAGAATGCTTTTGGGATATTTCTAAGGTCAGTCCAGGACCAAATTATTATTATTATTATTATTATTATTATTATTATTATTATTATTATTATATGGGCAGCTGGAGAATAGAATCACAGAATCGTTTAGATTGGAAAAGACCCTTAAGATCATCAAGTCCAACCATAATCCACTACAAAGTCCATCACTAAACCCAAAGTACTACATCCATACGTCTTCTTAAATACCTCCAGGGTGGTGACTTCACCACTTCCCTGGGCCACTTTTCCACTAATTTAGCCACCTAAGAGGGAAACAGTAACATAATGGATAGGGCTTTGAACCATAGGATTTTCCAGTGTCTTGGTGGGGTAGCAGGGTGAATGAGACATGGGACACATGAGTGGTCTCAGACAGGAGATGGGAACATTTTCTCTGATGTGTAAAGTAGCTTTTTTTCTTTAAGAAGTATGAGAAGTCTTCTCTGTTCTTTTCTTCTTGCTGAACCTATTAGAATAAATAGAAGTGTAAGAGTGAAAGCCAACAGAGAAGAAGAGTAGCAGTATTTCATTGTTTTTGCTTTTGATTCAGTGGCCATTTGCAACCTCTAAAGCAGGGAAATATAAAACATGAGATCTCTTGCTTGATCAGTAACACACCATCACACTAGCAATTGAACCATTAGCAAGGTCCCTGTGTGATCTAGCAAGCAATCTCTCAGACAAAGCCTGGGCATGATTTAGCAGTTAGTATGAGGCCAGGAATCAACAAACTGTCTGAAAATGGCCACACTTTTTTAGTGGGTAAGAGAGTCAATGGTATGGACAGAGGTTGTATCATGCCAGCTGGCCACAATAAACTGTCCCTGCTCTGTTTGTTGTTTTTAACCAGAAGCGATGCAGTCATTGGATTCAGCCAGCCCAATTGCCTGTCTGTGGCAATGACAAATAGAATATGCCTAAGGAAAGCATTTAAAGAGCAGGAAAGGCACACAGTGATATTTCCCTTGGTGTATCCTGCTGGCTTCCAAGAAACAATCAACAACCTAGGGATTTCATGAGTCACAGACTGCATCCAGATGAATTGATTTTAACAGCTTCCTCTTCCAAATTCCAGCTGTTTTCAGCTTTGCATTTGCCATTTTATTTAGGCGTATTTTTAGAACAAGCTCTTGGGAAACCAGGGGAGCACAATCTGCCTCTTCCAGTTTCTAAGACCAGCTATGTACAAGCTGCATTTGGTCACACCAGCTCCAGGAGAAGTAATGGGCTGGACCCAGAATATTAGAGGTTCTGTCCTGGAAAGATCCAACTATTTGTCTGGTTTCTTACACTTCTCTTTTAGGAAATTAGTGACCTACTTTAGGCTTCCATGTGGAAGAGAAATGTTTTGTCTATGACAAAAGTTCCATCATGAGAAGGTATATTTTGTATACTTGAAGCTCAGGTTAGCAATGTTTGTTTTTATTTAAAAGTTTAATTTTTTATTTTTGAAATTTAATCAGCACATCATATTATTTCTGTGTTTGTTTGGTTTTTTTTTGCTGGTTGGTTTGTTTTGGTATGTGTATGTATGTGTGTGTGTGTGTGTGTGCGTGTGGCTTTGGTTTGTTTCTTGTCGTTGGTTTTTGTTTTTGTTTTTTTGTGAGGGGTGGAGGGTGGTTTGTGTGTGTGTGTGTGTGCACGCGTGCATGCGTATTTTCATTAAATCTACCAAAGCTTCCTCAGTTGACAAACTTGTATGGATAATTGAAGGCCTTCATATAAATAATTTATTTTGAAGTTACATGTTCTCCAGTTTAATTAACATCTCAGCACGGAGTGGAAAGTGTGTCATGTGCCTACATAAGAAATTGATTTTTCAGAGTTCAGGAGCTGGTGTCCTTGCACAGAGAGAAAGTGGGGATCTTTTCAAATGCACAGAAGTTAGAAGAGGAAAGCAGACCTTTTGAATTTCCAAGAGGAGAAAGGGTTTTAGGAGGGGAAAAGCAGAGGCTGTTGGTTTGAGAGCGGAAGACAGGTCACATTCTATTTCACCAATCACTGCTTGGAGACGAGAAACCCCATAAAAAATTACACCATGCTACGGTTCAACTGCCTTTTACATTAAGGCAGCTGCTAATACACTGTAACAGGCTAAGGAAGTTACCAAAACCAAGATTTGACTTTTATCATCTGTCACAGGAATCCATGACATAAAAGATCTAGACAAAACCCTACAGGACCTTGAAGATGAGCAGTGGCAGTAGCAGATAATGTTGCTGGTGGAGGCTGCTCTTGTCTTTGTGCTGATCACTTGGAGGTGGCGTACAAGCCAACTGTGGCACATATGCTACAGTTTAGGAATCTGTGATCCAGGCCAAAATATGTTTTTTAAAAAACAAAAAGACAAAAATGTGTTCTAGCAGATTCTTAATTTGTGCCTGGTGGTACTTTTACGTGTATTAAAAGCCAGTTTTGTTCCCAACTGTTTTTTAATGGTTTTCAAAACATGGTGTCCCTGTTCATCAAGATGTATTATTCTGTATCATATTTTCTGGTGCAAAAGAAATTGAATTAAAAATAAATTACTCAGAGTAATTATATTACTCACAAACACTTTCTTCATGACAAATAAGAAACAGACTTGTTACTAGCTGTATTCTAATTACAACTGTAAAAGAATTTAGTAATACAGTCTAAGATGAACATTAAATTACCTTTTGCCTTCTCTTATGCTACCTGGGTCAGGAAGGTTGATTGGGGTTATGAGTTAGGCCATGAAACCATTATTCTACTGTCACTTTCATTATTTTTTTTTTACTTATTTTTTTATTATTATTAAAGGGAAAACAATTCTATATTTTAACTTGATTCTGTTTCTAAATTAATTTTCCATCTCATCTGCTAAGGAAATGAGATGTGAAAACAGTTCCATACTGTGTGTGAGCACATTAGTTGAGGAACATACTTTCGGACTTAGTCTAGCTAACGCTATAGCAAGGCTACATTTATGTGGTTTTCCTATCAGAAAATATGAATAAAAATGTTTTATTTTATTAAAAAAGTGAAAAAAAATGTTATTTTTCCATCAGTAAAGAGCTTTAAATGCATTAACATATATATATAAATAAATATATATGTACATATATATACACATATATAAAAATATATATAATTTATATACATATATGTAAATATACTTATATATATATATATATATATATATATATATATATATATATATATATATATATAAGACTTTTAATCAGTTTTAGGAACCCAAGAAGTCTTAGATTATCAGTGACCTGGGAGGATAAGCAGTACATCACTGAGATTTGGAAATGTCTCAGAATTTGCAAAATTCTCTGTCACATTATAAATTCCTGCCCACTGCACCATTAAGAGGACTGGATTACTGACCTATGTATCACACCTGAAACAACAGTATTCTGATTTTGACCCCACATCAATTTCACTCTACTGTAGTTATGAAGACTCCAGCAGAATTATTTCAGAAATACATCTGTACAGCAGAAACCAGTAGAAAGCCACAGCTCTCTGATAACACTACATGAGCTCATCTTCATTCTCTCTCATATTTGTTCTCCTCTCTCACACCACGGTCAACCATTGCCTCTCTTTCCTTTTGTAGTGCAAGATGTGTCGGACAGAGACTACCAATTTATGACTTCCCAGTCAGAGTTTCTGGACATTTCTCTAAAGCTAATGTGAAATAATAATGTGATTCAGACAGAATCTAGAAAAGACAGAAGTAATCACTGTACCAAGGATCTACATGTATTGTCTACAATTTGTTGAATAATAATTTGATTAATAATAATCTGATCTAATGTTAATCTGTCAAAAGATGACAGCCAGGTAACCCATAGAACCATTTTGCAATTTCTTCTCATATCCATAATGTATCCAGGCAGTCTACCTCAATCAGAAGATAACAAGTTACAGTACCCATTCAGCATCCTTAAGATTTATTTAGCTTGCTTTGGGTGATCATCAGTGCGCACTTACTGTTCTCTGCAATTCCGTCCGATGATGCCCACTGGATGCCTACTTTTTATATTTTCCTGAAACATCAAGTGTTTTAATTTTTCAGGATTTGTTACAGGAAGCAGGTCTTCTTTCAAAGATCTCTACATAAACTAATGAAAAAAAAAAATCAAAAAACTATTTTGCAATGGGATTCAAGATTTCATGATTTTGCTCTCATTTTGTATCCAACAAGCATCAGATGCTCTACAATGTTTTCAGATTTCCCATCATCCAGATAGAGCCCAGAGATTAGAGCCCCCACCAGGGTAAGGACGATCGAAGACAGGAGTCGGGAATGGACTTTCCAAATATACTTTTGTAGGTGGAAAAACAGTTTAACTTTTGAATGCTAGCAGGTGGTTGATAATTGAACTTTTGGACTCTCGGGCAGAAGACTGCAACTTGCTGATTGCAGCTGGTGTGGGCTGGTTATAAATTTTGGTGAAGGCTGGACATCCTGAATCTTCCAAGTAATAAGAAAAAATGAGGCAGAGCCACCAATTAAAAGGCTGATCACATATTGTGCCTCTGCAAATAGACTGTTTAGACTCAGAAAATAGTAGGTTTGAGAGCCAAGAAGGAAGAGCTGACTCCAAAAGAAAATGGTCTCAGAAAGAAGAAGGGAGCCTAAAAAGCAAAAGGTGAAGTTCTTGGCTAGTGGGAAGATCCTGGAGCTCAGAAAGCTACATAGAGATTGATGCCAGGTGATGCCCAAGACTGGTAACTAAAAGCGATGGACCAATAGGAACTGTCCTGACTTCCTGCCTAACTGTTCCTGTCATCTATTCTCTTCCTTCTCTCCTCTCCCTCAGCTAAATTCTGTACGAAAAGCCTCCATTTCAAGAATCTCCATTTTCTGCAGTTCATAAAAAATGTCCTAACTATTTCTATTAGACAATGAATGATGGTATGAACTCTTTCATTTCCAAAATAAATTTGGGAATTTTGCTGCCTTATTGACTGTTACGTTCTCCCAACTGGATCTCTGACTTGCTTGCTAATTGTTTCCAAGGAGCTCTGGATGACTGTGACAAAGGCAGCACTTATTTCTCTTGAGATTTAGGCCCACACACTTAATTGTTTCAATATAATAGACTTATTACATTCTTCTTCAGAAAGGTCGTACAACACAGCCTGCAAGTGATCACCTTTCAGGTGCTGCAGTTGCTATTATTTTCTTCTTTATGAGTAGAAGTGTGTGAATACTGTCAAGGGGAAATAGTCTATTCAAATTGTTAAATAAAATTAGCTAACTTGACACTTCATGAATGTAGAGGAATCTGGAGAGAAATGAAGGATTGTAAGGAAGCAAAACTGCACTTTGTTAATCTGGGAAAAAAAAAAATCTCACACAGTATAGGCATGACTTCCCTAACCTTTTTTTTTTTTTTTTAAGATTAAAAATTAATCCAAATAAAATAAGTCTGATTTAGCTGTTCCATTTATTTCCAAGTGAACATTTTCTTTGAGTTATCCAGCTGCCTGTCAATCCTAACTTTGCAAAATTTTGATTGGTAAAGTCCCTATTATATATTGAAATGTGGCAAAATCTCAAAAACCATGCTTATTGAAGCTTCTGAAATAAACCTTTTCCATAATTTAAAATGTTGTCTATCCTTAATTGTGACAATATGCAATGTTGTGAGATATAATATTTTTGTTAAGCAGCTTTTTCTGTCAACTCTTTCTGAACTAACCCTCTTCAGGTTTTCAAGATTGGAAAATTCCACTAAAAGGTGGCTTCTGTCATCTCAAAATATTTATAAATTTGACTTGATTTTCATCAAGTCCTGTCACATGAGAAGAAAAGCATTCAGAGTTGGGTTGGAAAAAATGGAGATATTCCCCTCTGTCAGAGCAGAAAATGAAGATATTCCCCTCTTTGCTCTATCAGTTCAATAGTTAAACCACAGAGGAAGCAAGACACTCCTGGCTTCTGTCAGTACAACCCCAGACAGGATTTCAGCAAATCTTTTGCTTCCCATTTTTCTCACTCAAACAATGTGATAAGAGACTTTGAAACAAGTCTGAGCTCAGTTTCCCATGCTGAAACCATAGCATTTTTCATATCAAAAATATAAATAGTCAGAGACTTATGAAACCGCTGACCAGACTGGTGCACCGGGACTGGATGTCCCATCACCCATGCAGCACAGGATTAATAGCTAAAGGATTAATATGGGGCTTTGCCTAACTGAAGCTTAAAATCTTCCAAGCACAGAAATTTCATGATTTCTCCAGATAATCTGTTCCACCACTGATTGTAACCATTGCTCCTTGTTGTATCACCTGTCACTATGGAGGAAAATTTGGCTCTGTGATCTCTCCCTTCATTTAGTCATTTCGAGCCTCCACTTCAGCAAATTAAATGTGCCTTTTTCCATCACAGAATCACAGAATTCTTTAGGTTGGAAGAGACCTCAGGATCATAGAGTCCCATCTCTGACCTAACACTAACAAGTCTTCCACTAAACCACATCCCTAAGCTCTACATCTAAACGTCTTTTAAAGACTTCCAGGGATGGTGACTCCACCACTTCCCTGGGTAGCCCATTCCAATGCCTCACAACCCTTTCAGTAAAGAAGTTCTTCCTAATATCCAACCTAAAACACCCCTGGTACAACTTAAGCCCATTCCCCCTCGTCCTGTCACCAGGCATGTGGGAGAACAGACCAACCCCCACCTCGCTACAGCCTCCTTTAAGGTATCTGTAGAGAGTGATAAGGTCACCCCTGAGCCTCCTTTTCTCCAGGCTGAACAAGCCCAGCTCCCTCAGCTGCTCCTCGTAGGACTTGTTCTCCAGGCCCCTCACCAGCTTCGTCGCCCTTCTCTAGACTTGCTCAAGCACCTCCATGTCCTTCTTGTAGTGAGGGGCCCAAAACTGAACACAGTACTCGAGGTGCGGCCTCACCAGAGCCGAGTACAGGGGGACAATCACTTCCCTAGATCTGCTGGCCACACTGCTTCTTAGGCAAGCCAGGATGCCGTTGGCCTTCTTGGCCACCAGAGCACACTGCTGGCTCATATTCAGCCAACTATCCACCAATGCTCCCAGGTCCTTCTCCGCCAGGCAGCTCTCCAACCACTCATCTCCCAGTCTGTAGCTCTGCTTGGGGTTATTGCACCCCAGGTGCAGGACTTGGCACTTGGCCTTGTTGAACTTCATACAGTTGGCCTCAGCCCATTGGTTCAGCCTATCCAGATCCTCCTGCAGAGCCTTCCTACCCTCGAGAAGATCGACACACGCACCTAACTTGGTGTCATCTGCGAACTTACTGCGGGTGCACTCAATCCCCTCATCCAGATAATCAATAAAGATATTAAAGAGAACTGGCCCCAGCACTGAGCCCTGGGGAATGCCACTAGTGACTGGCCTCCAACTGGATTTGACTCCATTCACCACGACTCTTTGGGCCCAGCTATCCAGCCAGCTTTTAACCCAATGAAGCGTGCGCCAGTCCAAGCCACGAGCACACAGTTTCTTGAGGAGAATGCTGTGGGAAACGGTGTCAAAAGCCTTGCTGAAGTCAAGGTAGACCACATCCACAGCCTTTCCCTTGTCCACCAAGCGCGTCACTTTGTCATAGAAGGAGATCAGGTTTGTCAAGCAGGACCTGCCTTTCATAAACCCATGCTGACTGGGCCTGATCACCTGCTTGCCCTGTTAGTGTCACGTAATGACACTCAAGATAGTCTGCTCCATGAGTTTCCCTGGCACTGAGGTCAAACTGACAGGCCTGTAGTTTCCCAGATCTGCCCTCCAGCCCTTCCTGTAGATGGGCGTCACGTTTGCTAGCCGCCAGTCAACTGGGACCTCCCCCGATAGCCAGGACTGTTGATAAATGATGGAAAGCGGCTTGGCCAGCTCCTCCGCCAGTTCTCTCAGTATCCTCGGCTGGATCCCATCTGGCCCCATCGACTTGTGTACATCCAGGTGCCGTACCAGGTCGCCAAACATTCCCTCATGGACAGTGAGGGCCACATTCTGCTCCCTGTCCCCTTTCACCAGTTCAGGGTACTGGGTATCCAGAGAGCAACTAATTTTGCCACTAAAGACTGAGGCAAAGAAGGCATTAAGCACCTCCGCCTTTTCCTCATTTTTCATAACTAAGTTCCCTCTTGCATCCAGTAAAGGCTGGAGATTCTCCTTAGTCCTCCATTTTGCATTACTGTATTTGTAAAAACATTTTTTGTTGTCTTTGATGGCAGTAGCCAGATTAAGCTCCAGATGAGCTTTGGCCTTTCTAATTTTGTCCTTGCACTGCCTCACAACATCCTTAAAGTCCTCCCAAGTGGCCCGCCCTCTTTTCCAAAGATTGTAAACCCTCTTTTTTCTCCTAAGCTCAAGCCACATCTCCCACCAGTCCTTCTCTGTTTGTGAAGAGAAGGTCTAGTGGGGCACCTCCCCTGGTAGGCTCATTAACCAGCTGCATCAGGAAGCTATCTTCCACGCTCTCCAGAAACCTCCTAGACTGCTTTTTCTGGGCTGTGTTGTGCTTCCAGGATATAACTGGGAAGTTGAAGTCCCCGACAAGAACAAGCGCTGACCATTTTGCAACTTTTGTCAGCTACCTGTAGAACTCCAAAGACAGAACATTTATGGCAAGGTTCTTAATGTACTTTCCTGGGAAGACAGTAATCAGGGTCAAACCTCAGGCAAAAGAAGTAATTGCAATGCCTGTCCCACAGTCTTACTCAGTAATCTGGCTGTTGGTAGCAGAAAGGAATGACACAATCATCTCTTCCCTGTCTGAAAGTTTTGTGCATGCATTTAGCCCTTTTGTCCTACCTTTTCTTGTTTGTTCTTGAAAATTAAATTTTAGAGGTTTGTGTCAGCAGTCTATTCTTGATGCAAAACACTTTTGCTTTGGTAAAAAGCATAATATTGAAAAAATATGCATTTTATTAAAATCTCATGCCAAACTTTATTTTTACATAATGAATTGTTTGCACATACCTAGCTCTATTTTTACTAATCCCACACTTTATCTTTCAATTTACTCATCTTAGTTTCAAAAATGCTGAAAATGGAATATTTGTTATTGCCAGAAAAATATTTAAGAGACTGAATCTGAAAGTAAAATAAAATGAGTTTACCAATTATTTTCTTTAAAATTGGAGATCACAGCTTTGCCATGTCAAAAAATGATGTTAATCTGTGGTTGTTTTACACAGGATTAATACGTTTTAGCTTTATCATTTTCTAGAAAACTCTTGCACAGCATTATATTCTCCTCCTAGGCTGTCTCTAAATAAGTTAGTATATGTTAACCAAGAAGGATTTTTCAGATCCAATTAGATGATCATAGAATATCCTGAGTTGGAAGGGACCCACAAGGATCATCGAGTCTAACCCCTGGCTCCACATGAGTCTACCCAAAAATTCAAGGAAATCAAGGAATTCAATACCTGGTCCCACTAGGTTTGAGAATTCAATCAGAGCTTAAAAAGGGAAAATGATAAAAGTGTAAAAACTCTGACTAATAAATAAATTAGGAAATCTAAGTCTCTTGTTTTTAAGTAAAAGCATTCATCAATTTCAGGATATCTGGAACAAAACTGACCTTTCATCTTGAAATCAAAACAACTTTTTGCACCAGTTTATTGAAATGATTCTTCTTCGTCTTTTTCAGTGGGTCCTAATTGGACTGATATATTAACGGAGGTTTGTGAGGATTTCTCCCTCACTTAACTGCTTAGAAAATTCTCAGCCCGTAATCAAGCTTTGAGAATGTCACAAAGGATCAGAGGAACTTTTTCCAACACTTCCTTTCAACCTCTGCTGCAAACACAGCTTGCCAACAAGTATCTTATACCTGCTTCAGGGGTCCCTGGTATCAACCCATACCAAGAAGGTCCCCAAAGCAATGCCAAGGGTGATGGGTTTTGAACGCTCACTAAACTGAACCCATTTATGTTATACATGTATGGTGTGTTACTCATGCAAAAAACAGTGTCAGTAACAATTACTCAGGATACCAAAGAAACCTTTGAAATATTTACAAGGAAAAGTGAGTGTATCTTGAGAAATTCAATATAAATTTAATTTTTGGGGAAATTTAATTTAGAAACTAAGTTACCTTTTTAGCAAATTACAGGTTTTTAGGATTTCTGTTAAAAGTGCATTACAGGTTGTTAGAAATTAATTGATGTCATTTAGTATTGATATGTAATTAAGTTCAAAAAAAAACAACTTAGTTTCAGTAGAAAAGCTTCCCTCATTATTTTATGAAACTTAATCAGGTAGAGGAGCTACAAAGGCATTTCCCTGCCTCTCTTGACAAGCAGCAATCTATATTGTCTTAGTTTGACAGGCAACAGTTTATATCTACATAATTTTAAGCCAGTTATTTATCTTGCCTTTTACATAATAAAAGCATGCATTTATTTGTACTATTTCTCCCAAGAAAAATTCTAGCTAACTAAATTACAGGATGGAAATAGATGCATGGAGCAGAATAGGTAGACATAAGTTTTAAAACAAATACTAGGCAATTTGTACTCACATTGAAATAACAGTTTAAGTTAAACGTTAAGATTAAATGTTTTATAAATTCCCTAGTTCCAGCTTTTTTTTTTTTTTTTTTCCACATTCAGAGCTGGAGAAAAATATACTGATAAGGAGTATGCTTCTAAAATCTTTTATTTTCCTACTTCCAAATGATTCTTTAAGAACTTTTGCCAAAATCCATTGTTGATCATGGCAGAAAAGGCCCTGGGGTCCTGGTGGATAACATGGCAACTACAAGCCCTCCCTGCAAAGAACACTAACAGCATCCTGGGCTGCATTAGGAAGAGTCCACCAACACGCAGGACAGATAATCCTTCTCCTCTGTTGAGGAGCCACACTGGTGAGGCCACACCTAGATTGCTGGATCCAGTTCTGGGCTCCCCAGTGCAAGAGAAATGGATATGCTAGAGTCAATCCAGCAAAGGGCTACAAGGATTATTAAGACACTGGAGAATCTCTCATGTGAGCATTGAGAGAAGTGGGGCTGTTCAGCCTAGTGAAGAGAAAGCTCAGGGGGATTTTGTGCATGTGTGTAAATGCCCAATGTAGGGGAGTAAAGAAGACAGAGGCAAACTCTCCTCACTGGTGACCAGTGAAAGACAAGAGACAATGGGCACTGGTCAAAACACAGAAAATTCTATATGAACACAAGAAAAAGTTTCCTTTTTGTTTGTTTTTAGTTTTGTTTTTGGTTTTGTTTTATTGTGAGAGTATCTGAATACTGGAATGGGTTATCCAGAGACACTGTGGAGTCTCCATCCTTAGCAATATTCAAAACCCATCTGAGCATGGTTCTGAGCACCCTTTGCTCTGAGGAAGGGCTTGGACTAGATGATCTCCAAGGGTCCCTTCCAACCTCTGCTATTCTATGATTGTGTGAATAAAAGCAATTTCCAGTGTCTACGGACAACCAGTTGAGATCACTGTGGTTTTTGCTACTGATTTTAAAAGGGCATGATCAGACCTAATGGATGGGTTGGTGGCCTTTTTATACCATGAGCTTGTTAATGCAGTGAATTTAAAGTTAAAGAACAACACTGGTGTGCTTAATTATTTTGTTGCCTTAAAGGTCAATATAAAAATGGTCTGAAATAGAGAGAAAACTACACAGCAGATTGCAAATGATAGCTGTAAGTTAAGATTCATGGAGCTGACCTGTCTGAGTAAATGGAAACATAATTATTTCTCAGAAAGTCCATGTGTAAATTAACCTTGGTATAAAATGAATGACAGATGCCTGAATTTATGGGAAGTAGAACATCAGTTTCAGAATACTCAGCTCTTGTGGCTATTTTAATATTTAATATCTGCTGTTCAATTAAGACATTTTCTCCCCTAAAGGAAAAAGTTTACCTTTTTTTTTTTTTTTTTCAAAACACTATTCTGCTCTAAAGCAAGGAGAACTTTCAACACAGAAGCAACCATCAAAGGCTATGACTGCTAAGATCCATTTGTTTTGCTTGCTCCAAACTTGTATTGCATAAAAATGAGACAGCTAAATGCAGAGGTTTACTGTTTTGTATTTGTTCTGCAGTAAAGGTTTCAAAGTCCAGGAAATCGTGAGTACATTACAGAATGCAGTACTGTCGTGTCCCTTCTTCTGATTCTTTACCCATTGAATTACCCTGTAAAACCCTTTTTCTATCACCTGCCCCTCTCCTCCACTTCAAAAACCTACAATCAATTCCTTTTTATCACGATCACACTAATGAATGGATTAAAGTTCGACATTCAGTCAGGGTCAGCAGTATCATTTGGGCTACAATATGTCTAAATTTAATTTATCATATAACTCTAAAAGTGAGACTTTTGAACTGCAGTGCACTTCTCTTGCTTCCAAGCAGCTCTCACTTCTGAACTTTTCATATATTTTGCAACATCACTTGGTTGGTTTTTGTTTTGTTTTGTTTTTAGGGAGGACTCATTCCCTAACCAAGGTATTAAGGCCATGGAGGAGAATATATGCAAGCAGGTAAGTTTCAAGCATTTAACCTCAGTATCTCTACCACTAATAACAACACGGCAGCAAGTTTTGAAGATTTTACAGATCACCCTCTCAAAATGATATTGCAACAAAGTCAACAGTACTCTTTTGTAAAACACTTATTCTGGATTATCAACAAATTAAACCTCAGATCATTAGCAATGAGCACATCAATATAAATCAATAATTCCCAGAGTAAAAAACTTCATCTTCCAACTGCAGTAAACTATGAACCTTAACCATTCCAGCACTGGATGAGAGAAACACTCAAATTCTGATAGCTCTGCTATTCCAATTACAGGAAATTGTTTTATCACT
Source organism: Anas acuta (assembly GCF_963932015.1). NCBI lineage: Eukaryota > Metazoa > Chordata > Aves > Anseriformes > Anatidae > Anas > Anas acuta. The sequence continues at coordinate 66,004,222 of NC_088981.1, forward strand.
TTTGTTTCTATGACAAAAAGAGTAAAAAAAAATAATCATTTTGAAATATCTTCCTTCCTTGAATAGTAAATCAAATTAGAAGGACTTCTAACAGAGCCTCTAGTGGTAGGGCTCAGTTTGTGACTACCATCTGTGAGAAGAAGTTCAGATTTGGTCTCTTTAATTTTCTTAGTTTCACTTTTATTCACTGCTAAAGAAAAGTCTGCAAAATGGCATCATACAAGAAAAACTGTATAACTTAATACAGATTATATAAATTAATTTATTCTCTTATAATTTTACATTGGTGTTCTATCCAGTTCTATTCACACTGAAAACACCAGGAGAATTTAATAAAAATAAATAAATAAATAAATATTTATAAATAAAGATTAATCGTTTCAGGTTGCACAGTGAGAAGTTAAATGAAAGCTTTTTTTTTTTTATTTTTTAAATTATGAGCAGGTTATGAGCTGACATAATAACAGTTTGCATGCATTACCAGATACTTTTTGAAAATTTGTAATACTTAGGCTTAGTTTAATAGAAAAAAATAAGATCTGATGAAAGAAGTGAGATCTGGACAATGGCAGATTTAAAATAAATAATCAGTGCCACCAAGGATATGACCCTTAGAACAATTTACCAAGTGATATTGCAGATGATATCACCTGATATCTTCATTAAAAACTAAGTGTTTTGCTCAAGCAAAAGTTACAAGTTACAGAAACCACTGCATGCCAGTTTCACAAAAAATAAAAAAACAGCCAAGACAATAGTAAGACGTTTCTGTCCCTCACATGCAACTCTAACTTGACCATTCTTGACACTTATTTGATCATGCAGTGAGATCCAGAAGAATGCTTTGGCATCAGCAATATGGTATAGATGGAATTTAAACACCCAAGTTTGTGATACAATTCCAAAAACCTGCTTAGGTGATGAAGAGGCCATATCCTCTTAAGTTTTCAAAAGAAACTTTGCTGTTACACATACCACAGGCATTTTCATTTTCTCTGAGCATGCAGGTACCTCTACTGCTAGTGCTGATTCAGTAGGTAAGCTCAAAGCAAGATTAATGTTCACTGATACCTTGAGTACAACGCAGTATTTAGCAATTGTTGTTACTTACATTAAAAAAAAAAAAAAAAAAAAAAGCAGAAGATGAATGGTGCTAATGACCTTGTATGTGATACCCTCATAAGGAGATCTCTTATCCAGCAATAGAGATTTCTGTATTTTTTCCCACTAAGCTGTTCAACTGATTGTAAAATTTGTGCAAGTGAACTTTAAAACAAAAATCTTCTAATAGCTCTTAGTTATGCTCCTCTCTGAGGATTTTGAGAGACAGAAGCAAGAAATAGAAACAGTAGGATAAAAAGATATTTTTCTCAGAATGAATTGGAGTGCTTCTTTTCCTGCTCCCTGACTTCATCACACTGGGCTCAAATAGTTCTCACATAGAAAACAGTGATATGCAAAAGTGGCTGACACTGGGAGAGAAGGAAAGTACAAGAGATATGCACATCGAATGATTAGACAGCTGGCATGTGTCATTGTGCTCAGAATGCAGAAATGAAAAATTTCAGAGCATCCAGGCACCATGGTCTCCAGCACTGCACACTTTCCCCAAAACTCTCAACTTGTAGCTTGTGGCTGATGGGTAAAAATTATGAGGAGAAGAGAGAACACATAAAAAAAAAAAAAAAAAAAAAAGTTATTACATTCTAGAAGAAGAATCTCCTACCTTTAATTTCTTTACTTGCTTTACTCTCTGCCGTTTTGATTGTTCTGTCTCACATGTAACAAAAAATCCATAAATAACCATTGTTTATATCTGAGATTCAAAATTCTAGCAATAAGCCACTGTACAACTTAAAGTGATGTAGTGCCATTACTTTCAGTTTCATACACATACATGTATACGTGTCTGTACATCAGCATATGGAAAAAAAAAATATATCTCAGAATTAACAGCACAACATCCGTGATGTTTATAGAGCCAATTCGCTACCCTGAACTTAGCAATGAAAGGAAAGATTGATGTCATTTCTTTATCAAATAGTACAGTCAATTCTGTTTTTCTGTGCTGGTTTTGGAAGGAGGAGACATCATAAAGCATAGTCTTAAAGAATACTTTCTGAGCCAATTCCCCCGTTGTCTTTACTGATGAAAAACTGAAATTGTTATCTTTGTTGAATTAAACTATAACACTTTGTGATAATACTTTAAATTTTGATTTGATGTCCATAAAATATCAGAAATTATCTCTCTATGCACTTATTCAAATCAATAAAACACTTGACAAGTGGCAACAAAGAACAAATGACACATATCTGAATATCTTAAAGAGAAAAATACAAATATTGGTAATTCCAGGCATCTGACACAGTTTAGGATTGACTCCTCACTCTTTTAACATGTAGCTCTATTCACTATTCACTGTCCATCATGTGAGTGTAAACAGGCAGTTATTTCTTTCTGGGCTTTTCTCTAACAGTCACAGTAGATAGTCTTAGATTTGTCTCTTAAAAGAAGATGAGATTGCATTATGCATTTGCTCTACTTTGGGTCAAAGTACTACATCTAAGGCAAGTATAAAAAATGAGCGAGATAAACCTCACACTAGAAGGCCCCATTTCTCATGGATGGAATAGCAAGCAAGGCTACACTGCTAGCTCCATTATAGATTTCGGTTCTTTGCCATCTACAGTTGCTGAAATAACCCCCCACTGCCACCATTAATGTAGCATGTAGTCACAATAACACACACCACTGATCAGCGAAGACCATGAGTAACACAATGAGGTTATATGAGCAGCCTTGGTACCACCAGCCAGCTCCATGAGCCCTGCATGTTCAGAGATCAAGGCTCCTCCCTCCCACCTGACAGAGCAAGAGCTGAGACACCCCTCACACACCTTTGTCCCTTTGGATCCCCAACTCATAGCAGAGTTTGCTATGCTGGTTTAGGTCTTCAAGAGTCATGTCTCCCAACCATGCTCTCAGAGTTAGAGAGTTCTAACTCTTTTGTGCAACAGTAAACCTTTCCACCGCACTGACTTTGAGGAAAGTTGGTCTAGACTTAGAGTCAGAACTGAAGCCTGGAAGCATTTTGAGGTCTTGCAGTTTAGATGCAGATTTTTTTTTAACTTATTATTATTTTTTTATTATTATTATTTTATTTTTTGAGAATCTGGATGTCTGGATGTCAGCTCTTTAACAACATTAATTTCTGCAGTATTCCTGTAAAATATATTTCTCTTCCCATAGAACGGAAAATGTTTTTCTTTAGTACATGAGACTGAGATTCAGAGTTTGAAACTGAATGTGTCAAAACTGTCATTCATTCAGGATGCTCACTTTGAGAAGACTTGAGACTGACTTAATGAAGTAATTATAATTTTAGACTATTTTGTATATGTAAGGGAGAGTTCCAACTGACAACAGAGGCAGCTGGTCAATACTTCTGGAAGTCAGGCATCAGACTGTGGAAAACCAGGTAACCAGAAAAGGAAGAGGTTGATATTATCAACCATCTGTGAAAACTTTGGGTATGGGGCCCACAATTTTATTGGGAAAAAAAAAAATGTGGAAGAACAGGAATAGACTACTTAATAGTCTACAGTGTTTGCCCTCAAAATATCCTTTCTTTTTGCACTGTTAACTTCTGGGGGTCAATTTTAAACAAATAGAAAATTTGGCAGAAAATGCAATTTTAGAGTGAATAAAATAAGAGATTAAGAGATAATAGTTTAAGAAGAGTTTAAACAGGATACACCTTTACAGCAAAGCAGTGTGCAGAATTACATGAAAGAAAATGAGCTTTCAAATATAAGCAGTTATATTATTGACCCTTGGTTTAAAATCTGTCTGCTTCCAAAATTCTCCTATATCAACAAGAAAAAAATATATTTGGTATTTCTTTCTTTATTATTATTAAATATAGATATTTTGGTACATTTTTGGTTTGTTTTGCTTTTTGACAGATTGGAATCATAATAACCTCTCTAAAACTTTTATTTTTATGTTCTGAGGCAAATGAAGAAAAAAAAAATAGCAGGGTTGCCAAAGCTATATTTACTGCTTTACTTATCACCTCCTTTTTAGTGTCTCAGAAGTTTGTAGGACTTATGAAAATCAAAATTTTAAGTACAAACCCTTGATTTATCTCAAAAGAAAAAAAGGACTGTTTCATACTCCCATGAGGATTTATGTGGGTGATATAGTATATGATTAAATAATCACGGAGAGTATTGTAATGCAAATAACAGAAAGGCACGATTTTTTTTTATTTTTTTTTGGGGGGGGAGGAAGGGTTAATTATAATCACAGAATCTCAGACTGATGCTAAGATCTTGATTGTCAGCACAGCCAAGAATGAGAAATATTTCTCCTCAATTTCTCCTCAGACAGCAGTATAACACCACCATGGCCATTTCTAACATAGAGAAAGTATGATTAAGTAGGGTGCATTTGTGAATATTTGTTATCAATCTTTTTAGAAAGCATCCTTGCAAAGACATCCCTTAGAACAAACTACATTACATTCATTTGGTCATTTGTTTAATCTCTATAATGGTACCAGAATATTAAATAAACTGACTAAATTCACAGCTAGGCAGCCTGCTTGAAAGATTGTGTTTTCACAATAGTAATACTATATTTTTGTGGGCAGAACAGCACTGCCTTCCCACCTACACTACTCATATCCTATAACTGTGGAGAGACAAGCCAAAGGTCCGCTTCACAGCCCTCACTGATGCCATGTTGTCCTGTATGGCTAGAGCAATCTTCCCATAGCCGGGGCCAGACACTGTGTGTGTCCATGATATTTGGAAATTGATGTACATCCAGGGTCTGTTTCCTTAGTACCTGTATCTGACATAGCACACGATAAACCTCTAGTGTTATGTAGTCCCTGAGATGCACTTCCCCACAGTAGTTAGACAGAGCACATTTGTGGATCTGCCCATACTGTAATGCCTACAGCAACTCTCTTCATTTTTTTATTTTTATTTTTTTTCCAGAGAAAGAGGATTAGCACTCGCTGAAGACTAGATCTTTAATTTAACAGGCATAGTAAGGATATAAGTTTAAATCTTCTTGTAAGCCTGGGTAGACAGGCAAATTCAGAGAGTTTCCAGGAAATTCTTTTGATCCTACTCATTCCCAGACGGATCTGCTCATAAAAACTTCTCTCGTTGTTATTTAAAATCCAAGTACTTTGAGCTTTGCACTCCACATAAGAAATGCAATATATTCCAAACATCTAAATTAATACTATTTACATCTTTTCAAGCCTGACCTACTCATCTACTCATTAAAGTGGTGAGTGACAAAGGTGGCTGAGGGGGGGGAGGCACAGAGATTTGTAAATTTGCTGGGGCAGCAGATGCTGCAGAGAGGTGTGCAGAGAGGTTTTAATAGGTAAAGACCCACAGCAGCATCTCCCACATGGAGCTGTTTTTTAGGAAGAAGTTTTTTATTCTGAGGGTGGTGAGGCATTGGTACAAGTTGCCCAGAAAAACTGTGGATGCCTCATCCCTGGAAGTGTATAAGGCCAGATTGTATGGGGCTTTGGGCAACATGGTCTAGTGGGAGATGTCCTTGTTCATGGCAAGGGGGTTGGAACTGGATGATCTTTAAGGTCCCTTTAAGCCCAAACCCTCCTGTGATTCTATAATTCTATAATGACTTAGACTGTGTGTGCATACATGCATGTAGACAGATATACATCACAGATTTTAAGTGTATTTAAAACATGATTGGGCAACTTTACAAAACACAACTTCTTTTAATAACCCTGCACTATCAAGGTTAAGAAGCAGTAATTGTATTTGTGTATCTTCTGTTCCCTGCTATATCCTGCATGGTTCAAAATTATCAGATTGTGGCTACAGCATGCAAGCACACCACTCTGTTCCACTGCAAGTGGCTCTGTCAGGCATTTCTGAGCCCCTTCAAAATGTTTTCTTTCCAAAATACTACTGGTGTTGCTAATCTGATTTGTAACAGCATAACAATGTATCAAGTGGAAACATAAATACAAGTTTCAAACACTTAGTCACTAGTGGCGTCCCCCAGGGCTCGGCGCTGGGGCCGGTCCTCTTTAACATCTTCATCAATGATCTGGATGACGGCATTGAGTGCACCCTCAGTAAGTTTGCAGATGACACCAAGCTAGGTGCGTGTGTCGATCTGCTCGAGGGTAGGAAGGCTCTGCAGGAGGATCTGGATAGGCTGCACCGATGGGCTGAGGTCAACTGTATGAAGTTCAACAAGGCCAAGTGCCGGGTCCTGCACCTGGGGCGCAATAACCCCAAGCAGAACTACAGGCTGGGAGAGGAATGGTTGGAGAGCTGCCAGGCAGAGAAGGACCTGGGAGTGATGGTGGACAGTCGGCTGAATATGAGCCAGCAGTGTGCTCTGGTGGCCAAGAAGGCCAACGGCATCCTGGCTTGTATCAGAAACACTGTGACCAGCAGGGCTAGGGAGGTGATCGTCCCCCTGTACTCGGCTCTGGTGAGGCCGCACCTCGAGTACTGTGTTCAGTTTTGGGCCCCTCGCTACAAGAAGGACATCGAGGTGCTTGAGCGGGTCCAAAGAAGGGCGACGAAGCTGGTGAGGGGCCTGGAGAGCAAGTCCTACGAGGAGCGGCTGAAGGAGCTGGGCTTGTTCAGCCTAGAGAAGAGGAGGCTCAGGGGTGACCTTATTGCTCTGTATAAGTACATTAAAGGAGGCTGTAGCGAGGTGGGGGTTGGCCTGTTCTCCCATGTGCCTGGTGACAGGACGAGGGGGAATGGGCTAAAGTTACGCCAGGGGAGTTTTAGGTTAGATGTTAGGAAGAATTTCTTTACTGAAAGGGTTGTGAGGCATTGGAACGGGCTGCCCAGGGAGGTGGTGGAGTCACCATCCCTGGAAGTCTTCAAAAGACGTTTAGATGTAGAGCTTAGGGATATGGTTTAGTGGGGACTGTTAGTTTTAGGTCAGAGGTTGGACTCGATGATCTTGAGGTCTCTTCCAACCTAGAAAATTCTGTGATTCTGTGATTCTGTGAAAGCCCATTTAACAAAACTAAGGCTCTTATACACATATGCAAAATGATTTAGAATGACATAAACTGTAGTATCAGTCCAGTTTGTATTATGATCTTAATAATCACAGAATCACAGAACTGTAGGGGTTGGAAGGGACCTTGAAAGATCATCAGGTCCAACCCCCCTGCCAAAGCAGGTTCCTCAGAGCAGGCTGCCCAGGTAGGTATCCAGACAGGCCTTGAATATTGCCAGAGAAGGAGACTCCACAACCTCCCTAGGCAGCCTGTTCCAATACTCCATCACCCTCACCGTGAAGAAGTTCTTTCGCATGTCAGTGCGGAGCTTCCTGTGCTCTAACTTGCAGCCATTGCCCCTTGTCCTATCCCCACAAACCACTGAGAAGAGGTTGGCTACATCCTTCTGTCCCCCACCCCTCAGATATTTATATACACTGAGGAGATCCCCTCTCAGTCTTTTCTTCTCCAGGCTGAACAGACCCAGGTCTCTCAGCCTTTCTTCATAGGGAAGACGCATCAGGCCCCATATCAGCTTTGTGGCCCTCTGCTGGACTCTTTCCAGGAGATCCCTGTATGTTGATAGCTCCTCTTACATGCTTCCAGATTTCTCCTCTGCTGAACAGTACTACCCAGAATCTCTGAAGAAGTCTGAAAAATGATTTATTTACATGTTGATGTGTCAGCTCCTGCCTCTCTCACACCTTGCCATGCAAATAAAACATTTATCAAACTGACAGAGAGGTTTGAAAGGCATTTGTTTGCTAAGAAATTGTGTGCTGTAGGTAAGTAGTGCTTATTGAACCTCTGCCTGGTGTGCATTGTACATCTTGCAGGACATAATTATCTTTCCAGATCCACATGCCAGCTGAGACTGCCAATATTTTGCTCTTTCATGCATGCTACTATCCATGGGCCAGATTCTCCTTCCCACTAAGTCTATTTTACACCACTCAAGCAAAGTGGTGAAAGAACTTAGCAGGTATAGTAGGGTATACTGCATCCTTTGTACTGCCAGATCCCTGTAATGACAGCTTTGTACAAGTAAAAAAAGTTTGACTAATACTATTAGTGACATCAATGAATGGAAGGAAAACTCTTTTCTCCTCCTAAATGAACATATCTTGAAATCTCTGTGAATTTTGCAATTTACACATCCCATGCTGTTCAAATTCCTATTCTCACCCACTAAGACCAAACAAAATTTTTAAGAATCGTATCAGAGCTGGAGGCAGAGGAGGGAGGAGGGAGAATATGGAAATCACGATCAGAATAGGCAGATTTTACCAGATAATTTTCCTACTTTGTATCAACAATTCAACAAAAGCTCCTTGGAAATTCTGTGCTCTCAGTGCCCTAGTCTTCTTCACCTGCCACAGCCAACACTGACTGCAGATGGAGAAATGAGTGCTGGGCAATTGTATTCAAATGGAATTTGTCTAGACCTTGTCAAAACATTTATCTGAAATATCAGAGAACATCTGTGAGAAAAGCAGTGCTGCTCAGTATCTCTCAGTCTAGAAGGAGGGTGGCACTGAGGTCTGTTTAATTTACTTTATGTGACTAAACATATATATATATATAGAATCATAGAATCATAGAATATCCTGAGTTGGAAGGGACCCTTAAGGATCATCAAGTCCAACTCTTGACACCGCACAGGTCTACCCAAAAGTATATATATATACTTTTTTCTTTTAGGTAATCTCATTCTAGGGCAATTTGGACTTTTAACTATCTAGATCAGTAAAGTGCAGCCATTTGTTAAGACAGGGCTCCACATAAAAGGGAAAAAAAATACTTATTTAAAGCAGAGCAAAATGAATCTCTGTAAGCAACAGGAGACTGACCAGCAAATTACTGTATTGTTTATGATAATTAAGCCCATAGCAAGAGCAAATTATAACTATAACTAGGTCAAAAAAAACACCCAGAGTTAACCCAGAACACAGTTAAAAGATCATGCCACACAGAAGTGTGATGGCTCTAAAAAGATCATACGGAGTGTGGGCTATGGACAAACTCTAGGAACACATTAGAGAATCCAAAATGCTAGGAGAGGAGGGACCTGACTGGCATTTAGAAAAAGATGAAAGAATAGCATTACTACATATCATCAGGTAAAGATCTGCACAGTGTATGGACAAGGTGAAAACAATATGACGGTGAAAACAATATGACTAGACAGATACCTTTAAAGTCTCAATGGTCAGTGAGTGATGCAACAGAGAAGAGTAATCCCTATATAGATGGATAGTTCCTTTGTTATTCAACAATACTCAGCTCAAAATACAGAATGCACAAAACCATTTATTGACGGTTTTACAGACATTAACACAGAGAGGAAAAAAATCAACAAATAGAAAGTTAATTGATATACATTAACGTTAGCAACTGTTACCTTACTCCTAACAGGGAAGTGTGCGAACTGAATGCATGAAAGTTAAATAACAAATGGGAAATGACAAAATATATAATAGCAGCAGTGAGCAACGCATCTATTAGGGGGAAGAAAGCACATCAAGCTATCATTCTACCTCAAGAAAAAAGCAGACATTGGAAGACTGGGCCTTAAAATAAATTAGGAAGAATCTGAGGCCATTTTCTTCCTAATGGTGAAGGAATTATCTGAAGACCATAAAAACAGAGATGAAAGACCAGCACCATAATTTACATTCAAATAATTTCCTGTACCCTAAAATAAAGGTTAAAGGAAGCACTCATTGTTTGGTAAATCATTGGTTAAGTAGAAGAGCTGCTAAAACAGGTATCTTCACTACTGTTTGCAGCGGGAGGTAAAAGTTTTGCACCAACTTGGAAAAAAAATAAAATACTTATTTTAGTATTTCCCACTATTTAGCTAGATCCAAGCAAGTGTTCAGAAAAAGTAGAAACAATTTAAACTTCTTTCACATCTACCTTTTGGGCTTTGTTTCATATACCCCACCAAAGGCCCTCACTGTGGGACTGCAGCACTCATCCTGCAATGACAGAGGACAGAGGACAGAGAACAATAACCTGACTGATAACTTTTCCACAGTGGCCCCCTTTTCCTGAGGGAATAAATTCTGGGCCGGATTAATTTCACAAGTCAGAAGAATTCAGTCCTGCCAGCCAAATGTTAGAGGGTAGGAAAGTGTTATACAACAGGAAGGACACACCTCCAGTTTCAGTACTGCAGTGAACAGTGTTATATTTGCATTTGAGGTCCAGTAATGTGATAGGTAGATGCCATAGTATATTGGCCCTGGGACTGGCCTTTGCTTGCTAGTGGAATAAAGTACATGATCTGCCCAGCCAGAAAGGCAATCAGAGGTTAGACAGTTGACATGGCAATCTAGGGAGAAACAGCACAACAGAAACAAAAAGAAAGAATGTGGAGAGAAATAGGGCACAGCAAGAAAGGATCTGAGTAGTTCTAAAGACTTTCTGAAGAGAAAAAAAAAAAAAAAAAAAAAAAAAAAAGTAAATCCCATGAGGAAAATGCCATATGAGGTCTCTTTATGGAGAAAAATAAAAGTAACTAGTAGCAGAGTTTTAGCCATCACTTTTATACTTCATATATTTAGACAGTGTAGCACCCAAACATCTCTTGAGCTCTGTAGGTATGCCTCCCATGGCTGTCCAAAACAACTAAGAAACAAAGACATGAAACTGAAATTGGATTATTCAATGTAATAAAGCATATAAGAACAAGTCCAAGATCTATATAGCAATGACCCAATGTTTAGATACTCTAAAGAAAGAAAAGAGGGGGAAAAAATGTTCACAAAAATTTCGAGAGATCAAAAAAAGCAATGTCAGTGCAAAAATGCCACTTTCCTCTGTTCTCTACAGTCTGCTGTACATTATAGCACTTAGTTTTCCCATGTTCAGCTCTTCATGCAGTAATAGAGATAGTGGAGAAAGAAGATGGTTCATCAAGAGAATAGATGTCATCAGAGGACAAATGCAGCAAAATAAGTTACTAATAAGAAGCTGGGTATGCCATCAAAAGAGATGTCTTTTACAAGTAGTCAGTCTTGAAGACTTGTATTTTTATGCACTGCCAAGCCCTATGACTCATGATTAGGAGTTGGATAGAGTCCAGCAAAGGACAGTGAAATGCTGAGGGGAGAGAGACCACGATGTAGGAGGAGGGGCTGACAGAGATGGGTTTGTTTAACTTGGAGAACGGAAAACTAAGGGACTTTTTCTAATTTCTATCTTACACAGTCTAGAGGGAAATTATAGAGAAAGTGAAGTCAGACTTATCCCAGAGGTATACAGCAAAAGGGCACAGGTTACAGCAAGGTAAACTCAGTCTTGATATAAGGAAAGCTTTCTTCCCAATAAGCAGGATTAAGCCCTGGAATAGGTTTCCATCTGTGGAGATTTTCAAAATTCAACTGGACAAAGCCCTGAACAACCTGACCTAAACTTTGAAATTAGTCTTGCTTTGAGCAGGACTAATGGCTAGATGGCTAGATTAGTTTGGCTAGATGACATCCCATTCCCCTCTTCCCCTCCTCCCTCCCCCCCCCCCCCCCCCACACACACACACTTTTTTCCCCTGTGATTTTATGATTGTAAGTAGAAATTAACTGGCAGATTGAGTATTAAAAGTAAAATATTGGAATGCATGTACAAGCTACTGAAATCAACCCCCCAGTATTACAAATTACTGGAGGGAGCTGCAGAATGAAAATATTTCATTTTATGATGCACCTGGGAATCTCATTTCAGGTTCATCTTGATTGTAATAAAAGCTGAATATTCCAACATCTGACTTGTGTAACTACAATTTCATTAACAACTTTAGAAAAATCTTAATGGGTAGCTTCATAAATTTTGCAGTGTTCTGCAGGTCTTAATGTTGTTGTTGCAATAGAAACAGCATATAAAAGTGAGCCACGAATGGTTATTCCTTCTTTCTCAAGAGAGTTCCTTGGATTCCTCGTAGTTTTGAAGAATTATTCTTTTACTAAGTGTGTGATCTCATAGACCTCCTTGAGTACAATGAGAGGTTGATTGTGAGAGTCCTTTTTATTCATGATGAAATATTACATTCTGATTGGAGGGGAGATTTTTATAGGTGGCTCTTAATTTCTGCATATGAATTCATAGAAGGAATTCTTAAACTTCAGAGGCTGAAGATGCTGAAAGATGGTTGAATATGTTTTAGTATGGTTATACTGTTGCCACACTCTATCCCTACTGTTCTGTAAAATAGGTGTATCCTGCTTTACAGAACCCCTACTGATTTTAATTTTGTGTTTCTGTATACTGCATTATTAAACTTGCCCCAGGTTCAACAGGGCATAATGGACAGCAGGCTGACAGTATTCCTACATGCTTTGTCTTGGGCATGGACTGTGCATCCACTGAGGACAGAAGGCTGAGCAGTGAGATTGTGCATACTGGGGTTTTTACATCTGTTGCAGGACTAAACTTTCCAGACAGAGAGAATTTCACTGTGAGTATTGTTCTGTGCAATTCTGATATAAAGATTCACTGTCTTTTTAGCACTAGCCACCAGCAAACATCTGTGAATTATAACAGCCACATAATAGAGGAAGCATGCTTCCATATCCCCACAAACACAGATGCTGGGTCTGGCTCTTTATTGCACACAATTATCTTCAACAGAATGGTGAATGGGGCCTAACTAGTGCCTGTCACATACATGCTCAACCCTGGTTGTTACATAACAAAATGCTTCATTTATTCAGTGCCCCCACCATAACCTGTTTCTTCCGCTGCAGGGGAAAAAAGTATATATAATTCTCTTTCTCTGAGGACAAAAAAAAAATAATTAAAAAAATCTCCAAACAGCAGCCAGCAACAGCTTTCCAGAAAGCAAAAGCTCCTTCTTATGAAAACACAGGGGAGCGTGAAGCAACACAATCCCTTGAGGAAAGACAAGACCTGCTGTCAGGATGGTGATCTTGGCAATGTTACCATTTCCCCCAATGCACCTTTCTTTTCCCTCTCATTCTTTGTTCCATGAAAGAGCTGGAAGTTGTGGAGGAGCTCCAACAATTCATCCAGCTAACTACAACATTCATAACTGGATGAATCACATATACACAACAGACTGCAGTATAAAGAGCTGCTCTCACAAACTGCAGAAAATGAGCAGAAACCCACCCCAAAGAGCAAGAGGGATATTTAGTGTTTTCTGTTTCATTTCATTTTAAAGCACTTCACTATTGATCTCTGGGTTTATCTTTACTCAAGACCTAAATAAACTGTTTCAGAATATCTTAGCATTTTCTCTCTCTACCTAGTCAAAACACACTGAAAAAATCAATACATAAGAAACATTTACTCACCTGTAATGTAATAATCAAAAATCATGTGCTCTTTTTATCAAAAATAAATCACCCTACCCTTTAGTTTTGTCTTTAGCTTCTGTCTTTTTGCTTTCTTAAAATCAAAAATTCATTTTAACTAACCTTTTTTTTTTTTTTTTTAACAAAAGAATTTAAATTAAGCCCTTCATTTGAATTAAAGCCTCCCAATTTTGGGCCACGATAAATCTCTTTTGACCTCAGAACCTCTGAATTAGAATCTCCATGGAGACAATGGCTCATCAAAACCTAAATTATGTACTATGCAGAGATGTCTGGTGATATACACAATGGTACCTCAATAGGCATTAAGAGACTAACTTAGGAAATTTTGCTGGCTTTTGTCACTTTCATAAGACCTAAGTAAAGTTATGAATTTGGTTAAAAACAGTTGAGGATGCATACTGAGACCCCTGTTTACAATGTATCAGGAGAGTATTTGAAATGTCTCTTTCCAGAAGCAGAGAACAGGTTTCAGCAATCATGCCCAACATTCAAAGTTATTGCTCTTATCCACTGCATAGACTTACTTTCCGTTCACATAGTTTTGTCTAGTAATAGTGATAAAGTAAGAGTCATTTTTACACAATAGCTGAAACTTTGTCTTCTGTTCTGTATCTTCCATTTGCACAGAAAACCATGCATGGATGAGTCTTTGTGGAAGAAACATCTCAGCTTGTTTGTACTGGTTCAACAGAGCACAGGAAAAAGAGCAACCACTTTATATATATATATATATATTTGTGATAATGCTTGTATTTTTCAAGGTCATAGGCTTTTTTTTTCCTCCATATTTAAATAAATAAATAAATAAATAGGCATGCAGAGATATTTTAATAACTTGGGGATAAGTAAAACATAAGTCAGGGCATGAATGAAATAAACAGTTGCTGCTCATAGGTTCATTCCTTTGTCTCCAAATGGGTCCCCAAGTGAATTCTTCAAAACCATCCTACCAAGAAAAAAGAACTTTTGACAAAGGTAAATATTGATAAAAGCCATAGCCATAGTCATAATAGCCACACTAAACCTAATAAAAATATTTAAATTCTGAATCCCTGAAGTAATACAAAGTTTTTGCCTGTGAAGCTAACACAGATTAGAAATGTAAGATTACCAGCATTCTTAATCATTAACAACTAGAAGAGTGCTGAAGCAGAAAGTGGCAATTAAACTTTTTTATGAGTAGCACATTGTTATATGAATCCAAAAAGTCAAAGATTAAACAATGGTGGTCTGAGAGAACACTGGAAAGATGCATTGCAAAGAGAGGTTCTGCCATTAGGAACTAACTGCTTATATAATGCAAAGCTATTATTTTGAGGAGAAAAAAGTGTTTCATTGCTGCTGTCAGCTTGAGACAAATGTTTCCTTATATATTGTACAACACAAGTAACGAAATCCAATTTTTCACTGAGGTAGAACATCTCCAAGGAACAGGTAAGCACACTCATGACACCTTATCAGGACAGCCAGCATACAAACTTTCAGTAGATGCACACTACATGTCACAGTTGTCGCTACCAACAGATGACCTACATAGCTGTTATTTCTGCTAAAGAAAGTGTCAGGTGAAAAGAATAAGCCTGACACTGCAATGACTAGAAAAGGAAATAAAATAAAATAAAACAAAACAAAACAACAACAACAACAAAAAAAAACTGTTATTTGGTGGGTGGATTTTTTTTTTTTAATTATTATTTTTTAATCACTTTGTTTAGTGTCAAAAGTCTCAAGAGAAACTAAGTTGACTATACATGTATACTTTGTAGGTAACAGCCAGCTATCATATATAGTAACACCCCATAAATTTAACTAATTATGAGACTGTTGCTAAGAAGTGCCTCAATGTCCTCTCAAACATCATCATTAGTGGAGACAAGGAGCCTGACAGTTAGAAGACCAGTTACACTCCCTCATTGGTGTGTCAATGAAAAACCCCTTTCATCCAGGAAAGATCAACATAGAAGACCAACATATGAAGCTAAACAGTACCTTTTCATACCCTTTCCTCCCTTATAAAATGTTTGCTATAACACTCCTGACCTGCATTCTGAAAGATGAGCTGGATTTTGCAGAGGAAGCCAGTAAGACCTGGCAGCCTCTACACCTGGTATTCTTTGACTGAATGGAGTTCAGAAGGCTGTTTCTGAAGATAAGAAACTAAAATGTTTTTATGTCCCCCAGAAGGATCATTGAGATCTGCAATGAAAGCATTCAACAGATGTAATCTAAAGTGAAATATGTCAGCTTCTAATCTGACATATATACTAACTCTCCTGTTTCTTCTGCATGAACTGAGCAAACCCATAGAGGTACCTGCAATGAATTTAGGGACACAATTTTATGACAATTAGGAAAGAAGAAAAAAAAATTATTCGTCATATTTATAAATGTATTGCTCTCCAATCACATCTCTTACACAAAAACTAATCCTTTGGAGAATGTATAGTGAACAGAACTGTGGCCTCAAGACAGCTGAAAACTAACTTTTCTTTTTCTACATTGCTTTTAATCTGACTTGGTTGCTCGAGCAGCTCACCGCTTGATGGCAGTAATGCTTGTGGAGGCACAAGTAGAAAGCATGGGAATGGGAATGAGCAAATCATTCAAAAGCAGCATCAATTTATCCTCACTTCATTAGACCACAAGGTCATAACTTGCATTCATCTAGCCACTCAAAGAACACACACAGGATTTTCTTAAATTTTCTGACATATGCCGATCAAGATTTGACGTTTTATCCAATAGTTCTGTCTAGCCTGAATGAAAGCCATTTATCCTGTTTTGTACGTTTAATCAAACCATCTGGCCACAATGATCGCTTTCTGCATTAATAATTGACCATACATGCTGCAATGGATATCATGTTTAGTTAGATTAGATTTCTGCTTATAAAATATCAACTATGGGATTATAGGGGAGTTGGATATTGTATGCAATTTCATCTGATTTATTTTATCAGTTCCAATTATTTAGATATACTTTTTGCACACTTTCATAAATGAGCTCTCACTCTCATTATGTAGCTTTCATTTCACTTTTCCAGCAGAGTTAGTCAGATAAATGGTATAGTTTCAGTTCCTCAATTGGATAAGCATAGCTTTACTCAGAAGGAGGGTCTAAATCTGAGGTCCATCAGTTTATGACTAGGTAGAAAGACTAATTTGATTAGTGACTTTGAACAAAACCTCTGTCACTTATGTTTCACTGGCAGACTCGGGCAACCTGAAACTTCTTGACATTAACATTATCACATTTTGACAGATTTATTGTCTGAGTAAAAAGATTAAATGAAATTTTCCCTCATTAACCTTGACACAAAGCAATTATGTGCACATGGACAGTTATGAGGTGAAAAGAAGACACCGAATCTCTTTTGCTTAGCTGTTATATAGCAAGGTGCTAGTGTAGCATTCTGTGAAACACCTCCTGTTATAAGAAGTCATGAGTTTTTTTCATTCCTTTAACACCATGTAAGAATGGTGTTTCCAAGCATCCATTTGTTATGCAGATGAGTTCATGTTTATGTTCATGCTGAAACTTGATCAATTTCTAATTGTGTTGTGGAACCCTGTTTTCCTATGTATCAAGCAGTACACCAGGCTTCAAAAATACAGTACTTTCATGTGGCCTTGAGAACTTGAGAATCACTGAGATACTTAGATTAGAGACTTCAATAGATTGTAAGAATTATTTTATCATGATTTTTTAGTGTTTATATTGAGAACTGGATGGGGATATCAAACTGGTTTAATATAGACTACTGAAGAGATTTATTTTAGCAAATATTTTAAATCAATAACAACATCAACCCTAATTGCAATAAAAGCACAGGCTAGAAGATCTTTAAAGCAGGATTGAACTTTAGATCCTCACACTGTGATGCATTACATTCGAGAATTGGAATTTCCATGAAAAGCTCCTAGGCACATGTAAAAATCATTTAACCAGACCTGTTGTTTCCTTTGTAAGGAGGGGAAATACACCAGACACAACATCGTTGTTGGTTAGTTTCCTTTTAGCTAACGTGAAAAAATAGCAATGATAAAAGAAATATTTCCTAAATGAGCAAGAACACCAGGAAGCACATTTCTTCAAATTCCAAACTAAAATGTGTAGATCAGGATAATCTGTAATGAAACAGCATGTTGTTTCTCAGATTTCTAGATGCTAAGCTGTTGCCTGAACAGTGAAATCACAAGTAAGGTTATTGCACCTCATATCTAGTCCCAGTTTTTAAAATGGTATGGCCAGACATATCTTCACCTTTTGAACAATGCTGAATGCTGACACAGTTCTTGTATTCACAGTGTGTGCTTGGCTAATGCAGCTCAGAGACGAACATACCCAAATTACCTCTCGTGTGAAAACAAAAACAAAAACAAAAAACAAGTCTTAAACCAGAACAAGTCAAAGCCAGGAGCTCTGGTGTTTAATGGAAGACAGTAACCAGCTCCTATGTGATCTAGAAAGCATGTCCTTTGTGTCTCAGTTAAACAGAAAGTAATTCTAAGCCAGGTAAAATAGTGCTGGTGGGACAGACAGCCTCTGAAAAAAATGACAGTTACATTAAAATGTAAACATGCCACAAGAATCTGTCAAATTTTATTATATTTTGGGGTAAAAGTGTCAAAACATGTATTTTCTACTTCATTGCTACAATAATGAGGATAATGCTGTAGTTCTTAGATATAGTGAAAAAGTTATAATTTTTGTTATATTAACATTCATTTAATATTAATTATATGCAAATAAGTAATATATACATATTACTGGAACATTTTGCCCAGAGAGGCTGTGAATGCCCCATGGAGGTGTTCAAGACCATGTTAGATGAGGCCCTGAGCAACTTGATCTAGTGCGTGGTGTCTTTGCCTATGGCAGAGGGGTTAGAACTAGATGATCTTTAAGGTCTCTTCCAACCTGAGCCATTCAATGATTGTCTGATCACATTAATAATTTCTACTTTATAGGAAAGGTTTTCACATTTGTGAACACCATGTTGTAATGTGCATAAAATTCCTTCAAAACTTTACTTCCATGCATAATTTCAACACTTGGCTGCAAATAGGCAGATAGGTCATGTATTGTAAGAAATACCTAACTTTTGGTAATATCTAGAACAGTTGCCTTCCACCAGAATTGTTCTGCAGGCATAATCAGTAACAATAAAATCCTGTTTGTTGTTGTTGTTTTCCCCATAACTAAGTTGTGCTCGATATCCAGATCATTTTTGCTAATGACAGCTTTCTGAAGAAGGAGCTTTACTTTGAACAGCCTCCTACAGCTCTTAGCACCATTAGTTTGGAAAAAAAAAAAAATCCTCCCTTAAGCAGTCAATATGCTTTGTTTTATTGAATTTGTTATTTAATCACAAGCATTCTGTGCATCTGAAGAAGGAGAAAGGGTTTTACTACCTGCTAAAGAACAAGAAGATTCTTATTACTTTCTACTCACTTTATAGTCATTGCTAACTCGAGGCATAAATATGGGAAGAAGGAGGAAATGAAACAGGCATGGTTCTAGAAGAATCCTGTTTGAAATAAAGAAATTAAATGATTGATAGTCCTCAAATATCAATTTATTTTATATTCAAGAAGATATTTATCTATATTAGTTAATAACAAATTATTAAAAATTGATCTGCTGAGATTAAGAAATAAAGGGCTACATACAAAACTCATGGTAATTGATTTTCAATTTCCACGTGTTAGTAATCAATTAGTATTTAATATAAAATAACTGTTCCATTGAAGTCTGTTTTGTGATTGTGTTGTATATAAATAACATTTAAACATCAATTACATTAATTAATCTTCCCCCTGTTACTGTTTACTGTTTCTGAATAAATTTGATTTTCATAGAATAGAATATTCTGAAATGGAAAATGACCAACAAAGATTTAGAAATCTATGCAGGAATAAGATATTCTTTATGATCATCTGATTCCATTGTGTAATGTTCAATGAACTGTAGGTAGTGACTTCATTTGGAGGTGTTACTTGAAGGTACTTTACAATTTTTATGTCCCTTGAGATTTCTTCTTAAAATACATCAATTCTCCAGTCCTTCCTGCTTACCTCCCGTCTTACCTGCTTATCTGTTTATCTTATATTGACTTCATATTTTTTCTCTTATCTCTTTTCTATTATCAGTCCTACACCATGTGTGTGTACATGGTACATGTGTACTCCAGGCGTGTACAATTTAGAATTTTATAGCTTTCCTATTTACAATTAAATTTTCTCCTATTTACATCTAATCTCTTAATGTTACCTGCAACTTTATTTCAATAAAACAGATATGTGAGGGAATGATCTCTGTATAAAGAACCTGAAGTTTAAAGTAAACTTCACTTTACTCTATACTGCAAGTAGAACCACTATACAAACAGGACAGATTTGAGGAAAATAAAAATAGGTAAACAAAACATGAACTACTTCATGCTAGTTTATGTGTGTTACATAAATAGAATAGCCTCCATTTCCATAAGAGGTTTAGTGGATAATCAGGTCCTATTTAAAAGTGCATGCAAACTTTGGCAGCTTTTTGGTGTATCTCTAGCTGACAGTTTTAACTGACAGTCAAAAAGATGACCTAGATTGTTAGCCTCAAAGAAATGACTAATCCATTCAAAACAAAAAAAAAAAAAAAACACAAATCTCTCAAAACTTTATCAAAATAAAGTTGAACACATTTAAGTCCCACAAATATCAAACGTTTGGAGACAGGAATCCTGTAATGATTTAAAATACTCCTTAAAAATTGTCTTATTTTCTAGATGGAAAAAAAATAATCGATTGTGGCCTAGCCTGGAAACAAAGGTTTCAGAGATCCACCATACTCTACAATGTGTACTTTCTCTTCACTTTGTTGGAACATTCAATTCAGAAAGTCTCAAACCTGGAGCTAGGCAATGTATTTCAGGTCATCCATCCATCCATCCCTCCTATCACTCCACACTATCGGTGAAGCTAATGGAGAAACTTTTTCTCTCAAAGATACTACAATTTCAAGTGGGCTCAGAAGGACTAACCAGTAAGGTAGACATTAACTTTTGAATTATCCTATCTTCAAAAATCTTTCACTTTAGTTTTCAGGCTTTCTGCTTTACAGACAAGTACAACTGCTTCACATCAACTCTTCAGCCATTGCTGAAGAAGTCACCATCAGGGTGGGAATTTTAGCTAACCTGATCTACTATAGTCATGCCTAATGTTAAGGTATATTTCAATTTTCTTTTAGTGGAATAACAGGAAAACATAAAACATCATGCAAGCAGTTCGAATGGCTTAATTCTTTTTCTGGCTGGCTGGAAGCACCTAGTTTATCAAGGAAAAATCTTAAAATAATGGGAACAAAGGAAAAATAAGTAAGCATTATGGAAATATAGAAGAATAACATGACACATACATTAGCACTTATCTAAGAGGGCTCCAGCAGACTTTCTTCATTTGCTTCATAGTTCATTATTTAGGTTGGGCAATAGGTTTCTGTCCTGGTTTCAGTTAGGACAGAGTTAATTTTCTTCCTAGTGGCTGGTAGGGTGCTATGTTTTGGCTTAGGATGAGAAGAGTGCTGATAACATGCTGATGTTTTAATTATTGCAGAGCAGTGCTTACACCAAGCCAAGGATGTTTCAGCTACTCACTCTGTCCTGCCAACGGGCAGGCTGGAGATACAGCAGGAGTTGGGATGGGACAGACCCAGAACAGCTGACCCAAACTAGCCGAAGAGGTATTCCATACCATCTGATGTCATACTAAACAATATATAGGAGTGGCTAGCCGGGGAGGGGGGGCCCAGACTGCTCGGGGTTAGGCTGGGCATTGGTCAGTGGGTGGTGAGCAATTGCATTGTGCATCACTTGTTTCATACACATTCTTCTTCTTCTTCTTCTTCTTCTTCTTCTTCTTCTTCTTCTTATTATTATTATTATTATTATTATTATTATTTTATTTTATTGCCTTAATAAACTGTCTTTATCTCAACTCACAGGCTTCCCTTTCCCATTTCTCTCCCCCATCCCAGGGGGGGGGAGAGGAGAGTGAGTGAATGGCTGTGTGGTGTTTAGCTGCCGGCCGGGTTAAGCCACAACAGTTTCACGCTGCTCATCATCATTCAAAAATAAAGTTTGGATGTGGATAAAGGTTTAATTAATACATTTATTTCCTCTGGCTACCGAGGAAAACAGGATGCTTCACATAGCATGATTACTGAATTTGCATGGATCTGATAGTTTCAGTATACAATACTGCATAATGTAAATGCATTTTCCAACAAAATCTGTCTGCAATAAGCTCTGCTGAACTAGCTGAATGCATTACGAGTGTAAAGGAGTTGACAATTCTGCTTTAGCATGGTGCTGCCCTGCAATATTGTATATATGCTGCAGGATGGGAAAATTGTACTTTGTAATTTTCCCCCTAAAAAGTGAAGATCCTAAAGAGATTCTGCTAAAAGGTGAAAGAATCCTTGCCTTAAAGAAATGTAAAAGAAGAGATTTTTTTATTTTTTTTTCTAAAGAACAAAACAGTCCTTCCTGACACTGAACTCACACCTTTAAGCTTTATCATCTTCCTCTACACCTATGCAAATTTTATGTCTGAGTTCAACTTTCACTGATACTAGGGGCCTCCTTCACTGGTAGTAATACAAGTGTCTCTATACAGACTGTTTTAGGTGTTTGCTCCAGAAAATGCTTAGAATCTTGATGTCTTTGAGAACTTTATTTATGTTACTTGAAAATAGACAAATGGATTCAAAGGTTATTGAAAAACTGGATAGGCAGAAAACTTTGCCCAGACTTCACTTCCTGAGCAACCCAGAGTAGAGAAGCACAGGCTAGAGGTGTGTTCATGTTCTGCTGCACCCAGGTGAACACGTCAGACCATGAGGCACAGTAGCCAGAGACGAACCAGATCAGCTCTGAGACTCCCACACTGCACTAACATGATGTGGGACATGAGTGGGTATAGTTCATTAAGCAAAGCTTCTCATTGTGATACAGTGCCCCACCCATGTGACAGTACAGCTTCTTGGACTGGGCTCTTAGCTGCTGACCCAGCCTTGCCAAGCAGCAGCAAAAACACGTACTCCCAAATGCTGGCCCAGCCTTGTGGAACAGTGCCATTCTGATGGAGCTGTTATAGGGCAATGACAAAATAGGAGAGTGTCTTACAGGCAAAAAGATCTTTGTTGAGAAGAACCATCTTTTACTAAGGCAACAGGACTTTTTTTGCTTAACACATTTTGGCAAATATGTGTTTGGCAAATATTCTCAAAGCCAGGAAGTAGTAGGTGTGACTAGAGATGTTGATGAATGGGATTGCTCATTGAAGCTATCAGTCCTGAGTGTTTAAACAATCAAGACATTTCAGTGGATTACAGAGAGAGAATGATGCATATTCCAAATAAAACTCATAATGACACCATAGAAAGCAAAGTACTACACTTTCATCCCAAATGGAAATCACGACAGTCATGAAAAGGAAATGGATTGTAAATATCACTTTTTTCTAGAGAAAAAAAAAAGGAAAAAAAAAAAAGTATAAGAGAATACCTAGTGATGTAGGGGAAGTTTATAATTACTCTTAAAAACATGTAGGAAACCAAGAGAAACTCTTTCAGAAAAATCACAGGGAAACAGCTAACTCTCATGTTTCAAAATATCAAATAAAAAGCCATCAGACTGCAGCTCAGAGGAAGGAAATCTAGAGCCCCGCAACAAAGTATTTCTTCACAGATCTCAGGTACATATTTAGTCTAATGATAAAAATGGTTATTGAAACTGTATTTGAATTGCCTGTTAATCATACTGGACATTGGTATGGATACTAATTGTATTTGTCCATGTTGTCACTGGAAATGATAAAGGAATAAACTATGTACATCAGAAAGCATCAGCTGATCAAAGCATGTAATGTTTAATTACTAATGATTTCATGACAAGAAACTACCACATAAGCACACAGCTATTTAATGTTACTTGACAGTTGAGGTTTTCACATGTCAGACAAAACTAACTTGTAGCTTCAAAGGTAGGTCAGCAGTCTTAGGTAATCCTCTTCATATATAGCATCTTTTATCTTCAACCAAGTCCCAGCACTGGCAATGGTTTGATGATTTTCATGGTGTGAATAAGCTGCTGTTCACTTCTAAATTCAGAGTGGCAACAACCCACTATGTTTAAATTCAAACGTGACTTTCCTTCCTTTTTGTTTAAGAAACTTTACAAATAGATTTTGGTTTAATTCTATTGTTGTCATGGGTTGATCATAGATTGCCTGGGTTGATCATGTGTGTTCAGGATCTGGAAACACACAATTAAAAGTTTTCAGACTTGTACTTAACATATGGGTCATCTGTACCTGCAACTAAGGCAGGCCCTAGCCTGCAGATACCTTCTGTATTATCATCCTCCCTATTCAGATGCCTCTGTTTTAGCTCTTGTGATGGGTTCTTCAAATTTTGCTTGCTCATCCATCCTCATGCCTTCATTTTTCTTTCACCTCTCTGTTTCTTTCAGTGAGGTGCCTTCTTTTGGGTAAGTTCATTTAGTCAGTTTTAATTTTCTCATTTTTCTTCCAAAAGAGTAAAAGCCATACTGGATGTGACCTGAGTCTATCTAATTTCAACATCCTAATACCGACATGTTCAGAAGCTTTGAGAGGTCTGAGATCTTCATAAATAGATATACAGGACTGTATGCAACAGACAAGTCTTCCTGACATCGTGTAAGTTTAAAAAAATAAAAGTAAAAGTATAAATCCTACAATGCTTTCAAAACACTCTCAGCAATTCTAATTACCCTTAGCAATTGCATCCAGCAGCATTTGCTGCTAAGGGGCTCAGCTATACACCAGAGACTGATTTAATTTTTTAATTTCAGCAGTTTCTTAATTCTATGTCACATAAAGAAAATATTTATTTTTACCAGGCTGATTTCATTGCATTCAATTGTTTTTCCCTGATTCAATTGTTTTTCCCCGATCCCTTTTCTAGCAGAATACACCATGGCCCCATAAAAATATTCATGTTGCTTATACTTTTAGTTCTTAAAAAAAGAGGTAGTCATGTGGTCAAAGGTATTCAAAGTCACAAATCAAATATCTGTCATCAATCAAAATTAAAATAACAGCTTCAAAATTGCTTGTATGTTCTTGTTGTTCATCACTCTAGTGGAAAATAAATAATTGTATAAATAAGTGAACACTTTTTAAAACTAGCAGAGTTATATTGCTAAAGTTTAATCAATTTTATCCAGGCTCGGTAAGGGGCTCTGAAGAATAAGGCTTACTCTCCACAGAAAACATGTTAAGTACCAAAAATATTTGGAGAGATCATGTCCCTTGTTTTACATAGTGTCTTATGTGTGTATGTGTGTGCACTTGTAAGAATGTCACTAGTAAATGTCTTATTTTTGTGGTCTGTAGATTTGTTAACGCTATCAAGAAGGTAAAGAAGTGATACTGACTGTTTTTTCCCCTCTTGGCTATTCTACTTGTACTTAGCAATTGCATCCATCACCACTGCAGAGAGCATCTCTGCATTACTAAGCAGAGCAACTCCAACAATTCTTTTACTGCCATTATTGCTTTGCTCCTTTGATAAATTCTAGGTCAGAAGTAGACATTTCCATGCATGCATCACAAAGCTGCTAACTCTTCCTTCAAAACCTAGATCCACAGCTGACCATAAACAGCAATCCCAAAGAGATTAAAGCCAACCTGAAGTGCCTTTCCTCAACCAGGAAGATAAAAAGTGGAGGGGAGCGTGACCTGTTCTGTGGCTGTGTTTACTTTGTTCTCTCATTCTGTGTTATCCCAGGTCTCATTTGACTTATATGTTTCTTTGAATTAAGCCTTCTAGACACTACCATGAAAACCTTTGGAGAATTCTTGATCTTTAGGTATGCTTGTTTTCCTTGAGGAGAGAGAGAGAAGGTTGAGAAGACAAGGAAGGGGAGGAGGTTTCCCTTTATCATCATAGCCAATATGGATCAATGTGCTCAATCAGAAATACTTCAGACAGGGCTTTGCACCTGATAGCCAGATCTCCAAGGTAAATTAACCATCTGAACCCTAATAGTGGCCTTCCCTGCTGACAGTATATTAGGAGGGTCACATTCATATATAACCATAACATCCTGCTGCCTGTGGCAGCAGAAAGCCCAGGTTGGTATAAGAACTCTTGCCAAGAGAGCCTGCTCCAGTCTGGCCCATGCAAAGCCCCACAGCTAGCAGCTGGGGCTGTTCCTTGGGCTACTACATTCTACATAATAACTACATACCAGCCAGGAGACAGCAGATTTTGCTTTGCTCACAGCCCTGAGAGGCATAGCTTAGTGGTATGTACAGCAGATGATACACCCTATTGTGCGCATGCCTGAAACACTTTCTGTTCCTAGTACTTTAAAGGAGGTTTCTCAGGGTTTTCCAGTGTCTTCCCCTTTTTTCTTACTTATAAGAGCTTTCTGCTTTTATGAAAAAGCACTATAAATATAAGATATTACCCCTTAAATGATCCAGTATGATTTATCTAGCCACCTCACCTTTTATTTCTTTTATTTCTTTTATAGTTATTTCTTTTATAGCAGTTACTCTGACATTGACTTGCTTCAAAAGAGAGACAGGCAGAGAGAGAGTACTAGCATTGCTGCTGTTATGACACATCTTGCACCTCTCACCCCAGGTCCAGAGGGCAATAGCTGCCCCCACCTGAGCCAGTGCCCATGCATCCAGTGGGCTGCAAGGCTGGTCTCCCCTGGCAGCCACCACTCAATACATACTCCCCTCAGAAGAAAATGAATGGGAAACAGCAGCCCAATGAGCCTGTCCATTCCCAGGTGTAAACTCAGACTCCTAGAGGAGAGTTTTGGATGAGGCAGAGGAGGAATGGGTACAGATTGCCTAAGGTGGCATGTTCGCTGTTATACTGTTGTGGGAGGTAAAGTGTGAAACACCTGCTTGCTGTCTGAGAACACACAAAATGCCCTTCAATTTATTAAAGGAAAATAGGTTTCAGCTGATATACTGCTGTCATTTAAAAAATGACGTTTCCATGTCTCTGTCTGCAGCATGTGAGGCTGAGCTGCCAGAGCTCAGTATCTGTTCAGGCAAGGTTGCCTGGTCCATGCAGAGCACAGCAATAATGCAGGGGTTGAGCTGCCAGGAACCTAATGGCTTTCCTAGAATAGCTGACTCCCCAAATCTCTTCTGCTTCTTTCTTTCCTGCAGGAAGCATAAATGCTCCATCCTTAGCCTTTCAAGCATTTGTCAGCTGCTCTTTTAAATTACAGGATGACCCTGATGAAACGTGAATTCAATAAAACATGATTTGTCATGTAAATAGCTAAGAATTAGAATAATGTGTCCCAATATTAGGCACTCTCAGAAATACTAGGAATTTGTATCAATATGAAGAGGTTGAAACAGCTATTTTAAAACAATGGTTTTAGTATCTGCCATCTTATAGCTAAAAGTAGTTGGGGTTGTACGTTCTTTGCAGATTATAATTTTTTACTCAGGAAATGAAGAGACAACTGGGAACTGTATTTTTTTAAGTCTTTAACATGGGGCAATACAGGTGTGCAGAGGAATCCATTGCTTGTCAGCTGCAATGATCATACTGTGTAAATCATACAGTAACCATAAGTGCAGAGATTGCCCCCTTCTCTCACCAGATTGTTCCCTCAAACAGACATGCTGCAAGAGGAATAGACCCTAGATTCCAGACAGGAGCCACAAAGGATACTAAATTTTCCATTTCAAAGATACAACTTTTCTTTGACAGATATTAATGTACTTAGGACTTTACAGTTCTGTCTTCAGGCCCTTGCTTTTCTAGGCATAGCTGACAGTGATTTTGAAATGATGGTTATGTATAACCTTCCTTTCCTATGAAAATATGTGGAACCAGTCATCCTGAACAATATTTGAGGTTCAAAACCTGTAACTATGATATGGTCTCACTCCGATCTAGGCACTGCAAAAATAGTAAATAAGATTCACTTATTTTTTAAAAAGTTGTATATATCACTTACATTTGAAAAAGTCCAATCAATGATGTAAAATTCTACATGGATTTTTTAAAAAAAAATGTTATATCTGGGTAACAGATTTGTTGTAAGTATTTGAGATCATATGTTGTTTGTTAAGTGGTATTAAGCTTTGGCAGGGAAAGAGAGACAGTCCTGGGAGCTACATCTTTAAGTGCATTAGATTCCCAAGCACATAGAATTAGGTGTAGGGTGCAGAAACAAATGTTTATTAAACAGTGCTTGCTGGAGATGGATACCAAAAAAAAAAAAAAAAAAGAGTTTCAAGCACTTGAATGCATCTGTGCGCCTGCTGGGAATCAATGACAGAGCTGCAAATAGATTCTAGGCATCTTGCCTCTCCATTACCAGCTCTAACGCAGGACTCATTCACTCCTAACCAAACATGCTGCTTGAAAGGCTTGTGCTTCAGTGAGTCCAAAATTCACTTCTTCCCAAACTACGTCAGACTGCGGGATTTCAGTTATTTTATTAAGAGAGAATGTGCTCACTGTGGGTGAAAAGGCCAGCAGCTGATTCCATTAGTTATGCAGCTGGCTCCAGAGGATCCACTGATATGAGCTGCAGACTGTTTTTTACTCATTTGCAGAGCATTTCTTTTTCCTTAAGCTGACCACCAAATTGCAGGATTTGAGATGCTTGCTGGAAAGAGTCAAATCCATTACCACTGAGGCATATACTTTCTATAAAAGCTAAAATTACAGTTTTCGTGTTTAAACATCTGGTCACAACCCAGGAGGGATACATCCCTGCTGGCCATGAAAAAGTAAATCTTAAATAAGTATAAGTTAATTGCCTGTAGTAATATGGAATCTTTGTAATCATTTATGTTCAAGCATATGAGTGGGTATTCATTAAGCTGTATTTTCAGGCATTTACAAAGATTATTTAACACATACATTACCAAACTGATTAGCTGAAAATTGGAGAAAATGTGCCCTGCTCTGTCATTTTGTTCCATTCATTGCCATTGAATCAAGTGTCTAGACAATGTATTCTCAGACCAACATGACAGGAGGAGGCTATAAACAGAATGAGTATCTGTGTATGTCTCTTTCCAAACAGACCTGAGTGCATATTCTGCACCTACCTATGCCTAATAGTTTACTACTTTGCCCGGTTATAGTTTAACCCTGGCAGGCGACTCACCCTCACACAGCCCCTCACTTCTTATTCTTCCCTGGTAGGATGGGGGAGAGAATCGGAAAAATAAGTGCCAGAAATTATGGATTGAGACAAAAAGAGTTCACTAGGTAAAGCAAAAGCTGTGTGTGCAGGCAAAGGAGAAGGAATTAATTCACTACCCATCGGCAGGCAGGGGTTCAGCCACCTCCAGGAGAGCAGGGCTCACCCTGTAGAATGGTTCCTTGGGAAGACAAACACCCTCACTCTGAACATCCCTTTTCCTTCTTCTTTCCCCCAGCTGTTATCATTGAGCATGACACCACATAGAGTGGGACATCAGGGCAACACCAGGAGCAGAAAAGGCATTGGCTCTATGCAAGAACTGCTCTGCAACAACTAAAATATTGGTGTATTATCACAACTATTTTCATCAAAAATCCAAAACACAGCATTATGTAAGCCTCCATGAAGAAAATTAACTGTGTCCCAGCCAAAACTATGACATGCCCTTTTCCAGCACACAAAGCACACTGCGGTTTAAGATCTGAACTGTCCTCATTTCCCATGTTTTGGAAAATTTAGTGCATGGCTCAGGGAAAATAAATAAATAAATAAATAAATACTAAATAAATAAATAAATAAATTGAGAGAACACTTCAGGACTCCTCTTTGTACTGGATCTGGCTGGAATGTTAACTTTCCCTGCAGCAGCCCATACAGTGCTGTACTCTGCACTTGTAGCTGGAACAGCAGTGTTATCACACCAGTGTTGTGTCTGCTGCTGAGCAGTGCTGGCACAGCATCGGGACTCTCTCTAACCCTCCTAGGGGGTGGGCAAAAAGCGAGAAGAGAAACATCACCAGGGCAGCTGACCTAAACCAACAAAGGGATATTCCATACC
Organism: Anas acuta; assembly: GCF_963932015.1. Lineage (NCBI taxonomy): Eukaryota > Metazoa > Chordata > Aves > Anseriformes > Anatidae > Anas > Anas acuta. Next base: position 66,033,675 of record NC_088981.1, read on the forward strand.
ATGTGATGTCACACTCAGCAATAAAAGGTGGAAACAGGAAGAAGAGGGGAGGGGTGGGCTCTTGTTGTGAAAACATCGGTCCTCCTCCCGAACACCGGCTACATGCGTTGAGGCCCTGCTTCAAGGATGTGGTCAATTATCGCTCATTTGTGGGAAGTAGAGAGTAATTTCTTTCCTCTGCACTTCCATGTAGCCTTCATTTGTTTTATTTGTTTGTTTTCCTCCCTTTTTTTATTTTCCCTTTCCCCCTCCCTTTTCCCCTTTCCCTTTTTATTTCCCTTTAGTTAAATTGTTTAGTTCATAATAATCTTTATTTAATTATTATTATTATTTCCCTTTAATTAAATTAGCCTTATCTCAACCCGTGAGTTGTTCTTTGCTTTACTTCTCCCCTTCCTCATCTAAGGAGGGGGAGTGAGAGAGCGGTTGTGGGGTTTAGCTGCCCAGCATGGTAAAACCACCACACTCTTCAGATTTGTATTTCCTACTTGTACCCCCTTAGTCCTTGGACACATTTTTCCATGCTTGCATTTGCACAAAACTTCTTCCTCTCACTTACATCCAAAAGGTATAAGGAAGGTTGTAGGGAGTCAACACCCACAATGCAGTCAATTGGAAGGCTGCAAGAAAAGCAGAGTGATAAAGATCTCTTCACGTTGCCAAGCCTGAGATACCAGAAAGGTTAGTTTTCCACATTTTTGTATACCGTGACCACCAACATTGATCACCATATACTAACTACTAGCTCTTTTCAGGTTTCCACTTCATAACTGTCAGCATTGGAATTAAGCCATCTTTTTACCAAATTCACTATAGAAACTGAAGGGTTTCTAGGCATCACAGGATAAGGTTTTAGAAATGCAGTCTTACCCAGCATAAGATAATGCACACTCAGCCACCAATCAAAACTTAGAAATAATCAGTTCAGTTCAGTCAACTGAATCATCTACAAGATTTAGTACATCTTTCTGAATAAAAGAAGTCAGCAGAAAGAAACAAACTTTGAAGTGTGGCCATAAGTTCAAGACAGTGGGCAATGAAGGAGGTGACTTCAAGAGGAATACGCCTGCCCAGTGTTTTGCTCTCTCTTTTTCTCTGGAGTTATGTGGCTTGAATGTTTCTGGATAATTTGTAATAAGATTTTCAAAAAAAAAAAAAAAAAAAAGAAAGCAATGTTTCATTTAATAGGTTCTAAACCTAATACATATATATGCATAGGAGAGGAATAGCTAGCCATCTTTAAATAGAAAAAGATGAGAGATTTTGCATTCGTTCTATATGCAGAATGTGGTCATGTCAGAAACAGTACGAACTGCAGTATGCTGGGTTACATAAAAATATTTTGTATCTTAACACTTGAAATTTTCAAGCAAATTATGTGTGGAAAATATGGATCTAGTGAGAAGTTTCTTGCAGCAGATGCAGTTTCAAAGACACTGACAAACAATAGAAGCAGAAAGTTTCAGGAAATGAATGTAAACAAAATACAATTGAGCTTCTAAAACCAAATTTCACTAGCAGGAAACATAAAATGAATTAAATAAAGAGGAAAAGAAATCTTAGAAAAACCTGAAAGAGCCAGTGGTACCAAAGAAAGTTGAAAAAGCTCAACCACACTGCAAGCTGAAACACTGACTCAGATTAAATATAACTGTTGTGCATTGTGTTTGGTATCATTGGGTGGGTAACTGGGTCATAGCCTAAAGTAGTGTGGTATCTCCAATAAATACATGAAACAGTATAAAAGAATCAATGAGCTATAAAGCTCCCAGTTTAGCTTTGCTCCAGGGTTTTTTAAACCTATCTATTGCCATATACAACTGTTAAAACAATAAAACCAAACATATTAATTAGCAGTAGCATAGATCTCTGTAATACATACTTTACACACCACAATATTAATTCCAAACATTCAGTCCTGACTATATCATTTCATGGGTTCTGTTCAGCATCTCTTTACAAACAGATAATTCAAGCCTATACTATGCACTTCCAGGCTAAACAATAAAAACTCAAACCCAGTAAAAACAAAAATAGCAGATTCAAGAAATTCTTTCTTACTGTTCTAATAATTTCACATGCTGTGCTTTAAGGGATAAAACTAATGCTACCAGTTTAGGAATGTGGATGGAAAGACAGCTCAAAGTAACAGTAATAATTATTAATTGCCAGTCAACCTTCTATTAGTTAATTTTCCCCACCCCGAACAAAGAATATAACAGTAGAGCAAAAGAGAAGATAAGCAAGATAGTCCATCAGCACTCTGAACAAAATACCAAAGGCAACCTCAAAGCCAATGGTACTCCCCCCTCACCAAGTTCGGATATCACATTCACCTCCAGTGTTCACATCAACAGAAGGAGTTTTAAAAATTGAGAAGAGAACTAGCAAAGAATGACTGCATCATTACTTAAAAATATCTTGGGTGCTACCCAGTTTTTGTATCTATCAAACTGAAAAACTGCCAAGGTCAATAAAAACATTCCAGGTGTTAAATCTTCCTTACTGATTTAAAAAAAAAAAAAAAAAAAAAAAAGGATTTTCTTGGAGTGTTTCATATTATTCAAAAGAGCAAGGGAACAGAGAGGACACATATGGAGAGTCGTAAGTCAGATAAAAGCATAAACTCAAACCATCAGTGCATTTGGTAACCATACTCTTCTTTATTTAGACTTGAAGTAGAGAATTTGTATTCCAATTAACCACATGAAATCATATGTCAGGGGGAGAGATCACAGCACTGCACTGTATCTGATAAAAGGTCCTCCTTGCTGGAACACATTAAAGTACATTGAATGTATATTGAGTGCATGTAATACTTAAGCCAAATACTTCACCTATGAATAACAGAATGCTGACAGAATAGGCATTTGCTTTTCAAAAATTATACAAGGCAGAAGTCACTTGGGCCAGAACTACTGGTATGGCTATACAGTGTATTCATTTTTCTGGAATGCTGTTGTATGCCAGCTAACACACGTATTGGTCCCATAAGTCCACAGTAAAATTGGTACTACTAGCCCTATTTTTCTGCAACAACTCAGCAATCTGGTCATGTGTAAGAGAAAGTCCAGGGCATTTGCTTATTTGCTATCTCTAAAAAAAGCAAAGGTACTATTTACCCCTAAAAAAGTCCAAGTGCAGGCCGCTTTTCAATGTTTTCAAATTTCAGTTTTTAAAACAACCACAAAAAATCCACAAAATCATTATGAATATCTCTCCCACAGGCTGGCTGATTTTAGCTTGCCTTCAATTCATAATTTCTAGAACTATCTTCCTTTCTGGTTTGCAGCTGTGTGCCACCTAACTAGTAGTTATTAAAATTGTATATATGAAGTATTTAGCATATTCTATCATCCTTTAAGATAATTTACTAGTGGTTGACAAAGACCTAACTGTAAAAACTGTTAGTCCTTCACAGAACAGTAAGGAAGACTTCTTTAGGATCACAGCTTGCAAACTACTATGGCAGCAAACATTTTCTCAAGGATGATATCTTCCCTTATAAGGCAGCAGAGATGTAAAGGGATCTGGCATGGACTTTCACTTTCAAATAACAGCTTGTATAAACACTGAAATCTAGAAATACAAAATTAGTCACCTATCTATCTAATTAGAGCTAATAAGGTACTGTAATTTTAAATTTAAGAAGTGATGCAATAGTTTGAAAAACTGCTCTAAAAACAGATCTCTACCATCTTACTATAATTCAATTTCAAGTAAAAACAGATTCTTTGCCTCCTCCAATTTATCCAAGCATATGAAAAATGAATTGTTTCTAACCCATCAATCCATGCCTGGAAAACAAAACAGACAAAGGTAATGCAACAAACAGAAGAAAACCAGGCATGTTTCCCATATCTGCATTGTTTTCACAAGGCTAGCATGAATATCTCTGACCACCCAAACCATCTGAACTGCAAGTGACCAGGCAGCGCAAACTCCAGCCAGGTAAGAAAGTAGGACCTGACTGCAACAGATTCCCTGATACAGGTAAGCTTCATACAGTGAAAGAAGAAACCAATGAACCATGAAAATTGCATTTAGCTTTCTCAAATTAAATATTGAAATATATATTTTGACAATTGCATAATAAGACACGTTTTTTCAGATCTGTTGCAACTATCGCTGGGAATAATTGAGGGTATCTGAAAACCCATTCAGTTTTGTATTAGCTGCAGATACTTAAAATACATGCTGAATGTCTTCAGTTTCTAATTATAGAGCAAAATGACTAACTTAAAACACCTAAATCTGGGATTTTTGGCTTGAGCATGCAGATGCATTTGAACTTCTGACTGCTTCTTCCACTTCAGTGCCTCATAAAACTACTTAGTCTGAATGTGTCTGAGGTCAGCTTCCTAACTGAAGCATTAACAAATTGCAAGATGGGCAGTAAGAGTAGATAAGACTTTTTTCTGAGCTGTGTCCAAATGACTTTTTCTATTTTCTGTCTGAAAGTTGTCAGTGGTGTTGCATGAAGAAGCATAAGTCCAGAAGCTTTTCTGTAAATCAATACAGAATATTTTAAGTCTTTTAAGATCTCATACAAGTTCAGCTGAATTTTCTGAATACTTCTGCATGCAGCATTTTATGATTTATCTCCTTAAAGGACATTTCTGAAATCCCACTAGTTCTCAGCAAATCAGTTCCATGATACCCATGCCATTTAAAGGTAACATACTGAGAAGATGTGGGACATGAAAAAATACACTTAATTATAGTATTTAAGCGAAGTTTAATGCATAGAGAATGATTGGCAGTCAAAAGAAAGCTTAAGGATTTTCACTTGAGCTGTAAAAGGACTTATATGTGCTTGCAGTATTACAAAAAGCAGCTGAAACCTGCCAACCAGACAATAGAGTGAAACCCAGTGCATGCTAACTAACAAAGACGCCTGGTGTGAAAGGATTGTATTAACTGCAAGAATGCTTATTATACAGGTATATTTTCTTCCAGAACAATACGAAAGATTGTTATACTGTTCTTGGGATTGGAAGAAAAACCAAATCCGCCAAGAAAAGAGCCCCATTTCCCTGAGGAGAACTTCGTTTTCCAAAAGAAAGCAAGTTCTTTTTCTGTAGAGGCATTTACAGTGATCAGAAACTTTCCCACTGCTGGAAAGGAACAAGGGAAGGAAAACTCAGCATGTTTCTTTTCTTTGTATCAGTGCTCTTTACAGTCTCTTATAACCCACAAATTTAATACGTTCATTAAATACATCCAGATATAGAGTGCCTTTAGGCAGCAGCAGGGAGATATTTTTTAACTTGTGATACACCGCACAATATACATGTCAAGCTTTACCACTATTCAGCTATCACAAGAGCCTGCCCATTAAAAGATTCTGTGCCAAATGAAGCTCTCTACTTTTCTCAGATGAAGCTCTCTATTATTCTAGACATCTTTTTCAAGCCTTCCTAGTCTCTAAAATACACATATCCTAGACTATCAGGAGGAGCTCAGCTGTTGTTGCAGACACTTATCACTGTTTTTGCATGCTGGCACACTCACATGTGGTTCTTGTTCTTATGCTTGGATTGGCCTGGATCTAAGATCCAGGACTTCTCCAGAAGATACACAGAGATAAACACAATATATAGTTATTGGTTATTGGTGGTGGTACTATTGTATTGGAATTATAATGCAGTAAAGCACCCTGCACTGGCAAGGAAATTGCTGCAGCACTTACTAGCTCTTTTGATTCTCCAGCTATGTAAGAGGAGCAATGAATCTGAAATAGCTCAGCTAATACTGTAGCCGTTACTTCTCTTTTTATTTTTTTTTATTTTTATAGTTTTTCCCCCCCAGGCAAATGCTAGTATTGCTGGTGTTTAGGCTAAGTCCAAATGGGTATCTTTGAAGTGAATCATGATTGGGTCCAGTTTGCAGAAGATATTTAGTGTACTTGAAACCGGGAAGACAAGGATAGATTATATAAATAAAGAAGAAAAACAGCAGGCATGGAGTGGGGAAGTTGTAGCCACATAGTCCTTTTTGTTGTCCCTGTCAATAAAGTCTTCTGGCCATAATCTGCCTCTGTACTCAGCAGTTGTTTTATTTAGCTCTTTACTTTGCCCAGTGAAATCCCAACAAATGCAAAGCATCAGTTTTTTAAAGAGCTACAAATGGATGAACGAAATGGCAAGCAAAAGTAAAGAAAAATTCAATAGCATTATGCTTGTAAACATTAAAGTGTCAACATTTTCCTTTTCTTTGGTAAACAAAAATAAAATGGCAACCTCTGAAAAATTCTGTTCAAGGGAACATCCAGAGGCTGTAATGGTATTTATGTTCATGAGTATGTAACGATCCTTATTCCTGAGGACTTAAGATTGAGCCTTGAAGGTACAACACTTTACACAAATTGTGTATAGGGGGTTTTGGTGGTTTTTTTTGTATGTTTTTTTTTTTTTTTGGTTGTTTGGTTGTGTTTTTTGGTGGTGGTTGGTTGGTTGTTTTTTTTACCCTTATTCTGTCTCTTATATTAGTGATAGCTGCTGGCAAGGTTTGTTTTCCCTCACTCATTTGCTTCAGTTGTGCCACACATCATGGTTATCTTCTTTAATGGAGTGTTTGCAGATGAGGTTGTAAAAATCATTAGCCACGGTCGGCAGATGCTAGGTACTGCTAGGATGCTGTTCCAATAACTTCTTTCCTTTAATTAAAATTCTAAATAAATCATGAGGTTTTGCAAACACAAGCCTACAGTACTTGCATAAGATGAAAGCTGTGCCGACTTCTGGTAGTCTTGATGCAGCTCTTTAACCTCTATTTCTTCCATGTTCTTTTTTTTTTTTTTTTTTTGTGTGTGTGTGTGTTTTGTTTTTTGTTTTTTTTTGCTTGGCCTTCACACAAAATCCCCATATGCACTTCTTCAATGCTTAAAAATCTTTATTGCTGAAGATCAATACCAAGAAAACATCTGTGCCTCTTCCTGGTGCACAAACAGATTTGCTCTGCTTTTTTGTTTTGTTTTGTTTTGTTGTTTTTACAGTGAATGCAGCTAAAACTCCATGTAAAGACTAAACAAAATATCCTGTTTATAGTTGTCTATTGATTTTTCATGAAATTCTTATGAAACATAGAAGTGAAAGCGTTAAATATTCACAGCAGAAGAATATTTATTTGCTATAAAAATGAATAAATTTAATCACTTGCTCCTTGTTTCTATGGGAACAAGTTCTATTGAATAAACAGTCTTTGAATAATATTGTATTATTTCTAATTATATTAATTATAATTCAATATGTCATATTAAAATAATTTAGATTGCAATGAGAGACGTTAATACTGGTGTGAGCTTTAAAAAAAATAGGCCAGTTGAGCTTAAAGTAATTTATGCTGCTGTAATTTTTAGTTTCCATTGATACTAATTCTAATTATTAGATATTTGCATTTGAAATCTCAATAGGGTGAGGTTTTATAATTGTGTTAAGAAAATATACAAAATAAACGTGATGAAAAGATCAAAAGTTGCAGAAAAATAGTTTTACCTGTTCAATGTGTGACTAGGGAGCTTTTCCAAGTCACATAATCCCTGCATTTTCCTGTTTTCTATGTATCTGTGTAATAATTATCTACCTTTTTTTTTTTCTTTTGCTAAAGTAGGAGACGAGCATCTGAATTAGGATTTTTAATGTCAATCAATAATATCAATTTTAAAAATATTAATAAAAAGGAGCCTGTTATTGTACCTTAATCTGTCAGTTAGCCTCTTATGCCTACTCAGCAACAATGGAGACCTCCAAATAACAAATCAGTTGTGCAGAAATAGGCTCCGAAACCACACTATAATGGAATAATGAAATTATTTTTTAAAGAATACATTAGTACTTAACCAAAATTAAATGAAGGAAACGCAGTCTAACAACCCTTAAAAAAAAAAAAATAAAAAAATAAGGGAGACATTAGCATTGTCCTAGAGAAATTAAAACCAATATAAAAAATCACTAATCTTTTTTTGTGTGTATGTTACTACATTGTTACTGATAATAGTAATGTTGTTATCACATCTGACATAAAACTAACATCTAAAACTTACATCTAAACCCAGGCAGAACTTAGTTTGTTTAAAAAAAAAGAGAAAAATCAATCACACTCTTATTCACCCAGGCTTTTGTTAAACCTTCTACTGCAAAATCACATCTCACTTTCTCTGGAATTCCTTTTTGTCTTAGAAAGACACCCAATCATGACTTCAATGTAGGTTAAAGATTGTATGATAAGTCAGAAGAAGAAGTAAATTCTTGGCACCTAATGCATCTGTTTTAAGCAATAAAAACAGCAAAAAAAAAAAAAGTAAAAAGAACAATGTAATATAACTTTATACAAAACAACTTACTTTTTTAAGCATGCTCATGACTTTGTTTAGAAAACACTGGCTAGCAAAGTTGTATTCATGTTCTCCAGTGTTGGGAATCGTGATCACAGAAACAGAAATTTTCTTTCGGATTTTTCATCTGCCATTGCTCAAATCTCATCAACCTGTCCTAATTAATCATCTGTATTAGATTTTTTTGATAAATTGGGAAAAGACATTGCAGAATTTTTTATTTAATAGCTGGACTGCCAATGAATTTGAATAATAGTTTGAATAACGGTTTACTAAAGGATAAGGAGTCATTTTTATTTCTTACTAAAAGGAAGCATTCACCATGTGTGACAATTTAAAATGTATATTCTTGAAAATGCAATATTTTCCAGGTTGCAGTACATTATGTAAACATGATGAATCCAGGGAGGAAAAAATGCTCATTGTGACTGTCTTTGTTCTGTTTTATTGTTTCTGGTGATGTGAGATTCAGCATGAAATGGCAGTAGTAGAATTTTCTAAGTAGAAGGACAGTAATTCTTTTCCAATATAGCCCTGGGTTTGAGACAGAGAAGTCTTTCTATGACAGAGGAGATAGTCATACAGACTAGTCCACATTTTATCCCAAAAATATGTGATAAAAAGATTTTTGGTGCCATTTTGAAAACCTGGTACATTTAATTCAATAAGGTTATTAGATGTTGGGTTTACAATTTGTTTCAGAACCATGTCATGGAAGCAATTACTTATTGGAAAATAACTTTTTTTTTGGGGGGGGGGGTGGAGGGAGGGAGGGTAAAGAGAAATATCCTAGTGAACAGAAATGATCCTACAAATCAAAGTTTTAGCTTCAGTGAAGTTTGTAACTGAAGAGGACACTCAAAAGGTAGAAAAGCCACTTAAGGCATCCATTTTGAAACAATTGAATGAGGCACTTGTCCCCACAGCAGGAAAGAAACAGAAAAGCACTTAAAGCCACTGACTGTACAAGTAATTTATTTTAGCAATCATCTCCAAAGTTATACAGGAAACAAAATGCAAAGGAAATAACTAATGAAAGTTCATTAATCTAAACTCCAGCAGTCACTAATTTATAGGAATGGGATAGGTATTAAAAGTTCCCAGAATACAAACAATATAAAATGAAATGTATCAGAAGATGTTTTTAAAAGTCAGCTAAAAATAACTGATACAGGCACCTTAGCTAGTGTGAAAACTTCAGAAAGTACAACTCAGCAGGCCACAAAATGCATATGCCCAAGAATTCAAACCATGTACCTTGTGACTGCTTTGACTGAAACACTTTTAGTCAAGGGGTTTACCAAATAGCTAGTAATTATTTTAGAAATGCCAGAGGATTTACTAAAGGTTCAATAAAATTTCCATCTTAAAATAAAAAATAAAAAATAAAAAATAAAAAAATAAAAATAAAAAATAAAAATAAAAAATAAAAAATAAAAAATAAAAAATAAAAAATAAAAAATAAAAAAGAGAGAGAGAGAGTGAGAGAGAGAGAAATAAAAAACCTTTCCTGGTAACAACCACCATTTAAATTTATCTTATGTCTTCTGGTAAAATGTGAACACAATTAAATGAGAACTTTATGTGATGTTTTAGAAAGTTGTAATGAGACTACAGAAAAAGCAGCAAAGAATAATCAAATTCTCAAAAGGAATTCAGTTGAAAGAAGTAGAAGGGGACTAAAGGGAAATGGACAAACAATAATGTGAGTGTTCAGATGAAAAGTAGGTAGGTATAAAGGAAGCAAAGACAGAAAACCTTCCTCTTTGCCAGGGCAATCTCAGACATGAGTAGACGGTGAGAAGAAGTCATTGAGAGCAGCCCTGCAGAGAAGGACTTCGGAGTACTGGTGGATGAAAAGCTTGACATGTGTAGGCAGTGCATGCTTACAGCCCAGAAGGCTAACTGCATCCTGGGCTGCATCAACACAGGAGTGGCCAGCAGGTGAAGGAAGGTGATTGTCCCCTTCTACTCTGCCCTTGTGAGGCCCCACTAGGAGTGCTACATCCAGATCTGGGGCCCCCAGCACAAGAAGGATGTGGATCTGTTAGAACAGGGCCAGAGGAGGGCCACAAAGCTGGTCTGGAGCAACTCTCCTATGAAGAAAGGCTGAGAGAGTTGGGGCTGTTCAGCCTACAGAAGAGAAGGCTCCAGGGTAACCTCATTGCAGCCTTTCAGTAGGTAGAGGGGACTTATAAAAAAGATGCAGAACAACTTTTCGCTCCATGAGATAATGACAGGACAAGGGGTAATGGTTTTAAACTAAAAGAGGAGATACTTAGCTTCATTCAGAGGGTGGTGAGGCACTGGAACAGATTGCTGTGAATGTCCCATCCCTGGAAGTGTTCAAGACCAGGATTGATGAGGCCCTGGGCAACCTGATCTATTGGGTGGCATCCCTGCTATGGCAGAGAGGTTAGAACTAGATGATATTTAAGGTCCCTTCCAACCTGAGCCCTATGATTCTCTGATAACAAAAGGATAAGAAGCAATGAAATAAGGAATGGAAGGACAGAGTGGCAGTGAGATGATACTTACATTTACTCCTGAGTAGGTTTTTGTTGTTAGGGTTCTAAAGACAGAAGCTAAGGAGTACACAGAATTCTCCTGTCTGCCCATGGGCCAGGATATTGAGAAATAGGATGAGACTTCAGCAGCTAACGTCTTTATTTCCAAACAAGAGAACCCCACTGCAAGCTCTCCCATTGCAGCAAGGTATATGGGGAGGACCTTTACAACACAACTTACCATGTTCCTGGGATTCACTTCAAGAGATGCATGCATATTGCACCCTTATTAGCATTAGCATTGATGTTTCAGACTATGATAACAATTTTGAAGCAAACTTCTTAATCTTTCCTACTGTTTCAGTTCATGCTAGAATTGGGTTTGCACTGTATGAACTGGTTTCCTTTCAGATGATATCCAGATATCTGATATTTCAGAAGATATCCAGTAGATATAGGTCTGGTATCCTCTTAACTTGCCCTAAATGCTAAAAAGATCCATACAACCAGACTAGAGCTGTTTTGAAGTAAAACTTCTGACATAAGTGTAGGTTGGATGTCATATCTGTAATGAAGTTTCACTTTTAAGTTTCACTTTTACTGTACAGAAACAGAACCCAAAATCTAGAGTCAAACCTGCTGGCCATACAATCTGAAAGTTTTCTTTTTTTCTTCTAGAAAGGTTTTCTTTGGTTTTGCCTGACTTTTTTTCTGTCCCTGGTATAAGCCCTCCCAGTTGCAACTTGCTTTAAATTTCATAAATTTCAAAATTTCATTTTTATTCTCAGTGGATCAGATATTTTCATTAAAAATAAAAAAAATAAAAAAATAAACCACTGCTTGAAACAATGGTCAACTGTTTTTAAAAGTTGAGTGATGCTGAACCAAGGTTGTAACTTTAGTGTAACTCCCTATGACACTGCAACATAGAAGTTTGATAACATGATAACATGCTTTTTTTTTTCTTTTTTTTTTTTTCTTATAGAAGACCCTACATCATTAATTACACATGATGTAAAATGTTTCTCTTCATGATCACTGAGGATAATTACATATATTATAAATCAGATTGTCTTTTCTAAACTATTTTTTCTTATCAAAGAATCTGAGATGTTCTAATAAACACTTAAAACCTCTTCTAGTCTTGTTTTCTATGTATCTATTGCTTTTTTTCACATTCATTGCACAAAAATACCTTGGAGGGTTCCTGAGAAATGTGACTTGTGCCAGAAGTTTCCACCAGATTTAATAACCTCAGAAGCACAACAGAAGATTAAGAGCTTCTATTCTTTCATACTTTTGACCAAATAAAAAATAATACCCAAGTTAATCCAAATGAAAAACTTTGGTTCATATGTGGAAAATATAAGGCTTTGCTCTATTTTATTCTCATAAACAGAACATTTAATTGATGCTTTAGAAAACGGAAAAAAAAAAAAAAAAATAGCCTAATTCATTTACTCAGACTGGAAAGCATCTGTTTAGTGGCAGCATTGACACCTGAGCCTGTTACCTTTGGCTCCCTACAGTCCAGTGAAACATCATTTCTGTCTCAGTGGAAACATTCAGTTTCAGAGCAGAGTTTCTAATCATGCCAGAACAAGAATTGGAAATACTCTGTCTTATTAGACAGAATTGTCTTTCCAAATAAATATACATTTTTTTCTTATTAAAATATTTTTACAAGTCTTATGAGGAGTGGCTGAGGGAACTGGTGTTGTTTAGTCTGGAGAAGAGGAGGCTCTCTTATTGCTCTCTACAACTACTTGAAAGGAAGTTGTGGTCAGCTGCGGGTCAGCCTCTTCTCACAGGTAACTAGTGAGAGGACTAGAGGGAATGCCCTCAAGTTGTACCAGGGGAGGTTTAGGCTGGAAATTAGGAGACATTTCTTTTCAGAAAGAGTAGTTAGGCATTGGAACAGGTTGCCCAGGGTTACATCACCATTCCTGGGGGTGTTTAAGGAAAGGTTGGACATGTTGCTTAGGGACATGGTTTAGTGATATTGGTGGTAGGGGGTTAGTTGGACCAGATGATCTTGGAAGTCTTGTCCAACATTAATAGTTCTATGATTCCATGATTCTTCTTGATTCTTTTAAAAATAAATTACGAATATGGTGTTACGAATAAATACGAAGATGGTGAAAGGCCTGGAGGGGAAGACGTACGAGGAACGGCTGAGGGCACTGGGCCTGTTCAGCCTGGAGAAGAGGAGGCTAAGGGGAGACCTCATCGCAGTCTACAACTTCCTCGTAAGGGGGTGTCGAGAGGCAGGAGACCTTTTCTCCATTAACACCAGTGACAGGACCCGCGGGAACGGAGTTAAGCTGAGGCAGGGGAAGTTTAGGCTGGACATAAGGAAGGGGTTCTTCACGGAGAGAGTGGTTGCACGCTGGAACAGGCTCCCCAGGGAAGTGGTCACTGCACCGAGCCTGACTGAATTTAAGAAGAGATTGGACTGTGCACTTAGTCACATGGTCTGAACTTTTGGGTAGACCTGTGCGGTGTCAAGACTTGGACTTGATGATCCTTAAGGGTCCCTTCCAACTCAGGATATTCTATGATTCTATGATTCTATAAATTGTTTAGTTATATTAAAATCAAGCACATATTTTACAAAAAGATAGGTCAATAAAGTCCATGAATTTCCATGAACTACTTTGGTTTGTTTAATATATATTTACCTGCTTATATGTTGAAATTTATCCCATAAATCCCTATTAGATTATAATTTCATACCTCTGCCAGTAAACAAAGAAAATGGAGAGGGAAATCAAGAAAAAGTATGAATGCAAAACGTGGAAGGAGTGATGCTCTCCTGGGGAAAAAATTGTGCTTTTAGATTGACAATAAGTTCTTTTGCCAGAGGAAGTACTGCCTAATGATCTAAAGACCTGCTACCATGTTAATCTACTTCCTACTCATTTCTATTTAGCAAACTAGACAAAAATGGCCTATTCCGATTACTCTAGTTCAGTTTAATTCCCATTACTCCACATCCATTTGAAAGGTCATACTGGGAAGTCACCATGAGGTAGCTACCATCATTTGATCAAATAATAAAAAACTCTTCATAAGAAACTCAAGAATGTCTGATTCTTAAGAGTGAGATACCGTCTGTATTCACTAGAGGTCATACTGGGAAAACATCACAGAATGACAAAATCAAAGAATTGTAGGGGTTGGAAGGGACCTCAGGAGAACATTGGGTCCAACCTCCCTGCCAAAGCAGGTTCCCTAGAGAAAGCAGGTTCCCTAGAGAAACATATTTAAGTTGAGGGCATAAACACATAGCCAGATATATCGAAGAAACAACAAACGTATAAACTAATCAACAAATGTGAATTCTTCCGTAGAATTAGTTTCATTCCTTAGTCAATTAATTGTATAGCTGTACTTAGTAGTACCTGAAATCTCGTGTTCTCAGTATAATCATACTAATCATAATTCATACTTCACTGGGTGTAGATGAAGAGTCTAAAACAGAGATAAAAGTTGTAATAAAGGAATTAAGACTCTAGGGCCAAAATATATCTTCACATGGTCTGAACTTTTGGGTAGACCTGTGCGGTGTCAAGAGTTGGACTTGATGATCCTTAAGGGTCCCTTCCAACTCAGGATATTCTATGATTCTATGATTCAGCAGACAGTTAAAAAAAAAAAAAAAAAAAAAAAAATTATTTTTTTGCAGTGAACTGCATCAGGATCACGGCACACAGAAAACAGCAGAGACAGACAAAATATACACAGATCAGAAAAATAACATAATTTCAAATATCCCATTTTTACATAGCTAAAAATTAATCTATACATTTTAGAAACTTCTTCTGCTTCCTTATCCTAAATGGTATATTTTATTTTTCTATCATAAACTGTATATTAGTCAAACAATTCCCCTGTAATGCAAAGTGTGTTCAAGTTGTTTTACTAGTGCTCTTCCAAATCAGGTCTACAGAAAAATAATTTAATTTTAAAGGTATAAGAATAATTGTAGCATCTTATAAGTATCACCAAATGGCTGTACAACATTTATAATTACAAAAAAATATATAATAATAAAAAAAATAAAGATAGGTATGACGAGCAGTAATGGAATAACTTTGATGTTCAACAGTGTTTTTCAGTTGCTATTGCTTTTGTGTCACTGACATGATCAACAATTTCAATTCTCATTACTAATCAAAGAATAAATAAAAACAAAGGAATTCTTTATTTCTATTTTATTGAACATCACCTATTTTGAAAACTAACTTAGGAACTTAAAAAGCAGACAGTGAAACTAAATGACATACCAAAAACATTACAAGTATATAAATGAAGAGAAGCTTTTTGTTCTTTGCTGTACAGTTCCTTTCAGTTCTTTGTTTAATGCCATCTGAGATCAAATCGAACCATCTTCATCTTTTCTGTCCCCAGTTTGTATCAGAGGGTGATAAATAGACCAGACACAAACTCCTTAAAGTTTGTCAATGTAGACAAAAATAAATAAATAAAATAAAATAATAAAATAAAATAAAATAAAATAAAATAAAATAAAATAAAATAAAATAAAATAAAATAAAATAAAATCATTATTTGTATCTTGACTAGATCCTATTACATAAAAGTTCTCTGCAAAAGCAAGCTTGCATTTTATGGCATGTTCCCAGAATCTTGTATTGATTACTAACATGATGGCACAAATACATTTTTAAGATGCTATTGAAATATCCATTTCAACTGTCCTCTTCCAAAAAACAGAAAACAAAGATTTTATTAACACTCCAAAGCAGAGCCAAAAGAAAGGCTAGTTTCTTTACCATAGGCCTGGGAACCAAGATTTCTGCACAGGAAATCATATTCTTGACTTGCTACAGTTTTCTGCAAGACCATGGGAGAGCCACTCACACTCAACACCTTTCTATTTTTCCTGTGAAAAATTAAGATACTGATACCTCATAGTGGTGCTGGAATGTGTAACGAACTCATCTTACTGAGTTCTTTAGAGGGTTATTCTAATACAAAGAATCTAAATTAAATGCAGGGTCTTTCTCACACACAAAGACAGATAATACAATTTTTGGTTAGTAACAGTTGATCTGAATAATCGTTAATGAAATCACAGGAACAATTTTACCTTAAAATAATTTGGGTTTAAATAGCATATCACAAGAGCTAGAAATTACCCCATATTTTTCACCTCTGTTTTTCACCTCACCATCACTCTCTTACATTTAACAGGAGTGCTTCATCAAGTATAATCAAGTATAATCTAAGATCCTGATATCAATATTTAAAGGTTTGTGGCTTTGTTTTTTGTTGTTGTTGTTTGGGTTTTGTTATTGTTTTGTCTTTTTTGTTTGTTTGTTTGTTTGTTTGTTAAACAATGTGATCCATACAGCATCATAAGTTTTACTCTTTTCCACATCACCATCAAGTGGAAAACAAAAAGACAGCTCAAGCATATATATAGTGGAAAACAGTTTCACCAACAAACTTGAAGAATAAATATTTCATTAACTTAAATGTTTTATTTTGTGTCACACTTTTAAATGTCTTGTTTTATAAATAACATCAGCTTTTATCTCAAAAATGAACACAGTAAGAGGTATTAAATTGGTGCCTGTCTAAATGTGAGTCCTGTATCTATACTTCAGCTTGACTCTTTCAGTGAAAAATGAAAACAACATTAATAAATGCGCACTGATAACAAATCTTATCTTATAGAATTGTCTCAGATTACATTGAAATATGACTTTGTTTGTCCTCTGCTATACCCTGCTTTGGTGTCTGCTGTGGGAAGAGAGTACAACATCAAGGCAAGAGCAAAAGAAAAACTTCTCTGGTATGCAAGTCTATACAGAGTTTGATAAGTATACTGAAAAAAATTAAAGCTTTTCAGATTCACAGACTTCATTTCAGTCTGATGTTACAAAAGAAGATCTCTGCCACTGACCTACCACTGGCATCCATTTTGTTTTATGAAAGGCTTAGAATAAATTTTGTTTCTGTAACAGTAAATTGTTCTGGAACTCAAGGTGTATATGAAGAAGAGATCACACATATGAGAGTGCACTACTCTCACTGTGGTCCCTATCATCATACAGGAGGATGTAATACATTAGTTTTCCATAAATTTCAGCACTCTCTTTGCTAAGATATGCTGGAAAACTTGAGTAATTCCTCTCACACTGCTTCATATGGAGCATTATTGCCCCACCAAAGTGCAATACAACTAAATCCTCAGGGACACTGGTAAAAATAAATAAATAAATAAATAAAAATAAATTTTAAATCCACATTTTTTTAATTTTCTGCAGACAAAACTTATGAAAAGGAAAATCGCAACTTTACATTCAGCAAGTTGTGGTTTATTAAATATATATATATATATACACAATTTAGCAGCACTGTATAAACTACATAATTGGACTGAGCAGACCATTCTTAATTGTGCTTTTTTGCTCATTTGGAAAGAACAGCAAAAAATGAGACATACAGATAGATTTTTTTATTTTTTTTTTTATGATACATGGAATTTTAACCACTATGAGAATACATCTGAAATAACAGAAGAGAAGATATTCCATTATTACAACAAGATAAGAAAGTGAGTAAATGTACCCTCTAGAAGAAGCAGAACTATGCTAGGAAGTGGAACAGACTTAGGCTATGCGTAGGATATTTGGCACAGGAGTAGTAGGTATAGCAGTAGTAGTATTTTTTTAGTTAGTTAGTTAGTTAGTTAGTTTGTTTGTTTAACTTATGGTTGTCAACGTGCAAGTTGTTCAGTAGTGTTCATGCTTCAGGAAACAGGAAAATGGGAATTGCACAGTCATAAAAGTGAAGGCAGGAAGGCAGGAAATCAAGAAGGCAGGAAGGAAGGCAGGAAGGAAGGCAGGAAGGAAGGCAGGAAGGAAAGCAGGAAAGCAGGAAGGCAGGAAGGCAGGAAGGCAGGAAGGCAGGAAGGCAGGAAGGCAGGAAGGACATTTCCTTTCCCTCACAACCTTCTGAAGTTCTAAAATTTTCCCTGTTTCACACCAGAAAAAGACAAAGAACGTTCAGAGTATTCTTGAGACAGGAAAAGCAATGTTTCACGCTGCAAAAACATAATGGGGAGGGTACCTAAACAGTCAGGTTTCTCTGCAAATAGCCAGAAGTTTAGTTTTCTTCTGAACATTTCTTCAGGGCTAGATTTTTCATACATATTTTGAAGGTCAGGGTAGTCTCCTTGTGCCTCCTATTTATAACATATCCTAGGTATGTTATGGGAAAAGCAAAATTGTATTTCTTGAATGAGAAGATTTCATTACATTTTCATTGTCTATGACCTGGACTTCCACTATTACCTCTGCAAATTGACAAAACACACACATTTTTTGTTTTTGTTTTTATTTTTTCATTTCTTTTTATCCCCATGACTGGTAAATCAAATGCTAATGCATCCCATAGCACATCCAGCCAACAATATATAATAAGGGACCTAACCATTTCATCTTGTTATGCAATATGTTTTTTGAAGGAAATATTTGCCATTAGCAGGGAGGAAAATTTGGCAGATTCTTTGGGTCTGAGGGATGGAGGGACCAGGACCAGTGTCCAAACCACTGAACACATCTGCCCTATTACACAGACACAGCTCATGAGCTGCCAGAAAGAGCAGGCTCTCAATGATACTGCTGCTCAAGAGTTTGCAGCAGTCAGATTTAGGTAGAATTAAAGTGAAAGTGAAGATACCTAAATATAGACATAGCTCCTGTATGCCCAAGCGCCCATTGCAGTCAATAGAGATTTAGCCATCAGTCAATGAAAACTATAGACTTTCAGCTGACCAGACAGTAGCTGCCTCCTTTGGCATGAGGTTAATCACCCTGTAGCTTTCATTACCTTATAGAGAAGCTTTTCATTTACTAAAATAGGAGTCTGGGCATATTTATTTATTCATAGAGACATCTGTTTAGATATTTGAACTGAATCCTATCTCGTACACACCTAATGCTGGGTTGCCTGGACTGATCTAGTCTCCAGCTTCACTTTCAGAAGGACAGAGATCCCAGAACATATCTGTCATTCCCATGCAGATGTCTCATCTACCCTAGGCATTTCGTCTATCAATAGACACCTACATATAGGCAAGCAATTGGGACCACCGTGTCAAATCACAGTGCATGCATTAACATACTTAAAGTAAATGGAAACAGCATAGCTAATGTCTCTGAAGATACCTTACACTTGAATGGCATAAACATCAAAAAGCTTTATAGTGTAAAGTAGAATCTTTGATCTGGGTGCAGTCCTTTGTCATAATACATCTAAAGGAGATAGAAAAGAAATAATGACTAAATATTTGTGCATTATGTCTACAAAGGTTTCAAGATTTCCCTATACATTCCTATAATGACTGGATTTATTCATCACACTTCTGTGAAATAATTAAAATTAGTTCCCGTTAATGTACTGGACTTACTACATGGAACAAATATGACAATGCTAATTGGAAGTGTTATGAACAATAAAAATTCAATAAAGAATAATATGATAGTTCTCTGATTGGTTTCATAGATAGACAGATAAAAAGACAGACGATGTTTTTGTTGCCAAAAAACATTTTTGCTTGTTTATGAGCTTGAGAGAGTGTCATATTTTTCTTTCACAGTTCTTGTCCCTTTACCTATGCCATAAATGCATAACACCAACTCAGAAGTATAAAACTCATTTTCTGTATACATTAACATGGATATTTTAGTCCTTCTCTTGGTCATACAAAAATAAAAAGTATACATATAGCTCCATTTATGTTTACCAAAGAGATTTCTGATTATCTCAGGCCATGAATGTGTAGTTTTAAACATGACAATCTCCAGTCTTTGGTTCAAAAACATATGATCATAACTGGAATGTATTTGTTCAACTATCAACTTAACAAAGTATTTATCACAAAGTTTAAAACTTTACATAAAGTTGAAGATTGTTCAAGGATTTAAAACATATGTTCCTGTAACTCACTGTTTACAACACACTCAAGTGTTCTACTATCCAAAGCAATAACTACCAATATTTTCTTCTGTCTGGGATCCTGTAGAAAGCCAACTTGCTAAGAAGTCACAAATTTAAAAGCTTTACAAGTTATGGAATAGATTAAAATCTAGCGGGGAAGAGAGAGATGGCATACATAGAAACAAAATCAGAAGGAGAATTCATGAAGCACCTAATTATCTTGGTTTACTCTTTCTTTAATAGGTGAACAGCGAAAAAGCATATAGAAAATTCTGTTCATAATAACAGAAACAGAAGACTGTAGGCTTCTCTTTTTCTCCCTCTCACATTTTTTTTAAGACAATTTGGCGCTAATGTAACGGATGCCCTGCCTGGCCTTTCAGTCCATCAGCTCCCTGTCAGTGCTGACTGAATGCTGAAATGCTGCCGGTCTGTCACGGGATCCATGCTCAAAGCTTTACTTTTCCACCAGCATTAGGCCCATCATGTCAAACTGACATTGCACTTCACTCAGAAGCAGCACGCGTAGCAGTTTGTCATTGTGCTGATCTAACATTAACTTACTCCAGTTTTCATCAGCATAAATCAGTAAACCCTTGCCCTAGTCCAGTGATAGGGAAGGAAACATTAGGGAAAACATGAAAAAGCAGTGAGACTGAGACTATTCTGCCAAACTTTACATTTCATCTTGAAAGCTACTTTCATGTCCCTGAGTCCACATGTATTCTTTGCAGTTCTGAGTTTCCACAACTATGCTTCTAGAAAGCAAGTCAAATTCCTAGCACACAGGTTCAATCAGGACTCGAGGATTTATAGAGGGTAGGTGTATGCTCTACAAACCAGGAAGAAACCACTACCTGGAAAGTGCCTTCCAGAGCTTTACTGTTATTCCTGTCTCATCCCATTCCTGAATCACTAGTAGGTATAGAGGTGCTTTAGGCTGATCAATTCGTGGATTTAATAGCAGTGATCTCTTGGCCACTGTCACTCTGCAGGGGATCTCCACAGAACTGACCTGTTCTCTTTTCACTTAACATTTGCCTTTTATCATTGAACCTTCATCAAGTGAACCTCCTGGTTTTTGATAGCTCCAACCCAGCAGAAGCCCATTTAATGTATTGCTGCTAGAGACAACCAGGCGGTTGCCTACGAAAAGAGTTCTTGACTTACATGCTCAGGACAAGGCATTGTATGGATAAAAATGATGCTGTCCACGTCAAGAAACTCATCAACAGATCTCAGAGCCTCTCCTGCACAGTGAGTTTAAAACTAATTTTCATAATATTTGTTTTTAACGTTGATATTTTAAGACCTACATTTTTAGTAGGTCAAATTAGATAGTTTATTGTTGTATTTTACATCTCAGTACATTCAGGAAGGAAGAGTAATACATATTCATATAATTCTGCTAACATCAGGCCAAATAATCCATTCTTCACATCTCTGGTTTGTTAATAATGCTTCCAAATGAACAAGGTTATTTTACAGGGGCATAGATATATTTCAGTTGTCTGCCACAGAAACAATTTACTTATGCTACAAGAGCAGTTCTAATGTCTACCAGGCCTAGGATGAGCGAGGGCTGCCATTCGCTTCTTTTTCTACTATTGTATATTGAAAAGTGCTAGAATAAAGATGACAAAATTAAGCTTGTCTGATTTTGAGGTCAATAACATTGTGGAGTCTAGCCATATTTCAAAAATACGTAATACAGAATTATTTTTCAAAAAGGAGATGTGAACTGGCCCAGCTTATAACAAGAAACTTTATACTGCTGATATAAGTATGACCAGAATGGTAAAGAATGGCCTTGCAAATGGGTGTGCTCTAAAAAAAGGGACACTTCCTATGTACAGCCATGTTATGAGTTTCCTCGGTAGCTTGAATCTGAAACCAGAACCTTTCCACACTACGTGGTCACTCTGGGACATGTCTGGTGTAATTTTATGTTTCATTGCCCATGGTTTTAGGGTACATTCCTTCTCCAGCACTCAGCAATGAAAACTGCTGTATTTTCAAGTTTTCTTCACTGCTTGTACCAATCATTTCTGTAGTTATTTTACACTAACACTCAGTTTTAGTTTATAGGTTTGCTTATGGATATTCAGGCTGTCTCCTCCAAAGACTTTTTATCAAAGTTGCCGTTTTGTATCAAGTGGAGATCTCTCTAAAACACGTTGAAAATATCCTATGCTTCCTTTTGCTTGAACTTTTCTGGAAAGATTAAAAAAAAAAAAAATTACGTTTTATTGGTAACATTACAGTTGAAAAAAAATGTCAAGCACAGGTTTAGAATAGCTTTCTTAGGTTCTCTTTTCCATTGTGGCTTATGATTAAAAGGCCTGACTTTCAGTATAAATTTGTTTTTCCTTGTTGACAATTTTGCTATTATTCTGCATTTACATTCAGTGTTGTTTGTTTGTTTGTTGTTGTTTTTGGTGGTGGTGTTTTGTTTTTTTCAACTAACATTAATTGATGTCTACATCTGTCTGCCTTTATTCATAATAGCTTTGCACATTGTGCTGATGAACTATTCCTCTCTCCTATCAAAATCGTTCTTAGGTTTGGTATATATTGGTAAACATATCTGGGAGAGTTTCTCTAAGTTACTCCTTTGTCATCATAGGTGGAATCCTGGAAACATAAATAGAAAAGCGGTCTGAGTGCAGAAGCTCAAATTCCACTGGATTCTCTGACATTTTTAAAAAATAATTTTCCATAACAAAAACATAAATAAGAGTGAAACAAACTGCTCACCTGGTTCCTGGCTAATATGAATAACATTGTTGATTAAAGAACCATTCTCACCAGGAAAATAATAATAATAATAATAATTTTATTGGCAGTGGTTCACATGCTGATCTTCCTGCTTTTAAATCCACCTCATGTGCAGAGGTGATCTTTAGTCATTGATTGTTCATTCCATGACACTTACAGAGACTGATAAAAAGGTAAGGTAGAAATTTATAAACGTTATCTTTGTCTTCTTCATATCGCCTATTTAAAAAGCAAAATGCTTGATGATAATGATAATCAGATTCATACATTAAATGTATTCATTGGAAAATATTAGTTTCTGTCTACTACGGCTTTGAGTCCTGGTAGTCATGACTACAGTAACTTCCATTCTTTTAATCAGAAAACTCCAAGGTAGTTTATCTACCTCTTTTCCTGGTCTTTGCTTGCATCCAGACAAGAACTTGATTACACATATCCCAGTTTAGATCATGTGCAAGCATACAGCTACATTTTGTCAACATTAGGAGACCACAGGTCAGCTAATAGAGTAAGTATGCTTGGCTTATTATCTCTAAATGAGGTATTAAAATAACGGAGCTTGTATTCCCAAACTTCCTATTCAAAAATCAGACCCAAAGGTAATTAAACAAAACAGATAAGGCTCAGCCTGCATTTTCTATAGCACATCTTTGCAAACTGTAGACAGCAGCCTGGGCAAGAATTTTTCAACAAAACAATTTTTCACCAAAATCCATGAAACATAAAATTTCTTGCTTCAGGAACATATCTGTTTTGTTGAGAAATTTTCCAAGCAGAATGATAGACTTATGTGTTGACTGTAGCCTCAGAGACGGGGTTCTTGGGACTGTAGGAAAACTTTCACGCAAGTTTGGAGCCTCTCTCCACTAAGCACCCTACTTGTGTAACTGGTTATTCCCTTTCTGGCTGCACCCAACACAGAAACATAAGCTCTAAAGAATGGAAAAACATGAAAACATTTCCCATCTCCCTCCTTCAATATTTCAAGTAAGCATGCTAAAAAAATTAAACCATGCATACAGACAATAAATCTTGCAGTAGCCTAGTTTTTCTTACAATGATGCCTAAGGCAAATCTTCTGTGGTAAAGAAAGTGAAAGGATTAAAACTATCTCAAATTCCTTCATTTACTTATCTTCTACTTCATCTTAAACTACTACTTCTCTCAAGAGGATTCAAAGTCCTTGTGTTGCTCAGTTCTTCAACCAACCAGTGAGAAGAAATTTTCAGTGACACTTATTGAACTAATTCTGACAAATCACTCAGGAGTTTCAAACTGAGTAATTATTACTTTTAACAAAAATGTAATAAAGATAGCATGTAAGACAGTTGCAGATTTAGTAAGTTAGTTAGTTCTTTTCATGTACTCTTCTCACTTACTGAGGAAATCTTTATTTCCTCTTTTAGCAGGAAGTATCTGTGATGAAACTTTGTTGAAACTCATCTGGCTTTGCTAGTTATTACCTTTTCTATTCCTCAGTAATTTCAGAGAAGTGCTTTTAAAGATCATGCAGCCATTATCAGCTATCTTTATGCTGTACATACCACATGCAGAACTAAAAACACATTAGCCATGTTATTGACTATCCCATAGATAGAAGGTCAATGCCCATTCTTATTTTCCAGGGATCTCTCAGCATCATTCAGTGTTTCCATCATGAGAAAAAAAAGTGCCATCAGAGAAGGTATTTCATATATTTGTACAGTGTTCTGCTCCATTAGCTTTCATAGCCTGAGCTACTGAATAATTCTATTTTGTTTGTGATTGTTTTGGCTAAGGACCTATTCTCCTGTGGTCGAAACTCAAACTTAATTCTTCCAAGGCAAGAACACTTAAAGAGCAAAAGTTAGAAATTCAAATTACAGACACTTCACTCACAGAGACTTGCAAAGATCGTTTGTCTTAGAACATTTAGAGAACTGATGAGACACAAACTCAAGTTCAAATCTGCTTGCTGATGATACATAGCTTTGTTTACAGAACATCACATCATACAGCTATATTGCCCTCACTAAATTAATCAACTTTTTGATGAAGATGAGCTGAGAGATGAAGAACAGCTGTTTGAAAATGAATCATATCAAAATAAAGATTACACTGTGAAGTAGAGAAAAGCACACAGTTTGCCAAATGGCACATTCTCATCTATTTGATAGAATATAATCACAGCTAGGCCATTCTTAATACAAGTTACTTAAGAATTTTTGATACTTCACTGATAGAAAATTTTAATCATATAGCAATATCTACGGAGAAGTAATTAATTCTGAACTCTACGGTTGGCTAGGATACTACATTATATTTTCCTTTAAATAACCTGACTCTAAGTTATGTCCTTTGGATGTGTTTAGAAGGGCTACAACTTAGCCTTTTGATAGAGACATGAAATAACTCTAGAAACTACAGCCAAGACTGAAATCCAGCAGCAGACTTTGTAATTTCCCATAAGCACCCTAAATTTTTAGTTAGCTTTGCTTTTAGATACTCTGCAGAATTTCCTATCATGATCAAGACTTGGTCTTCAGCTTTCAGTGTGGGGGACCCTAGGGAAACAAAATAATATATATGTATATACCCCTTTAAAAACAGGCCATGGATAACAAGCATAATGCAAGGGGGCTTCCTGTTGCTAAGTGAATAAAGTGAATTAATCCAAACATTTTTGGGATGTTGTTGGGAGCAGGTTGAAGAGTATTGAAAACATTCTTAGCAGACCTGAGAAGAAATGCAACCTCTGCTAACCTTACCACATATATGCAAAAACAACTACCTTGAACTTCACTCTTGTAATAAATACCTAACAGAACATATGCAATTGTAAAAAAAAAGTTTGCTTTTTTTTCATCTACACAAAGTTATTCCCTAAGAAAAGGCAGAGTGAAAGAAGAAAATAACCACATTGTATAAATTAATAGCTCATGAATCATGAATGAATTATTAATTCTACTGGCT
Organism: Anas acuta; assembly: GCF_963932015.1. NCBI lineage: Eukaryota > Metazoa > Chordata > Aves > Anseriformes > Anatidae > Anas > Anas acuta. The sequence goes on from NC_088981.1 coordinate 66,059,220, forward strand.
ATTAATAATATTTTCATTTGAAATAATGATTCCCCATCCTCCACATTTGAAATAACCCATGAGGTTTTATGATTCAGGAATGACAGGGCTCACTGCCTCCAAAGAATTCGTATTGTTTATCATTCAAACATACCAGCAGTATCAAATTTTGACTTTGTAGAGAGTGAAGCTTCCGTTATGTGCTTTAAAGTAAACTGACATTTCACTTCTAAATTATGGAAGCAGCCTTGATTTCTATTAACGTGATGCAGGAAGCAGACTCCTACACATATCTTCTGTATTTTTTGCTCACATTGTAAGGCTTGGTGTGATTTTGTTACTCATTGTCAACATCCAAGACTCAGATGTATTTGCAGGAATATGAGTCAGTGATAATGGTTTTCAAAGCAAAGCTAATTGAATATGAATGTTATTAAGTAATATGTTTTTTATGAACCCTGAAAAATTAAATAATTGGAACTTCTAGTAATGATCCAACATTAAAATAATGAGAAAATGTGGCTGCTTGTATCCATTCATTTTGACCTATCACTCAAAAAAAAATCTTTTCTGTAGCATTAAGATCTAATAATAGCACGGACTATTTTACTTGTCTCCAGTCATATTGCATCCAGGATGCACTAAACCCTTTTTTAAACTTCTGCTTCTGTTGCCAGCCAGTTCCACAGCCTACTCAGACTGGGGCAGAGAAAGGCTTTGCTATCTCTTTCACCCAGCATACAACACCAGAACACTAGGGCTACACAGATATAGGCAATGCCAACTTTGTTTAAGAACTTGAATTTTAACTGCCTGTACTGAGATGTAGCATAGGTACAGTATAGCATACAGTATATATGTTATAGCATACATAGCAGATAGCATACAGTATATGTACAATATAGGTGTAGCATAGGTAACAGAGGTTTCTTCTGCCCTTCCAACCTTTTGCAGCAACCCACATACCAGTTACCATATGGCTTCACACAAGAAAACTAAAAGTGTTGTGTTTTGCTGAAAGAAATTGAAGAGCAAAGAGTAAAAACAAACAAAACAAAACAAAACAAAACAAAAAAAAAAAACAAAAAAAAAAACTCTGAGGTATCTAGGAACTAGTAAGATAATAGCTAGTGTTAATGGGGAGGTTTAGGTTGGATATTAGGAAAATCTTCTTTACCAAAAGGGTTGTTAGGCATTGGAATGGGCTGCCCAGGGAAGTGGTTGAGACACCATCCCTGGAGGTCTTTAAAAGACGTTTAGATGTAGAGCTTAGTGATATGGTCTAGTGGAGGACTGGTTAGTGTTAGGTCAGAGGTTGGACTAGGTGATCTTGGAGGTCTCTTCCAACCTAGACAATTCTGTGATTCTGTAATGCTATTAAGAATCAGTATTGTTGGTGTTAAGAAAAATATCACTACTTTTTAGGAAGATTCAGTATATTGCTGGCTTGTAAGGCATGGAAATATCTCAAAATATGTTTTGTCATTATCACAAAAAATAAAGTTCTCTAAAAAAAACGAAAGCCCTGTCCACAACATAATACAATAAAATGGAAAACAGCATCTAGCTGAGATGTTACATGCATCTTTTGGCTTCAAGATAAACTATAAAAATCTATGTTCAGGAAAGAGAAGAATCATCTTCTGAATGTATGCTTGCTGGCTGAACTGGCCTTTTGAAGGGCCTGTAATGAATTATGCATTTAATATGATTCTGCTGTAGTTTGATCTTTAATGGTCAGAAAAGAGAAAACCCATCTAAGTGGATACAGAACTCGTGTGGCAACACAGAGAATTATACTGATTTCATTCTGACTGACAGGCTCTGTATTATCCAGAAGACTGTAGAATAAAGCCACTTCAACTTGTGAACTGCCTGCAGAGATATATCATTTAACAAAACATTAAGCAGAAAGAACAAAATTGTTCAGCATGAAAACTTCAGAATTAGCTAAGACAAGTTCAGGACAGAATTTAGTCTTGAGATGAATGCGAAAAGACATTAACTGTTACTAACTAATTGAATTTTTCTGCATTAAATAAAAGTGAAAGATCTGGTTGATGTTGTAAATGTAGCCCATCAAGTAAAGAAATTACTAAAGTTATATTATCTTGGAAAATATTCTATTTTATTTAAACTGAGGCTAAAGTTACAAATCTGAAATTTAATTCTTTATCTCCTGCCAGAGCTATTGTACTTCTCAAAAAAAAAAAAAAAAAAAAAAAACAGAAGAGAGTTCAGTTACTGTGCTACGGAGATTCTTTTTGCCCATTTTCAAAAACGGCACGCATGCAGAAAGTAGGAACAAAGAACAGCCAGTGGGAACAGAGACATGCAAATGGAGAGCTGTGAAATGGACATTGTGTGACACTGCATTTAAAAGACAATCGTCAAGAAATTTACTCATTGATTGATTTTGTTCATCATTTTGGAATTGATTTCATTTCATAATTTTCACTAATTTCTTCAACACAAAAACTGTGAACAAATTAAAAAACTAGCCAATATTGCAAATCTGGGAGGGTAATCAGTTCAACAGATAACTGGAATATGACCTGCAAAGAACCAGATGACCTTGAGGCACAAGTAAACAGCAGTGAAATGGTAAAATAAAATACAAGGTCATTAACTGAGAAAACAATCAAATTTTCTATCAGAAATTGCAAGTGCATCAGACAGAACTGAAAGAAAAGGAGACAAACCAGTAGATTAGTTAATCACAGCAAGACAAATAATCAGCAAAGACATGCAGCTATGAAAATATGATTAAAAGGTGTTTCAGCCAAGCTGTTTACAGTTGAAGTAGGTAAATACAAATGTCATGTGTGTGTGACAGTGTGAAGCCTAATTTAAAATACAGCTTTCACCACTCATATTTAGATACAAAGAACTCAGAATAGAACAGATGTAGAGAATATGCAGTGAGCAATGACTAGCCCATTGTATGAGAGGAGGCCAGATGAAATTGGCTTGTTTTCAGTCCAGTGAAATGAAGACCAGGAGGAAGTTGTTATCTATAAGTCTGGCATAAATAAGAAAGAAAGAAAAAAAAAAGATGCTTTAATTTAGAATATAATAGTCATGCAATAGGATGTAAACTGTTATAAAGAGATCAGAAAAATTCTAGTTTCTAGCCTGTCAGGTAGTGAAATCTGGAACAGCTGTCTTGAGGTTTCTCATCCATCATATGCTTCTCATCCTTCAGTTTGGATTAAATTACATCAAATTAAAATGTGATACTATTATTAAATTATGGAAAAGTACGGGCTTACTAAAATCAGAATGAATTTTACTTTATTGGTAGAAGTCATTGTTTTTGTGTTTGTCTTTCGTCAGCCTGGCAGTAGCAGGATGGCATGAGTCCATAGTGTTGCCCTAGAACATTCCTGTGAAACTTCAACTTACGGATGATCTCCTCTAAGGCAAGTGGATTGGTATCATTTATCTAAAGCAAAATTACACATAGATAATGCATTCTCATTTGCAACAATTCAAATGAATTTTTGCACCTGTGGTCATCTTCTGTTGACCTGTAGAACAGACAAAAAGTATTGTGTGTAGAGAACCAAAGAAAAGCAGATAGCTATTTATGGATGAGGCAAAGGAGCAAATAAAAGATGACTATACTGACACTTGAATGTTGAGTTAAACTCATCATAACTCATCATGTTAAACTCATCATAACTCTGTGTATGGAGAGCCTCTGCTTGACCACAGACCTCAGAGGGATCTAGAGATTGGGCTGCAGAGTGAGATCTGAACACCACTATAGTTCAAGCTTTGGGCAGTAACTTCAGCACATTTCTTTAAGAAGTCCAAGAGAAAAGCACTTAGAGAACAATTTATTCAAATTAGTCTCACTTGCAAAAACAGACATTATCTAAGGTATTTTTTAAAGAAACTACCTTTCCATGTATGCTTTATCTACTTGTGATATGATTTCATAGTCTACTCTTAGCCATTAGCCACGTCAATTAACATTAACTTGTATATTTCCTTTACACATATCACTTCTGTTGGCCTTGTATCAATACATATTATGCTTGCATTATTATATTTCAATGTTCTACTTGATTATCACCTAAAAGAAACTTAAGAAAACAACCAAAATTGTCATGACTTTATTCTTTTTACTCAACAAAAAAGATCACTCCTCATTCTGGTGAGTGGGTTAATACCTTTGTATCAACATCACAACAATGTAATTAATTTAATTTAAACTCTTTAAGTTTAAACTCTTCTTTTCATATTTCTGCAAAGCTAGAGTAAGAGCATAATTGTTATAAAATTTTCCAGTATATTCTTCCTGAATATGTTCCTATATACTAAATGTGTTAATATGTGTTCCTATATACTACAAATAGTCTTATACACCAAAGCTAGTATAGCCACTTTTGCTGATACCACTAAGGGCCACCATTACTGGAAACAAAAAACAAAACCAGAGGTGCAAAGTAACCAACAGTATTTTGGGGGGAACTTAGTTTTTTATTGATTTGTTAAGGTGCACCTGTGACTTATACAGAGGGAATTATAGTAGCTAAGTTTAAAATGCAGCTCATGAATAGAATTCTTATAAAAAGCATTATTAAATATAGCTGTTGTACACATTACAGGTTTAGCACAGAAGGTTTAAATCAGTCTTTGTACTTAGCAAACAGTAACATGAATACTGGAAAATGATTGTTGCTTCATTGCACTTTCTGAAATAAAACAACCCCATGAAGTACAAAACAAAAAGACCTTGAACAAAGGACATATTTTCCTGAATTAAGTAGTTCTAAACATCTGACAGTAGAATGTAAATATAGCAATGCAATATGAAGGACTTGCAATACCTTCATGATCAATGTCCAGGCAATAAAATAAAATTAAAATAAAATAAATAATTTTTAAAAGTGGTATTAAATGAAGATCGAGAAAAGCTTGTAAAACATGAATGTTTGTTGTTGGTTTGGGGGGTTGGGGGTGTGGGGGGAGGAGGAGGGTTGGTTGATTGTTTTCACTCTCCTAGCATCTAATTCATTATTCAGGTGATATATTCAGAAAGATCTTGGAAGCAGAACACAGAATCATATGCAGAACAGTGAAAGTGTATCTAGACATATTATCAATGTCTTAGGAATTCTTAAATGGCAATGTTGTATATCTGAACTTGTTGAAATGATATGGAGCACGGACAAACCAAAAGGGATTCAATGAGCAGCCAATAAGCCCTACACACTCATACAACTGTTCAGCTACTGCACTCAGGCACTCATGTACAAGCCTTACATCCAAAAGGTCATAAATGGAAATTTTATCCATCCTGAAATCATGTAGTAGCACTTCATTGAAAAGAATCATTGAATTAGGTTTAAATCAAATAAGGAACATAAGCATAGAAGAATACTTCTTGCAGATGGACATGATTGCTTTAAGAAGTGCAAAAGTTGTTACAGAAGAAATCATACAAGAAGCAATACGTTTTGAAGTTATTGAGTGTTTGATCTATTTCAATCTTAAAAAGTTGAATCATCTGAACTTGGGTAATGATAAAACTATGTGAATTAAAAATAGCTCAAAGACCATGACAAATAGGAATGATAAAAAGAAATGTACCAATTTGTCATGGTTCAGCCTCAATCCTCACATAGGTAAGATTAGGTCAGTATATTAAACTGAAAGATAGAAATATTCAAATGATCAAAGAGGAGATACTGTTGTTGGCAATTGAATAATTGATAGTGAAACATCACTTGAACAAATCGGTATCCTAACTTGCTTTCTGAATAGAGTCCAGACAGTCTAGAATTATCCAAAATATTTCAGTCCTTTTGAACTGACATCTCCAGCAGGTTCCCAGAAGAATATGCTTTGAATATGAGAAGAATATGCCTTGAATGATGCTAACCTCATCTGAAGAGGATAAAAAAATAGGCTGATTTTGTCATTCTTGCATCTTAATTGAATTCCTACTTCATTTTGATAGTAGGGAAAGAGGATCATGCTATTAATTAAAGGTTGCTAATTGCCAAAAATGTCCTATAGCAGGACACTTTCTCACTTTTCATTTGGATGGAAGTAATGTTTCTTATTTATACCTAAATAATCATACCTTCTTTTCTGTTTGGTTTAGTAACAAATATATAGAAGGTAAATAATATAATAATAGCACCTACAATGCTTTTTTTTTTTTTTTTTTAATTTCATAATGCATCTCTTATGCTTTCATTAATATTACTCCCTTGTAATCTTCTATGGACCATGACGGTTTATGATGGAAATGGACTGGTTGGGAGGGTCATTTAGATAAAATAGTTTAACTAAACTATAGCATTTAGAAGCCTTTGATCAAATATTATATGCTATCAACCCAAATGTCCACACATCAACAACTGAGATAACCACTGCATTCTGCTGGTGACAGAACACTCCAAGCACCAGAACTTTCAATGTACCGTTCTCTGTAGTGGGACTGATGAGATTAGAATACATCTTTAATAATTCATATAGCCACACTGGAGTTGAGAATGTTACCCCTAGGAAGGAAGAAACGTCAGTCATTCACATAGGGGCAAAAACCCACCTGGATGCATTCTTGTGTGACCTGATCTAGGTGTTCCTGCTCTGGCAGGGGGATTAGACTAGATGATCTTTCAAGGTCCCTTCCAAACCTTAACATTCTGTGACTCTGCGAATATTTGAGAATAATATAAAATAGATTAGAAATCACAGAAAGACAGCACAGCTTATAGTTTCCCAAATGACCTGTTACTGTCTTTGCTAAGTTTCAGATTCCTTTGTGCACCCATTCTAAGAATGCCAGGTATCATTTGTCAGAAGAAATCTACAGAGAAGGCAGTAGAAACAGAGCTCTGGCCTGTTGTTAGCCCAGCCTTGTGTATTACTTACCAGGTCTTGCGTCCTCCAGACAGGAGAAATCGCAGTGCCAGAACACAAAAACTTTACAACTGCTTCTTCCTATATTTTGAAAAGTATGTCAATAGACTGACATATACTGCATAATGTGCAACATAAAAGAAAGTCCAGTCGCTGCACTGTCAAACTTTCACACAGTGGCTGTCCCTTTTCCTACATACCTTTCTGTTTCATACTTTACTCACTCAAAATAAACTCTAAAAGAAAATATGAAGGTGTCTATTTCCCACAAAGCATTGCAGATGTGATGACAGCCACAGAAAAAAAAAAAAAGTGAAGGTTTAAACAGTTATGAAGTATAATGTTTTGGAGGAAGATCTTGTTAGAACGTGAAATTGCAGTCCTGTAAAAACTACAATGTAAGGAGTTTGTATTTTTGTTTATTTTACTTTTTATCAAATAGATCGATATATTTTGTTTAGAGAAAAGGACCAAAACAGTACTCTATACTGATTTTACTGTTTTGCTTTGAGAAAGATTTTTTAAAGAACTTCATCCATGCAACTTCAATACAATTCAACATAACATATACTATCATGTGTGTTAAATTAAAAATAATTATCAAAGTAGGCAGCTGTAGTCTATTTATTGTGTCTGAGAAATCCAAGATTTTTGGAATTCTAAGTATTCCTTTTACTTCTGACTGTGGTGGGAGAAGCCATTCACACCTCTCACCTGCAAAATTTGATTCTGATGAAATCTACTTTTTCCAGTAGAAAATCCTTCTATCAGCTCTAATAAAACCAGTCCCCGTGTTTGATATAACCTGAAAATACTGCAAAAGTAAAAACATTGAGACACTGAAAGAAAGAAAAAGCCCTTGAACTTAGACTGTTTATTTAAAAAACGTATTTCCAAGTCATGTATGGTATTAATAGCTGTGTTCTGAGTGCATTCTTCTTTCCGAATGTGAAAGCAGAAAAAACATCTGGAAGACATATATTATGTAATGGCAGTCTAAAAGATTAATTAATTAGTTTTAAAAAGTAATGGTTTTATAATATTCATGATGAATATAATTTCCTGAAAACTGATTTTTTTTTTTCACTTTTTGTGTGCGTGCAGTTAATTCTCCAGGTATAAATCATAATGCAGGAAAAGCAAAGAAAAAAAATATAATTTCTCTGAACTGCTTTATTTAAAAAACTATATATTGTAGATTGTATTTGTATTACTGCCAGCTTTCCTTTCTCCAGTGAAAGAGCTCTCCAGATAACAGAAAAACTTGAAAATTTTTGTAGTTATTTACAGTTTAGGTAAGTCCACTGAATTTCGAACATTTGTACAAATATATATATATTATATATTATATATTTATATATATATATACAAAACCCTTTGAAGTTGGATTTAGATCTCATTTACGCTGATTTGACCTCGTGTCACACCTAGCACTATTTCTGAGCTAGGTCAGAATATACAAGATTCAGACCTCTGATATCTGCAAAATGAAGATTCAATACAAGAACTACCAGTCTTTCAAGATTCCCACTCCTTCTGATTCCAGCTGGAAACCTCTCAACAGCAACATCTCTCAAGGTATCTCGGCACTTCCAGAGTTGGCCAGCTCCCAAAAATTCAAGAGCTATAAAAATGAGAACGGGAAATGCATTGAAACATTTCAGAACCTCCACAAAGACTGCATTTCACCTGGAAATTAGGCCATTTCACAAGAACGCCTAAGGATAAGTCAGAGTGAACAAGGCTGTTAAAATTCCAGTCTGATTCTCTGTCCCTAATTCTATTCCTGTATTCAAGTTTCCCTACAGTTTATTGTTGAGTGCAAGATGATGTTTCATTTCAAGACACATGAAATGAAACAGTGACCATAGTTTAGCTCCTTGCTTTCAAAGCTGCCCTTATGCAATGGAGAAATGTAAGGTACTAAAATAAAGTCATGTTATAGTTTTTAAATTTGTCCATTTGCATTACATTGAGGACTTGACTAGTCCTTCCCATGTCTAAGAGAAGACAGCGAGGAGTTCCTGCAGTATATCACAGAACTTTCAAGAAGCTCAGTTTTGTTAAATTTCTCAGCAGAGTTTCACAGTTAAATTCTTGTCAAGTGTTTATGTAAAGAAAGATAGAATGTATTCTTAACAATCAACCAAATTTTTGCATACATATTTCCCATTCAATTATCTCTGGTAGATAAAATTTACTATTGCAAAATTGTAATTTACTTTAGTATACTTACTATTTATAGTAAATTTGTTTATAGTAACTTATACTATATTTTACTACTTCCCCTAGTATTTTCAATATAAAAGCAACTTGTTATAATGGCAGAAACAAAAGGGGGGAAAATGTGTTTTCACCAAGTTTTGTACAAAACTCATGACTAACTAAATCAATTTTCTTTAGGCTTTCACTTTCTTTAGGCTTTATACTTTCATTTCTCTATGTTTATCACAGAACTATGAAACTTGGCCCAAATATTAATGATTCAGAATAACGTTTGCAGAAGAAAGCACTGTCTTACCAGTGAAAAAAAAAATCTTGAATAAATACCTATTATTTTTTTAAAAGCATTGAGAAATAATAATCACAGAATTTGTTCCACTCACTTGAAATACAGGTCCAAACCCTCTCTGACTGCCCTTAGGATTAAAATCTTTATTTAGGAGTCTGACTGCCCTTTTATTCCCAGCTCCACATTGCCACCTTTTTTTTTTTTTTTTTTTTTTTTTAGAATTATAGAATAAAGAATCAACACATTAAATTGAAAATTATTTCAGCATTGCTAAACTCAGACATGAAAAATTCTTAGCCAATCCCAAGAAATTCGAGAAAGGGGTTTATGTGCCAGTTAGATGTTAAGGCGATAGGGTTGTGAACATTTGTCCAAAATCAGGAGGAGTAACTAATATTACATGGAAAAAAATAATAATAAAAATAAAAATATGTACTCACACATAGGAAAAGCTGTAACAAAAAACATCTTACACGTGCTGGCACTGTTATACCACTTGCCTCCCTAGTGATATCACTCTTGTCAGCACAAGTGGCACATCTATTGCACAGAAAAGCAGCCTCTACAGCCTGTTTACCAAACACACCCTTCTGTGAGCTTTTCAGTAACTGAAGTTCATTCTAAACCTTAGCCTCAGAAGGAAAAGTGAAAATATAACAGAGTTATTAGCCAAAGGCTACAGAAAATAGAAAGAGTGGGTTTCAGCTCACAGAGCAATCAGTGCACTGTCTGGTTTTCATAAGACATAGCTGCTGAAGTCAACCTATTCAAAACTAAAAGGAAATAATACAAATTTCAATTCTTCTAGCTCTAAGAACATCATTCTCTTAACCCCTTGTCCGGGAGGATGGATAAAATACCCAATTATCCTGCGGACAGCAAAATAACCATATTAATGCATGAACATGAAGATGGTGTAAAACTGTCAGGAATATTCTGCGTAGAAGCTCTTTGCCTGTGATTTTTGTTAAACAGAAGAAAATATCTACATTTTTGAAATATCAAAACACCTAAACAGCTACTTGTTTTGGATGAATGATCCAAAACATACAGGAATTTTGCCCATATGTGTAAAAACACCTCTTCTACTGCCCCAATCCTTCTTGCACTTTCCAGCTAAACAAAACAACAGAAAGTGGCCAACTATTCAAATTACTATGTTCTGAGTGCTGACAAATTTTCAGGAGAGGAAACATCCCAAACATTGGATTAAGCTCTTGTATACCCGGGTGTAATTTTGAACCATTTACTTAAACCTAAATATCTGCAGATTAAAATAAAACCTCTGTTTTAACTTATGGATCTTCACATTGTAGAAATCACTTTGATTCTGAAACTACCTTGTGGTGGTATCTTAGCCAAGCTACCCACTTCTCTGCCTCAGTATTTTCATTTCCACTTCTCCATTTAGAAAATATGACTGTAAAATCATTTGCCTCTACACCTATTAATTGTTTTTCCATGGTCAGTTCTCAATTTTCATACTTCAGGCCCTCCCAGCAGTCTCAGTCCCTATCTTTTATGTGAGTTATGCCAACTTCTCACTCCCTCTGACATACTCAAGTTCCTCAGCATCTTGCAGATCCTGTATATATTTCATCTTGATTTTCATCCCATAAACCTCAAGTCACACACTACCAGTTATCTCACAATATTGCTTCTTTGCCATGTGACTTTGCCTTTCTTTTAAGCTCCACAGAGTTGTCAAACCCTCTGGGAAACAGATACTGCCTACAGCTATCTGGTGTGAGGAGTGTAAGAGGGGATGCAGGATCAACTTCTCTCACGCATGCAGAGCAATTAGCATTCAACAGCATTGAAGGTAACACTTTAAAAGAAATGTTATTTCACTGCAAAGAAGAAATGCCTAATGTCTGCAACTAAACTTCACCTTCTTTCTCCCCCCATCTCAGACAAAAATATCTTTCCCTACATTAATATTACCTCTTCCTTTCCCTGACAGCATCCCCTTCTTGTAAAAATAGAGCTTGTGTCCTATTCCCTGTTCACATCTAGTGAATATCTGTTTGCAATCTTTCGTTTATCTTGCCTTTCTGGAAGTGTGACCTCCTGAAGTCCTGAGTATTTCTCCCTCTATAACTGAGAGCAGCAAGACGTGCTGTGTACATTGGTGCTGTTTTCCTGAGGATCACATGGAGGGGACTCGGACTCTCCACAGGTCATTAGTGTTCCTGCAGCCAGGAGATAGAAAATAGAGTTAAAACCCGAGGAACTGAGGGAAAGGTAAAGCTGCATGATTTTGGAGGGCGAGAGGGATATTTAGTCTCCTTATCTCAAGTTTTCTGTCCAATAGAGGGAGGACAGGAACAAGCATTGTATCACTTTCCTTTAAAAGCGAAAGAAACATTATTGTGCCTATGAAGGCTTCACAGTTCAACTGTAAGAAGGTTTCTGATTTTAAAACATCAATGCATGGTTGCTTCAGTTGGCTGACCTACTAAATAATCTCATGTAAATTATGCATTTAAATGTAACCAAGAGTCAACAAGCATGCTTCTACATAGAAAAATCATGTTACAACATAGATTTTCATTTAAGCCATGACTGACAGGACATTTAGGGCAGCTCTCTGTTACAATGGAAAACATCACACTTCAACCCAAAACAATATTTCCCAATACCCTCTGTGGTTTAAAGGGCAAGAGATCGTAGTCTGCTGTCATAAACATGAAAAAGTATGGCCACCTCCGTTCCTAACTCAGATGTTTTATGTATCTTACCTAGAACCCAGCTCAAGGATTTATTTTTTCTTAGCTTCCACAGCCACAGAAAAAGCTCATAAAGTAAACATTTATAGATTCCAACTTTAAAAAGACTTTTTTTTTTTAAATAAAACAAGAGTCATGGTTTCAAAATATGTCAGGATTTTGACAACTCTTGAGCACAGCTGGTAATTCTGATACCACCCTCTCCCTTTTCAGCTGAGTATAACAGCATTAGCTGTAAGCAGTCCATTTGTCTGCAGATTTATGACTTTGTTAGAGGTGGGGGAGTAATCCCTCGGTGTCCTGCTCCCTTCCTCCTACACAGCTACCACCAGCCACCTAGAGAAACAATTGCTGACAAGTACAACCAGCTTTGGACATAATCCAAATAGGTAGTTGCCTTGCACTGAAAACAATAGACTTTACTGTAATATTTGCCCAGATGTTGTCTTGTCTAAGTATTGCACTAAGAAAATTGCAAGGAGTCACAGGGGGTACCTGGACATGTATGAACTCATCATATTACTGCAGTGCAGCAAAGGCCTGCAATAAAAGAAGAATTCATGCTTCCCTACATTATTTTGCCTACAAACCTGGCAAGCCTTGAATCAACTCTTCTAAAAGTACAATACACATTTATATAGTATCTTAATCAAAAGCACAGGAATGCTGCAATAAAAAATAACAAGCAAAACTGAACAGATCAGCAATTAGTGGTCCCAGGTGAGAGCAACACATTGAGTTTATGTTAGAAAGGAAAGAAGAAATGTCAAAATTATCTCAGCTGATGGTAGGTTCTAGAAAAAGAATTCTCACTGTTGGCAGAATCAGTAGGAAAGAACAGCAAATAGGCACACATTGAATTTTACATGAAATGGAGTATTTGTTCAAAATACCAGGTCATTTATTTATGACATATATTTATTTAGGAGAAAAATGTGTTGAGAATTTTCGCAACAGAGCATGCAGGAAGACCAGATTCAAAAAGATCCACTTTTTCACACCCCAAAAAAAAGCAAGTAAACTTCCTTGCTTTGCTTCATTTGTCAGAACACTCCCAAACTGGTGGATTTTAGGGCACATTCCTGATCAGAGGCAAAATATTCTTCAGCTCCAGTACCAAGCTAAACATAAATATATCCTGGACTTTTGTTTTGCAGTTGGCAGATACATCTAACTTTTTATTTATTTAAATTTTAACCTTAAAAAAAAAAATGTCCTTGTGCATATTCTATGAGGTTTCACCAGCTTTCTATTTTCAAAAAATAAAAATTTCAGTGGCAAAACATTTCTTTGTAATAAATCCATATGAAAACCTATCAAAATACCAGCTGTTCCTGACAAAACCTTGAAGCTAAATTAACACTTCTGCACAATTTTAACAGCTGCAACCTCTAGGCAGTAGCTCAGTTGAGGACCGAAAATGGCTATTATGCACATTTGATATTAACTGAAATAGGGAGGCTTCTGGCACTATACTGCAGTCTGAATGGAAAGTAAGATGGCACACAAAGGTCAGCTCTTCTGAAGGTAAGAACAGACAATCTTGCAGGTAATGCAGGCAATTCAAAAGAAATAGCATTTAGTCACAGAGTCTTAATCAACGTGCTGCCCTGATAGCATTGCATTCTTGGTGCAAATGAACTAGGGAACACTGAGACATGCTGCAGAGGCTCTGTTAGTAACTACAGAGGGAAAATATCATAGATGAAGAAATAGTGGACTTAAATTTCACACAAAGGCAGCCACCTGTTTCTAGATCTGAAGGAGAGACAGTAAGCACTCTGGAAGTTAGTCACTCAAGTGCAGGCTCAGAACTGAATATAGAATCAGAAATGACACTTTTCACTACCCTGCTTTATTAAACTGACACCCACATTCAGAATAAGGTACATTGTGCATGTGTCCGTTCCAGACTTCAGACAGCATCTGTTTTCTCAGTAGGATCCTGTAATGAAGAGCTCTCATCAAAATATACTTTTGACTGCACTGGAGCACTGGCAATCATAACAAGTAGCAAAGGATGGGTTTATTATGTTGTCTGTTGTTCTTCTAAAGGAAGAACCAACTTCAGCTGAGGCATTTTAGGCCTCTATCCAAAGGCATAAAATTTCTTTCTATTGGAAAAGAAAATCTAGTTATGTGTAGATACTCATTTTTGTTTCTCTTCTTCCAGCTCTGCAAATGACCTGGGAAAGTGGGCAAGACTACCTCAGGAAATACTGTAATCAGTTAAATGGTATTTTTCACACAAATCCTGCATTGCCATTCTGCCAGCAGTTCCCTGATCTGTACTTTTGCTCCCATCCAAATCCCTGAAAGCAGAGCACCAGGTCAGGTACAAACTCCAGCTCCAAGCCAGGAGAATCCCAAGATGAATTGTATAGCTTCTCTCAGACCTCCAAAAGCTAGCTTTCATTAAAACCTTCTCCTTCCCTTCTCATCCCAACATATGCCTTGTAAAATGTCAGAGTATCCGTAGAACTAAAGTTGCTAAAGTAAATCTAAAAATTTCCACAAAACTAAACTGCATGACTACAGGTACATAACCTCTACTACATCCAACACAGGACACTTTCAGATAACAGAATTTCATTGGGGCCATGTAAAAGTTAACAACCAGAATAGCATCTCAACTTTTCCCTTTTACTCAGAGTGGGATCCAGAAACAAGGAATCAGTGAGTTAGCCCAGTGGCAAAGGGCTACATTACCAGTTGCCTCATTTAATCTTGAGGGAATCAGTCAGCAATGCTTCCCTCAAGCTTTCTTGCCAGAATTTCTCCCTCCAGAAGGGAGAAATTCTCTCTGCTTCATTTTATACCTCTAGTACTCCACTTACGGAGTATCCAATTATTTCTAGTATCTAGTATATGGAGCACTAGATCCTCACATTTATTTATCAGTTTATTTATTATCAGTTTACTGGGGGGGGGGGGGGGGGGGGGGGGGGAGAGAGGGAATGGCAAGCTGGTACTTAATATTTTTGAGGAACTAGATCTTTAAATCTGAATGTCCATTTGCTAACAAAGAAAGATTAAGCAAAAATCTCAATGGAGACCAGCAAACATTTAGCAGGAAGCAAAAGAAAGATTATATTTTACTAAGATTTCTCCTTTCAATCAACTAATACCGAGTGTTTATTTTTCAGTTCAAAATAGTTCAAAATAGTTAAATAAGCAGAATTGAATATCCTTTTTATCTTAATGATTTCAGTTATCCAAGGATCCTTTTACAGATAGATTTAGGGAAGAAAAGCTCTAAAAGTTCTTTAAAGAGCTAAGCAAAAGACAATGCAACTGGTGCAAAACAGCTTAGTTATTAGGCCTTTTAATATACAGCACTTTGTTGCATCAGTCTTACTGAAACTATTCTAGAAAACATTCTACACATAAAGCAGTTTTGTTGTTCAGATCCTGTAACAACTTACTGAGACAGCAGTGAAAAAGAACTTAGCCTCTCTTCCTGATCCTCTAAAGCCCTCTCAAAACAATAAGCAGGAAGGAAGAATGAAAAGCTGGGCCTGTCAACCACTTTTAATACAAATGTTCATTGTTGTATGATATGTAGGTCATCGGCATCCCACTGAGAAATGTCATCAGCAAATTTCACAATACAAACAAACAATACTTGCTTAGAAGAAGTAATGCTGACATGGCCACCAAAGACACTAGACTAGACAAGACTAGACTAGTCCAGTTGGAAGAGATCTTCAAAGATCATCTAGTCCAACTACCATAAATTTGTTAGCAAGGAACAAGCTTAACTAAAAGTCCTGAAAATGGCTAATAAAAGCCCTAGAGATGGCTTTAAAATTACTTAAGGCAGATGCTCACACCTAACTAGAAACTCATTAAACACCTTATCAAATAATACCTATCTAAGAACATGACCTGTGTTATTCTAAAAGTAAACAAGAGGAACCTGTGTTATTCTAAAGGTAAACAATTTTAGAGAGGAAGTCTACATTCCCTGTTCTATTTCATATTTTTACTTGAGCAAACACATGCTTAGGCAATTACAATTGCAAAGTGATATACCATCTATCAGACAATATCATTAATGAAATATTATATCAACTTACTATCTTTTATTATATAAAACTTACTAAACTACAGTAATTTAATCAATTTTTTGCTGGGCTTTGCAGATGTGCAAAGTTCACTGGACCGCATGTTTGAGAGAGAAAAATATATATTTAATTACCCCACTAAATGATTCACATTAAATAACCAAAAATAAAAAACATCTTACACCTACATCAATTGAAACAAGAAATGCCAAGATACTGGCGATACACTTAATATCCCAAAGGTTGCTGGAATAGCAAAAGCCATGCATGAATAAAGAGGGAAACATGCTACAGGGAAAAGCAATTAGTTCTTTTTGTCCTTAGGCCACTGGAATCTAATCAAGAGTCTGTGCTACTTTTGCACATTTTAGAGAACATCACCAGAGAGTTTAAGTTGTAAGAGGTCTGCATAGTACAGGAAATAAATTAAATAGAAGTTGCTATCATACTCATGGCTAAATAAATGAATTCTCTGTCAGACTTGACAAAGTGATAGCATAAATAACTTCCAAGGATAATTTGCTAACACTTGGCTAGTTACCTTGATTCAGCAATTGGCACTGATAACGCAGTCTGATTTTCAGAAGAACAATAGCATGGTTTAATTCTTAATTCCCACTGCAGAAAATTGCAACCTATTGTAAAAACCAATGATTTACCACAGTAGTATGTATCACCAATGTACACATTGCAGAATCTCACAGTGGCTATTTATATCATTGTCTCAGAATGTGTAAACCTGTATAAAATACAATGGAGGAAATGGAGCATAAATGTCAGTCCAAAACATCCCAAAGAAAACAACAGTACAAAATGTATCTCTTATGAATCCAAATTATAGCCTTTATAGACTTACATATAGCCTGATGCTTATTGAAATACATTATATGGCCAGACCCTTGCTAGTTCTCCTCTTATTTCTTATTTAGGTACATTAAAACAGCAGCTCAGAGTCATGGAAAAAAAGCCTTTCTGCCTGTGAAAGCATGTTGTTACTGTTGTTTCAACTTTGATAATAATCTATTTGTCCAAAGGAGCTTGCTGCCATGCAGCACCAGCTCCAAGTACTTTGTGTACTTACTGTCATGTGTTTGATTCCCTACTATCCCTATTCACCTGTTTGAAATCCTATTCTCCATTTTGAAATCTAAATCTTCAGCTGCTGCTGTGGCTGCTTTATCTAGCGTGGCCAGTAACAGTGAGAGTGATAAATAGCACCCTGGATGTTGGGCATGCTGCAGGGAGAAAAAACACCTGAAAAACAAAGGAAAGGTTTAGTGGCCAACTTATTGACAACTGTCAATAGGAAAACCTCAAGCTCATATTCATTGCTTTCTACATCCCAGCAACCCTTCCTAGATTAGGTGCTAGTTGAATCATACCCTCTCAAATGTATCCAACAGCAGCAGATGTAAATATTTCTATCAATAGGGGACTTTCCTGGAAATGAGTTTAGATTATGCAAACAGTGCAAAAAAACACCTGCCGTGCAATAGTTGTGTTTTTTCTCTCATTCACATTGAAGAGATAGGTAGTCCTAAAAGCACTTGAACAGAGGCACAAGCCAAGTGTGTGATCCCACAAAGGTCCCTCAACAGCATTGGTAGCTGAAGAACTATTCTGCAGCATCCTCTGCAAGGTTTAATGTCTCAGTCACCCAAGTACTGCAAAGAATTTGAAGCAGTGAGGGAAGCTCTGGTGACTCAGTCATGTCAGTACTGTCTCCATCCTGACCAACTGATGCAGCAATATAAAACTGGGAGGCAGGGATAACCTTCAAATGGCATTGCTAAAATTCTCAAAGCTCTGATTCATACATAGCCCTCATTGTCGAATGTACTTTAGGGGATAAAACAGCTTGAATTTCATTTTTCAAAACTGAAAAATGCAGTCATATGTAAAGAAGAGATTTAGAACAGAACAAAATTTTGAAGAGCTGCAAAAAGTTCCATCTTATTCTCCTTTTAGATATTTTTTGCCATTCTTCTAATGTAAAGGAGTTTAGTGAGGGGTGATCCCTCTGTTTTTTCAAGAATATGCTATCAGCACTACCACAAACAGGGAAGCAAAAATTAATTGCACAATTTCTGTATGTATATATAAGTAAATAGGCATATAATAATAAAATAAAAACCTTACCCAAGTGTTTTATGCACTGTACCCCACATTCTATTCACACCATGAGGAAACAGTGGAAGAAAGGATGAAACGTAACAGGTGATAGATTGTTCCCTTAGTTCAATACAGTCAGTCCTTAAGATGAGACCAAGCAGTGAAAAGTCTGTGTAGAATAAACCAGCACAGCATAGCCTAAGTCAGTGACATAGAATCAGATACCTAAGAAAAGAACCAGACCTTGATGATATAGACAGGTGGATCTGCTGCTGATGCTGGTCTATATTAGGTGTAAAATTCAGGACTATTCTTTTTACAGTTTCCAGAAGCATGCAGGAGGTTTTCTAGGACAAATAGAAAAACATGCACCATGACCTGAATGGTTTTCAAAGACTTGACATGACAAGTGAGGATCGCCAAAGTCATTGAGGGGATAAATTGAAAAATGTTAATGGAATATTAAAGCTGAGGTGCTAGACATCACAAAAGGCAAGAAATTTAAAATATTATTTTCCGTGGCAACACTAGCCTGTGTTGTGTTGCACAGCCTGTGCAATTACAGAAACCAAAACTTGTTAGCACCTCCATTTCACAAAAAAAATAAACTCAGATATTGCTTTTGCCCAATGTAGCAAAATGAACTCCAGTTTCAAACTCATTGAGACTGAGATTAAGATTCTCTTGTAGTAATGCATGTATTGGCATGCTCCTTGCAAAGAGATATGAGAAAGTGGATCTCATAGCAGAACTTACTTAACAAAAGCAAAATTTAATGGTAATCAACAGACACTGAAACTCTATTGATAAGATGGATGCTGGTTTTTGAGGCTACTCAAATTCATTGTGGAACCCATCACATGGCCATTCACATGGTCTTCCTTTTTTCAGGTTTCTGTATCAGATAGAGTTCAGAGCTACAATGATATGAACATTATTGCTGTGGGTAGCTTACTTCAAGAGGTAAGCAACTAACAGGAGCAAGTGAGAGCCCCTAAGGCAGCTCTGAAGCACACCAGACATGAATCTCCCTCCCCATTCAGTCATCTTCCTGACATCAACCAGCAATCACTTTGCCTTCACAAGAATCAACATGAACTAAAAATGTGCTAGATAAGCACTTTAGCAGATATGGAAAAGACAAGCGTGCTGTCGGAACAGAGTATTCAACCACTACCCCGCAACTTGGCCCAAGTAAATAACAGCAAAAATGAAAGGAAAGTGATCACCAATCCCTTCAGCGCTGTCTACCAGAGGTAGCTTTAAACAAGTATGGCACAGACATGCTCCCAAACGAGCAGAAGTAGAACCTAAGTCTATTGTTTAGATCACATAAAATACCAACAGTACAAATGGATTTAACCTTTAGTAATGCCTTTGAGACAACTGTTACAACATGAAATCCTGCACAAATTGCTTCAGACAAACAACAGTCATTAATATTTCAGAAATTCAAGGGAAGAGTAAGACTATCACAAGGACAAAGTTACAAAATAATGAGGTTATCAGAGGAAGACTGCAATTACAGGGATAAACAAAGTACAGCTGACTGAAACAAGTTCAACAGCTAATACAAAGGTATTAGCAGAAATTCTGCTATAATCTGGCTATAAAGACTGGTTTAAAAATTACAGAAGTATTTGAATACCTTAAATTCCACCTAAAGGAGTTTATTCCTATGCTATTGTAGTTACAGATGGAAATGGCTTTTCAAGTAAGTGCACAAAAACATATTACACAACATGTAAACAAAATTTTATGAAAGCCTTTCAAGCTATAAGGATATAAAACTTTATAATCAAAATACAAAGATTGGAAGGAAAAGATGGCATTGAGGACAGAAGAGAAAAAAGTAAACTTTAATGTCTGCTACAGGAAATAATAAGCAGGTCTAGGTGCCATATAAAATATCTGAATTGCAATTTGCATAAATAAATAGCCATTTCTTGCCAGCTCCCTCTTTTTATTTTATTTACAACATTTAGCTCACTTGACCTCTATTTGCTTCAACTACACTTAAATTCAAAACTTACTTCCTTATAAATTAGTTCCCCCATTACAGAATTCCTGAGCACGTTTATGCACTTGTAGAAAAACAGTATATAGGAGCTTTATGGCATTCATAATTTTCCCCAAGCAATAATAACAGTAACAAATATTTGTAATAACCAAACCATCAGCAGCAAGTATTTGGTCAATATTATAGCTCAGCAAAAACATTGTTTGTTTGATTTTTTTATTTTTTATTTTTTTGATTTAGCATCCTAAATAGGTAGGGGACAGAGAAAATGTGGGGTAGAATTTGACTATTTAATGCTGGGGTTATCTATAACAAAAGAAAGCAATGTAAATCGAGAAGATGTGGGCACTGTTCACAAGACCATGCAAGCTGGTTAACAGGGCACTTGATTTGGGCATATACCTTTAGCTGGTGAAAACACCATTTATATTACTTCTCTTACCTGAAAGAATTTAATCCATCATCAAACACGGATCAAGGAGAATTTGCATCATCTCCTGCTGAATATGTTCCCTCCTTTTTACAAGACACTTAAATTTTCACTGGGCCACAGAGAGGAATGACATTATAATGTAGTGTCTGTAGCAGTGCTGTACCCTCTTGTTCTAGTCCCTGATTATGCAGCATATCAGGAAGCAGAACAGAGTCAACAGACAATACTGAGAGCAACTTGTTTGTGCATACACTACAAGGTGGTGCTTAGGATGCTGTCTGGAGCAGCAACTGCAATGGTGAATTCAAACTGAGCTCTCTCGCTTCTCTATAAAGCAGTCCAACTATAACACCTGTCATCAGTTGGATGAATATTTAAGAATCTGACATGAAGTGAAATAGCACCAAAATAAAATAAATGCACCCACCACATGCACTCACCACCATAGTCTGTACCATAACACTTGAAAAATTCTCATAGAAAGGAAGATTCAAACCCCTAATCAACTAGGCAAAAAGGGGAGCACCACTACATGGAAATATTTGCTAAATTCAAAACAAATTCAAGAATAATTTCAAGCAATTAAGCTACTTTCAGACATTAAGCTCCATTCTAATCAAAATTTGCATTACAATTTCTGTTATTCAGGGACCTTACATAAAAGAACCCTTTTAAGTATAGAATACAAATAATTAACAATGAACTTGAATTTTGAAATTGTGAAAAATCTTTAAGCTATAATGCAAAGTGATAACATATTTTATGTAAGTTTAACTGCTTTAATAAGAATTTCTTCATATTCCTAGTGTTAATTGCTTTATTGTTAAAAACATAAATAAAATGCAATATACTTGGCTTTCTCAACATTTTTTTGTTCTAAACTCACTCATACACTATACAATTTAGCTTTTAAAAACAAAAAGCTTAAATAGTTGAAGGAAATATCTCTTACCAGCTTTGCTTTTTTTTTTTTTTTCTTCTTCTAGTGGAAAGGGATTATCTATTCTGTAATAGTTAAAGCCACTATTCTCTTCTCAGTATCTAACACCTTTCTTCTGGTTGTTTTTCTCATCCATGGACCTTTTCATTTTCTCTGTTTCTCATTCTCCTCCTCTTCTCCCATCGTTTTTTCTCTTTGCTTCCATTGCTCTTTTAATAAAGCTTATTACTTAGCTACTTCGATGATCTACAATCCTTTTTGAATGAAGGGAAGAGGGAGAGAAGGCAGGGATAGAAAGGAAGCAGTGCCACAGCAACTGCAAGGCTTCTGACTGAATTCTGCATCTTACCCTTGATTCAGTAAAACTCCTTCATATTTATACAGACAATTTCAAAACAGATAGCAGCTATTTCCACTTCTAGTAGCCACAGAGCACACAAATACAGTGTAACGCGCAAGGGCTCAAGACAGTATAAAGCATTTAAGCTGAAACAGTGTGAATTGTAAGGTTTCAGGTGAATTTTATTACATCTTATAACTTGACTAAGTTGTTCTTATTATTGCCATCATGTTATCTGTGCCCTCTGAAATGCTAAAAGATTTCAGCTCTCCACTAAAACACTGGTGAGATGTGTGACTCCACCTCTTGCCATGATTCCCAGCTGCAAACAGGGTGGTCTCCCATCCTTCCAGGCCACATCCCTGCAGTTGCATGGTCACTTCTCTTGGCAGGGAGCAACCAGGCATTAGATATAAATGTACAGGGCAGATATGGGAAAGGTCTTTAAATTAAGCTCACTGTGTCACTTCTTCTGATTTTGCATTCTTTAAATTAATGAATAACAGTTTTCATGTTCTGTAACACATTCCAGAAAGGATATAATTAATTTTGCTCTACAACAAAAATAATCTTTCCTCCCCTGCTCAAAATAAATAAAAATAAAAATAAAAATAAAAATAAAAAAGATTAAAAAAAAAAAATGACCTTAGGCCCTTCAGGCTTATGGGCAAACATGCTGGTGTTTCCACAGCAAGCATAAGCTTTTTCAGTCTTGCTTCCACTAGTGGTTAATACTGGGACTCCACAGTGAGTATGCGAGTATTAAAGAAGACTCTTAAAGAAATTAAGAGTATTATAGAAGAGGATAAGGAGAGAGAATAAACCAAAAAAAAAAGGGGGGAGGGTTACATTAGTTATTCTTTAATTTTTTTATAATAACGACGTTGAATCATGCATTTGAGGTGGACATTTAAATGAAAATCCAGCAGATTAAGATCAAAAGACAAACCTGAAAAGGTGCCAAACATAGCACAGTTAGAGAAACATTAAATGACAGGTGATTCTCTTCACCTTTTTGCCATTGTTAATGATGCGGTATTGTCCCAGTGGGTTTTAAAATAAAAACAAAGGCCCTTACAATATCCTTCAAGGACATTATTTCACAGGAAGCTATGTCTTGTTTTTTATGTCTGCATTATACCTATTCATGTTACATTCAGGGAAAAAAGATTAATTCAGATTAAATGAAAATCAAGACAATATTGTGATCTGTCTTTCAAATGCAGATTTTCAGAAAATTTATAAATGGTCAAATGTTATTTATTTTTCAAGTTTTAGAGTACCTTTACATTACACAAGGGCATCACTGAAAAATCTGGTTATTCTTGTAGCTCTTTCTCTGTGTTTCTGGATCGCACAAAAATTCAGGCTGATACAATTTTCAACACACTCTTCATATATCAGTGTCAGTGAGAGCTGGCTGGAATGGAAACTCAATTTCTAGCATAGTTCCAAGTTATTGGGAAATGTGGTCCCAAGCAAAGCAGCATTATCTGCAGAAATTGAGAGCTCATTCACACAGAATCACGGAATTGTCTAGGTTGGAAGAGACCTCAAGATCATCGAGTCCAACCTCTGACCTAACACTAACAAGTCCTCCACTAAACCATATTGCTAAGCTCTACATCTAAATGTCTTTTAAAGACCTCCAGGGATGGTGACTCCACCACTTCCCTGGGCAGCCCATTCCAATGCCTCACAACCCTTTCAGTAAAGAAGTTCTTCCTAATATCCAACCTAAAACGGGCTAAAGCAACTTTAGCCCGTTCCCCCTCGTCCTGTCACCAGGCACATGGGAGAACAGACCAACCCCCACCTCGCTACAGCCTCCTCTGATGTACTTATAAAGAGCGATAAGGTCACCCCTAAGCAGCCTCCTCTCCAGGCTGAACAAACCCAGCTCCCTCAGCTGTTCCCCACAGTATCCGTTCTCCAGACCCCTCACCAGCTTCGTCACCCTTCTTTGGACTCACTCAAGCACCTCAATGTCCTCGATCCTCCTGCAGAGCCTTCCTACCCTCGAGAAGATCGACACACACACCTAACTTGGTGTCATCTGCAAACTTACTGAGGGTGCACTCAATCCCCTCATCCAGATAATCAATAAAGATATTAAAGAGGACTGGCCCCAGTACCAAGCCCTGGGGAATGCCACTAGTGACTGGCCTCCAACTGGATTTGACTCCATTCACCACAACTCTTTGGGCCTGGCTATCCAGTCAGTTTTTATCCCAATGAAGCATACGCCAGTCCAAGCCACGAGCACACAGTTTCTTGAGGAGAATGCTGTGGGAAACGGTGTAAAAGCCTTGCTGAAATCAAGGCAGAACACATCTACAGCCTTTCCCTCGCCCACCAAGCCCATCACTTTGTCATAGAAGGAGATCAGGTTCGTCAAGCAGGACCTGTCTTTCATAAACCCATGCTGACTGGGTCTGATCACCTGCTTGCCCTGTAAGTGCCGCATGATGACTCTCAAGAGGATCTGCTCCATAAGTTTCCCTGGCACTGAGGTCAAACTGACAGGCCTATAGTTTCCTGGGTCTGCCGTCCGGCCCTTCCTGTAGATGGGCATCACGTTTGCTAAACATCAGTCGACTGGGACCTCCCCCGATAGCCAGGACTGTTGATAAATGATGATAAGCGGCTTGGCCAGTTCCTCTGCCAGTTCTTTCAGTATCCTTGGGTGGATCCCATCCGGCCCCATCGACTTGTGTACATCCAAGTGCCGCAGCAGGTCGCCAACCATTTCCTCATGGATAGTGAGGGCCACATTCTACTCCCCATCCCCTTCCACCAGTTCAGGGTATTGCGTATCCAGAGAACAACTAATTTTGCCACTAAAGACTGAGGCAAAGAAGGCATTAAGCACCTCCGCCTTTTCCTCATCTTTCATAACTAAGTTCCCCCCCCTTCATCCAGTAAAGGCTGGAGATTCTCCTTAGTCCTCCGTTTTGCATTACTGTATTTGTAAAAACATTTTTTGTTGTCTTTGAAAGCAGTAGCCAGATTAAGCTCCAGATGAGCTTTGGCCTTTCTAATTTTGTCCTTGCACTGCCTTGTAGCATCCTTAAAGTCTTCCCAAGTGACCTGCCCTCTTTTCCAAAGATTGTAAACCCTCTTTTTTCTCCTAAACTCAAGCTACAATGCTCTGTTCAGCCAGGCCAGTCTTCTTCCCCACTGGCTCGTCTTTGGGCACGTGGGGACAGACTGCTCCTGTGCCATTAAGATTTCCTTTTTGAAGAGCGCCCAGCCTTCCTGGACTCCTCTGCCCCTCAGAACTACCTCCCAAGGGACTCTACCAACCAGTGTCCTGAACAGTTCAAAGTCGGCCCTCCGGAAGTCCAATACAGCGGTTTTACTGGTCCCCTTCCTGGCTTCTCCAAGAATGGAGAACTCTACCATTTCATGGTCACCCTGCCCAAGACAGTTTCCAACCACCACATCCTCCACCAGTCCTTCTCTGTTTGTGAAGAGAAGGTCTAGTGGGGCACCTCCCCTGGTAGGCTCACTAACCAGCTGCATCAGGAAGCTATCTTCCACGCTCTCCAGAAACCTCCTAAACTGCTTTCTCTGGGCTGTGTTGTGCTTCCAGGATATATCTGGGAAGTTGAAGTCCCCCACAAGAACAAGCGCTGACCATTTTGCAACTTTTTTCAGCTGCCTGTAGAACTCCTCATCAGTCTCCTCATCCTGGTTCAGCGGTCTATATCAGACCCCCACCAGGATGATTCCCTTCTCGGCCTTCCCGTTGATCCTAACCCATAGGGACTCAACCTTACCATTCCCAGCCTCAAGTTCCACAACATCAAAACTCTCTCTGACATAGAGAGCCACACCACCACCCCTTCTGTGCTGCCTGTCCCTCCTGAAGAGCCTATAGCCAGACATTGCAGCACTCCAGTCATGAGAGTGGTCCCACCACTTTTCCGTGATGGCAAACAGAAAGCCTGCCTGCCACACGATGGCTTCCAGCTCCTCCTGTTTGTTACCCATGCTGCGTGCATTAGTGTAGATACACTTCATTTGGGCCCTTGACTTCTCTCCCAGCCTTGCCATTTTTACCCCTGGCACAGCTCTAACAAGCCTTGTTTCAGCCCCATCCCCCTTCCTATCTAGTTTAAAGCCCTCTCAATGAGCCCCACCAGCTCCTAGCCTAGGATCCATTTTCTCCTTAGAGATAGGGACCCATCTGTGGCCATCAGGCCAGGTGCCAAGTAAAGTGCCCCATGGTCAAGAAAACCAAAATTTCTGTGTTGGCACCAGCATCTGAGCCACGTGTTTATCAGGTGGGCTTTCTGTGTCCTCTCTGTACCCCTCCCTGCCACCGTAGGGATGGAGAAAAACACCACCTGTACTCCCGCTCCATCCACTAACTGTCCCAGTCCCCTGAAGTCCCGTTTGATGGTCTTCAGGCTTCTCTCTTCAATGTCATCACTGCCAGCCTGGACTATTAAAAGAGAACAATAGTCAGAGGGATGAACCAGGTTGGGAAGCTTTCTGGCAATGTCCCTGACCCTGGCCCCAGGGAGGCAGCAGGCTTCCCTACGCGTAGGGTCAGGCCGACAAATAGGTCCCTCTGTTCCCCTGAGAAGGGAGTTGCCCACAACAATCACCCTTCTTTCTGTCCTGGTGGAGGCAGTCCTGAGGCGTGGAGTTGACTGATATCCCTCAACCTCTCGACCTCCTCCTGGAGTTCTGCCACGAGGTGGACCAGGTCGTCCACCTGCTCGCACCTCACGCACAGTCTCTTTGCCCCCTGCAGGTGGTAGCAACAGGCTCAGGCACTCCCTGCACCTGGACACCTGAACTGCCGCAGTTTTGAGCAGGCAGTCAGTCTGGGTGTGTACAGACTTCCTGGAGAGAGCACTGTGCCTGGTGTACACCATTGCAGCTGAGCTAGCCGTTAGAGGAGGTGTCCGTATGGGCAGGGGGGAATGCTGTGCCCTGCCTGCTCGCCCTGCCTGCTCGCCCTGCCTACTGAGAGGCCACGCCCTGTGTGCCCGTCCTGGTCCCCGCGCTCCCTTGGGGCAGTTTTTGAACGGCCGGGGAGGGGGCGCTGCTGGCTCCGCCTGCGCCTCGTTCTCGCCTCGTTCAGCTCCTCACGAGGGCTGCCGGGTCCTGGCGGCTCCCTCGAGCGGGCTCGGTGCCGCAAAAACTGGCCCTGCCTGCCCGATCCCCTGCTACGCCGCAGAACACGTCTGCCCCGGAGCCGATCGCCTCGGCAAGTCACTGAAAAGTCATTCCAGTCACTGAAAAGTTATATTTTGAATTGTAAAAGAAAAAGAAAGAAGAAGAAAAAAAAAAAAAAAAAAAAAAAAAGAGAGAGAGTTTTGCATAGCTGTGTCATGTATCCACTTGAGTACTGCAAATATTATATAACAGCAATGGCATAATTTAGGACCTATTAAAAAAATAGTCAAGGTCTAATTCTAATTTGACTATTCTAAATGTCAATTCCTTTTAAAACCAAGTTTGTTTATATTCATACAAACTGTAAAAATTCTCAATGATCCAAATAAGTTTAGCAAGGGGGCTTGACTGTCACTATGAATAGCTAAACACTTCAGGAAACGTGCAATTATAGTCAAGTCAGGTAAACAATATGTGGTATGAGGATTGAGGGAAAACAGCTTTGAAAATGTCACCACATTTTTTCAATAAATCACAAGTATAATTTTATTTGGATTAATATGTAGCTTATTCTAATCAGGGTAATGCAGAATTACACAGGATTCAAGGAGGTTTAATAAGCATTATCCACGTGGACAAACTGATGAATGGAGGTCAAAAAGACTGATAGATCTCTATTCCAAAGTGAATTTTAACATAAAAATAGTAAGAATTATTAAAATGTGCAATATGAGGAAAATAGCTTAGCAGTTTCTCTCATGGTAACATAGGATATTCAATAAAATAAAAATGAAGCTAATAAAAAAAAATTAACAATCTAATAAAGCATTTTGAAATTTATATACACAAGACTTTATGAACATCAAGAATTTGGAAAGATTGAAGGAACACCTGAATATTCATATAAACAACAAGAGCAGTCCAAGTAGTCAGAACTGCTGGAACATTCCTTTGCTTCTGGACATTAAGCTTCAGGCTTAATGTTCTCAGATTTAGGTCTAAAAAGCATCTAAAAAGCACAGACAAATAATGAGCAGGACTACAAATTATCCTATGTCAGCTCTAAGGAGCTCTTTACGTTTTCCTAAATAGCCTTGGGTGCTACCTGTTGTTGACAGCAGCAGGACATGGAAGATGAACCTCAGCCTAATGATGCCTGTCAATTCCTACACTCTGGCAAAATTATCAGCCTTTTTTTCCTGGATTCTCATAAATTAATCAATATGTCTGTATCTATAACCCAAAAAGGACATATTCGCATATGAGCCATTAAAGCAAGTCAAGTGGCCACCTTCCTAAATGCAAAAAACAATAAATGTTTACTGAAGGTGTTGTGCTTCTTAATAGCTCATTGTTTAGAGTGGTTGCTATAGGAAAAGTTCTGCTTTTTTTTTGCCATGCTTTCATCACTACTCTCGCACTCTAAAACACTCAAAAAAAAAAATCCAATTTCTTTTTTTTTTTTTTAATTTCAAATTGCAACTACTCCAAAATGTGTTTTCCAATCCATAGACAGCAATCCAAAATGAAGCAAAGTTTTCTGGAAGGAAAGCAGCAAGAGGCTAATGAAATAAAATAAAAATGTTTTTATAGGGCTTAACAGTATTGAATTAAGGGAATTGCTTTCCCAATCTCCTTCCCTACAAAGATATTGGGGGGGGGGGGGAATAACAGATATTTCTTCTTGTTACCAGATTAGGTTGGTGCACTTTTTGTTTCCCTAATGGCATATGCTAATATTTACATAGCAAGACAAGTGAGAATATCCACATCTACTCAGGTTGATATAATCACCAATACGATTGTGCCTGTAATAAGGATAACAGGAAAAAATCTACATGCCAAGGCCTAATTTTGACAATATACTAGAAGTATAAGCATGATGAAAAAGGAAAAACAAACAAACAAAAACACAACCCTTCACGGAAAGTAGGAACCAAGTTCCTTCAAGTAAATTCCTTCTATAATCAAGAACTACTGTATCTTACTCTGATATACCAGCATATTTTTTAACCTGCCTGTATTTAGAGGCAATCCAAAATTCACTACAGCTGCAGTACTTGGTCCACTCTAAGTGCTTACTGAGAAAGAAGACAGATTAGAAAATGCTCTATGATTGCGTGTGATCACTTCTGTGTGGTAACTAGTCTGGAGTAACATTTCAAATGCTGTAACAAGCATAAAATACTTCTACAGTGCAGCGTAGTGAAATAGTTTTGAAGATTCTTGGTACTTGTTTTCATTATTTCCCCAAAAGCAAAATAATTCTGTAGTCCATTCCAGTGACTCTTTCCATTTTTAACTTTACAGAAATTTTGCTACACATGTGATGCCACAACAGCAGTTCACAGTGTGCAAGATGGAAGCACTAAATTCAAAGTACACATCTTAATGAAAGAGACAGTTTCTTCCAGCTTTATGCTCTCTTGACCCATTTGCCATTTTCTAGCCCTTGATGGAAAACTGCAATAGTAGCAAAATATACAGATCTTTTAAATCAAATCAAAAGTAAAAGACAGAGTGAGGAAAACATCGAAGAAAAAGCATTGTGTCACACTTACAGTTCTTGTGTATATTTATATCTCAATATTCCTTAACTTTGTTGAACCAAAAGGGTGGTTTTCAGAGGTCCATAGGATCAGACTAGCACTCAAGATGTCATCTGTTTAGCTCCTTGCCCAAACTACTTATGCCAATCCTGACATATTTTATTGTATAGACCATTTACAAAAGATGTGCAGTTAAAAAAAAAAATACACAAATCCAAAGGCAATGTAATTCAATTGCATTAGGGAAACTTGAATTTTCCAGTGCTAGTATAAGCCAATTATTATCACAATCCATCAGCAATACACAAAATAATGTATTCTTTTCCTCTTATAGGTCTTCATTTGTGACTTTTGCCTCCTTTCTCTTTTCTTCACATCAAGCAATGCTATCATTTACTTTTCCCAAAAAAAATCATGTTATTTTGGCCTCTAACCATTCTTATTCTCTCCACCAGTTTCTCTCCAGCTGGTCCACAGCTTTCAGTAACTACATTCTGTAAGCTACCTAATGCCTTACAATTGCAGAACAGAGTTAAAAAGATTACATAGCTGGTCCTGAGGCTATATTCCCATATATGTATCTTGGCTTAGCAACTCCAAGTTTTGCAGTGGCAGGATATCAACTCCTCTTTGGCTTAGGATCCCCAACTGACCTTTTTGCATGGTACCACAACTTAATTAGTGATATTTGTACTATTTTAAGTATCTAATTTAAATGCTTCAGTTCCTGATTTTAGTCTTTTGCATTATCCCCAGGACACATACCTTGAATTAAATAATATAAATATGATTTCTCAAAATTTGCCATATGGTGTAAAAAAAAAAAAAAAAAAAAAAAAAAAGTAAAAAAGTCTTTTTCAGTGATATTTTACCATAGGTCTTATATATAGGCAAAAACAAGAAGTTCAAAGCCCTGCATCTGGGGAGTAATAGTCCCAGGCACCTGTTCATGACAGTGATAATCCAGATGGAAAGCAGCGTTACCAAAAAGGACATAGCAGTCCTGGTTGATACCAAGTTGAACATGAGGCAGTAATGTGACCTCACTGCTAAGAAGGCTAAGAGTATCCTAGGCTACCTAAAGCAAAGCGTTGCCAGTAGGTCAAGGAAGGTGATTCTTCTCTTCTATTCAACACTGGTGAGGTCACACCTGGAGTGATGGGTCCAGTTCCAGGCCTACCAGTACAAGAGAGTCATGGGCATATTGAAAAGTCCAATGAAGGGCTACCAAGATGATGAATATTTTGGGGCATCTCTCCTTTGAGGAGAGGCTGAGAGAGCTGGGACTGTTTTGCCTAGAGAAGAGAAGACACGGGGAATCACAGAGATCTTTGAGAACCACCTGGACACAGTCCTAGGCAACCTGCTTTAGGTGTCCCTGCTTGAGCAGTGAGTTAGACTAGATGGCCTCCAGAGGTCCTTTCCAGCATCAGCCATTCTGTAATATACAATTATCACAGACAAACATTTCTGAAGAGAAGATATTATTTTCAGAGTGGATTTACAATTTTAGAAATGTTAGTTATACAATAATGGTTGTAAGGTTCCTTCACATACCCAAGGACCACAACAGCAAAAATAAGTAATTAACTGGAAGAAGAAGGTGAAGGTGGTGAAGGGAAGGGCCTCACAAGGAGAATTCTTCTTAATGAAAGGCAAGGATAGGCTTTTTAATCTACATACTTTGTAGGGCAGGGAACACGGGCTGTGACAGAGACATTCAATATTTATCCTGATAGATAAGTAGTTTACACTTTTCATTTTATTACTAAACATAACAAGATGTCCTCAAATGGCTATTGCAGGCTGCATTATCAAATATATGCTGCTTAAGCTGAATTTGAAAAAATAAACAATCATGACACTTAACATCATCCATAATTTAATTGTTACAGTCTCTCAGGGTTTTCCGCATTCCAACACACTGACAAGATCTCATGCCACTTATTTTTTCAAAGGATATATCCAAAGTTGGATCAGGAGCAAAAGCTCTGAATTAGCATAATGAATCTCATTATCTGTCAGTTGGAAATAGAGAATACATGAAGAAGGATCTGCAATAAGCTATATATAAAGAAAGTTAGTGGAAATGAAATGGGAAAACTGGTGAATACTTACATTAGAATTATGTATCTTCAAAAAAAAAAAAACTATACTAGAAATGAAATCTAAGGACATTAAATTTAAGAAATGAATTATTAAAGGATAATCCTTAAAAAATCTTTGTCACCAAATTCATACTATACACACTGAGACATAAAGTATAGAATCAAAACTGCTACTCTACAGGTCCTAGATTACATTCAAGTTGTGAAGATTATATTCCAACCTTGAGGCCCATATTAGGAATGTCCAAAATATATAATTTAATCAGCATTGACAACAATTAATTTAAAACTTAATAAACTGAGATCAGGGTTAGGCTGAAGGAATATGAATAAACTGTCACTGAAGAAGGGAAAGTGAGTGTCTTCTTGTTATTCACATTCGCTTACATGTGTGATCTGTATGACTTTGACAGATGAACATTTCTGAATAGCTTTAAGGCAGTACTCAGTACACTAAAATCTAAAAGAAAGAGGATACATAGAAGAAAGAAAAAAAATATACCATATTAGCATAGCCTTCCTACTAGATAAATAAAATACCCTATTGAGAAAAAAAAAATAAAAAAAAAAATCAGCTGGTCTCCTTGAAAACCAAGGCACTTTGAAGAAGCCCTACCCGTTCTCTGAGCATATGTAATGTCTCTCTTCTCCCTGTTCACTACTGGCACAGAACCTGCAGGGATAGTAACATCTTTGGATGGCCAAGGGCAAATGGACATCCAAAGATATGATGAACTGTGGTGGTTTCATCCAGCTGGGCAGCTGAACTCCACCACAGCCACTCTCTCACTCCCCCTCTTCAAAAGGAAAGGGGGACAAAATATGACAAAAAGGGCTCAAGGGTTGAGATAAGGACTGGCAGATCACTCAACAATTATCATCATGGGCAAAACAGACTCAGCATAGCATAGATAAATAAATGTATGTAATTTATTGCCTATCACTAGGAGACTAGAACAGTGAGAAACTAAAAATAAACTACAAATACCTTCTTCCACCCACCCTCTTCTATGTCCTTCCCCCGAGCAGCACAGGGAAACAGGGAACAGGGGCTGCGGTCAGTCCCTAACACTTCGTCTCTGCTGCTACTTCACTGTCACTCTTTGCCCCTGCCTGCGGCAGCTGCCCACAGGCAACAGCTCTTCAAGAACTGCTCCCACATGACTCTGTACCATGGGGTCCATCCCCCAGGAGCAAACTGCTCCAGCACGGGTCCCCCACGGGTGGGCGGCAGCTCCCCCCAGGCCCCCTCCACGGGCTGCAGCTCCAGCCCAGGGCCTGCTCCTGCGGGGGCTCTCCATGGCCCACAGCCTCCTCCTCCAGGCCACATCCAACTGCTCCACCGGGGGCTCCTCCACGGGCTGCAGCGTGGAGATCTGCTCCATGTGAGACCCATGGGATGCAGGGGGACAGCCTGCTCCACCTCTCCACAGGTCTCACAGGACCTCTCCACAGGTCACAGGGGAACTGCTGCTGCATGCCTGGAGCTCCTGCCCTCCTGCTGCACTGACCTGGGGGTCTGCAGGGCTGGTTCTCTCACACTTATTCCTCTCTCCCAGCTGCTGTTGCACAGCAGTTTGTTTTGTTTGTTTGTTTGTTTCCCTTTCTTCAATCTCTTCTCCCAGAGGTCCACCCAGCATTGCTCACTGGCTCAGTTCTGGCCAGTGGTGGGTCCCTTTTGGTGATGGCTGGAGCTGGCTCTGGTCTAACGTGGGGCAGCTTCTGAACTCTTCTCACAGAGACCACCCCTGCAGCCCTCCACTACCAAAACCTTGCCACATAAACCCAATATTAAATCAGTTGGTTTAAAACACTCTAAAGTGAAGAACAGATATGCACGTATACAGACACACTCAGAGATGTGTGTGTAGATATGCATATATATAAATACACACAGAAATAGAAAAGTTTTGTTTCCTTAGGGAACTAGGCAGTGTTCAGTGTTCACCAATTCCAGAAACAGAAATCTCAGTGTACTGTACTGACCTTGCCTTTGGAAATGAATTGAGGGTGAGAGGTTCAGGTTTCCAGAGTTGTATTTTCCAGAGTATATTTTCCTGTATTCCCAGGAAATATTCACCTAACTATTTCAGTATTTTACTTTGGAACTTCTACAGTGCAAGAAGTTTTTCCGTCTCCCATTCTTATTTTCATAACATCATCATGTGCAAATTATGTAAACTTCAAGCACAGCCTACAATCATACCTCAGGCTATTTTCATCTGAAGCAGACTTAAAAATGAAATTCAACGTTCTGCTATTTTCATATTCTCTTCTATTAATTTATCTGCTTTGAAGACTCCAGAAAGCCCTCTTGTAATTGAGAAGTGTAATAAATATCTCTGCAATTCTGAAATTATATTCTTTTTTGAGGCTTTAGCTATTTCATGGTAACACCCTTCTTGATCCCCTGTAAAGGTGTTTGCAAAAATGTTAGCTGAAGCATACCAACTGCATCTGTAAGATACAGTGCCTCCTAAAATACAGGTAAAAAGACATACCTTCTAACATATTTGTATCCTGTACTGTATTAGTATTTCATCATATCGTGGACATAAATAAACTTCACGCATAAATAAAAGAATTTGTTTTTTGTTTGATGGAAATACTTTTTTACTATTATTTCCATCTACTTTTAACAGAAATCTGATCATTTGCTTTTCTTCTGAAAGGACTTACTTGATCTAATCAATGTTTACTTTAACTGAATATTCCATAAATCAGCCATAATAAAGCTGAGAAAATTACAAAAGTTTAAAGTATAAACTGCAAGTTTAGTAATAGCATGTATTGAATGTTGAGATATCAGTCAAGTGCATTCTCGTACCAGTTCATAGCAAATAAATGAAGGAAATGTATTATTTTCTGGTGCAAACAAACTGTGGGTCAGAATTACATCAGCCATTCTAGAGTTTTAACACATTTTTTTGCCTTCTACTACATCTAGCTCTGTTTCACTGGATCAACCCCTAAAGGAGAAATGTGAAATTAAAATATAGTGAGGAAAAGAAATAATTTTGTATACTGTTTACATAGCAATATATTCATCTGCATATTGTGGGTCATTATGACTTAAAGCAATGCTGTAGAATGCAAGCAACAAAGACCTTCTAGCACATGTCAGGGAAACTCATAATCATAAAGTCATCTCAGACAAGGATAATGAAAATATAGTTAGAGCAAGCAGACTTAATTCTTTAGTGATACAGGATGAATCACAAGAAGAAAAATGGAAATAATGTTTGCAAGACTAGAGTGTGGTCATTATTTGTAGACAATACAGAGGAATTAGTAGAGATGTAGTCATAATGTCATAGTAATATGAGTAATAGAGGTCATGAAGACCTTTCCTGATACTCCATGCATTTCTGAAATGTCATAGAAAAACCTAAGAGATATGCATGGGAGTTCGTTCTTTATCTTACATAGTCCATTTCTCAAGAACCATTTATGCAACTGTTAATGATGACAGTAAAATGCTTCTAGCTCTCTCTAATTAAAGGTATATTTCTTTCTCTCATTGCACCCTTGAAGCTGTTTGCTTCAAATTCAGTCAGCATGGACATCTTAGTCTGATCAGGCAAGAGACCTTAAAACATTTTTAGATTGGTATTTATGGGTAGAAGGCTACCTAGTTAAAGGTTAGAAGACTTACAATATTAGTTTAGTAATGAGACTCCTGATAGCCTTTAAAATAACATCCAACCTATTTACTTTTTTTCATGGTGAGCATGTTAATTAGCTTTCTCTAATCACATAAATAAAAGCTGCACACAAACATCTCACAGGTTTTCTTTCAATGCTCTGGTTCTCTTTTCATCTATTCTCAGTTGCTACCTAGAAGCCTTCAAAATATGAGCTCAGGTATTTTAAAATATATTTTGCTTTCCTTTATATTTTGCTTTTTAAATGAAGAAAGAAGGAAACAAAATAGATAATAATGATGATAAATCTATGATAAAAATAGTTCACTAAAAATAAGATGTCCTACTTATGTTCCAATAAGTATTCATTTTATTTTTAAAGGAGTTAAGTTTGGTACTAAGTATTTAACAATACCATTTGAATTCCTAAAAGTAAGGTTACAAATTCCTAGAATTCACCTTGGGTTTAAGATCATGTTACTAGCATGTATCTCAATGCTTTCAATCTATTTCTTTCCAAGAATCCCTCTTGCAGAATATTAGCTAAAGGTCACAGAATATCTGCTTACAGCTCTAATACAAACCCCAAATAACTATTCAAGCAACATTAGAAAACATCTTTTTTTGCTACAGCTACATAAGTAAGGCAAAATAGGAAGTCACTGCTGATCCTACATGTATTTCTAGGGATTCCTTTGGCATTTGGGGGGATGCAGTTTACCTCATTTATAAACTTGTGGACACAGTACAGGTTAACATAGTAGAGCTTTAATCATTTGTGGGCCATCTTACTGAAGCTTTAATTCTATTATGTGTAACAGGAAACAGTCAACAGGCAAACTACAGAAAGCCAAATTATATCCATAGGAACTACTGATCCTGCAGTTTGCTCACTTAATAAATTTAATAATAATAATAATAAGAGAAATCAAATAACTCTGCTTAAAGCAATCTTTTTTATTTACAATTAAAGTCAATATATTTTGCTAGAAAATACTTAAAAACTCAGTGCTGATTCATAAACTATTTACCATAAATCTGTAGCAGGTATACTGTATTCTACACAAAATAATGAAGTTTAAAAGCACTTCTTAAGTGAGAAAGCAATTTCATCATCACATACTGCATTTCTGGATTCTGGGCCTCATTGCTAACAACAAAATTAGTCAACCAAGAAGCCAAACAGAATTTCAGAGCCAACACACACTGGATCATGTTCACCCACTGAAAATGCAGTAACACCTGTGCTTACCATTGTTCTGCACCTATAAATCACTCAGCTAAAAAGAGAGCTTTTCTGATTCATTATAAGTTTATAGGCACAAGCAGCCAAACCTGTACATATCATTCAGACTATTCCTACCACCAGAACATTCAGTTTTCTTAAACATTTTCTTAACACTGTCCTCACCATCCAGATTCATTATACTGTAAAAGAGTCAAAGCATTTTAGAAGCAAATATTTTTTGTTTGTTTATGAATTAGAAAATACTCTTTTGACAACATATTAGGTCAAACTTTGTCAAGGCTTACAGCTCTTGCAGGCTTTCAGCTGAGGTGTTACACATAGCGTACATATAACATCCATCTTTGCTTTATTCTGATTAATTCAAAAAGCACTGTTCAATTTCGCTTCATCATCCTGCATGTTTGACATTTCAAAGTAGTTTGGCCTTATCCAAATATAAACCTTCAGCTTGATGAACCAGCCAGCAGAAATCCCCAGCCCACTCCTGCGCTGTGACTCAGAGATCCTGAATCGCTGCTGGGAGGGCTGACAGCAGCCAGTAGCCACACCAGAAAGCATGAACCACTGCACTGGAAGAGCAAGCTGCCTACTAATAAAAATAGCATTTGTTTTCTTTCTCTTGTGACAGCTGCCAGAGTATAAATCTAAGTATTTTACACTTCTTTTTTCAACTAAATTAAGCCAGACAGGTGCCTTGCACACCATGGGAACTGAAGAACAAATCCAGACAAACAGTAGTAGAAGCTAATCTTTCAAAATAACAACACATAGAGACAACAGTAAAAAATAAATAAATAAGATAAAATAATAAATAAATAAATAAATAAACTACTGTTACAGTCATTTCTCTAGAGGAGTTCCCTATCCTGGTTACATGCTAGGTAGTAGACTCAGTAACTACTGAGTTGCACAATACCATGTCTTTTTCTTAGCCTTCTTATTTTATGTGGCAATAGATGACATCTTTATCACACATTATAAATAATGAAAAATATGTATTTTGGGGGTGACAATGGTCTCCCCAGAGTTTTAGGATAAATTATTTCTCTCCATCTACTATAAAGCTCCATGACATTGACCCAGCTTTGTTAATATAACCTTAAATTCCACTGTTCTTAAGAAATAAATGCATCTAGCTACTTTCAGCTCATCAATAAATTTCAAATCATCTAGTAAACTATTATGAGTTACAGTAATCTTAAAAATGTCAAGGTAAATATTTCAGAATGGTTCCTGAAGTGCATGACTGCTTTGTCACCTGAAATGCAACCTGTCAGCCAGTGCACAATGGAAGAGTAAATCTGGAAAGTCTTTCAAAAGTTAGAAATCCGTTTATAGAAGATGCTCAGGATGCTCATGCCTCACCACCCATGTACCAGACTTCTGACCTTCCTGTTAACATGCTGCATCTTCTTTGATTTTTCCCTGCTGCTTCACACCTCACATTAGTAATCTGTGTCAGATCAAAATGAGTGCAAACAATCATTATGGTCCACCACACCTATTTTATTCAAGCATAGTGGCTATACAAAACATTGAGACCTTGGAGAAGTAGCCACTATGCACTTCTCAAGCAGTCAAAGGAAGCTAGGCACCTAATTTTCACCTAAACACAAACATGATTCAACTCTTAAGAATTATGAGTGAATTTGAGAAATTTCTAAGCAAGCACACGTGTATCTTATGTGTCCCACAAATGAATGCCTAAAGTAAGCTGAAAATTAATAGAAGAACCACACAGTTTACAGCTGTGTATTTTACAATTAACAAATGTTTTCCATCTATAAACAGTCATCTAGACATCTAATATTACCTATGGAGACATTTCTAATGTTTAATCTTCGGTTGGCTGGCTTACTAAACAATATATATTGCAGTCTTAGTTAAGATAATTCCTCTGCACCTGTAGTGATCCATTAACTACTTAAACTTTAGTTCCTGTTGTGGTCACCTCCTATACAGCTTTACAATGAAAGCATACTGCCTGCCTCTGGAAAACATTTCCACAGTAAGATACAGGGGTGCAAAGGGGCCATCCAAATTTTGGGTGCCAAACTGTAGAGTTTAATAATCTTCAATGCCACTACATTCAGAGAAGACAGGATATCACTTCTGCCCTGCATGGACTATGCAGGGAGCCTAGTGTGATGAAGCACCTTATTTTGGTTTCTGAAGTTTGGCAGCATGATTTCCTTTCCCCTTCTGCTCTCCTGTTATCTCAAGGCAGTTTTAAGTGTTCTTTGATTTTTTGTTTTTACAAAATGCATTCTCATATCAAAAAGAGTAAAACATCTAAGCAAGGAAGGATTGCAAGGCATCTGGGCCATCCTGAAACCTAAACATTCCTATAAAAACTGTCAGTAGCTCGCCACTTTGATAAATCTCCCACCTGTCTTAAGCTCCTACCTTGAGGTGCTGGGAGCCTAAAATACCCCATTTCCTGTTTGAAATCATAAATTACTAAGGGTAATGTAGGCAGCACTTACTCAAATATTAATTGTCATAAAAAATCTGTTAATTTTTGCTTAATCTCAGATCTGTCTTTGGAAACTTAGAAAATATCCAGAGTGGACCCTTGACTTTTCCCAATTATGGTGTCTTTATAAATTTCGGCCCCATCATTTGGATGGTAAAAAAGAAAGATAGCTATGAAAAAATTTGGCTTTTGTTCACCAGATTTACGATGAAAACAAAAACAGCTATGCCAGTTAATTATCTCCCATTTAGCAGCTCCACTTGGAGTCTGGTTAGGTAAGAAGTGAGCAGGTCAGATGTGCTTCTGTTTCTGCTTGCAGCTGGAAGATATAATGGTGTGACAGGATGAAAAGAGATTTTGCTTACTGCATGTGCTGCCAGCGGGAAGGAGAGCCTACTCTGGAAAGATGGACCCAAGAGGAAGTCTGAAGAGACACAACATGAAAAGGGATCAAGGCATCTCTTTAAATGCAGTTCAGTAGGTCTCCAGGCAGCAACAATGATTCCAGGACTTTTTCCAGCATCTGACTATAAATCAGTGCCTGGCAGGCTACCAGCTAAAAACATTTATCAAAGGATTCTGTCAACACAGAACCAGGACATCTCCAAGAGGAAGGCAGTATCTGGCATTTAGGTAATAGACCTATTGTAAGAGATGGGCTACCTATGCAGTCTTTCCTGACACAGAGCTTTGCAGGGCTTTTGTTCAGCTGGGAAAAGCTGTTTTTTTAATCTTTACTTTCATGCCCTGAAGGTTACTGGAATCAGGTTCTGTTGGACTGCCTAGGAAATCCTCTTTGCAGAAGCAGCCTTAGCTCTAAACGAGGAGTGCTCAGATTTGAAAGCGAGTTAAACCCTTCCAGCATATTTTAACTGCTTCCTGCAGGTCAGGAGGGCAGGGGCCCTGCCAGGGAGCTAGGTCACAGGCCACTCTCTTATACAAAGAAAACATTTTTCATAAGAATTAAAAGGAAATACCATGATAACAATACCCAGGAGCCACAGCTGATGATCCTCATACTAGATACCAGACAAAAGGCTTCCACAAACCTCAGTAAGTCATAAGACAAAACCAGAAAATGATTACCTACTATGCTTGTTTGAACCAAATTTAGCCATTAGCTTGAACATTTCGTCAGCATCCTTTAATTCCTATGCCTAAACAGATCTAGAACTTGTCACTGTATGCCAATAATATTCATTTATTTACACATTGCTTCTTCCTTCTACTGACACAGATGCCACTACAAAAAACTCAAGAGTTTTCGCTTTCTTTCTTTTCCTGCCATACATGAAACTAAAACTGAGAGTTCAGAATTCAGTGATATTGAGCTGTGTATGTTTCTACAATTACAACAATTTCTGTAAATATGAATGTGTATATATATATATATGAATTTCACTGATTGAATTTTCCTTGTATCCAGAATGAAGTCCTGTTGTTAAATGCATTCTTCCACACATGAAATCAAATTAGTAGGGAGGAACACACTGCTAATTTTAATAAGAGGTTATTTAAAACACCTTCTGCCCTTCTCTCTGCCACAGACATATACACATATTGTCAGTATTTGGGCTCACATTTTTGAAAAGTAGTAGCAGCCATTAACTTATTGTTTTAAAAGAGGGCATTAAATACACAGAAATAGATAATGTGACAATAGAAATGTTTTTTGAGTGTTAATATCCTTTATAATGTCCTGGTAAAACCTCATGCCTAATACTGTGTATAGTCCTCATCTCCAAGGGTCAATAAAAATTAATTCATTCTGGAGCAGATATAGAGAAGGATTTGTACAATGATCAAGGAAATGGGGAGTTGATTTTAGTAAAGAAGACTAAAAGAAGGCTACCTCATATGCCCAGAGAAATGAAGGCTGAGAGTACATATTAAAGCTCTCTATAAATACATGAAAAGGTAAACAGAAGGGAGGGAAAAGGGACTGTTCAAATTTAGGGACAATGTTGACACAAACGCAAATGGTTATAAAGTGACCGTGAATAAATTTCAGCTAGAGGTGAGAAGAAGGTTTCTAAATATCAAAGGAGAAGAGCTTTGGAAGGCTCTTTCAGTAAGAGTAGTGAGGGAAAACACCTTAATTAAGGGTAAAATGGAGCTCAGTGGATTTGTCTAGTAATAGAAGCAAGCCAGGTTAAATGACACAGCCCCTTCTGTTCTGTATCCCCTTTTTTCAAGATGGGAGCTGAGTCTATTTGGAAGGTGTCCCTGCCCGTGGCAGAGGGTTTGGAATCAGATGATCTTTAAGGTCCCTTCCAAACCACTCTGTGATTCTATGATTCTATTTGCACATAAAGTATACAGGAATTAATTACAAGAATACTCCAATGTATACAACTCTTTCACTTCCATGATAACAATAATTCTCATTGCCTTGAGAAGAAATCATGGTGTACACTATAAAATCAAACAATTTTTATTATTGGGGAATTCCCAGATTAAGCCATCTGCAAAGGATGGCAGTTCTGAGGGACTGCAGAGTTTTGGCTCTTGGAGTTTTTTTGTATAATCTAAGGGCATCAGCAAACTCTTCAAACTGAAATGATAAACGATTCCTGTTTGATTTGACCTTACAAGATTAATGTGCAGCTGGTCAATAATCCATTCTTTCATTTGATTTCATGTATTTATTTTTAAATATTGCACTGCTGAGGTTGGTTGAAATATGTTCCAACATCAGTGAATCACTGATAATCCTTAGGTAACCAGGGGCTATTTATATATACAATTAGAAAGCCAGATTTAAAGTAAAGCATCTGAAGATAACAGGCAAGTAGTTGGAAACATATATCATAGAAACACAGACTGGTTTGGGTTAAAAGGGACCTTAAAGGCCATCTAGTTCCAACCCCCCGCCATGGGTAGGAACAGAAAGGCACCTACAGAAACCTAAACCCAACCCAGCCTGGCCTTGAACGCTTCCAAGGATGGGGCATCCACAGCTTCCATGGGTAACCTGTGCTAGGGCTTCACCACCTTCATAGTGAACCATTCAAATATCTATTCTATAGCTACCTTCTTTTAGTTTAAAGCTATTACCCCTTGTCCTGTCACTACACTCCCTGACAAAGAGTTCCTCCATACCGTTTCTGTAGCTCCCCTTTACATCCTTCACATCAGTTTGGAAATGAATAAAATAAAATAAAATAAAATAAAATAAAATAAAATAAAATAAAATAAAATAAAATAAAATAAAATAAAATAAAATAAAATAAAATAAAATAAAATAAAATAAAATAAAATAAAATAAAATAAAATAAAATAAAATGACATATATCTTCTGAAGGAGCGAGGGATGAGCTTACTCTGAAAAAGATAACTTTCAGATTTGTTCTATCATCATTTGGAAAAGAAAAACAGGATCCAGTGACTTTGCAAATATACACAGATGGGAAAAAATTACCAAATGATCTGTCAAGATTGGAGCACAGGCATATTTGTTCCAAGATATGAAGCAAATTTTCCTTCAGAAGTTTCAGCAATGGTGTTTGAAATATTTCACTGACTTGGTTTGGATGTTTGATTTGTTTTTGAAGAAGCTCCACTATCAGTTCTGTAGTTTCACCTTCATTGAAATAAGTGTATATAGTGAAAATAATATTATGGTAAAATGGTAAGCTGGACATAGATGTAACAGGGGCTACTACTTCCACAAATAATAATACTAAAAAAAAATGTTCAGGTCTTATTGCTAACTTTCAAGAAGTGATGTACTTCCTGTTTAAAGGGAGAGCAGTCTTTAGAGGGTCAGGTGGGAGGAAAGGAGCTTAAAAAGTCCAGACCTTAGTCATCTACAAGGTTAAACTTTGCTTGGGAAGGTGTGCAAGAGCATTCTTTCTGGAAAAAAAAAGCCAATTTATCATTGAAAGGTACATCCTGCTTACTGTGAACAGCTGGAAATTTCACCTTCCAAATTTCTTGGTCTTAATGCTGAGTATGGCCTTGATTTATCCCTTTGACATCTCCCTGAAACATTTAGTATTTTGCTATCAGTGCCAAGTTTCCAATTTAAGAAGAGAGAGGCATTTAGTAGAGTGAGATATGCAAAGAGAATGTTCTGGGGAGCCTTTTGGAACAAAATTCTACTCTGCAAATGCCTGCAGTTGAGGGGGCTGCTTAATGACCATAGAAATCCCTTCCAAAGCCTCTGTTCCTTATTAGCCTCTTATTTGTTATCAACAGTTTGTACAAAAAGCTGACTTCAGTGGAGTTATATTGATTCACATCACTTGGCCCAAAAGAGAAGAAGACTTTTTGCTAATTAAGAATTTTTTCATCTGTTTTAAGTGTGATTTCCAGAGTTACTGATTCCTCCAGACTTAAAGAAAATGAAGAAAACAGGAGGAAAACAAAAACAAACAAACAAACAACAACAACAACAAAAAGACATTTCTGTCCCAAGTTTTTACACTCGAAGAACACTAATATACAGCATTTGGTACACCATGTAGTTTCAGTACATTTTACAAAAGTATGTTTGAGTTTATTATTGAGAAATTATAGACACAAATTGAAGTCTGATTTTCAAGAAAGGACCATAAATTTTCATTATTGCCTAATCATCTTCTCTCCTTCATCCTTCTCAAAACCTTCTCCAGCTTCCAAACAATCTCCACCACCTAAAAAAATGGTCCCTTTCATCTTCTGCCTCTAAAGCAGCATTCTATATCTTTGCATCATGCATAATCCTTTTATTTTCAAATTTATACTCATGTAATTTGAAATTCATTTATTTCCTTGTTTACTGTGAACACTGCAACGACAGCAGTTTTGCAATATTTCATGATGCTGAGACTGAACACATTGCCTTTCAGCATCTCCTGTTGAT
The DNA here is from genome assembly GCF_963932015.1 of Anas acuta. Classification (NCBI taxonomy): domain Eukaryota; kingdom Metazoa; phylum Chordata; class Aves; order Anseriformes; family Anatidae; genus Anas; species Anas acuta. The sequence continues at coordinate 66,103,239 of NC_088981.1, forward strand.
GTCATGAAATGTATTATCAGTAAAATCAACTCCAGGCGGTTAGGCTGCAGCACTTTTTGTGAAAGTCAATACATAAACAGATTACATTCAAAATATTTTTTCTATTACGAGTTGTGAGATATCACATAAACTTTTCTTGGTAAAGAGTTTTTGTCTTGCAATTCCCTTAAAGCTTGACTCAATAAATTGACCATCTTTAGAACAACTGGCACTTCCTACAAAGAATTTAGTGTTCAAAACTGACACTTTTTTGGTTTAGATGGCATCAGTTATTCATTAAGTAACCAAAATTCATACTCCTTAAAGGTGGTTGCTTTCTGTGCAGTTTCCCATAGGCTCTTTCTATCTTCCTTTTTCACATTCTTGTTGATCTCTGATTGTCTTGAGGGCAGTGCAGTACATGGTTACATCAATCCTAGCACACCAAGCATTGCCAGGACTCAGTCTCTGGCCCAGAGGACCAACAACCCAGACTGCCAAGGTCAATATAATTAAATTTGCAGTTTCCAAATGTGTAACAGCATTGGAAGTGCTGACTTAGAACTCAGCCCTGGAGCTGCTGTGGCACGTAGTGGTCAGACAGGGCCAAAACCTTAGAAGGACCCATCTATCAGTTTCACAGGTAACTCCTAGGGCCCAATATGTACCCTGGTACTTTTCAATTTTCTAGCAGGGACATGGCCAGTGAATGAAAGGAATTTTAATACCATTGATCAAATATTTGCCATTCGTGTTTTATCCTTCCATATTGGGCTAACTCTTAGAGAAAGCATTGACTGCCCAGAGAAGGAGGCTGAACCAATTTAAGAACAGCAGTTTTCAACAGCTTAAATAAATGTGCACGGGATGCAATTTCACAAGAGAGGAGGTAAGAACAGAATCCAGACATAAAATTCATCCAGTGCTGTTCCGTTTTATGGTGATGTGTACTTTTTTGTTTCCATTAATTATTTCCCCTGGGAGTTTTTAATCTCTCCTACTGAAATACTTCAATAAAAGTTAAATTAAAAAAGGATTTGAGGGACAGCTATTAAAATTGGAATTTTCACTGTCTCAGTGTAAGGATTTAGTTGCTTTCTTGGTTTGCTCCTCATTTTTCTTTGTTATAGAAACTTAAATGCCCACCCAGTAAGCCATATTACATTATAAACTGCCTGAGTATGGAAAATGCAGTTTCGCTCAAATGATGCATGCCAGCCAACTGCCCAAAACAGCCACCTCATCAGTTACTTACAAAGGGATTAGGAACTTGAGAGCAAGACTATGGTCCAGTGAATAAAGGGGTAAACAAGAAATAATCAAACCTAGACAATTTCAGTCTCTGCCTCTGACTCACTCTGAGGTTTTAGACAAGTCACTTAACCTCTTTTCACTTCAGTTCCTTCATCTGTAAAGTGGAAATAATGCTGTCTTTGTAAAGTATGTGGAAACGCATGGGTAAAAACATGTCAGCACAATCACCGTAGCAGTTACTGATTGAATACAATGCCACTGGATCCTAGTACTGCAACATATACATTCTTCCATGAACACTACAAACAAACACAAAGTTCACAAGTCAGTTTGGACAAGAAAAAGGAACCAACAGAGGAATTTACATACAGTTGGTTTTCTTCCAACATACAGTATACTGATATAAACTGATAAATTTTCAGATATAGTCATTAGTTTGTGTTCCAAAACTAAACTTCCTCTTTTCAGTGTATTTCTCACCACCTTTACAAATGACATGTAAAAGTAGATAATATTGAGTATACAAAACCATACAAATAAGAATCACAGAATCACAGAATCGCAGAATTGCAGAATGGCTTGGGTTAAAAGGGACCTCACTTTTTTTTTCCTCTTTTCTTTTTAATAAAAGACATCGAGACCCCAAAAGAATCTAAACATCTTGGCAGTGAAAACACTGCATTTTGGCAAAGGAGGCTCCATTCCCATCCCCACCACCTTCCCATTTTATTTATTTATTAACTTACTTACTTATTTATTAAGTTTGAGATGACAGTTGAATTTAGGCCACACATGTTCTAGATCTGCCCTTGGGCCATGAGGCTGCTAATAATTCAGAGGCTGGCCAGTCACTCCTGTGGAAGTATAAAGTCCAACCAGAATACAACAGTATTGTCAAACATGTTAGGCATTTTCAAATAAAAATTATTATTGAATTAAACAGTCTTTTCTGACAATAAAAGTATAGCTTTGCTTGGTGGGGGAGAGGGAGGGAGGGAATGTCTATAACTAATCAGTGTGGTCAATTAAAAGATCAGTGGAGCATCATCAAAGCAGTAATGTATTCATTGACAAATATAAGTCTATGTGAATGTTTTCACACATGTACCTATTAGTATATAAAAGAAATTAGCCAACTTACAATGCCAGTACCATGGCTTCATCTTCCTTGTTGCCACAGACTCATGCACTGTATTGTTTCCTAATATGATCTTGTTTTCCCTGATTTGCCTTCAATTAGAGAAGGGAAAACATTTGCAGGTTTGTATAAAGTTATTTTTGGCTAATGTTTTCTGAAAAGTGTCAACTTGATCACAGTAATTTCAACACAAAACTGCTGATCTTTCATACTTTCTTTCTACTGATCTTTTCACACTGCTTCCATTTGTAAATATATTTCATTTTTGAAAATTTCAAAAATTCATCTAAAGAAAATATTATTTTGGATCACAAGGAGCAAACACAATATAAAGTGTAAAAAGTCAATTCTATTTCACTAACAAAACTGAAAACTTTCTTTTTGAACTCACAAGGTCTTATTTCTTTTTTTATTGAGTAAGAAAAACAAAAAGTCATTTATGCTTGCAGCTTCATGTCCCACACATTCATTATCTCCTTTAGAAGACGTGATCTCTCTTTCAGATTTTGGGGATTCTCTTCCATTTTACCTTTTACCTTGGAGGACTGTTGATAACTAATTTCATCTACAATTGTAAATGTAACTATCATCCCTCTGCAGACTATTAAAAGACTGTTCTACCTTAATACTGTAGACCTGTCTTGTTCATTTTTAAAGACAATCTCGTCTGTCTGACCACTTAGCTGATTTTAAATCAACAGGTCTATATAACAGGTCTATAAAGACCCATCAGCATTTTTCTGCAGACCTTCATTGTTACATCCTTTTCTCTGAACTGCCATGGGTACTTTCACCCTATGTTATCTTACACTGAGCATAAACAGAGCATCATCTTCAAAGTGAACCTCTCTAGTACTCACATTTATATCACTGTCACATGTTGCAGCTTCTTCCTGCATGAATATTTAACTCTTTTGTATCCAAACTCCCACCATAGTTCAAATACTACAGACCGTTCCTACAACCTTGGAATAAAGCTATCTTCTACACCTTATTAGTAATCATGCTTGGTAATAATTTCTACTAGTTCTCACATCTCTCTCTGAATAACTTTCTCAGCTCTGCCATCTTCTGCATTGAACATCAGGTATTTACCATCTCTCTACAGGCTCTTTATAACTTAGTTCAATTGTTACAATTATCTCTTATTCAGTTTCAAGAAGCTGACTACAATCACCCCATCAGCCATTTTCAAACTTTTTTTTTCTTTTTTTTTTTCTTTTTTTTTTTTCCTGTATTATGCATTACACTCTTAGGAAAACTCTGAATCATCTGAGAAACTCCTTCATTATTTTCCTCCAGATTGCTCCTAAAGTCTTTCCTTTAATGTGTCATTGGGCTTATGATACACTAAAGCTGCAATTTATCACACTGAATAACTCTCATATGTGGTGATTAATTTTAGCTTTATTTTGCATCCCTGGTATTCTGCAAAGACAATAAGTAGCAAATATAAGCTGAGTATATGTTCATAATTAATAAACCAACAATTCCACACCCATCGTTTATATACCTCTAGTGATGTAACATGCAGAAAGCTAGCAGGAGGCAGATGTAGTCTTTTGCATTCAGTTGCAAAATTGCATTCCAAATTTGACAGAGGTCTGTTGAGAATTGCAGATGTACATGGTTAGCTTCTGTCCCCAGCCTTGTAAAACAACATCAGATGTTGCCAGACTATAGATGTTCAATAACTAGTATTCTCTGGTATACTCCCAGTTTAAAAGTGGTGTCACAATTGGTTTAGCTCTTCTTGACACTTTGTATGCTCATGCTTTTATAGAGATGTATTTGAGGAAAAAAATAAAAATAAAAAAAAAATAGAGCATGCAGCAAATTCTAAAACTGTCCAAAAAATATGGATTTATTTTCTATGCACTGCTTGTACAGCAGAGACCTGTAACAGTGGCCAGAAAAGGCAGTGCGATGCTGCTCCTGAACATGGATGTGACTAATTTGTGACAGTTTTGTAGTGCTTTCCTTTTCTGTGAGCAGTATATATTCTTTATTGTTCCCTTTGAGTCTTTATATCAGAGTTAGCCTTCAGCAACAGAGCAACAGAGTCTACTTTAAAGAAAGAAAAGGCTGAAATTACAACTGCAAAAAAATGTTTCCTGTTTATCTGGAAAAAAACTGGCAGAAAAGTGGCATTGCTTCAGAAGACAGGGCCTCCTGGAGTGGTCGAGGTAGCTAGCAAAAACTGTAGATAAGAGTCTCCAAAAGAAAGATAACAGTGGACAATAAACCTTGAAGCATCAACTGGACGAAAGAAGAATTTGGTGAATTTGTTAATATTAATCAATCTAACAGGGGGCAAGGGGCTTAACTTCTATGTGAGAAGGACAAAAAATGTAAGGCACTTTGCTAGCAGTGTGGTAATCTTGAGATGCAAAGTCAAAGTAATGACAACAAGAAGTGATGCAAAAAGTTACTTTAAAAGGGTTATTATAGCACTGTTTGACAAAGCCTAAGTTATGTTTAACAGGGTTTATAAATATATATGAATATATTTATAAATATATATATTATAATATATATATTAATATATAAAAATATAAAAATATAAAATATAAATATATATTTATATTTATATAAATATATATATAAATATATATGAATATATTATAAATATAAATATATATCGTCTGTAAGCTAGATCCATCAACACAGTCTCTGTCATTTTCCATCAACTTTCTCCAGAAATACGGAAGTTTCTTCCGTAGTTATTCATAAAAAAAAGTTCAACTGATGACAAAATTGGGAAAACAAGAGTATATTTCCAAACAATTAGTAAATCTTTAAAGGTGACAGTATAATAATAATAATAATAATAATAATAATAATAATAATAATAATAATAATAATAATAATAATAATAATAATAATAATCCATACCACACCCAAAAGTTAAATCCATCTTGTAGAAATTTACTTTGGAAAAAGTCAGGAAAATTCTGTGGCAAAACAAGAAGGCAATTAACTTTTGTTTTGGAAAATGCAAAGACATATTCTTTCAAAATATCAGTAATCCAGAAATCTGCCCTAAAATCCTGACAATTTCATTTTGAGAAATCAGTGTTTTAATTCTCTCATGTATATACATTTTTTTCATAACTAACATCACAGCATCATATTCATCTACCCGTTCAGCCTTACCCTATCCACAGCCAATGTAGATATTTGACTGACATCAAAATAGTAATAATCACTTTGAAGTCAGATGGCCAAGGGCAATGATTGTGGGAAATCTGCAACACATACCTCAGAAGAGGAGGAAGGCAAGGCAATTTAAATAAATTAGAATCCATGGAGAAGAGGAATGCTGTCACCATAGCAAAAAGTCCTTTTTTGCTCTCCTAAGGTCTCATGCCCTGGCTTCAGTTTGTGCAAACAGTAACACATATCTGTACTTACCTGAAACAACACTGCATTATGAAAAGTCCACAAATCCATTACAATTGGTCCTTGTGCCTGTTGCAGCTGGAGGGTGAAAATCACATTTAACACTCATAGGCAGCAACAAAATGACCACCCTGGGCAATTCTCCAGTTAAAACTAATCTCCATAAACATAATGATTCAGTTCTGCTTCCCTGCTTTACAGGTAACAATATAATATTCTTCAAAGATAGGAGAGAAAAGAAGGGAAGGGGAAGGGGAAAAAGGGGAAGGGGAAAAAGGGGAAGAGGAAAAAGGGGAAGGGGAAGGGGAAGGGGAAGGGGAAGGGGAAGGGGAAGGGGAAGGGGAAGGGGAAGGGGAAGGATGAATGATTTCTCCAACAGAAGAACATGCAAAATTTCCTCAACCTAAACCAAATCTCTGGATTTCCACTCATTTTTCACTTCTGGATGGTGTGATGAGCTCTGTTGCAGTCCACAAGCATATCACAGTGGACTTTTCCCAGAGACATGCCTCTGGGCGATACAGCAGGATCATTCTTTAAATAGGGACATCCAAAATGAAGCCTATTTCGTATCCTCCCTTGTGGACCAGTGTAGAAGAAAAACTCCTGCCAACAACAAATTAGTGACTTTTAATGACAAACAAGTAACTATGAGTTCCATTGCATTAGTTCCAATTTTTGCTGTCTACATGTAGGCTTTTAATATGCCAGTCCAAGAAGCACAAAAAATACAAACGGATTCTTATAACCTGACAACTAACAGGTAAAGATGGGTCCTTCCAGACATCTCAAATATAGCATGGCTCTCTAGTAACTTCAGGCACTGATGCAACTTGCCATGCAACCGTCATCCATTCTGATAGCACTGGCAAGGACTCAAGGACTCAATTTGATCTTTACTTCATTGCTGAAAAATATTAAATTTTCTCCGATTCTATTTTTAGCATACCCAGGGGCTATTTTTCCAGATTCCCATGCCTAAAATTAAATTCACCTACCTAACACACCAATATCATCCCTGGTATTGATATAACATGGCATAAAGAAGATATTAAACAATGTGATTTCCAACAATATGGCTCACTTCTGCTAGTGTTACTTATGTCAGCTGGCAGAAGCATGTAACAGCTAAAGAACAGGGGGCTTTGGTGGGATGTGGGAAAAATGTTTACTTGCTTTAACTTGTCCAAAACTACCTGTGAATTTTGACAACTGAAGATTTGGCAGCCTAGATTCAGATGCCTCTGAAAGGTCTGTTTGCTTTTTTGTGTAGCTTTTGTCTTCCTAGAAACAGTCACTAAAGACAGCTCCATTTAAATTCCACATTGTCATCAACCTAAACAGAGCTTAGTGCATATCTCTAAGGTAGAGGTAAGTAGAGGAGAAAAGGGACGAAAAAGGAGAAGGGAACAGAGAGAAAAAAATAGCCCCTACATTTCCACTTTCATCTTCTGAGCCAGTTGTTTTGGAAAAAATACTAATGGTGAGGTGTGAAAACATGTAAAGGAAACTGGGAAAAACAACACAAACAACATCAGTTCAGTAAGATGTAGTGTGGTTCTCAACAGCACCAGAGGTGAAGGGGATGAAATATTTTTTAAAATTTTTAAAGAGTGATGAAGAGTCTGTCCATTCCCAGGAAGTATAATGAGATATTTACAACTACATCTCATCTGCGGAAATCAGAGAAGCCAAATATATTTGTATAGGAGTCACTACATTGTAAATAGCTTATCCTGTATATTTGGCACATAAATATATGAATGTATGTGCATTTATAACCTTTAAATTTGACAGAGTCTTTTTCTAAGGAATAAGAAATTGGTTTGCTCATCAGTGGGTGTACAGGTATTTGTCTCTGTGCCTAGAGGACTCACCAAGCATCTGTGGATTGGTCTTTTCTATGCTGATCTGCCATGCTTCTTACTGGCAAAAACAATACTACAGATTATTTAGCAAGCTACAATCCCTGCCTGTGAACAACAGAATTTTATTTAGTCATTCATTCTGGAGATATAATTTAAAAGGACAAATTAAACTATATTCTAGAATTTATTTACAAGTAATTGTTGTAGTTAGTGTTTCTTCTTATCCCAAAGGCGTTTTAAGCTAAGGTCTTCCTTCATTCAGCTGTCCCTTTTCTCTGTCTTTAGAAGGCAAAAGAAACTCTTTCTTCTGTCTCCTTATGGATTGGTGTCCAAATAACCCAGGGTCTACAGGATGACTCAGGGAGCTTTAAGTTATGCCTCTGCCTTGTGGTTTCTTCCCTCTGTGAGAAAAGTTCTGAGACAACCAAGGAGCTGACCACAATATACTCTGTATTGCCACTGTAACATAGCAAGAGGCACCCTCTAACTTTTAAATCATCCCAGCATATACATGGCTCCCCATGTCTGCCTGGATTCATCAGTTAGATTAGTCAACTTTAAAGAAGCTTATAAAAAGAGTTGATCAGCTTCATTTGGACTTGTGATTAACAGGGACACTTAAGAGTGAAAAACACTGCAAGCATATTCTATCAAAGCAGGAGATCAAGATCTGGATAACAAAGTCAGAAACAAGATAAGAACTAGCATAATGCAATTCTTGGGTTACATTTAACAAATGCAGCTCTTCCTTACCTAGCCAGGTGACTCTTCATGAGGAGATCTACGATGTCTCTCTACCACCAATGCCAATGGACCCCTTACTTTCTGTCTTTCAGGTGTTATCACACATAGCTGAACCCATTTCATACACACAGAAATACATATTCAAGACTTTCTCTTGAAAATTTTGAATCTTTTCTTGAAAGAGTAGCTGTTCCTCACATCCAGCCTTCTGTGGGAGAAAAACTATACTACAGCTCCTTGATCATCTTTCAGTCCAGGCTCACTAGGGACAGAGTCACCTTTTTTGTGATCATAGTTCATTAGCCTTTCAACTTCTCATTTTTTCCCTCCCTCTTCTGACTAAGAAGGAAGATGACTATAAGACAGTCCTCTTTAATATCTTTCTCGATGATCTGGATGAGGGCATTGAGTGCACCCTCAGTAAGTTCGCAGATGACACCAAGTTAGGTGCATGTGTCGATCTGCTCGAGGGTAGGAAGGCTCTGCAGGAGGATCTGGATAGGCTGCACCGATGGGCTGAGGTCAACTGCATGAAGTTCAACAAGGCCAAGTGCTGGGTCCTGCACCTGGGGTGCAATAACCCCAAGCAGAGCTACAGGCTGGGAGATGAGTAGTTGGAAAGCTGCCAGGCGGAGAAGGACCTGGCAGTACTGGTGGATAGTCAGATGAATATGAGCCAGCAGTGTGCTCAGGTGGCCAATAAGGGCAACAGCATCCTGGCTTGTATAAGAAGCAGTGTGGCCAGCAGGTCTAGGGAAGCGATTGTCCCCCTGTACTCGGCTCTGGTGAGGCCGCATCTCAAGTACTGTGTTCAGTTTTGGGCCCCTCACTACAAGGACATCGAGGTGCTTGAGAGAGTCCAGAGAAGGGTGCCGAAGCTGGTGAGGGGTCTGGAGAACAAGTCTTACAAGGAGAGGCTGAGGGAGCTGGGTTTGTTCAGCCTGGAGAAAAGGAGTCTAAGGGGCGACCTTATCACTCTTCATAAGTACATTAAAGGAGGCTGTAGAGAGGTGGGGGTTGGTCTATTCTCCCATGTGCCTCATAGCCATGGACAAGGGGGAATGGACTAAAGTTGCTCCAGGGGAGTTTTAGGTTGGATGTTGGAAGAACTTCTTTACTGAGAGGGTTGTAAGGCATTGGAATGGGCTGCCCAAGAAGTGGTGGTGTCACCATCCTTGGAGTCTTTAAAAGACGTTTAGATGTTGAATTTAGCGATATGGTTTAGTGGAAGACTTGTTAGTGTTAGGTCAGAGGTGGGACTCGATGATCTTGAGGACTCTTCCAACCTAGACAATTCTGTGATTCTGTGATAAGACTGACTAGACAGACAAGGTAATATTCCTTACAGTAAAACTCCTTTGCATTAGGAAAAAAAAAAATACATAAAAGTTATAAACAGCCACCCAGAGTGTTCAGAATTTCATGAAAGCACGGCATTCTTATTACACTCCATTGGCTTCTAGCAGTGACTAAATGCGATATAGCCATAATACAGATTCTGTACTTAACGAGGATGTATAAGGCAGTGGTGCACACTCCTCCCTCAAAGGTGCTGTCAGCTCTGTCAGAATTCATCAGTTCAGCTGAGCAGGTTGCTAGTCTTGTTATAGAAATCAGGGGCCTTAATGGGATCTCCACTGCCTTCTATTCATGCTGCTTGGAGAGGCAGTAAACCTGGAGGCAGTCCAGCTCTACAGTTAAGGCCACCGTTGTTGGTTCCAGCCAGAGGTGCTTAGGAACAAGTGCTGGATTTAGCATTTTTGCAGCTATAGCTATTTCTGTTGGTATAGAAAATAAGCTCCTGGCTGCTCATCTCTGCCTGTTTCCACCCTTTCCATGCCTGTCTTCAAGGTGACAAAGTGCAGGGCAATGAGATGAAATCACTACACCATTCCAGAATGTGGCCTCAAAGTTGTTTATGAATATTGCAGATTAGCAGTACCTCACTTTTCTCTTTTGTCTCTGACCCCATTTCTAGCCATTCCTTTTGGGTCAGGCAGTGAATCCCATATACTTCAACAATGGAAAGTGCAGACTGATAATCCCACTTATCCAGGCTCAGCTCAATGTGGGGTCTTGACTCTTCTCTGGAAACTGCTGAAAATCAGTAAAAATGGCCTATGGTCACTCATTGGTGGCAGCAGAACAGAACACTAAGGGAGTACACTGTGTGCACTGAAAATACCACGTTCAGGGTGTGGGGGAGAAAATATAATCTAGGTAAATAGTACTGCACAATGTAGTACCCAAATGGGATGACACATGGTTGTAATCTTACTTCTGGCACTCCCAGAGTTTTCAACGATTAGCCTTTCAACATTAATTCTTTCTTTTCTGCAGCCATGTTGTGTGGGAGAAATAATAGTAGAAAAATAACTGCTATAAAATATTGAAATTGAGAAAGATTTTAATGTCATTCTACACACACAGGTGCAAGATTCCAGATTCCAAAAGGATACATCTTAAGAAGAAATTTCACAAAATAGGTGCATTCTCTGAATGTGATTCTGTGCCATTCTCCCTCTTGGAGATGATATCAATCTTTCAGATTAACTGCTACTCATTCAGCCGTATCCTCAAAAGGATTGTGGTTCTCTTCATAAATGATTCAGGCAGCAACAGTATACGAAGTTAAATCCTTGATGAGGAAGGAGCAGCTACTTGATCATTTAGATTAAATGGATGCCTCTTGCTCTCTATTACTCAGCAGTGCTCGTGGTCTCCATACAGGGGACTGGAAGACAAGTCTCAAGTGAGTGTTGCAGCTCACCTGCTCGTTTTGACCACAATAGGCTGAGAACCACCAAATTTTAACAAAGAGACTGGTTTGACCTAGAGGGGGAAAAATCAGCAGTTGGTGATGAAAGTAAAGCGTATGTGTGACTAGATAATTTTTGCCCATCTACCTTTAAAACTTGAGACTAAGACTGCAAAGTGAAACTGTTTATATCTCCTTTGGTCCCAGATCCACACTGCACACATGAGAAAGAGAAACTGAGATATGTTACACAGAAAAGCAATAAGAAAATACAGAAGTGACAAGGAAAAAAAAGCAGGGTGAAGACTGAAACAGCAGGGGACTATAACCCAAGATCACTTGCTGCTGGGCTCTGAAGGAGAACAGAATGATCTGCTGACAGCAGAAAGAAAAACTAAAATTTACACCAGAACCAGGAAAGGTAGTGACTACAGGCTTCATTGTAAGAATTGACAGGTCTGTCACCCAAAGTGTTGCAGCCAAAGATGTATGATATCTGCCATGAGCAAAAGGTATGAGATATGTGCTTGAGGCAAGAACAAAGACTGATAGGAAGTGGAGGTGAGGAAGGCACAGAAAAAAACTAACCTAGTTGCCCTTCACATTGGAACAAATGATCCTGCCAGATTCATGTTGAAACAAAAGCAAGAATAGCTACTCCCACTAGAAATGAGACCCAAAGCAAGATGATCTGTATGGTAACCTTCCATGTCCTTGACAGGGAGAGTGCTTGGGATCAACAAGAAAGAGAGGATTAACAGGTGAATTAATGTAATGTTATTTGCAACTGAGAACATTTTCAGGTGTGCAGTCCTTGGGGGGTATTAATGAAAAACTGGCTCTTGACACAGTGATTTCAACCACAGTATCTGACTAACATCAATACCAGGATAAAGTTTCACGTAATATAAAGTAAATAAAGTGGGGACAAGAACTTTTAAGAGAGAGTTGTGAAATTCATGCCATCTGTCAATACACAAAAAGAGGAAAGTGTAACAGATACAGAAATACTATGTATTAGTTAAAGCCCATGAGCAGAAGGAGGGGAAAAACAAGAGAAGAGAAAAATACACATGTTGAAGGAAGTGGCAGAGTCATTAAGGCAAAATAGTATGATATAATTATAAAAGAAAGGTATAAAGTCAGGAGGAAATGTAAATGCCTTTAGTCTACACATAAAACCAAATGGAGGCATTAGAATCTGGTAAAAAACATGCAAGCAAATACCGTAAGACTCACAAAAACACAAGTATTAGTCATAACTTACATTAATATATTAAGTGCTTATGTTATCACAGAAGAGCAGAAGTAAAAGCAAAGATAGACATAGATGATGCAAATGTATTGCAGCAGTTAGTAGAGTAACAAGAAGAGTTAATCAGAATGAAGCATAATCTATGAGCTAAAGAGGTTTAAAAAAAAAAAAATGAAGGGGAAAAAAAAGAGACATAACTGTATCACTAGTCAATCGGGTAAAGGCACTGGCTGACATACAGATCTGGCCATTTCTATAAGCTAAGGAGGAACAAAGAAACAGACTCTTACCAGCGTGAGTAAAGTTTCAGATGCAAAAAGGGATTTGGGCTATGGTGGAAATATGAGTTAGCAGTATCAGAATGGAACAATAAGTTATTTAAGAAGATGCAACAGTATTTTCATGCTCCTGGGATTCTGAACAAGAATCTAACTTCTAAGATGTTAACTTCTTTAGGACTTGATCAAACTTCTGCAATTAAAGATTTTCATGGGGAAAGGGCTTTAGCTAAACTGAAACGTGAAAGGTTAGAAGGACTTTTCAACTAGTGAACTGCAGAAAAGCACTGTTTGTGGAGATGTATATTCTCAGATAGAGTCATAAGACCTCTATATAAGGAAAGAGTGTAAGAAAAGCTGGGAAAACTCAAGTAGGAAATGATGGTGAATAGTTAGATCATTCAGCCAAAAATCTACAACAAACTTATATGTTTCTAGACACATAAAGCAAGCAACAAGATGGAAGAAACAGCAAATCCTACTTTAAATAAAGATCTATTAGTCACACTGGAAATTTAGAGGAAAAGCAACTGGTGGACCACTATTCCACAGGGATGTGAAACACAAAGAAAAACTGCTGGATAGGTAAGTGTAGCTGTACATTTAAAGCCTTAATCTGAAGACCAGGTTAACAGATTGGTACCTACGATACAGCAAAACCCCTATTGAATGACATTTTAGACGCAACTCTCTGCAACTCCCTGAGCAGGGGAAGCAGGGAGGGACGTGCCAGCCTCTGCTCCCTGGTCACTGATGGCAGGACATGAGGGAATGGCAAAAAGCTGCACCAGAGGAGGGTCAGACTGGGCGTTAGGGAAAATTTCTGTATTGTGAGGGTGGTCAAACACTGCAACAGGCTTCCTGGAGAGGTGGTTGATGCTCCATGCCTGTCAGTGTTCAAGAGGGTTTTGGACAATGCCCTCAATAGCATGCTGTAACTTTTAGTTAGCCCTGAAGTGGTCAGGCAGTTGGACTCAATGGTCTTTGAGAGCCCTTCCAAGTGAACTAATCTATTACATTCTAAGAGGAATTCAGTAATGGGACTGTGTGCTGGCTGGCTGGTAAGGATAGCAATAGTAACCAACAAACTGAAAGGTATTTCTGTGGCTGTGAAGACCAAGGGACACAGTAATAAAGAGCACCTATCCAGCCTTCCTAAAGAAATTGTTAGCAAAAATGTTGTTAGGTTTGATGGCATACTATATAATTATTTATTTTTAGTGCTTAATCATTCAAATATTCAGGAAAACCCTAACAAGAAAGACATTGTTTACTTATCTGACTGACACAGACACAGAAGTTCAAAACGCAGCAGAGCCCTTCTGACCTGCACAGGATCTGAGTCAGAGTCAGGGTTGAAATAGCAAAACCAAAGCTACATGCTATACTGGTGCTAAACTTGACTTTGTAGACTTTCTTAGACTGGTGGTGTTTTCTAGCTCACAAGCCCAGGACAAAGCCATTCCAACTCTCAAAATATCTTGTATTGTTCCTAAAATTAGGAATTGAATCTTCTTATGAAACACATATTAGCTGGCAGCATACAGGAAACACAACCTGAGCCATTCTATGATTCTGTGAGTTCCCAGCTATATTTTGCATAGGAATAAAAAAAAAAAAAAAAAAAAAAAAAAAAAAAAAAAAAAGAGCATGAATGCTAATAAAATCCTACATCAGAATTATTTGAACAACTCAACCACAAATAAATCACTATAGCAAAGAGCAACACAGAAAAGAGTTGTGCCATATTATGCCAAATAGAATGACAACTAGGAAGGTACAATTAGTTGTTAAATTGAGAGTGTGTAAGGCTCAATCTGACCTGCTGATATCATAAACTAGATATCCTACACCCAGCAGGTTTTGTACTAAAAGTAAAATGACAGTTATGGTTTAAACATTTTAGGGCAGTACCCAATCCTCATTTTAAACCTGCAGAACAAACAATCGAACATTTCCCAAGACCATATTTCACAGTTTAGTCATCCTTACTCTTAATAATTCATACTTTATTTTCAGCTGGAATGTGTCTGGTTTTGGCTTCCAGCTGTTGATTCTCGTTATATAGTTCCCAGCTAGATTAAAGAGCTCTGTGGTGTGTGGTAACTTCTTCCCATGAAAACCCTTATCCATATTAATCAAGGTATATGTCAATCATCTTTGGGATAAAAAAAAAAAACATATTGAGCTCTCTCTCTTTTGTTCTGACATTGTCTTCAGCCCTCATACTGTTTCTGTGGATCTCTACTGTGTTCTCAATCTTTCAGCATGCTCCTTTAAATATTAATTCATATCATTTTAGCTGTCTAAAAGCTTGGCTTCTAGCCTAGGCAAGTCTGCAAGGTCCCTCTATGGTCTACATAGTGCAGAAAGCAACTCAAGAGAGCAGTCAATTTATTCTAATCTCTTAGACACCTCTCTCAGGATCAGATAATGATGGTTTGGATGCAAGCCTCTCTCTCCATGGACTACAGCAGGAATCTGGGCCAATCCTCTGGACCACACACCCAGCTCTCAGAAAGCTGAATTCAAAGTCATGTTCTAACTCCGGTATCAATTGTTTTCAGCATTTTAGTATGTACCTCACCAGGACTGTGTATGGCAGTCAAGTCATCTTGCTGCTCATGTCTATACACACTTGCACATCTGCCCCTCTAAGCTCATTTTTATTTCCTTCATACCCCATGACCTCTAGATCCTTTTTAGAATCCCGTTTCCAGATTGCAATTTCTCCTTTTGTAACCCATATTTGAACTGAATATCTCCTGGAAAAATAGAGATCATTCTGCAAGCTGTATCATGATTCCCATGACAATTATCATGATCAAAATACTCTCATGTCTCAGCTGCACCTATTTATTTGAACTTCCTGTTTTGGAGCTTGAATGAAATAATACCAAGCTTAACAGATAAGTGACATTTTTGATACAAATGGAAAACTTGTTTTTAAAGATGTAATAACTCAGCACAGTCCTTCATAACCAGGACCTAAAAACTCAGAAAGCTGTATTGATTTTACCCTTCAAAACAACCATAAATTCTGGTAGACCTAACTTTGTTTTGTAATAACACCATTCTGTGATACAAAATCAGCTTGTTTGTGAAGACGTCTCAGTGCTAAAATTTATGAGTTTATAGAGGACGAAATAACAGATATTGTAGATACATTTATCCCTAATTCTTTGAATTTTCATCTCAACATTATTAAGCAGTGAGGTATTATGAAAAACTGACTATTGTGATATGAATCAAGGGAAAGTTACCATAAAAGCTTAGATGATACAGAAACAATAACTATGAAATAAAGCAGTTGAACTAGATCTCTGAATTAGTGGCCTAATGAACAGTCTAAGTTCATTAGTCTAAGTTCAACAGTCTAAGCAACCTTCAATACATTTCCATCATTCTAAGGCTGTAAAGGAAGATTGTTTTAATTGTTTTTATGTGATATATCAGAGAACATAAAGAATTGTTCTGAAATCAGAAACAAACAAACAAACAAAAAAAAAGTCCAAAGATGTCATTTATATGTTGTGCATTAGATTAAAATAAATGTGTATGTTAATTATGTTCTATACAAGAAAACTGAAGTGTAAAACAAAAAGCAATACATGGCTGCACCTAGAAGCACTGTCTTTGTACACACAGTAGGAAGTACCAGTGATGCACATGCTCAGCTTTGCTAGTCCTTGGTTAAAAAGAGTGTTTTCAAGAGGAAAAGTTTGCTGTACCTCCTCTGGGGAAGCTACTGAGCATGGAAAGTGAGCAAGATTCCCAACAGACAGGAGGTAGAACAGGGGAAAACCACAGCTTGACTGGGCTGCAGCGAGGAGCTGGGAGCAGCCAGCCAATCTGAAATGGATGTGCAGGGCTTGGGTAGTGGTGCTGCAACACACAGTTGCTGAGATAGATGAAACCAAGCAGAGAAGCAAATACTCACATGCAAAGAGAAAGTGGGCAGGAGGAGAGCTGTATATACATTCTGCTTCCTCCTGTTCTGTTTTCACTAGTTGTTATGCATTTTCTGAGTTTTTTAAAAAATGCTGACATTTTTAGCTCTTAAATCAGATTAAATGGGACTGGGGGAAGCCGAGTTTAAAATCTGATGCTCTTTTGGGAGATGTCCACTTTAGTAGATGTTCTGAGCATCTGCACTGGGCACCTCATGGCTTAATCATGCTGCAGAAGCATCAGTGCAGGGCCTTAACAAGTTCTGGAAAAGAGCCCAAGTCTTGCATCTAGACACTCTGGGCACAAAGACAAAAGAAGCTGACACATATTCCTACTTCCTCCTTGCACATTAAGATTAATTGGGTACTTACCTGGACCCACCCTATTCCCCACCCATATCACTCAAAATAATTCCTGGCTTTGGTGAAGGAAGGCAGCTCTGCTCACTAATGTGGTTCTGCTCACAGCCCTCAGAAGAGCAGCACTTGCACCACCAAGGAGCAGCACATGAGCAAGAATGAGAAAACAAGTAGCAGCAGGAACTTCAGAAACCATCCTTATTAGTGAAGAAAAGATTGCAAAACCATGCCATG
Source organism: Anas acuta (assembly GCF_963932015.1). Classification (NCBI taxonomy): domain Eukaryota; kingdom Metazoa; phylum Chordata; class Aves; order Anseriformes; family Anatidae; genus Anas; species Anas acuta. Next base: position 66,120,459 of record NC_088981.1, read on the forward strand.
AAATAGAACAGTCTAGAGCATTTTGAGAACTCTGGACTAAATCTAAGGAGCTAGAGAGATCCCTTTCTTCCCAAAATTCACAGATAGTCACACCACTACTGACCCTAAGTAAGGGTACTGATGTGCATGCAGTTCATATAGTGAGTTCTTTCCTGTGATGAGACAATCAGGAAAAATACATACAAAACTGAAAGAGAATAGCAAGTTTTAAAAGACTGTATTTAATCTAGAACTATAAATGCAAATGAGTAACCCTCATAAGTAGGTTACTGAGCCCTGCAAGAACTCATACAGTCCCACAGTAGTTTTGATGAGGCATCACCCCATTAGTCTCTCATGGTCACCTTGCTCCCAGCATTAGAAAAAAGATATTTATGTTCACTAGCCTCTCCAAAACAATAATCTATAAGTATTCCCCAACATCCATCCTGCAAAATATGCATATTCAGCAAAGAGCTTAAAATGTAGACAAGTAAATGCAATTTCTTTTGCAAATGACAGAATATTTATTAATTTATTCTATCGCTTACAAGATGGAAAAACAATGGCTTCATGGTGCAAATGAATTAAATTATAGCTCTTTTTTTGCTGTTTTTTAAAGGGAAACAACAAATTCATGAAAAAAAAAAATAAAGTTTCTTTAAAATCCAAATGCAAAAATAACGGAATGATACAAAATTAGAAAATTAGGTATGTATTAGGTATGTATTTGTTTCTCCATTGGCCAGCGATCAGGGGCGAGATAGTTTCCTTAGGGGAAGAAGCAAAAAGCTGCAGTGGCTCTGAGGGACCCGAGAAATGCATTAATGTCCTCCCAAATAAATTCATGTCAACCTCTACAGCAGAAATTGTTGCAATGTTGAGTGAGGACTGGGAAGAGAATAACGACTCTCACTGTGGAGTTCTAAAGGTGGATATGATAAATCCTCCAATGAGACAGCAATTACAGGTTTACTGTTTTAATATTAAAACAAAACAAGCTGAAACATGTTTACTGTGGTGTGGCAGTGCAGCTCCTGGCAAGGTGCCTTTCTGGGACAGAAGACCTGGAATCACCTAGTTCAGTTAAGTGAAAACAAGTTAAGTCTTGTATTTGGCAAAAAGAATGCTAATCCCCCTCAGAAAACACTTTTTCTTCCCTCCTTTCATCCACAAAACCTTACTGGAAAGTGAATGAAAAATGCCAGATTTAAATCTGTCTAAAGTCTATTATCCACTACATTAACTTTTATCAAGTTATTAAAATAAACTTTTCATAAAGGTGCTGTATTTCAACTAAGGCTGTAAAGAGAGACAAAGTGAAATCCTCTAACCCCCTTTCAGTATAAAAGCATTCATCAAATTAAGCATCAACAAAGCAGTATTTCATAGTACACAGGTATGCCTGTGCTTATTTTAGCAGTTTCCCTCTTGTCCATAATTGTCTTCCTTAAACTAAAATAATAATGTTCCAGCTGCACAGAGTAAAGATTTGCTAAGGTTTCTTTTGTTTATTTTTAAGTTGCAATCTTTGCTGTCTGCTTTGCATTTCATTGTAGGTTATTATGGCATGGGAGTGAAACTTGTCAGTTGTCAACCTCACAGTGTCAGCAGCCTGAAAATGATTGTGCTCCTAACCAGCAATTACTCACATGGCACTGGGAAATCTGAGCAAGCACAGGCATCTTCATGAAGACTTGAGAACTTCAGTTGCAGCTCCTGGTACATGCTATTAATGACAAACTGCAAATCATGGAAAGAAATGCTTTTTCAAATGCAGGCATTCAGCCCAGGAGATTACCATTTGCCTTACTATAGCTCCAATCAAGGAACTTGGGGATGTGTTGATTTACATGGGACTCGTCTGGCATTGCTGAGGCACCAGGTGGTACTTGGCCAATCAATAAATCAAAATGTGATTTTCAGAGAAGCGTGGCACTCTACCAGTGATATCTGTATGCAAATGTATCAGATTTCTGCCGCTACTGACTAATTGCAAAGTCACTCAAGTGTAACTAAAACCATCACTTTTTTCACTTAAGGTGAGGGTTTTATTCCTCACATATGAGGTGTTGGTTTTTTGTTTGTTTTTTGTTTTGTTTTCTGTGTTGTTGGGGGGTGGTTGTTTTTTTTCCAAATGTATTGACAGAAAGAGATACTAGCCAATCTTCTGTTGACAGAAAACTTGCAAGAGATTTGCTGTTGTGTACAATAGTTTTACACTTTTCTCACTCAGTGGCTTTACAGCCTGTAACAAATTTTGTTATATTGGCCTGATTTTACAACTTTTTTCTGTTAGTAGTTAGGCAATAGAAACACTAAGAATCTCGACATTAATAATTTGACTGAAAATACTGACATTAACAAAACAGAAATTCACTTTCCTATATTTTTATCTTATTGTCATAAGTTACTATGGCAGCAGGCAAAATTATGTGCAGTTAAATAAACTTTTCTTTTTTTTTTTTTTTTGAGATGTGCATAAATTATTTCAATTCATGCAACTTGAAAATAATAATATCTGCTATTAACCTAAACCATATTATTCCTCCTAAAATTTGAGAAGCGTTTCCTCAAAAACCTTACTTATTGTTATTCATTACTTTGTTATCCTATCCACAATGTTTTAGAGATTATTGTTATCTATCCCCCAGTGGAGCCATTAAATATATATATATATATAACTTTCAGAGATCATGTAATTTGTAAAGATTTTTTTCTTCTTCTTGTTCCTTTGATTATTGATTATACAGGCAAGCATAGTAAAATTTGTCACCCATAATCAGGTTACAATAATTATGAATATTAACTGTCTCCAAGCATTCAAACATCTATTTTGAGTTAATGAATTATACCAGGTCCTTAGACTGATTAATCTGTGTTTTGTCGTGAGCATCGTCCATGCAACAAAAAATAAGTTTTGAGATATTTTTTGACCTAACTTCTGCAGTCATATCCTTTCTCTTCTGCAGGGAAAAAAAATAAATAAATAAAAATTGTTTTTACTTTCCTGATTATCCATAACAGAGGCTAGACTTGAAAGTGTTGTGAAAAATCCACAATAGTCTCAAATCAAGATTCAAGTCTGAGAGCACCTGATAGTTGTCCCAGGAGAAAAGGGTGCCCATTTCCAGCCAGAAACTCACTGCACAATACTGCACATGCACCATTACAAAACTTAATGCCAAAGAGTGAGATCCTTTTGGCAGTTCTGTCTCTTCTCATTGACAGTCACACAAAGCTTGGACAGTCATCTTCACATTCTTGGCTAAGAATCCCCTCCTCAATATTCACAATTTAGGAACATATGGGCTCCCTTGTCAGCTTACACTCATTCTCATCTGTTCAGATGGCATGGAGTCTGCCCACAAGTCAGTCAGATGGTTGCTCTAGGGTACACGTGGCATGCAATAACAGGTTTAGATGAGCAGTCTGCACAATACTGAAAATATCTTTTCTGCTGCAGGATACCTCTCATCTGTACCAGTAGTCAAGCATTGGCACTGCATGCCTCCTTACACTTGATCAAAGCTGTTTGACTGCATTTGCCAGAAAAGGAAAAAAAGCTATCAGCTGACCATTCTCATTGATTGTAGGAAACAGGGCTGTCTGAATAGCAGAAACACAAAAAGCACACTTACTCAATAAGCACAGCAGTCTGGGCTGATCATGCAAACTCAGTGAACAAAGTAACCCAGGGGAATGTATAGAACTACATCGGAGTAACATAGTGAAGAGTACGACACAGATCTAATGTATACTTAGAAACATCACTTAATGTTTGCTTTAGTCTTTCACCATTGCTGGGAAAATATGGGGAACAGGTATAAATGACAGCAAAATAAACATCATCTTACAGGGACAACCAGCCCCCCAACAAAAGTATGTCAGTCTCATAGCACTGTAGCATTCAAGATGCAGAAATCTGCATTTCTGGTAACATGTGATTTGTTTTCAGATTTTGCAGTTTTTCCTCCCCAGAAATACCCTTCAGGCACATTAGTAATTGACAGGGTCACATACTGAGTTTAACTTGGGTGGCCCAAGGCATCTAAGGAAGAGCTTCATATCTTTCAGGCTATTGGACATGAAGTTAGTTTTCAACATCTGTGTAGCAGCATCTCCTTGAAGAAAAGCCATACTACCTCCAATGAGAAGATTTGGCAGATAGGAAAACTGAATGAAGAAACAATCTGTTTTCCTATATATAGCAACTCAACACCCCATCAGATTGTTCAAGAAAGGATTTATAGAACAGAATGCCATATACATACATCAGGATTGCATTTCTGGGAAATAAACTGTATATTTGTATCTTAACACAGATTGGTCCTGACAGGCGTAGGAGAAACTTGTCAGCTTTTGCTATAGCTGTTGTTCTTTTATTTAATATAAACAGGTAGCTGACTAGGAACACTTTTCTACCAGACAAATAACAATAATAACAATAACAACAACAACAATAATAATAATAATAATAATAATAATAATAATAATAATAATAATAATAATAATAATAATAATAATAATATGCTAAATTTTTCCACTACAATTTTCACAAATTAAAACAGCTTTTTGTGGTGTTATTTTTCTGAATCATATTACAATTTTTCTCCAAATACACAAAAAATCATGACAAATGTCTGTTAATCCCACAGGCTGGAATGTTCTAGCAAAAGTCAGCATGCAGGCTGGAGTCTGAGCTGCAGATGACAAACTCTTCTTAAATCATTCCCATTCTGAAGAGTGTTTATCTGAACTACCTAAGGGATGCCTTGTAGTAATTAATTCACTCTCTCTCTCACACACAGCAAAAAAAAAAAAAAAAAAAAAAAAAAAGGTTGCACAGTTCAGTCACCAAAAAAGAGATTAAACTGGTAGTTAAAATGTTTTAAATGTCTAATCAGAAATCCTCTAAAATGCAGCCTTTCAGTTCTATTTCTGCAGCAATTAAATTAGAAGACAGATGAACCGCTTAATGAAAGTAAATCCACAAATAAGAACAAATACAAAGAAAATAATTCTTCAGTAAACACTGATTATATATCCAAACCTAATACAGTTAACACTACTCAAATAGCACAAAACACTTCAATTGAATATTTGTTTAAATTCTTTAGGTAATTCACACTACTACCTGCGCTTCCTTTCTATGAACTTGTGAGTAACAAAGCTTTATCTGCCAGTTTAGTAGGAAGAGAATTGCAAAATCTGTTCTACAGTCAAAAGTGAAAAACAATTTTAAATTCTGTTAATAAATGTCTTTAAAGAAATTATGAAAATGTTGCAGAAAAGTACTCATGCATAACATGATATTTATTAACATGTTATAATATGTCTGTATGCTATTTTGAGCTAATTTTCCTGTGTGATCACTGTTTTTTGTGATGCAAATAGGAAAAGCAACAAATTATTACTGCCATATTACTTGTGATCAAAAACAGGGGTCAACATGATGTTTTGTCTATATCAAATTGGAAATAAATCCTACAGATTTATGTTGTTTTGCTCTTTAGATTTAGAAAGTCATATCAGACTAAAGTACAAGAGAATTCTTCAGTGAAAAAGGTGTTCATTTTACCTTGCACCTCCTTTCTGCCACTTGAAGTCCTCCTCTTCAAGAGCAGAGGAAATTACAGCACTATAAAATGCATGAAAAATACAGATCACTAAATTTGTCCTTGGACCCTAGGTATCTGTAGAACAATGACAAATGCATTTACTTATATCATTTATATCCTGGTGAGGAAAAGGAAAAGGAAAAGGAAAAGGAAAGGGAAAGGGAAAGGGAAAGGGAAAGGGAAAGGGAAAGGGAAAGGGAAAGGGAAAGGGAAAGGGAAAGGGAAAGGGAAAGGGAAAGGGAAAGGGAAAGGGAAAGGGAAAGGGAAAGGGAAAGGGAAAGGGAAAGGGAAAAGATAGAAGCCTTACTGTTCAAACATAGACCCAGCATCAAAATCTCTTGAATAAGCTTTACTTCTTAGAGCCTATTGTTACCTAGGAGAAGACATAAAGACACTAAGTCTGAATGGGGTGTCATACAATTGGGTATGATCCATACATCTCCAGAACAAAAGCTATAATTTAAAATGGGAATATGGAGACATACATAAGTGAACCTGACATCAATAAAGCAAAACCTCTCCAAAGAACAGACAAAATTATGGTGACAGGCTGCCTACTGAATGCTCAAATTTAATAAATTCTAAGTGAACTTCTCTGCATTACTATATTATGGGAAAAAAAAAAAAAAAAAAAAAAAAAAAAAAAAAAAAGTACTTCCACATTCTAAAGAGATTCCCCATTAGGTGAATTACGCTTTTGAACATTCAAGAATGAATGTCATAGGTCTAATGCAGACAGATTCTGGCATACTTCTTTTTTCCTGATTGCTAAAAAATATTGTGTAAAGCTTAGGTTTTCCTCCTGCAAACAAAAAAATCCAGTGACAAATAAGATTATATGCAATTTTTCAAGCAGAATAGCACTGACAACTGAGTTTTTGAGCAAAATCCTCAAAATGTGTTGACCATTAAGTTTAGCCATTCTTCTTTTGACCCTTGATGAAAGAAACATAAAAGGGATACAATTAAATCTCTATTTACCGGTCTATGATGCAGTTAGTCTGCTCACTTGTGACAAATGCAGCATCCTGTACTATTTAGGTCCTTGTACTGTTCTGTTGTTGTAATACCTGATCATTAAGTCTGCCTAGCCATTGACTTTTAGGAATAGCAGCAAGTTATGCTGAAGCAAAGAGCTGAGAAATTGGGAAAGAAAGTTGGCTGGTTGCAGTATTCCAGTAATAAAATCTATCAGACAAATTAGTCTGGATTTGATTAAAGAATATCTGTTTGAGTGATTTTAGTAAGCAGAAAAGTTTCAGTTGCTGTTCAAGATGAGTAAAAAGTTCTATGTGTTTGATCAAAGGTCTGTGTGAAAGAAAGTATCAAGACTACTACAGAAAGAAGCTACTGTGAAGGAAGCTACTCAGAAAGAAACAATGTGGAAAGGGGAAAATGTCTTTGGAAAGGATCTCCAGTTTAATTTCTGTAACCCATGTTGGTGAAATCCAGCCCCAATCTGCAGTCCCACGTCAGCATTCCTCAAACTGCAGTAGCAGAAGAAAGCACCTCTGTTTTCCAAAAGTAGCCTCTTTGGTTTATATTTCTCTCATAGTTTCAAGTTTCTTTTCTGATGCAAAAGGATTTTTAAAAACTTTGCATAGTATGCAAAGCAGGAGCAAAGGAAATTAAAATCAAAGTGCTCAGAACATTATGCTCCTTATAACAAGTACAGTTCCCCACTCTGCTGGGTTAGTTTTTCGTACACAAACCTACTGATTTCCTTTAAATCACAGGAGCATCATATTAGTCTAACAGGAGAGAGAAACAAATACTGAGAAATGTGAATACCATGTGTGAATACCACAGCTGGATTTCAAGTTACAGACCTTATTAGATTATTAGTTTATTACACTGTGGTTTTTGTTTGTTTGTTTGTTTGTTTGTTTGTTTTTAGGGAGGACTACATATATGTAATATGAGTATAATACACATGCTCATTGTGTGTGTATATATATATATATATATATATATATAAAAGTGCTTAAGCATTTGGTACATGTGGCATAGAAAATCCACACAGGTTGTTTGAAACATCAAATGATCATCAAACTTGGTGCAATATGTTCAGTGTTGATAACTGCTCTTTTACAGTCCCAGATAAAGTCTAAAGGAGTAATGTTTACTTCAGCTAAGAAGGAAGATCTCTATGATATGCATGGTGACTCCCTGATCATTCAACAGATCAAACTTTCGATTGCACAGTGCAGCAATGGTCCGGATGTAGAGCAAACTGGCACCAGCACTTGTGAAGTAAGGTGAGCACAATGTTCCATATATATATAAATAACTACACAAAAGGATGCGGAGCAGAGAATGAGAGAGTTATAGTAAAATAAGTTTTAATGCTGAAAACCATTTAAAATACTTTAGCCACTGTTCTAACTCAGAGCATTTAAAGATGCCAGCTCTCCCAGATGCAATCTGGGAGAAAAACAGATGGGTGATAGAGACGTAATAGACAATTTTACTGATGTTGGATCAGTAGTGTTTACCCAACCTAAAAAGCAGAGAGGACCTACCCCCTCCTCCATCTCTACAGAAGAAAAGCAATGTATGAAGAAACGTTATTTTTAGATAGCACTTGCTTTGGGATATATCTAACATTTCCATCTAAACACGTTACCCGTATGGTACAATGATGAATATTGGGATGCAGTGCAGGGACAGAGAAATTAAGCACACAGGTGTACTTCTGAGCAGAACTCCATATAAGCTGTGAAATAGTCATTGAGAAAAAAATGTGGAAGCTCTATTGGTCGGCTCAAGTAGAAGCAGACAGTGGAGAACTCTAGACATGCACTATGGATTGGTTCTACATTCACAGGAACAGAAACTAGAACAAATGACCTTGTAAAATGTCAGTACAGTAAGCTGTCTTCTAATCACTGCGTATATACTGTTTTCCTGGTTGTTTAACACTTGACATAAAAACCTGATGTTTTCACAGTAAGGCCACAGTCCTCCAGGACTATGTCTTTTCTTTGAAAAATGAAGAAATAGAATCAAAATTTCAAGTGAAAGTATTAGGTACATAACATAAACCTACAGGAATATGGGTGACTGATGAAGAACTCAGAAAAGCATGCAAAAATAATCCTCCAATGCTATCTGGCTGATGGAGTCTGTCCCATCACTAGTAAGAAAATTGAGCAGAGCAGCAGAACTACGGATGTTAACCCACCCAGAGTCTGCACAGGAGATACTGAAAAGCTAAACAACTGTAATGGAGGGGCAGCTTGAGACTGACATGTAGCGAGTCCTCATGGAACAAAAGAAATCATTCAATTTCCATATAATTAGGATTGCTGCAGACTGGCATTGATTATGCAGACCTGATCAGCAGTTACTCAGCCCAGAAACTGCACATCCCACAGAATAATATCTTGTCAAGGTTTATGATTAGCATTCTGTTAGGGATTGATTTGATTATTCCAATTATAAGAATTAACTCACACATGAACTTTGAAAAATGAAACCATGTGGGAAATCCCTTGCACTGCCACAGTAATTCTGTCTTAACACATTCAATACGTGACATTAATTTATTTAAAATTAGATTATTTATCCTCATATACGTAAGTAGAAAGGAAGTCTTCTGCAAAAACATAGCTGGTAGGCTAGGGAAAACCTTTCTATCACACTCAAAGTTTAAAAACATTTGTCCTTGAATGCAACAGGGGATGGTGATGGTTTAAGTTAAGTAGAGGTGTGTGCAAATGCCCACATCAATAAAGAGAGTTTGTACGTTGTTAAACAGAGTCCTTGGAGGTAAGCTAATTAGTAAACTAGAGAGTTTTAAAACTCTCAAGTGCAATCTTTGAACTGAGAAAAAAAAAAAACAAAACTATCTACTAATGAAGTCCCCTGTGGGTTAACAGTCTCAATTTGGCAGCACGTATACTGCTATAGCTGAATTTCAACTACTCTGATACACAGACAGCAATAAGAAATGTTGCATTTAAGGACAGAAAAAAAAAATAAGAGAAAAAATAAAGTGCATTTATAACACACCCAGTGACCAGTATCTCTCTACACAATTATTAGTGTTTAAGCTCTAAGGCAAAGAAGAGCAATATAAAAGTCCTGCCATTGAAAGGGAAATGGAAAGCAAGATACACGTTTATGGATGATTGGTTTCAAGTAATATCTGAGAAGTATCTTACCCAATGTAACAAAAAATGTAACAAAATTTATCTTTATGAAAGTAGTATAAGTATATACTTTCAGCGTATTGCACTGAAACAGATAGGACCTCTCCTTTTTGGACTTAATAATTTCTGTGAAAAGGCTGTTTTTGCTGAGCTGTTTAAATTAAATCTGGATTAGAATTTTGAATGTCATAAGAAAATTAAGCATAGTAAATATCCAACTTGTAGCTCTGTATAAATTTCATAATTGGTTTAATCCTGACAATAAGGGTTACACCTGAAACAGGGTTACTCATTCCTTATTAAGAAAACATGATTTATCACATTGCAACCAAGAAGCTGGCTATATGAGCCATGTAATTTAATAAACACAATACTTTAATATGGTGTTATGATTTCTCCTTTCTCTTTCTCTAAAAAAAAGCATGAAAATTACACCAAAGTGGCTTTAGGGAAAAATTGGAACAAATCAAGGTTTAAAGTTATCAGCTTCCTAGGACTTGCCACAAGTTAGAAACACGGGGAGTGCGGGAGGAGTGGGGGGGGGGGGGGGGGGAAGAGAGAGTCACATAAATCTGGAGTGAAAGCAGCAAAAGTTGTTACTTATTCTCCAGAAATAACATCAGGACTTCCTAAAGCTGCCATCAAAAAGGCCGGGTCAGTCAATAGAAAGGAAAGAGGAATACAGAGTGCAGCACCCCAAAACGGGCTGTCTAATAAACAGCAGGATTAATATGACTGGGAATGTGTATGAGGAAAGAATTACATTCCTCTTCACTTATTCTCTTACTTACAAAGAATGTTCAAAACACACATACTTCACACTACTTATGTCTTCCAAATTAAAGGTTGTCAGCTTTTTGACCTGTGACTGTAGGAAAAAAAAAAAAAAAAAAAAAAAAAAAAAAAGAAAAGCTAGCAGAGAAAATCTGGCTTCCAAGTTCTGTGGGTAGTTTTATTTTTTATGTCATTATTCCTCATTTAAATCGAGCATGAAGTTCGGCTTTGGTAGTAACACAATTTTTCTTTTTGAAGTAAGTTAAACTTGCCTTGCTGACACGTCTGTTCTTTTATTTGCCAGATGGGACTAGCTTCAAAGGAGCATTTATGTTTATTCAATCTCCATCTTTCGGCAGTTTTACTGGTATTTAGTGAATACTTTAATCTAAGGATGCAGAAAACACATTTTGGGATGTGTTTAAGTCATCTGGGAAGAGAGGAAAGTGGCTGATATTAAATTTCTCACAGAACAGAAGGGCTTCGTAGCAAACTGTTCAAAAAAGTGTATATTGTTGTTATAAAACAAAAGTAGAGATGACACAGGGTCACTACAAATATTCTCATCCACAGAGAAAAGACATTTTTAGTAGGATTTTTTGAGCTCCCTGTAGCTTGGTTAATTGTTTTTTTGATGCCTTTAGAGGACATAAGACTCATTCTTATCAAGCTTTTCTGTGAGTCAATCACCAGCTTCTCAGAGAGCTCAGAGTGCTAATTATTTATTAGCTGTTTACTAGACACTGGCTCAGAACAGACATTTTGCTAGGTGGCTTCTGAATTAGTTGCTGCCTGTAGTGGTTACAACTAATCCTATTAGTTTCCTTCCAGAACATTATAAAATGAAAAAAAAAAAACACTATTTTGTAGCTGCAAAATGCAGCTGCAAAAGTGTTAAGCTGTATGCAGCAGATGCACAGCGGCATTAAAGAGTTGCACAGAGTACTCTTGTTTGTACTAATGCAATCAAGAGAAAAAAAAATAAATCAGCTTATCATATGAAAAAAGAGGTTGCAAAACTTATCTGCTGTGCTAGAGAAGAAAACTTGTCCCTGAAGTAGGTAAACTGAAAGGACCGCCTTATTCATACCATCTCCTCATAGCCTTGATTTAAATTGCCTCAGCATTATCATAGTTCTGATACAGAGCAGTACAGATACAGAGAATCTGATACAGATGACTGCTGGGTTGCAAACATCTACAGGCTGTGAAAGGAGAGGGCAGGAAGACAGACATTTTTTATAGTACTGTCCTACATTTAAAAAAAAAAAAAAAAAAAAAAAAAAAAGTATGAATATCTACATTGCTCAGCAGTCAACTTTATCCAGTATCTTGTCTGACAGTGGACAGTGACTGATTTGTCAGAAACAAGAGGGCAATAAACATTATGCACTCAGCTTCCAGAAGTCTATGTCTTGAGGTCTTAGTAAGTCATTGTTTACATGTTTGAGTTTAACAACATGTGATAGATTTTTAGTTATTATTCTATGAATATATTCAGTGATTTTTAACCTGTTTCAGTAAGGGTGTTTTTTTGTTTGCTGTAAACTAGCTGACATTTAATTTCCTCTGATTCTTTAAAAGTGAAAAAAACTGAGTTCCCATTCAGCCATAGGTGTATGCTGGACCCATTCACCAACATATCAGTGACTTTTATATGATTTCCATTCCTTTTTCACCTATTTGTTGCTTTCAGGGGGCAGTGGCGACCTGGTTCAGGAACGGCACAGCGATCAACCCCAGGCTGCTCAGCCCATCAGCTCACAGACACCAATGTGATGGATGGCAAATGGCATTTATTGTCGAGTCACATGGTGTTATATACCCAAGGCCCATAACATCACTCCCACTTGCTTACATAACAGGCCACACCCTACCACCCATCAAGGGAGGGGCTCCATCTTTCCGTACAGCGCGACATCTTCCGGCCGCCAGACCCTAACCACCCACATTTCCCCCCTCCCTATGCACAACCAAATTAGCTAAAATATAACAATCTAAAAAACAGTTCTGATAACAATCTTAAGAGGTAGACATCATAACTTAAATAAAAAACATAAGGCATAATAACCAGGAGAAAACTAGGAGGTAACTGGTAACCCTGAGTAAATACACTCTTAAAGTAGTTGTTGGTGTTCTACCAACATAATGTAAACTTTCTCTAACCAGCTTCCAACAAACAACACAAGCTTATTTAGTATACAAGGTCCAAAGATAAGATCACACAAAGGCATCGCAGCCCCCCACCCACGGAGGCCGCTTCGCTGTTGTCTGAATTCTGCCAGTGTGAAACTCTCAGGCTCAGACAGGGCGCTTGCCGACTTATTGGCTTCTCTTGTCAACGGGGTATACAGATTACGGGGGTGTCCAATGATTCGTTCCTGTGAACAGAAACTCACAGTTTTCATTAGTTTTGTTCTGAAGGTCTGGTTTGATGGACTTAAGTGGACACCATTTGACCCAGCCATCTTTTTTGACTGTAGCATACCCTCGCCCTGTCAGAAATAATTTCCACCCTTGTTCCCATTCTCCCAGCTCGTTTCTAACTATAACTGATGGGCCTTCTTCTAGTGCTCGAGAATTTTCGTGCTCGCAATTTCAAACCCATTTGTTTTTAGAGTTTCTGAGACTGTTGACACTAGCTGGTCCACTTGACTTCCTGACAGTGTGGCAATCAGGGTATCATCCATGTATTGGATGATAGTCGCGGTCAGGTCACTGCACCGAACTGGCGCCAGCGCCCGATCCACCATGATCTGGCGGATAGTAGGCGAGTTGATCATTCCTTGAGGCAGCACTTTCCACTGGAAGCGTAAGTTGGGGCGTTGGCTGTTTGGAAACATGACAGAGAAAGCAAACCGCTCCTTGTCTTCTTCATGTAGAGGTATTGAGAAAAAACAGTCCTTAATATCAAGGACAGCACAAGGTTGCCCTTCTGGTATCATAGAGTTCATAGGCAACAACGTTTGGACCAGACCCATTGGTTGAATTATCTTGTTTACTTCACGTAGGTCATGGAGGAGGCGAAATCCTTCACCGGTTCGCTTGGGTATTACAAAAACTGGAATGTTCCATGGGCTAGTAGAAGGCTTTATAAGATCTCATTGTAGTTCATGGTCGACTAGCTCAAGAGCACCCATTCGAGGCTTTGACAGGGACAGTGCTCGACCCACACTGGGTTGGATGATTTCCACTTCAGTCTAATCAGTGGAAGTGGGTATGCGGCAGTGGCCCTTATGGTAAATTTGTCACCCTGGCTTTTAATAGGGCTAAAGCGTCCCTTCCCAACAGGGGAGGGACTCCTGACATGACATATGGGAAGAGAGTAATGGTTTTCTCCGGTCCCTTTTCAGTGTGTAGCGTGATTGCAACCAATTGAGAGCTCTTCCGAGCTCGGGTTAATCCCCCAACTCCACGCACCATGGGGGCGTCTTCCAATTTCCAACTTGGAGGCCAGCTCGTCTCAGGGATAACTGTAACGTCTGCTCCAGTATCAATCAAAAAGGGGACACTAACGGTGGTGTCATTTAAGGTATCATAAAGGGAACAGATCCCCCACACCACTGGCGGGTTATCACACTTTATTGCCAGGGCCACCCTGGGGTCTCTCCCCCAGAGGGTAGTCCTTGCTGTCCCTGAGATAAAGACAGGTTCAGCTGGACCGTCGGTTGAGCCATAAAATTGGTTGCCTCTTGATGGGGCAGTGGGTTCGGGGGCACCACACCCCATCTGGGGTTGGCATAGTTGGACCGCCTCATGTCCCAAGTGGGAGAGGGCTGTGCACGGCCCAATTGCCCTCTCCCCCTCCCATTTCCCTGGGTTTTAGATCTGCATTCCTTGGCGAAGTGCCCTTTCTTTCCACAAACCCAACACGGTCCTCTGGGTCGGTTTTGGCATGGGGGGAGTGCTGTTGGTGGACCCCCCAACTGAGGGCAATTTGCAGTGACGTGGCCTGCCTGGCCACATTTAAAACATACCATCATGTTAGTTATTGCGGTGTGAACAGCTACCTGGATCGGGGTTAGGTGCTCTTCTTTCACGACATGTTTAATCATGTCCGCGATGCTAGACCCCGCCGGCAGTGATCGCAAGATTTCTTTGGTTGCCGAATTACACTGCTGGCGTAGGCATTCTGCTATGACTGGGCCTTTTGCCTCCACGGGCAGTGACGAATAGTCGACTGCTGCGTGGAGACGATCTACAAATTGTGTAAAGCTCTCACTTTCATTTTGTTTTATTGTTGACCATGGCAATGGTTTGGCAATAACTCTAGAGGCTGTACGAATAGCTTCTCTGGCCGCACAAGTAGTTGCCATAACTTCATGGGCCCGCAGGCCCTGGGCTTGCGCCTGGGGGGTGATCATTGTTGGGTCCATACCCATTAGCCGCTGCAGGCTAGAGCCATATAGTGGGTGATCCGCCCCAGTTACTTGGGCCAGTTGTCTCGTACAGTTGTCCTCCCATTCTTGTTTAAAAACGATTATCCCTTCCTCATCAAAGATCAGTCTACAAATTTGATTTATATCAAACGGGAGCATATCGTCTCCCCCGAAAACACCATCTATGAGGGTGGAGACCATTGCAGAATTAAGCCCTTTATCCGCGATGGCTTTAACAATCCTTTGTACATCCTCAGGGTTTATTGGTGAGTAGATCCCCTGTCCCCCGTCCGTCACCTGGACCGGGACCGCTAGCGTGGCCGATGGAGCCCAGTCGGCGCACGCAATCTTAATTTTCCTCCAATCCGTGAGAGGAATTTCTCCCCCTCGCGGTGCAGCTTTATTTCGGATGGGGATATTTTTGCTTTTGACTCTATCTGTCCCCATTTCCTCCTCCTCCTCCGAATGTGAATCAGCATCTGATCCGGAGTCGGAGCTCTGCTGACTGCTCACCTCCGCGTCCCGGTACCCTCCCGTCGAGCCCTGGCCCTGCCCACCACCCCTGCGGGCGGGCCGCTCTCTCCCTCGTGGCTCGCCCCGCCGCCTCCTCGGCGAGGTGTTTGCCCCACAGCAGCATTTTTTCGGATGGCCGTTCCGATCGGCTCTCTGCCCCTCTCTCGCGCTTCTACCTCCTCCCCGGTCGCCCCCACAGCCCTTCTCTTTCTCCTTCTCCTCCTCCCCTTTGCACGTGTTGGTTAAACCTAGCACTTCTTCCCCGCTCCCGCCGGAGGCATCTTCGCCCCACCTTTCGTCTTCCAGTTCGGCGCCGTACTGGGGCGCACATGGCCGTGGTCTCTCCCAGATTTCCTCAGGCTCTGGTTCCCCACCGGCGCCCCCGGCTTCCTCAGCTGAGCCACCCCATAGCTTCCATAATTTTGATACGACCTTCACAAGGGTTTCCATCCTCCTTGTTGGGCCGGGAGCGTCCTCCCCGCCGGGCTGGTCCCGCCGCTCCTGCCGCCGTTCACCCGAATGCAGGAGTTTTCCCGGGTTTCGGCACCACTTGTTGCCTTCAGGGGGCAGTGGCTGGCGACCTGGTTCAGGAACGGCACGGCGACCAACCCCAGGCCGCTCGGTCACAAACAACGCCCTACTGCCCATCAGGGGAGGGGCTCCACCTGTCCGTACAGCGAGACATCTTCCGGCCGCCAGACCCTAACCACCCGCACCTATTCCCTGCTGTTGGACAGCTGGGCACCAACCTGGCAGATGATGGTGATTCCTACCATGGTGATTCCATGGTGATTCCAACCTACACATGGTGATTCCAGGATCTGTTTTCTGAGGAGAAATAGCTAATTTTGAAACAATGTCACTTTTTTTTTTTCTAATTAAGGTTGTCTCTCTCCCATGCTTCCAAATAATGATCTGCCATTGTCTATGAACAGTATCCTAAGCAAGCAAATATTACGAATATCATTACCAATCATCATTACAAGTCCGTTATTTAGTAAGAAGGGTCATAAAACTCGCTGCTGACTGGCTGGAAATATACACCTACTGTATTTTCAAACATGTAAACTGTATTTTAGACAGCTGACATCCATGCAGAAGAGAAGGTGTTTGAAAAGCAATGGTGTGCTAATGCACACCCTCATAGAGACTGCAGGAAACCTGAGGAGCAGGAATCAGAATTGCAAAAATTCCAGAGTTAGAAAGGAGGGGGCAGGGACTGAGCCAGAGGAGGGAGAAGAGAACCAAGGCTGCTAATGTGGTAGGAGGTGGCCGCAAGAAAGACAGACAGGTCTTCCTCATGGATTATTTGCTCTTATCTCACACTTTCATTGCCAGTCTGCACATGGCCTGGAAGATTCTAGTCATTTGTTTCATCAGTGAGGATATTTTAGAATGAAAAAGGGTGATAATTGTAATTTAATGTAGGTATTTATGCCAGCTATTTCTCTATCCCTGAAAAGATATGCACTTAACATCATATTAGAGAGAAGGAAACATGCAGCAATATTGAGAAAGCAATTGAAACATAAAGACTTTTCTAGATCCCTTTTGTATTCACAATCTGGGGACCAAATAAACTGGAGAAACTATCTAGAGAAGTCAGGCATGATGCATCTGTAGTCATTAGCAAACAAGGAATATATTTGTTGTCTCCTGTTTTTTAAGCCTCTTAAATGCTTCTCCAACTGGATGTTTTTATTGAATCCAATATCTGTTTATAAAATAAAACAAACAAACAAACAAACAAACAAACAAACAAAACTCAAGTGCTTAGTTTTAAGAGGTTTCACAGAATAAAAATGTCAAAACATATATAGAATCTCCAGACCTTATTTTATTTTGAACTTTTGGATAGCACTCATGAGATTACATTCAGACTAAAAGGAATTTTGAACTTTGTTATCATGTTTTTCATCTCGTGCCAAGGACTTCAAAATTCACAGCTCATTAGAACCTTCTGACTACTTAATAAACAAAGCTTTGTTTTATCATTATTATTACTTAATTAAAATGTACCTTATTTCAGACCTTTTTTGTAAACCATAAAGCTTGTGTTGCAAGGTTATACAAAAGCCACTATTCAGACTTCAGCTAACTGTATCTCTTAAACCATAGTTCTGCTATAAACTGACAGAAGCCAAACTACATATAATAATATCAATTAATTAATATTAATTACTTCTCCAGAGAGAGAGAGAGTTAGTTTTAAATTCAGCTTTACAGCAAGCACATTGCAATATTCACCTTTACACCCCCAACAAACTGATAATTCTGCTTTTAATACTTCATGATATTGGAAAGGCTTTCTTGTGCAATTGGGGGTCACTTTTGTAATGTGAGATTTCCTTACTGTTATTTCTTTCAGGAAAAACATGACATGTAACAATTTGAAGATAAACCCAATGAAAGTTTTTCTAAATTACATCACCACAAAATCCATCAGCACAACGCAAGTAGTGTACTCTGTGTGCACATTTACCCAAAATCCACCTACACTGTGGGGGCAGAAGAATAATTGTTGTGGTATGTGAAACTTGCTTATAATTTGCAGTAGGTGTGTCAAAAAAAGACAACATAACCAAGACAAATGATACCCAGTAGTATTCCTTACGCTTTCATGCTCAATATATATGTCTGCCTCTCTCTGTCAGAGTCTCTGGCAAGAGTAAGAGGGAAGGGAACCAGCAGGTCAGCAAATGAAGAATGAGGTAAAAGATGGACAGTTGTCAAAAAGAAGAATAAAGGGGAGGGGAGGGGAGAAAAAATTAGAAAAGAAGAGAAAGTTTTTTGGTTTTAAGAATAATTGCATTTTCACAATATGTCTAAGAGGGTGTTTTTGTTTTGTTTTGTTTTTGTTTTTTTCCTACTGTATTTATATCCATTTTTGGTAAATTAGACCTCAGAAATAACATCCTTATTGTACTTAAATATTCTCTTCCTCTTTTTCCTTTGGGCTCATATATTACTTATTATTTTCTTTTTACTCCATTATCTGATTAGACTTTAACCAGTAAGGATGTCTTGCTAAATAGGTTCAGGCTGATAAATTTCTACATTCCACCAATCTCTGGAGGAATTTCACTCCCAGATTGTAACCTGGACAGTTTACAAACATTTTACTAGCCAAAAAGGCCATAATTAATTCCCACTGGAAAATATATAGCAAAATATATAGCAACTGGCAGTGCTGGGACTGAGAAATTTACTGAGAAATTTAAAGATCAAGATAGCACCTGAAATACTGAAGTGCTTGAATAAATTCTTCTGGAAGTTTACCAGCAAGATTAAGTTTATTACAAGATCTCCAATGCCTGTTCTCAAGGAGATGAAAATTGTTAAAAAAAAAAAAAAAAAAAAAGTTAAAAATGCTATTTAACCAATTCCAAATTCCTTGACATTTCACTTGGAAATATCTTCTCATAGGATTCAGCCAGCTCTTGGTTTTGCCTTCAGAAAGTCTTGTCTCTTTTTTCACATGTACATTTAGATACTTTGTGATGTCAAGCAGTGGACTGTCTTTTAGTGCTTTTTTCTTTAAACATTTTCCTGGACATCATTTTATACTTTCCCATTTATTCTATTAATTCATCTCCTTTACTTTGGCTTCATTTCTGCAACTTTTATCATTAGTATTTGTAAAAGCTTACATGCATGATTACTGGACTATACAAAAGGAAAATGAAGCAGTGTATACAATTAAAATCCTCTCTTTTTATGAAATAACTAGAAGAAGTTTTCAAGTGCTGCTCACCACTTCATTATTTTGACAATTGTTGTGCTAGCCTAATTTTAAGAGAGACAAATCAAAATATGGGAAGTAAAGACAGCGCTTTGACAAAAGAGGCATGTTTAGCTACCATTGCAGTTCCCAAGGATGGCAGTAGTGTAGTACTGCATCATCCTGTGGTAGCAGCAATATTTCAGAAGGAATGACCTGGAGTACCTTCCTTCAGCCCATGTAAAACTGCAGACTAAAGGTCCTTTGGACGTTACATTATAGGGAACAGTAAATAAGGGTAATTGTTATATATGGAGTGGTAATTCGTGTCGAGAAAATGGTTGATATTAATAAAGAAGGGGGAGGTTTGGGAGTGTGGCCGTGGGGGTTGGAAAGCCCCGTGGTTGAGATAACATTAGACTCTTAATGATGAGGCCATCAGGAATATAAAAGAGTTTAGAGGGAACAAAGAAGGGTGATTCAGGAGACTCCATGCAGTCTCGGGTTGCTTGTTCTCCAGCCATTAAGGTATGGAAGTTTCTGGGTGTTTGCTGTTGTTGTTATATTCAAAGTTGTTTGACCAATGAAAAGTTGTTTTGAAAAGAACTGCTGTGGGGAGAAGGGTATAAGAGGGGAGCCTGCCCTCAAGATAAAAAAGGAAAAAAGGCAACACGATGTGATGAAGTTATGTCATCAATAAAGAAGCAAAAAGAAGGAATGAAAAGGAACAGGCTAGCAGAAGAGAGACCAGGATGGGAACAGGGACATTGATCGCCTCATGAAGATAGGTTCGGCCAAACTCAGCAAACCGCTCAGAGAAGCTCGTACTGAAAGGCGCTGGAAATAGGCGCACCGGAGCTGGAGAGAAGCTCGAGCTGAGAGAAGCGGACCCATGCACACAACTTAAAGCAAGACATATTGTTCAAAAGGAATGGAAAATGGAGACTTTTAAATCATGGAACTTAAAGGACTGTTTGTTACCTTTCCTGATTGTACATATGTATAGGCATACTCGGGTTTAGTATGTAAAGCGATGTTCTGTATATTTAGAATGTCTGATGTTCGTGTGTGCGTGTTGGTGGAGCGTGGACTCCCTGCACACCCAGTGCTGTTTACTTGCCTTTTATACCTTTTATAGTTTTTATAGCTTTTATACGTTTTATAAGTATAAATATTACTAAATTCAGATTGAGTTGAGACTTCATTTATAACAGTAATTAAAGAAAATTTCATGTTCACTTTGCCCAGTCTTTTAGGAATGACAAGGACTAAAACTGCCATGCTATATAACTCATGGGTTCTACAACTCTTAATTTTAAAATTATGTGTGATGTTCCTGTCAAAACATGTTCCTCTACAACCTGGATTATTATTGTTTGCTCAGGGAAAAACATGATGTTTAACTCATAGGAAAAAAAAAACAAATGGGAAATTTAGATTTCCTTTTAGGAGCAAATAGCATTAAAAGAAGTGGTATAGAGTACATTTCAACAGTCAGCCACAGGCTAAAAAAGTGGGAAACAAAGCTCAAAGAAGCAACACAGTGGATTGATTCATTAGGTTTGCATTGCCATTAGAGCTTGGTTTACACCATATATTCACTTGGGAGTAAAAATAAAACCAGCCACCTCAACTTTAGCCTTCTTATAATACCAAAAAAAAAAAAAAAATCATTTTTGTTCTTATATGGAGACAGCGGCAAAGATCACAGGCAGCTATATTAAGATGACAACAGAAAAACAAGGTAGCAAGGCTTCCCCGTGCAAGTTTAACAATGGGAAGTTAAAACAGAAATGTTCAAGGGAACAGACACATAGAGCTGGAAACAACTGGAAAAGGTAATCCCCACACCTGTGGCATGGAGAATATACTTACACTTTTTTGTAGTATACCATAACGAGGTATACTTTCTAGGGACCACTATTCTATCCAGTACAGCTGAACTGGGGACATTCATACATTTGTTTTTAATAAATATCTACCTGGCTGCAGCTCTACATTTTGTCAAATTTATACTTTATACAAGAATATAGCATTTACAGTAAAACCATTTTAAAATCTAGGAATCTGCTGAAACAGTTTTGCTAAGTCTTAACTGAAGATGTAACTCCATTCATACACAACTGTTTCCTAACAGCCTCTACTCATACAGAATGCAAAATCCAGTTGCTTTGTATCAATGTATGAGAGTGGTTTCTAGATTCTACCTTTCCTTTTCCATTTCTAACATTAAAGCATAACAAAGACAATATATCTACAATTTTGTTATATTAATATCTTATTCTGTATTATTTCTTTGCTTCACTCCAGTATTTTTGTTCTGCATGGTTCTCAGAGAAATCTCTGTTAAAACCACCACCCACTGTTTGATTATTACTTCAGCTTTTTTTTTTTTCCCTCAGTCTTCTCACTATATCACAAGTTTACAATTAACTATCCTATTGCCAATAATAAACAATTCCTTCAATGATATGTGATTCAGTAAATTCAAACACATTTCATATGGTAAGCTTTTATTCGGAACCTGTTGTTCACCGGGATTTTTTTTTTGACAGGAAGACCCAATTAAGGCAGCAATGAAGGCCTCTTTCTATTACTAGTGTTAAACATTCTCACCTCAAGAACAGTAAAACGAACAGATGTATTTGAGAACTTCAGTCAGCACAAATTGCAGTCCTTTCAGCTGCTGGGCTTAAATGGAGAACACTTATCACCTACTAGAAACTGAAAAGATACGGGAAACTAGCAGCGTTGGTTTGGACAGAAAAAGTGGTGTTTGTTTGATTTTTAAGTCTTTTTCCCCAAAGAGATGGGGAAATCTACTTTTTTTTTTTTTTTCTTCTTCTTCTTTTTTTTTTTTTTTTTTCCCCGCAGCTTACTTTACTTGGGGAAGTGAAAGAAACAGAGCTGGGAAGAGAAATAAGCATCCTTATTTTAAAAGTCTTGCAACGTTGGAGAATGTAATACCTGAGCCAAATCCTAGTTGCCTGCAGCAAGAATCAAGGGAAAAGCCTGCTTGTACCTGCCAATTAAAATTTGTGGTTTTCTTTTGTAACCCTAACAGAGACACTTCCATAGATGTTTTATAATGTCTTGCTGCCTCTGGGTCTCCATTGAAAAGGAAGCTAAGCACTTTACCTCCTTTAAGTATGACATTCATCACAACTATTCCACATATTTAAAATGTATCTGGGTCCCTAAAGAGTACTTTAATAGGCAAGAGAAAATAAATATATATATATATATATATATATATACAAGCCAACAAAATCCCAGGACACAATTTAAAAGGTTTATTAAATGCACATGAAACAATGTCTTGGATGCACTGCCTAAGAAGTATACATTAATTCCTGACCTATCCTCTAGGAGGTTCCTGAGACCTTGTATGAGAAGGAGTATATACTCCTTTGGTTTCTTTTTAATGCAATTTCCTACTGATTTCCTACATGTGCAGTGTAGGGGAGTGATACTAGCAAGACTCCTCTTCCTTTCCTCCTCCTTTTCTTTCTGGGATTCCATTGTTATTGTGTTTGTATGACTACCCTTCCCATCTAAAAACAGAAATAAAAGAGAAAAAGCATATAACAAAAATAAAACAGGTTTTAAGACATGTACATCTGCAGTACTTTTTTAACATTTTGCAGTATCTCAAAATGGTATAACAAAAAAAAAAAAAAAAGCTCAGTTGGAAGAAACATTTAGATGCAAGCCAAGAATAGCCAGTTGAATTATAAAGTCATGATATTTTCTGTAAAGTGAATTAGGGAACAGCAATATATTTTTTTATGTTTGTTGGCAACACATGCAATATTTCTGGTTAGAGCTGCAAAATACGCTTACAAGCACCAACCTCGTATATATTAAGAAAATGAATATTAAGAACAGAACGTCACCTCCATTCAGCTATAAATTGCTACCATCAGGACCTTGGGATAAGAATAAGAATGAATGTTAGAATGAATGTTATATTTAAATGGATATATTCTTATGGAAATATCTTGAAAGCATGCTGCACATGTCCAATCGCATCACAAGTACAACTTCCATTTGTTTTTACATATATCTTAAAATGTTCCAGATCACTTTTTGTAGGTATATTTACAATGTACATTCCCAGACAAACAATATTGATTCAGTTATAGCACACATTATAATCTGTCCAGGTCTCTTTCTTTTCTGTGTTGGCTGGGATCCATAGATAGATTGGTAAAGAAATGTGTTTAATTTTTCACTTATGGATGAATAAAAATTTTGGAAAGTATGAAACGAAGTGTAACAATCAAAGGAATTATCAAGAAAAATCAACATTATAATTGAGACCAAACTCTATTCACAAGTTTTGCCACCCACACAACAGCTAAAAAAGACTGTCTCCTTGAGTTCAGTGCCCTTTGGGTTTCTGCTAGCATGCAATCAAAATTCTCATTTACTTCTAACACTTAATTTAAAAATACAGGTATGAATACTATCATTTAATAACTTTCTTCTGATTTCTAAAAAATCTTTATATTCTTCATTGTTAATCAGCTTCATAAGTTATAACATTTTATACACAACTGTCTTTCTTACTACAATAAAGAAGAATCAATATGTATCTATATTCTTTTTCACCAATTTGTTATTTCCTTTTGCTAGTCTGCCCTCCTCATCTGTTTTTATTAAGCTTTGCTTTATTTTCTGAGGTTGAGTTGACAAGCTTAGCAAGGATGAGGCTGTCTCTCACTTCCATTCCTTAACTGTAACCTTAACGTTTAGCTGCTGGGGTGGATCACAGTTCCTGTTGTTGTCAGGCTGCTCTTCCATTTCTTTAAATTAAACAGTAGCACTGTTGCTCACTATACGTGCTGTTTTCTCAGTGATTTCAAAATCTCGGTATTTCCCTCATGACTGCCACGTTTAAATAAAAAGTATGAGCAGACTTTTAAGATTTAAATACAGGTCAAACACTTATATTCTTTTGAACCTTGAAGTTTTACCAGATAGTTTTGATACTGCATCAAGTCACATAAAACTAGGCTGTCTATAGAAGGACATAGGATTCTACCTCCAAGTGACCACCATTTTCTGGGACACACTACATTCATGTTGCCCCAAAAACATTTGAATTCCAACAACTAATACAACCTTTGTTCGTCTTCCACAGTACAAAGACAGTTTGGTGTAGTATGACTATTGCATGGTCTTGTGGCTTGGAGAACATGTAGGAGATAGCACAAATTCAAACAAAAATCAAAGCCACGTTCTAATCTCTCTCAGACTCCAGCAGGAGTCTGGAGCATTCAGAGTATTATTTTCATGCTGACTGGAATGCTTCTGTGCTCCCCCTACTGTCTGAAAGTGATTCTCACCTCTGCTGATCTCTGGGAGAGGATGGTAGAAGACCACCGTATCTACAGGCTTATTCACCCAAGCAAGAAATTCTGCCTAAAAAGCTGAATTTGCATCCATCTGTACCAGTTAGGTACACATTGGAGGAATAATCCCTAAAATTTCGACAAAATGAACATGTATAAAATAGATAAGAGTGGAAAGAGAAAGAAGAGTAAGGTCCCCAAGTTTTCTTAGCCAAGCTATTTAACAAGAGAGAAAGAGCAAAAAAGTCACCAGCTCTTATATTTCAAAGTCACACAAACACTTATCAGCTTTATTTTTCAATTATCCTTATGGTTGCTTGCCATTGTTTTCTCTTACTATACTCTTCAGAGCTAAGAAATTACTGGGCTAAATTGCTTTAGTCAGAAGTCAGTTGCAATGTCCTTATCAACCTGCCATTCATGTCCTTCATTTTTCTGTTGTTGGTTCAACTTTCCTCCTGTGAAGCAAGTCCAGAAATCTTGCCTCATACCTAACTTTTTTATGAAGTTGCAGTCATTTATTTTCCAGATATTTCATGATCCATGATTATTTTGCATATATAGGGATTTTCCCAATTCATGCTCATACTACATGTAGACCATTTGGAAGATGTGACTGCAAAGAAAAAAAAAAATGATTTGGAACAATGTTTCAGAGGCAGATGAATGTGGGAGTCTGGATTTCCAATCTTATCAGGTAAAAAGAACATCCAAAATGTAGTAATACATTTTGGTCTAGAGCAGTGCAGGAAAAAGCTGTTTTTTGGTGGTGGTTTTTGTTTGTTTGTTTGTTTTGTTTTGTTTTGAATTGTGCTGCATAAAGAAACAAAATACTCTAGTAGAAAGATACGAAGAAGAGAAGAAGCTCGTTAGATTACCGTTCAAATGTACTCTTACCAACAGAACAGGCAAACTCATATCACTATGAGTATAAGCAGGGCTTCTCCATCTGCTGTTCACTACAGCACCAAGAGATATGATGTAATGTAAGTAACGTAAGCAAAACATAAAGATCCTATTTTCTAATTTAACTTGCTTTTTTTCACTTAAACTTCAAATCAGGCTACAGCTGGCTAAAGTTTATATTCTGCTTTTGAAGCAGTGCAAACAAATGTGGTACATCCTTTTTACTTGCCCATAAGGACCTAGTGTTCTGACATGTCAGTCTGAATTCTTCCATCTTATGAGCATGGAGATGTCTTTCTTCCAGCTCTTCCCACTGTACTATATTCACATTCTTGACTGCCTCTTCATATTCTCAGACAACTGCTGCATCAGAGAAAACAAACTAGATTGCTAACTAATGGAACAGTGACTATCTCACAGCAGGAAACCATATTTATTTGTTATCAAAACAAGTATAAAGTTACAGAAAAACAAAATCCTACTGAGAGTAAACCTGAGATGTTGCCTTGTGCGAAAAGCTTTTGGAGGGCAGGAGAAATATCATTTCTCCAGTGCTATGTAGCCTTAACTATCTCAACAGAATAGGAGACTATTCTTGAGCTTTGGTTGAGGATAGTTCTAGTCATGAAGGAGAAATCTCTTTCTTCCTTTAAAGCGCCTATGTCCCTGAAGCCAGTCCAGATAGCCTACTCTCTTGTACCTCCTGTCTCAGGGGGCCTTCCTGATAAACCTGAAGCCTGTATGCTAGCTAAATATAAGTCCCAACCTATGACTGAGACAAATCTGATGATTGCAGTCCAGCAACTGAGCCTGTTCTGGAAAGTGCATTTAGAGCATTGGTAAGATTTGCTGACTGCTTGGAGTTTATTCAGAGATAATGTCAAAAGAGGAGGTTTTTATTATCTTTTGCATCGTAGCCTAATGGTTAAAATACCTAAGAAATGGGAGATCTACTCCCACAGTAACACTTCGCAGACTGGAAGGATATTGAAGAAGAAAGTTTTGAAACACAAGTGCTGAGTGGCCAGGAATGCAAGATTCAGAGTTCTAGATAACAAAAACATGAAAAGAAGTATAAGTCTACCCTATCTGGAGAGGACAGCCTCCTGGCTCTCTCTGAATATTCTGGAGAATATTTCTAGGTTTTATCCAGTGTATATGTAATTTAAAATGCATAATATTTCCTAAGAAAATGAACAGAATAATTACTAAACACAGAATTTCTTTCATAACTTCTAATGCATTAGATAATGAAGAAAGAAGTAAAAGTAACAGTTTAAATGCTCATCTACTGTGAATTCAAAATACTTTTTTTTTTCTGAGAATACAAAACAAACAACAGTGTACATATTTTGTTGAGAAAGTAATAAAACTAATTCAGAAAAGAAAAGATGGATAATATTAAGACAAATAATTTTCAGAAACTTTTTAAACCAAATTTATAAAAATCCTTAAAAATGAAAGTAATGACATTAATAAAAAAATGAACACTACACTTTTTGAGAAGTTATTAAGAATGTTATTCAGCTACTACAAATGCTGAATGGAACATATGATTTTGTAATATTTCAAGTTGAAAGCTCAAGAATAAAGGAATGCAAATCTCTTTCAAATTTCCTTATTTTATTCCTGTATCTTCAATTTTATAAATAAATTAATAAACATTTTATGCATAAGTTATTCTTTATTGGGCAAACAGAAAATGTAATCGCCTGTAAAAGTAAGACACACTATTAATACAGCAATGATAGAATGCATTATATTAAAGGGTTGCAAAGTGACCGACTTGAAACAGCTCTCTGGGGAACAGAATAGGCTAGTGTACATTCACAAATGAAAAGTTAGGAAAACATCAGAGTACTAGGCAGGAAATTTCAACAGCAAAGCTGTGCCCTCCAAGGTATACTGGAACTCTCTGCTATGTTGTATGCTCTTTTCTGGGATTTAAAATTCAAGTCACATCACTGAAGTTTCTCACAAGTAAGACTAAAACAAATACATGTGGCCCACAGATCTCATCAAAGCAAAGAGTTTTGCTGCACACTTGGAAAAACAAAAAAGTTTATATGTTCTACCTAAAAGACAGAAACAGTCCTTGTTATTTCTTCTTGTTGAACTCTAAATGCATGTTTTGAATTGCTTAGGCATATGTGTGTTTTGAATTGCTAAGGAATATATTTTCAGCCACTAATGATTGTAAACTGCTAGTCAGAAGCCAGAATAATTATTTTAGAAAGCTTAGACAGATATTGTTAATTGGCCAAGTAAACAACAAGTCCTGTAGAAAAAGAGACATGTAGGGACCTGTAGAAGAGTAAGTGTTAAATTTCCAAATCTAACAAGTGTGCTAGAAAGGCATGTATTTCTCATATTTCATAATACTCAGGTTATATTGAAGAATAACAAAATCCAAAGCAGGACATGTTTGAAATAATTTACATAGTACTCCCATGATAACTGAAAATCAAGTAGAATATTTAATCATCCTTTCTGAGCCAAAAGAGATAGGACCAGCCACAAAGACACATAGGAATAATAAAGAACTTAGTCTAGCTGGTTTTATCAGGAAATTCACAGTCTACTTAGAAAAGATGTTGTCTTTAATCAGAAAAATGCATGAATAATAATGAGAACTAAAACAATAAATAATCAATCTCATTGGCATAAAGGAAGACACAGTTATTACCAAGCATAATGGGGGAATTACTTAGTATAGGACTATTTAGATAGTCTCACCTCCCCATTGAGGTAGCTGGTATGCCCAAGCAAACCTATAGAGACAGTGGCTAAGCCCTGTCTCTGGCTGATACAGCTCATCAGCCCCTGGGCCACCCCATATGCAGCTCTTATCTCATGTCAAGTACATGCAAGGTTTTCAATGAACTGGGCAAAAGAAAGCCAAGTTTTCCATGATTCTTAAACTGAACTTCTGAGAATACTTTGAAGGGCCTGAAGATGGTGAGGAGTCATAAACCTAGAGAGATTTTAATGCATTTTCAATCATCTGCAGATTGCGTCTGGAACTGAAAACCCTGTATGAGAAAGGGAAGAATTTCTCAAGAAGCAGGCCAATACATGTCCCTCATTGTGCTAAAAATATCCTATTGCTTGTGTAACACTAGGTTCCCTCAAAAGAAGAGGTGCTAAGTAAACAGAAGATACATTTCTATAGACAAGAAGTTACTTGCAAACACACTTTGAAGAGAACAAGATACAACAAAGCTGTACACATGGGATACCATCAAGCAAAAGCCAAGGCTATCCACAAGTAAAGAAGATGTAAGCCATTTTTTCCTGAAAAATGCATGGAATACAGAACAAATGCACAGAAAGGAGAAGATTATCTATAAAAACTTAGATGGTATATTAGGCCTTCAACAGACTATAAATTCCCCAGGAATAAAAAGAAAATCCAATTTTTTATGGACCAACATAATATTCTTTCAAAAAATAAGAATGGCTTAACACCCCACCAGTAGACATCAAAATAACAGCATACATTCAAAAATATTTATTTTCCTCAGTGCTCCATATTGCTTTTTGAAGCTCCTTATCTGTCCTACATTCTGGCACCAGAAATCTTTGCTTAAAGTCCTTCCCCTATACCAAGACTCCTCTGACATATCAATATCTTATAGAACTTTATTGTCATTGATAATATACTGGTGCTTGCCTTTCCCACATCTGACATACTTTACCTCTCAGACCTGTAAGATATGTTCTGATAAATGAATATCAGGATGAAGCAGCCATATGGACTGCAAGTCCCTCCAAAGTCTTTCTGGTACCCCTTTCTCCTAAAGGTACGGCAATCCATAACTAATACCAATGATTTACAATAAACAGGGTACAAAATACTACAGTCTCAGTTGGCTTCCTTTTCTGGAAGAGGATCACAAGCTAGGTCTGGTTACCTTTTGGGAATCCGTGCTTGATAGATAACCCAAAAGCCCTGCCTAAACTGCTTTTGTGGCCCAGATTTTTCAGGGTTCGGTCACAGCTTCAAGTGTTGTCCTGTTCAGACAATGCTCAAGATCAACAATTGCACTCTCCTGTTTTAACTGTGAAAAGTGGGTTGTGATTAAAAGGCAAAAAAATTACGCTGTTTGTAAAAAGGAAATCATGCTTGACAAATCTACTGGAGTTCTTCCTCTGCTTACAGGGGATGTGTAAAAAAGGTGGAGCCAAACATATAATATCAAGTCAGAATCACACATACTAATTAACCTGCAAAAAGCAAAGCCCTTCACAAAGATCTATAAATTATGCCTTCCTACACATTCTTTTTGATTCACTTTAACATGTGTGTAAACACAAGACCTGTTGTTTGCTACTCATTAAAGTCCAGTCTTCTCTCATACCATCTGAAACAGAAGGTCCACCGTGAAACCAGGAAAAGAAAACACCTAACTGTACAGCTGTCATCCATACATTTTTTACACAATTCAAAACAAAGCTATGAAAATGAGGAAGAGTAACAAAAAGAGATGCTGCTGCTGTCCTGTTTCAGCTCTGAGTGAAGCAGTCCATCTTCAAACAATGTCTCTTCTCCATATTTTGGATGCTGTTATCCCAGCTTCCTGTGTTATAACAACTGCTTTCTCACCTCCTCCCCAGTTTTACAGAATCTACTAGTGTAACTGTTCTTGGACAACCTCAGAACAACCTTCATCCATTTAGTTTGCAACTTTCTTGTCTCTCCATTAAAAAAAAAAAAAAAAAGCTTCACTTCACTTAAAAAATGAAGTAAATAAATGCAGGTAGCCTAAAGAAAGACTTAGAGGTTTTATTTAGGTTTTATTTAACCATGATTTTCTATCACTAGTTTTCTGTAATTTATTTCTATCCCTTGGCACTGACAGAAGGACTATCTTCTATGGTTCAGTTGAAATTTGAAGGATAAGAAAAACACTTCAGATTTGCTGCAGTGAATTCTCACCAAAATAAATGGCAGAGGTTTTAACCCATATAGTCCCTTGAAACAGCATAACTTCTCTATCTCTAACCAATTTATGAGTGACTACATGGCATATGATAGGGACAAAGGATCCCTATTCTAAATCCAGAATACATTAGCTTGTCAGGAGTCCATTGTGGGAGATGAATGATGCTTTAGTTGGTTTTCTTGCAAGTGAATCTGTGTAACAGCATAGATACCAATAGACAGAGAATATTAAACTAAAATAATCCAGAAAGAGGATAAGCATTCCTTTTTTATCTATTTCTGGTACTTTAATTGCTACTTCATTTAGTTTATTGAACCATCAAATTAGTTTAATTGAAGGTGACGAATACATATACTCTTCCAAGAATCAATTTGGACTCCCAAATATATTTAAAATAAACCATCCCCTATACTAGCAGTTTCACTTCCCTTAATTATTCAGTGCACAATTAGGATAACAATATATTTTATATTAGTTATGTATATTTTTTGAGTTTATTTTAAACCTACCACAAGAACAAAACCATTTCTACAATTCTAAATTTTTAATCATATGATGATGGAAATTTCTTCCAACAGCAGGCAAATTTGCAGAAACCAAAACTATTATTTGCCCACCAGTTACTATAAAGTTTATTATTTCATTCCTTGATTAATAAATGGGAAGATAGAATGTGATATTAAATAAAATCTGGACTTATCAATAACTCTATATAAAACTACTGTGAAATAGAATAATTGTCACTATCAACTCCAGTTTTGTTTCTGAATGAGAATAATTCTGATATAGATCTTGATTTTTTTCTATAAGAATAGTCCCTAATTCAATATTTTTATCAGCATATATAATGTGATTATGCTTCACTAAATCAAAAGCTTTGGCAAGGCCTAAAGCTATTACAGCCAATTTATCATTACCACTTTATTAATAATAATGGAAAGATATTGCCTCTCTTGAAACCTGTGACTGCTATGAAATATTTTGATCACCACATGTAAGTAGGGTAGTCAAAATCTTAAGGTACAATCCTTTCCTAAAAGAATAGATATTAAATTATTTGCAACTGTAAAACCTAAGACTTTCAGTCTTGGGGATAAGAATAACCTGGTTTTCTTTAAAATACTCAAGAAATCATTAAAAACTTAAATTATATTTTTTTTCTCAGCCTTTTCTGCGGGCATCATTTATAAGTGCCCCAGGAATCTTTAACTTTCATTAATTCACATACTACTTTTCTGAGTAAAATTAGAACATATTCGTTACAAAGAGTTAGCTAAGAAAGTAACACATTTTCCCTTTCCACTGCACACTGGCATTTCCAAAATGCTTAGAGGCCAAAATCTTTCACAGGCAGGGGGCATACTGGGTTCTTTGCTGCAGTTCATCTTTTTGAAAACTTCCTAGTAAAAAATTATAATGTACAAACGGGGTAAAGGTTGTGCTATGTTTATTTTAGTATCATCTGTCTACTTCTTAGCAATGAACCTTCTTTTGTATGATGAATATTATTTAAATTGTTATTTTGATACAGAAATATTGTAAGCTAAAGGTAAGGATACTAATGTTTCCCATCCCATTTCTAGCACCCATAAGTAAGGGTTCAAGCATTCAGCTACCACTCATCTTTATTTATGGTGAATTTGGAATGACCAAAGGAAATTGCTTTTCAGAGCTAGCCATGGGAAAGGTCCTTCTAAATAAACACTGAGAAGTGCAAATTACATAATGGCAACTCTGCTCAGACTTTTCAAGACAGGGTGCATACATCAGAGGTTTGTTCATCAGGGTTTTGTGTTTAATTCCAGCTCTTTTCCCTATGTTTCTTCTATTCTAACTACGGGAATAGAGGGCATATCTAGAGGATGCACATTTACAAGTCAAATGTGTCAGCAGGGTATCTTTGCAGTAAAGGTTTGCTGCATACCGGGTTGCATTAGCCTTCAGGTCCAGTGAAGTGGTCCTTCCCCTCTATTCCATACCTATGTAAATACTTCTAGACTGCTGCATATAGTTTGGAGTTCGCCACTACAAAACAGACATCAGCATACCAGAGAGAGAGCAAGTCCAGCAAAGTCCATTGCTCCGGTCAGGGGGTTAAAGCACAAGAAACCAAGGGGAGACTGAAGGAGTTGGGTTTGTTCATCATTAAGAACAGAAGGCATCAGGGACATCTTATTGCTGTCTACAGTTATCTAATGGGAAACCATAGAGAAGACAGATTCTTCAGGAAGGTACACAGTAATAAGATAAGAATCAACAAACATAAGTTGGAAGAAGAAAATTCCAGACAGATAGAAGGATTTCTTCTGTTATTGACGATCAGTGAGGTAGATCAAATATTGCAGCTTGCTACTCAGAAAAAAAAATAAGGAATTTCCATCCTTCAAGATACTCAGAATTTAACTGGACACATTCCTCAGCAACCTGATTTAGCTGGCCCTGCTTTACATAGGGGTTTGACTAGATGATCTCCCAAGGATCCTTTCAACCTACACTTCGAGGGTAGGAAGGCTCTGCAGGAGAATCTGGATAGGCTGGACCGAGGGGCTAAGGTCAATTGTATGAAGTTCAACAAGGCCAAGTGCCGGGTCCTCCATCTGGGGCACAATAACCCCAAGCAGAGCTACAGGCTGGGGGATGAGTGGTTGGAAAGCTGCCAGGTGGAGAAGGACCTGGCAGTATTGGTGGATAGTTGGCTGAATATGAGCCAGCAGTGTGCTCAGGTGGCCAAGAAGGCCAACAGCATCCTGGCTTGTATCAGAAACAGTGTGGCCAGCAGGGCTAGGGAAGTGATCGTCCCCCTGTTCTCGGCTCTGGTGAGGCCACACCTCAAGTACTGTGTTCAGTTTTGGGCCCCTCGCTACAAGAAGGACATCAAGGTGCTCGAGCGGGTCCAGAGAAGGGTGACGAAGCTGGTGAGGGGCCTGGAGAACAAGTCCTATGAGGAACGGCTGAGGGAGCTGGGCTTGTTCAGCCTGGAGAAGAGGAGGCTCAGGGGCGACCTTATCACTCTCTACAGATACCTTAAAGGAGGCTGTAGCGAGGTGGGGGTTGGTCTGTTCTCCCACGTGCCTGGTAACAGGACGAGGGGGAATGTGCTCAAGTTGCGCCAGGTGTGTTTTAGGTTGGATATTAGGAAGAACTTCTTTACTGAGAGGGTTGTTAGGCATTGGAACAGGCTGCCCAGGGAAGTGGTGGAGTCACCATCCTTGGAGGTCTTTAAAAGACGTTTAGATGTAGAGCTTAGGGATATGGTTTAGTGGAGGACTGTTAGTGTTAGGTCAGAGGTTGGACTCAATGATCTTGAGGTCTGTTCCAACCTAGACAATTCCGTGATTCTGTGATTCTTTGTGACTCTTTTAAGTGCAGACAGTTGCACACTATATATGCACTGAAGAGGAAGAGGTCATACAGTCACAGTTGTGTAAATGTGCTTAAATGACTTCCGGACTGGAGCTGACATACATCTTATCAGTCCATCAGAGACTCACCCAGAAAACGGGCAAAGCTACCAAGAAGCTGTCTGCACCTGCCTGCATAGACAGTTTTTGGAAGGAACAAAGTATCAGTTATGTTCTTGACAAAGAGGTTCAAGCCATCACTTTTACTTTCATAATTATCTGTGATGAAAAAGACGTCATCCCCTTGCTAGTTGACTGGTTTCATACTTCTGTGAAATGTTACCTGTGCATCCCCAAGCTCTTAGACCAAGACAAGCTCTTAGTCCCTATCTCTGTACTTCTGGTATCTGTACACATTTCACTTTCCCATTAGTCTGTGTTTGAGTACCAGCTTTATCTCATTCAGAAGAAGACTTTTCTTTTTTGGATCAGAATAATGGTACCCATAACTTTAGCTGTCTAACATTGAGCTCAACTTCCTCTACAGTCAGTGGAGAGAAAAAAGAATACGATGGAGGCTGATTCATCCCCACTTGTCTTGGGAACAAGAGTGGTAAGTTTCTGAACACATGCAAATCTCAGATTTGAGCATTTTAGCCACTATATATTTCTTTAACTGTCTTTCTTGGTGAAGCTTTCAGTGAGGCACAGAACAGAAAAACCTGGAGATCTTTGGAACAATTTAGAGTAATATAGCTGTAATATAGCTATTGTGGCCTTCAGAAGAAAGCACCAAGAGAAAGAAAGGCGAAAAAAAAAGAAAAGAAATTAAAAAAAAAAAAAAAGGAGCTTTACAGATTTTACAGAGACGGTGAGCTGGTTTAATTTGTGAAAAGGGAAGGGAAAATGGAAATATGAATTATTTTTATCTCTGAAGCAAGTTACAGTGTTTTAGATGAGGGCACTTTACACAAGTATGCCCTTACAAAAGGTACAATATTTATGTAATAGTCCAATTATAAAATCTCCTTCAAAATATTGCATCCAGGAACCTAACTCAGAAAAAAACCCTCTTTCCTTTTGCTCCTTTTCCAAATCCCTGCACCAGTATGGGTAGTTTTCACAGTTGTGACAAAGCAGTTTTGCCAGTTCTAACAGCCAAGGCTGCACTGCAGCACAAAGAGCCTTTTATCATCACATCAGTGCTGAACCTCTCATGGCTAAAGAAAACCACAGAGCTGTTGAGACAGCAGCAAGTCTCAAAAGCTGTAAATGGGAACTTGTATGGCTGCAAGGTGAAGCAACGAAGCTGCAAAAGAAAAATCAAACCTCTCCATTTGAAGAATGCCAGCAGAAAATTTTATATCCTATTTGCTCTTTGCTATCTCACTGGTCTTCTGTTCTTCCCTGTGGCATCTTCTCCAAAGCTTCAAGTTGTGTCAATTAACTTCAGATCAAGACCAGGAGTGTGCCAACAGCCTGTAGCTCCTGCTGAGCCCTTGCTGCATGACGAGGAGCCTACTGATCCAGGAGGTGCTCCAGCTGCAGCGCTCTGGGCAGCTGACAGGCGTCAGCCCATACAGCAGGCGTGCAGGGCAGACTGGAAAGAGAAACACTTACATCAATGTCAGCCGAGTCATCAGGGCGCCCGGGCATAACAAAAGAGGCATGTTAGAAACTGTCCTGGCTAGACAAGTGTAAAGGAGTTTCTTCTAGGGATGACAGCTCCTTTGGAGCTGGAGGAAGAAAGGAGAATGTGCCTCTCATCTTATTCTCCTCCTGTGAGAAAGACAGAAAATAAACTCATTACCTCACATATTTCTCAACACATCTGTAAATAAAAGACTACCATTAGCACTTTTCACCAGACATTATCTATGTGTCAAAACCGTTTAGGGTGTGATCTGATATCCTCTCCTTCAGAGTGCATGCAAGCAAGAAAGAGCTGCCTTTGATTTATTAAAGATGAACTATCAGTACTGTAAAAGGCAGAATGGGAATACACGTTCATACCTTAAGAGCAGAGCAGGATAAATACCAGCTTCATATTTATATATGAAGCTCCGTCCACAGCCTTTCCTGTTTATTAGCCCTGTCAACACTCATGCAGCCATAGTACATCTACAGTGATATGTTTAGAGAAGTTTACCTGTGTGTTACTCACCCGTGATTGCACCAATTTAGATACAGAATGCTTCCCTGTCTGCATCAAGTGTATTGACTTGGGAAATAGATTTGGGGGAGAAATAGCATATGGAAAAGAGCATATGAAAATAAAAGGATTTTTTATTGGTTTTGTTTTGTTTTGTTAAATAAAAGACAGGGTGAGATTAATTGGAATTCAAGTACAGAAAGCAAGGGAAGAGTAAAACAGTGAAAGGCATGAGGATACAAGCCCAGTGCCAGGCATTGTGGCATGCATTTCCAGATCAAGACCGGTACAGAATTCAGCTCTGATCACTGAGAGTACCAGGGGGCTGAGCAGCCAGAGCTTTGCCAGGCCTGTACTGGAGCTGATGAAGATATTGCCTTCAAATTACTGAATGTAGTCATCAGTGAACAGGACAATGCACCATCACCTTCCACAACATCCACTGCAGCTATTGAGCAGATAAGTCCTACAAGCAGTACCCGGCTCCTTCTTTTAGTTGTCACATATATGATGTCCTCAGTACCCCCTGACAGCTGATACTGGGCAGGTTCTGTAAGGCAGTGTTGTGCTAAAGGTGCCATCAGTATCCCAGAAAACAGAAGTAACAGAAGTCCTGACCAGGCTGAGAAACGCCAGAGCCCGGTGGTGCTCCACCAGTTCTTACTTCCCACCATAATCTAGACACCTGCAGAAATACTCTGCAGAACAGAGCAGTCCTCAAAACATCAGAAAATAACTATTGGTTACAACTGTATTCGGTTTACATGGCAAGGTTTTGGTAGCAGGGGTCTGCAGGGGTGGCCACTGTGAGAGGAATCCAGAAGTTGCCCCATAGATAAGAGCCAGTTTCAGACACCTCCAAAGGGACCTGCGGCTGGCCACAACTGAGTCAATAAGCAATGTTGTTTACACCTCTGGGAGCGCAGATTTAAGAAAGGGTGGAAAAAAACTGCTGTGCTACAGCAGCTGGGAGAGACAGCCCTGCAGACCCCCAGGTCAGTGCAGCAGGAGGGCAGGATGTGCTCCAGACAGGCAGCAGCAGTTCCCCTGCAGCCTGTGGAGAGGCCCCTGGTGGAGCAGGCTGTCCCCCTGCAGCCCATGGGTACCACATGGAGCAGATCTCCACGCTGAAGCCCCTGGAGGAGCCCCCGGCGGAGCAGGTGGCTATGGCCTGGAGGAGGCTGCGGCCCACGGAGAGCCCCCGCAGGAGCAGGCCCCGGGCCAGAGCTGCAGCCCGTGGAGAGGAGCCCACACAGGAGCCCCACAGGGTTTCGGGGGGCAGCTGCCGCCCACCCGTGCTGGAGCAGTTTGCTCCTGGGGGATGGACCCCGTGGTACAGAGCCGTGTGGTAGCAGTTCCTGAAAAGATGCTGCCTGTGGGTAGCCCCCGCAGGCTCAGCTGGGGAAGGACGGCATCCCGTGGGCAGGACCCCGCGTGGAGCAGGGGCAGAGAGGGACCGTGAAGGAGCGGCAGAAACAAAGCCTTAGGGACTGACCACAGCCCCCATTCCCTGTTCCCCTGTGCCACTCAGGGGGAGGACACAGAAGAGGGTTGATGGTGTTTTTAGTTTGTGTTTAGTTTCTCACTGCTCTAGCTTGTAATTAACAGTTAATAAATTTTGTTAATTTCCCTATGCTGAGTCTGTTTTGCCCATGATGATAATTGTTGAGTGATCTCCCTGTCCTTATCTCGACCCTTGATTCCTTTTCAACATCTTTTTCCCCCTTTCCCCATGAAGAGGGGGAGTGAGAGATTGGCTGTGGTAGAATTCAGCTGCCCTGCTGGGTAAAACCACCACAACAACATGCAAACATCATGGGCAATGCAAACAGTGAGACAGCTCTTCACAGTATAAGAAATACTTAAAACTCTATTGTTGCATATTCAGTGCAAACAAAACAGGAGAAAAGAAAAAGAAAAAGCTGGTGCAAGATTGTCTTTTATGCTGCTTACTCCCAAACACAAGGCTGTTCTCTTCTTTCACGCAGTTGTCAGTGGCCCCCGTCACTTAATCAACCAAGATGAAATCTTCAGACGCAAAGTGAGAAGCAGCTCAGCATGGAAGACCATCATTTGAGGGTTTTGTTGTCACTGGCGGCTCGGTTTCGCTTTCTATGGAGCACATTATGAATTGCATGCTATTGCTGCTCAGCATCCCCTGTGTCCTGTTCTGCCCTGCTGCTACTGGAAGCCACGTGCTCTCACTGGCAGTAGCTGCTTAGAAGCATCTTGGTGGCTGCCAGCCTCCGTGCATTTCCCAATGGGAAGCACATATGCTTGTCAGGGGTAGCAGCACCAGCACCTGCCAAGCTAAAAAACAATTCACAGAGAGAATTTGAGGGGAAATAGTTGAGCACGAGTAAGGCAGTTCATCTCTGTGAAACATGCCCCTCAGAAGATCTCCGCAGCTTCCCATATCACCCACAAGCAAAGTTTATGGCAGGCACAGCCACATCCTGCCCTGCTGCATGAACATTTCATGAAGGTCAAGCTTTAGACTAACCCTCATGGAGCTTAGGGATTGTTCTGGAAGAGCCAAGCTTCACCACAGCTTCAAGAGGCTTTCCCTTTCTAAATAACCACCATCGGGCTGCTGCCACATTTCATGCCAAATGACACCATGCTGCAGCAGAACAGAACATGGCCCTGGCCAAAAGTACAGCAGCCTCTGCAAGCGTTAGCCTTCAGTTCCAGGGGTTTGTGCCTGCCATTCCCTCAGGCAGGCAGAAAGAAAATGTAAATTGAAATCTGGTACTCAGCTATGTGGTTCTATATATTTTCTCTATATTTTTTGTGGTGCTGGCATTTACAGCAGCACTGCTTGAGTTAGCCAGGTCTACCTCCTATGTTACTGCCCACAGCACTCAGCCTTCTACCTCACCGCATTGCTCAACAGGCAGAAAAATAATCAAGCACAACACAAAACACAGCAGAGGACAAGGGTGACAGGAACACTTACACATATCTCTATCAAGTGGGCAGTTTGAGCCTGTGCAAAGTTCAATATCTGAAATCTCCTGGTGATGGGAAGGGCTCAGCTGTAGAAGCTAGTCTATGATATGTGACAGAATCATCCTTGCCTCAGAACAGATAATTAGCTCTAGCAATAGAAATCTGCTGAAACAGGAACACAGTTCTCAAGCCACCTTCAATCTGTTTCCTTCATGGGAATGTCAGACTGGTACACAAAAGCCTTGGAGCAAGAGAAACCAAGACAGAGCCATTTCCAAGCTGTCTCACCTATGGTCTCCTGTGAAACCCCACAGAAATTTGAAAACTGCTACCAGGCAGTAACAAATTGTCTCTCCTTGCAGGCACCAGAAGTATCATATCAGACAGCTCCAGCCTAAAGCTTGGAAATTTGCTATGTCAGCACATCTGGGTTTGTGTTTTGGCAGGAAAGGGTAGGTTCTAAGGGAAATTAGCAGTAACAGTGCTCAGCTTTAGACCATCTGAACTTAACACAGCCATTCAGTCTAAATTAACAGCACAACCTAAACGCAAAATTGATAAAACAATCTTTCCCCAAGCTATCCCTACTATTTCTTTTTTTTTCTATGCAGAGTACAGTGTGTCCTGCCTATTATAAAACCTCGCAGCTCAAGACCTCTTTCTACCCTGGTATCCTGTAAGGTCTTCATCTCTAACAATGTCTGAATGCCTCTGTCTCCAGCTCCCAGCTATCTGTAAATGCCATTGTTTTCTGCATAATGTATCTGACTTTTGGTTTTTGTTCCTCCCTGCTTTTCTGACACACTGAGCATAGTCCAACTACCTTTATTTTTCAAAGCCCTGGTCTCTGCCACCACTCTCCATATTTTGTGCCTCAATCAGAACAGAAATACAGATTCCTTTTCTACTTATAGCTTGAACAGACATCACAAAGTCACTGCTAAATCTGCCAGGTATGGGCATCTTCTTGCCTCCTCACACACTGGCTCTCCCATTTGGAAGCAGCAACATGCATAAGACCTTAGAAAAGGAAAATACTGAAAACATGAACTGCCTGTCCCTTGCCCCAGTGACCCACTATGTGCTCAAGACCACTTGCAGAACAGTTCACTATCCACAGCTACACAGGGTAATTTCCAGCTCACACTTTGTACTGCTGCTATTACTGAAGCCTTACACCATTGAATGAGGATGGGCCAGCTTGAGCACGCACCCCAGCAAAAAGCTGGCTGTGCAGAGCTGTGCAGCTGGGGCTGAATTAACTGAATTAGAGAGCAGCTCCAATCAGGCAGCAAGTACCCCAGCCCTTTGCCTCTACCTGGGCTCCCTCCAGTACAGTGCCACTCCTGTTACCCAACCTGGAGCCCTTCTAGCTCACAGCACAAAATTGGTCCAGCACCCTGATGAGGTGATTGCCTGACCTCTTCCAACAGGCATATGTTAGCCTGCCCTCTGTTTCATATTTTGATCAGGTAGGCTGTCTGCTACAAGTTGTACATGACATTTGAGCATGTAAGAGACAGTGGGACTGTAACTGTAGGGGGAGTAAAAGTTTTGCAGCTATACAGAGAAACAAAGCTTCCAGAAATATGAAAAATATAATATAGGCAAATAAAGACTGGTACTGAGTATTTAACTCAAATAATGATACAATTGCAAAAAAAATAATAATAATAATAAAATAATAATAATAGTATTAAAGGAAGATCTGAATGCAAATGGTTCTCAGAGTTGTGATCAGAATCTCCATATTAAAAGACCAGATGCAGTTGCTAAGTAAACATTTAGAGGATGCATGGTAACTCTCAGGGGCATCTTTAGCTGAAGCAAAAACAAATATCACATACTGAACTGTGAAACAGACAGCTACTGAAGGCTGCCTACCAGAATAAGGGAAAAGGGGAAAAATAAATAAATGAATAAAAGAAACCAAAAAAAAAAAAAAAGACTAATGTAAAGTTAAATTTCTTAGAATAAAATATAATGATATCACCCCTGTTTTATCTTCCTTTCCTTGAAGCCATGTTTCCCTGTAGGTCTCCTTGGGTTTCTCTCTAACTGATCCAAAAATCTCAAGGAGGATTCAGGCAGAACTTGAAGCCACTAACATTTCTGAGAGAAAAATCTTCATTCATAATTTTGTCACGCAATGGAAACAACAATCCAGATGACACCAAGAGTACAGTGTGTGCAGAAAGCATGCATTTTTAATGTTTGCCACTTTTCTCTCTTGTTGATATGCCAAATTATCTTTTTAAAAATATATTTTATGTTCTTGATACTTTTAAGTTTTCCTGGCAGGACAGATAGCCTGATCATGCTGAGCATTTCTATGCAATCACTGTTTGTTCTGCTGTTTCTCAGTACTTTTATTCAAGTCCCTTCACCATCACAGAAGGTAGCTAATGAGTAGTATTACAGTTTATAGCTCACAGACATAATTGAGAGCCTTTTTTCTAGATTTTCACTACCACTCATTTCAAATAATTCACATAATTCTCCAATGATCAACACAGTTGCAAAGTTTTCTAAAGGCAAACAAAAACTGACCTCTTCACGCCTACTCCTCAGGTTGTGTTTGTGTCCTCAGGAACCATCTGCAGCTTTCTGTTTGAATTTCCCCACGTGTGAACAGCATGCACCTTGTACCACACTGAGAGTCTCCTAAGAACATGGGTTTTGATTATGTAGACCAGGAATACCCACTAAACAGCAGACTACATTTTAGGAAGGCTTTGATCTTCTATTTGTCTTCAAGGACTACAAACAATATCTTAACAGTTTTACATTCATGTCCTAACCTGAGCAGGAATATTTTCAATATTTCAATGAAATACTCACATTAGACTTTAGGTCTCACTTGTTTTCTTCATATAGCCAGCAGAACAAGGAGTGCTTTGTAGTCTAATAATAAGTGAATCCAAATTAACAAGTGTTTTGCATAAGTTTATTTCAATTTTGATTGTCTGTTAGCAATAATAAAAAAAAAAAAAAGGGCACAACAAAAGTTGCATTACAGCAATCTAAGTATGTATCCTGCCTGAGAAATCCAAAACAAAAGATGACTTTTCAAACTGCTATACTTGCATATTTTTGGACACAGCTATGTTGCAGTACAAAATCAGTCTCCTATACATACTGAAATTTCCTGAGTTTTGGAATGGCCATTCTTTTTCAGTTACTGACTCAAGAGTCTCAAAATAAATAATTTTCATTACAATTATTATGTGACATAATACTCCTTTTACTAACTCCTTTTACTAACCATCAGCAATTATATGATGATAAGTTTTTAAGCAATGCACCTCTAGATATAGCATTGCACAGGGCTGAGAACTGCAGATTTACATCATAAAATCATAGAATCATAGAATGGTTTGGATTGGAAGGGATCTTAAAGACCATCCAGTTCCACCACCCCACCCCCACCAAGGGCAGGGACACCTCCCACCAGACCAGATTGCCCAAAGCCCCATCCAGCCTGGCCTTGAACACCTCCAGGGATGTCCACAGCTTCTCTGAGCAACCTGTGCCAGTGCCTCACCACCTCCATAATAAGCAATTTCTTCCTTATATCTAATCTAAATATCCCCTCTTTTAGTTCAAAACCATCACTCATTGTCCTGCCACCATATTCCCTGACAAAGAGTCGCTCCCCAGCTTTCCTGTAGGCCCCCTTTAGGCACTGGAAGGCCTCTATAAGGTCTCCCCAGAGCCGTGGCTTCTCCAGGCTGAAGAACCCCAACTCCCTCCACTGCTCTTCATAGAAGAGGTGCTCCAGCCCCTTGATCATCTTTGTGACCCTCCTCTGGACTCATTCTAATACATCCATGTCCTTCCTGTTCTGGGAGCCCCAGAGCTGAATGCAGTGCTGCAGGTGGGGTCTCACAAGAGCAGAGCAGATGGGGAGAATCACCTCCCTCAAACTGATGGCCACACTTCAGTTGACACAGCCCAGAATACAGTTGGCTTTCTGGGCTGCAGCTGCACATTGCTGGCTCACGTTGGGCTTCTCATCAACCAACACCACCAGGTCCTTCTCCTCAGGGCTGTTCCTAATCCATTCTTCACCCAGCCTGTACCTGTGCTTGGGGTTGCCCCAACTTAGATGCAGGACCTTGCCCTTGGCCTTGTTGAACTTTATGAGGAACTTCATCCCTATGTTGTAGCACAGAAGATTTTAACCCCACCTAAGTGTCAGGCAAAATTTCTACTTTCACTATCCTCTGCTTAAGAAGCTAAACACTGACAAGTCTTCCTGATGGTCTTCAAATAACAGAAGAAACATTGATATTGTAGTAAAATACTGTGCCTTAGGAAAAAAAAAAAAAAAAAAAGGGGGGGCGGGAGGGGAAGGAAGGGACTAAAAGCAGAAAAACAGTGTTATAGAATATGGGTTTAATTAGTGTGGAATTGTGGTGTATGCAGAAGACTTAAGGAAGCCAGAGGTTTCCCTAGGGAGAAAAGACATGTCGAGGTTTCGTTTTGTTTATTCAAAGGAGATTAACGTGTCCTACAGTCACAACCAGTCACAACCAAAGGTATTCAAGAAGTGTCTGCTGAGTGTCTACCAAGGGTAGTTGAAAGTTTTCCAGAAAAAACTCATTTTCAACTGAAAATTAAGTTTTCATCTAAAGATTAAGTTACTAATTTTCTAAGGGTGTCCCTATTCCCAAAATCGTTAAGAAAACCTCACTTTCAGAAATGAACAAGCAGTTTTCTTCAGTGCTTCATTAATGCTCAGTTCAACATTAGAAGTACCCTGGTGAGCAGCTGTGGGGCTGGATATGCCCACCCTGCAGACAGATCCAACTTGTAACTGGTGTTTGTCCATCAGTTACCTCCAGCAGCTGTGCGACTCCTCCAGTGCATGGTGAAGGCCATTAAAGGAGAACAGTCATAATAAACACAGTCTTGGGAGGGAATGTGATTCAGAGAAGAAAACAAAAGCTTGAAGCTCCTGAAATACAGCTTTTATATCATTGAACCAAACATAAGTCAGTGATGATCTTACCTCTGAGGAAGTTCTGAGGAAGCTGTAAGGAAGGA
Source organism: Anas acuta (assembly GCF_963932015.1). NCBI lineage: Eukaryota > Metazoa > Chordata > Aves > Anseriformes > Anatidae > Anas > Anas acuta. The sequence continues at coordinate 66,164,303 of NC_088981.1, forward strand.
ACTGCCCAAATGCAATCTGTTAAGTCAGGTAGCTGAAATAATTCATTACATTTCTCAAAACAGAAATGGTTACAAAATAAAAGTAATTTACAACATCTTGTCCTGAATTGTATGCAGTCATTACATCTGTGCTAACTGTCAATGAGGTATTATGTTCAGCTCTTTCTTTAAGTGTCAGAATATGTCATTGCTAGTGATATCCCTCATCCTCTCTGCCTCTCTCTTCCCTCCCTCCCCCCCCCCCCCCCCCAAAAATGGAAATATTATTATTGTTGGTCTTCACTCCAGAAAGACTAAGAGATAAAAGATCGTAATGTGCCAAGCCAAGGCCATATTTCTACACAAGTTCTCTCATGACGACTTTGCAGAACACATAGCTTTGAAGAGTTAAAATCATATACCCTTATAAGACTCTGATTTTGCAGGAAGCAGCTTTACAATGAAAAATTCATAACAACAATTATCTACTAGTCCAGACACAAACTGAAGAGACACACATGGGCTCAATCACATTGAGAACAAAGGAATCACCGTCACTGCTTCAACTTGACTGGGTTGAGTCATGGACCGCCAAAATTACGAATGCATTTGTAAGTATTTCTACTGTATCCTTATACTAAGCCATGAATATTGCTCTTTTCACAGCAAATATAGCTTTTTTTGCTATTGACTCTGTAGCCAAACAAACTAGTAGATCATTTAAAATGTTTTGATATGAATCTGAGGTTGAGAATAAATTTGGCTGGATTACATGAGATTCTTTTTAGCATCGGGTGATTAAGGACAAATCCTCAGGTATGTCAGAAACAGTTGAATATTATGAAGTATTTCTTTAAAGACATAATTACAGTAACCACTACTCTTCCACTGAATCCAAATTAAAAAATAAAATAAAATAAAAAAATAAAATAAAGATCCAGGCTGCTGCCGCTGTGTAATTGCTGGATTGGTTTTTCTGCTGGCTTCAGTAGGTTTTCATCATTTAAAGTATTTGTTAATAGTTTAAGAAATGCAGTGATTCTTTTCCATGGCATGATCCAAGTAAAAACTTGAATTCTTTGGAAAGAAAAATATACATTGGTACATAAGCACTCAAACAGCAGAATACTTAGTATTCTTTCTTAGTGAGTGTTCAAGGAAAAAAATTAACAGAATAGATTAATGAGGATATACTAAGCTATAAATACTAGTCATCAGCCCACATTTCACTTAGGGGATCAAATATTTCCCTTTGTTTACAATTCTGCCTTCTCATTTACTCATTTACCTGAAATAATGTTGGTACCAAACCAGCAATCCCAGTTGTTAACAGCTGACAGAAGGCTGTTTGAGACCAATGTCTGTCTCTCTCTCTCTTTTTCTTTTTTTTAAGATTCAAGGAACTTCTGCATTAGTTGAAGAATAAAAAATAAATAAATAAATAAATAAATAAAAATAAAACAAATAAAATAACAGTTTAATTCTATGTCCTTCTCTGCTAAGATTTCTTTTCCTCAAAAAGACAGAAAAAATGGCATGCAGATACTCTGTTATTGCTTTATTTTCCAATGCATCATATCATACTGGATTATAGTCGGTATCAGTCACATTAAATTTACTCCTGAGAGGTGCAATAACTTTCAATCAAACCACAGGTACTCAGCTTTCTCCAGGAACAGCCTCATAATGCAGAATGAATGAATGAGTGTGAACACAAGCACTGTAAGACTACAGAGTCGATCAACTGGGGAAGAACAAATTACCATTGCTGAATACAGACAGTTACAGCCTTAGAAACACTATTTTGATTAGCTGAATAACTTGCAAATTACGTGTGATCCTAGGAAAAACATTTCTGAGAATGCAGTTCCTCAGAAATGGTCCTGGAGTGAAATGATGTCTGCTTTCTAGAACCAGATTCAAATGGCTCACATTCAGAAATACATGAATACTGGTTTAATGTTATTGCAGAAGGTATCAAGAATAGTAAATTAGAAAATAATACTCAGCAAAAAATGGATGTAGCTTTACTACTAGACAGTTTCAAATCTTCTTCTGTCTGGCTGCCTCTTACCCATTACATCTAGACCACAGAAAGCTGGTAAGAAGGAAAAGTGGAGAGGTGTGAAAAGCCAGAGCACAGAACCCATATGAGGAGAGAGAGATCGTTTTTGACTAGGTGCATCTGCATATGGGCAAAACTCTTTCTACTGAACATTCCAGTCATCTGTGTCTGTGGTGCTTCAAAGAGAAGGATGTAGTTCTGAGCCATTCCCACCACTATGAGCAACTAACCCAAAGCTACTCATGAGGAAAGAAATCCCTGGATAGTAAAAGTTTCTGATGGCACTGTTTCAGAGTTCACCCCAAGTGAAGAGCCTGCCTTACTTTTTAACAACATTGAGATGTTCACTATCCATTAGATTCTCTTTCTCTGACATACACATGCAGGACAAATTAACTGCAAAGGTTACAGCTATAGGAGTTATGGAGAAATAGCATGCTTTGCAGTAGCTCTTTTCTAATGTTGAGACAAGGTAATTTTGAGGACCTTTCTGCTCTGAGGAATTTAAGGTGTTTTCAGAAAACTTTTCTTCCCCACCTACTACTGAATTGCTCTTAAAAATGTGTACACAGTGATCTCCTATTAGACACTTTACAGTTATGCTCATCCTGTGGTTTTGGTTTTACTGCTTGTGAAAATTGACATTTTTATAGGGACTGGACCACTACTGACCTTCATACTTGTCCTCTGAAAAGATGAAAAGATCTTCACATCTTGCATATAAAATTCAATTGTTCAAAACAAAACAAAACAAACAAACAAACAAAAAAAACACAAAAAAAAAAACCACCACATCATATCCTGATACAAATCTCAATGCCCAAAATACAGAGAATTTTAAGACAATATAGATGGTTTACACAATCTACTGAGGCCCATTCTTCTAGCATTTTGTCACATGGGAAAATATCTAATTCTCATTTGGATGATCCCACTATTTTTCACATGAGCCTAGTGCCCTGTGGGATGTTTCAGGCATTTATTATTCTCAGCTTGAAAAATTGCTTCCTAAATTATTATTTTTGTCTGTTGATACTCACTTTGTATCATCAGTGCTGGACTGGAAAAGAAACAGTTCTGACTGGTGTTCTATTAGTTTAGTTTACTAAATTAGTTTAGTTTACTAAATTAGTTTAATTAGTTTTTATTGTCTTGTATTACGTATTTGACTACTGTTTTTCTAAGCTCTATTACTTTTAGCCCCAAACTCAATTTATTTCCCCTAAAAAATAACAATAAAAAAGCCTACACTCTGTGTAGCAACAAATGTATAAATCTAAATACAAGTAAGAAAAAGAAGAAATTAAGAAATATTATTTAATATTTAGACTATAAGTGTCCCAAAAAAATCTAAGAATTGATTCTCCTGTTTTTTAGAAGGGCTGTGATCCATATTCCTGGTGGTACAAACATGAGGAGCTTGGCGGTATATATGAATAATTCTACACGCAAGAATGGTGCTGTAGAATTTGCTGGAAATACACACTCTTGTGTAAAGTTAATAGAGCTACTCCAGAATGTAAATTTACTTACATGCATCACTGGTTGCAGGATAGGAAGCTGATGCTACATATTCCAGTCCATACAATAACAACTCGCTCATCTCGCACAAACTGTATACTTCCATACAGTGTATCTGGGTTACTTTTGAGAAAAATAAGAATTTTAATCATAATTAGTCAGCACAAAATTAACAAGTGTTGCAAGAAGGCACAGGTTTCTGTTGCTCTAAGTTTGATACTTGACTGTACAAAAAAAAATAAAAAAAATAAAAAAAATTGCAGCCTCAACAGAGGCTTAGATTTTTATCAACCTAGTTTCACTTAAAACAAACACAGCTCACCTCCCTACCTTAAATCCTGGAGAATTCAGCAGGATGCAAGCATATTAAGCTTCTGGAAGATAGAAATAATACATCTGAGAACCTACCAGTGCAAGAAACCTACCTATTAAAGTAGCCTACGGTACAAATAACAGGCATTAAATGGGGGAGAAAAATTATAGTTATATAAGTTGCTCATGAAACAAAACAGAATTCAAATGAGAATTATTTCTCATTGTATACACAGTCATATTTTTCTCTATATCTATAGAGTTATATAAAGACAGATATGTACATATTCTCTCTGTAAAGTATCGTCTTTATTAAATTCTGTGTGTAAAATCCAAGGCAATTCCCTTTCTGCAAGGTTAACATTTTATGCCTCAATTCATGGTAGCCATCTCCACATTTAATGAGCAAAGCTCACACAGCTAAAAATATCTCCTCTCATTGCTTATTAACTCAATTTAGCTAAAAATTGAGTACCCTCAGACTTCACTGCAGGGAAAGGGTGTGGTATTCAGCACCTCTGGGATGAGAACATGGAGTCTGATTCCTTCTCTATGTATGCATATATATGTTTTATATGCACCATACACATAAAATACATATTATATTGACCTAAAGAAAAGTTGTAGATACTCAGTATGAAGAAATATGATCACGCTATACACGATTCAGTGTAAGCAAAGAGATTTTTGCCTGCAAACCTATTAGCTCAAATAGGTTTTGTGCAAGCCTCTTTATCTAAAAATGAAGCCTTTAATGATCGGGGTTTTCTTCTAAGCTAGTTGAATCCCAAGTTATTTATGTCACAGAAGGACACTGTAACAATTTAGCTGAGTATTGTTTTAAAGTTAAAGCAATGAGGGAAATCCAGTAGCCATAACCTTTATTGTAACCCTCTCTTAATTTCAACTGCCCGGGGTGAGATGAAAGTAGAGATTATAAAATGTTGCAATGAACTTATAGACTCTAAAGTAACATGACTTTTATAATTAAAATTATATTACTGCACTGTGATCCAACTTTATTTTAAATTCCAGATAGCCCATGTTTAAGGCTTTTGACACCGTTTCCCACAGCATTTCCTCAAGAAACTGGCTGTTTGTGGCTTGGACTGGTGTACGCTTCATTGGGTTAGAAACTGGCTGGATAGCCAGGCCCAAAGAGTTGTGGTGAATGGAGTCAAATCCAGCTGGAGGCCAGTCACTAGTGGTATCCCCCAGGGCTCGGTGCTGGGGCCAGTTCTCTTTAATATCTTTACTGATGATCTGGATGAGGGCATCGAGTGCACCCTCAGTAAGTTCGCAGATGACACCAAGTTAGGTGCATGTGTTGATCTGCTCGAGGGCAGGAAGGCTCTGCAGGAGGATCTGGATAGGCTGCACCGATGGGCTGAGGTCAACTGCGTGAAGTTCAACAAGGCCAAGTGCCGGGTCCTGCACCTGGGGCGCAATAACCCCAAGCAGAGCTACAGGCTGGGAGATGAGTGGTTGGAAAGCTGCCTGGTGGAGAAGGACCTGGGAGTATTGGTGGATAGTTGGCTGAATATGAGCCAGCAGTGTGCTCAGGTGGCCAAGAAGGCCAACAGCATCCTGGCTTGTATCAGAAACAGTGTGGCCAGCAGGGCTAGGGAGGTGATCGTCCCCCTGTACTTGGCTCTGGTGAGGCCGCACCTTGAGTACTGTGTTCAGTTTTGGGTCCCTCACTAAAAGAAGGTCATGGAGGTGCTCAAGCGAGTCCAGAGAAGGGTGATGAAGCTGGTGAGGAGCCTGGAGAACAAGTCTTATGAGAAGTGCCTGAGGGAGCTGGGCTTATTCAGCCTGGAGAAAAGGAGGCTCAGGGGTGACCTTATCGCTCTCTACAGGTACCTTAAAGGAGGCTGTAGTGAGGTGGGGGTTGGTCTGTTCTCCCACGTGCCTGGTGACAGGATGAGGGGGAATGGGCTAAAGTTGCGCCAGGGGTGTTTTAGGTTGGATGTTAGGAAGAACTTCTTTACTGAGAGGGTTGTGAGGCATTGGAACAGGCTGCCCAGGGAAGTGGTGGAGTCACCATCCCTGGAGGTCTTTAAAAGACGTTTAGATGTAGAGCTTAGGGATATGGTTTAGTGGAGGACTTGTTAGTGTTAGGTCAGAGGTTGGACTCAATGATCTTGAGGTCTCTTCCAACCTAGAAATTCTGTGATTCTGTGATTCTGTGAAGTCCTGTTGCATTTGTTGGGAGTCTTGGTACACAGGACAGGCACAAAGATTTCTGCAGTTTACCAGGTTTATCAGGTGAGACTGAGCAACATCTGCAATGCACTGGGTTTGTAGCCTTAGCAAACAGTTGTCTTTGGTAAGATGTACAACATATGCCTGTTTAAAGATTCCTTCTTCAGTTTCAGGTTTCTGGAATTGCTGTAAATTTCACTCACCAGGCTGCAGACCAAATCCTGCCTTGTGAGCAATAGACACACAGAGTCAAGCAGCATGAATCTGCCAGAGGCTCAAAGAATGAGTCAGCTTTTTTGGAGCCAATCCATAATATTGGAGTCCACAACTTACTTAGGTTATGCTACACCATGCCATATTTCCCCTGATCTAATCCACTGTCATAACATTTGCCCATATGCAATACTTCCAATATGTTCATCACTCAGCCCATCATTCAGCACATTTCCCTGATGAACAGCCTCCTCTCCTAGTAATATTTCATTATTCACATTGTAAGCATACCCACTGCTAGTCACATAGAAATTACTACTGCTTGCCCATTTCATTCCTCCTTGCTTAAGAAATGTCAGAAGCAAACCTGAAGTACAGTCAACTAGAAAACAGTTTTACAAGAAGCACAAAGACTCTGGGAATCTCCAGTCAGCTGTAAAGGTTAAAACATGATTTACTCTACGGGATAGCATTTCTGGCAGAGTTGGGTATGCTACAGTCAAACATCCACAGCTCCAATAATAAAAGTTTTATTTTAATTAAATGAATTAGATAAATGTAGTAAAAGGTCTCAAAGGCTAACCTTTTCCACTGTTTCAGTGGAACTCTGCAAACTGGTGCAGGAAAGACATTGCCAAAGTGTAATCACATTAATTAGTGTGAACCCATTAAAAAAAAAAAAGTAAAAACAGGAAACATAGGTCAATGCGAATTTAAACACTTTCCATTCAAGGACACAAGAGGCTGTGGACACCTATGCTAGGGAGCTTCACAGAGCCATAAACACTGGAAACATTTACTGTCACCACTGGAGGCAGCCCTAAGACATGTAAGGCACTTTCAAAAATAGTCCTACTGTTGGGACGCAAGCCAAAGGCACATCAGAGCTGGGTGTGTTTCTTCCTATACATCATTGCACTCAGCAGCATGCTCATACCTTGTGTGGTCCCAAAATATATGAATGGAGTGCAAGCCTCCATACAATGTGTGAAGTGCCTTCACACTTTTTCTGTAGCCCAGAAGAGCCCAGCAGCTCTTCTCTTTGCAGGTAACTGCTTGTGTGTTCCTTGCAGAAAACTAAAGAAAAAAAAAAAATGAAACCTATGTTCCATCAATATATTCTAGTACCTTGCTCACATTAAAATGTTGATCGATGTATCAACTGCTTACTGACTTCATAGCAGCCATTTTTTATTGCCTTTTTTACCAAGCTTTGACTGATAGAGCATCCTGAATTTCATGTACCAGGAATGGTACTATATGCACAAGAAAGTCCCCATTGAACCTCACATCCATAAAAATTTCATGGTCGTTTCTGTATGCCCTGTATCATGTCCTACTAAAGGTCTACTTTACATAAATGCACTGCTATGAGAAATTGAATTTAGTAAGTGACTGCAGCCCCCCAACCCCCTCAAAGATTTTACTTAAGACAAAATCATTAGCTTACTGAAAGTGTTAGAGGTGACCTCTGGAATAAAATGTAATGTGGTAGTAAAGAGGTTAGTATCTAAAGATACATTTACATCCAAACATAGTAATAACTCAGAAAATGGCAATCATTTTCTAAATCTCCTGTGCAGAATACGGCTAGTGTTTCTTTGACTATCTCTTTAAGGAGCTGAGTTACAAAAGTAAAAGTTCTCTTGAGAAATGTTGTAATAAATCCTTACTGACTTGTCTTTTAAGCAGGAAAAAAAAAAATCCATTTATGAAAAGGCTTCAAGGCAAAATGTTACCTGATTTTAGATTCAAACTTTTTATTTATTAGAAGAGATATAAAGTTGTCTCTAGGTTCTTGATGTTACTTGTTCTGAGCAGTGGAAGTAGTGAGTTACTCCAGGGGAAACGTCTTCCATTTTCACATTGTTGATCTTGAAATATTGTATAGTATATATACACAAAGTCATGTCAATCAGATTAGTACTAATCCAAGATACAAATCACACACACGCGTAGTAGTGCTGTGTAGGCATTGCAAAGAGAATCTGATCAGCAGTATCTGATTTGCAACAGATAAGTTCAATTCATTATGACCCCTGTTTGGGGACTGAAATGTCAGCATAGCTGTCAAACCCCTCAAAGGGAGCAAGGTTTTCCTGTTTTGGTTTGCTTTATGTTGTTATACTAAACTCTTTTGTTGTTACTGTAAGCTTTTTTGTTGTTACAGTAAGCTCTTTTGGGTTTTGTTTTATAACCAGTGCCTTCAAGCTTCAAAAAAAAGACATTTTTTCTACTGAAACATTTGATCAACTTACATAGCAAAATAGAAAGTTCAGGATTTACTGCCTTTGTTTCCAGAGCAGTCCCAGCAAATATTCTCTAGAACTTTGATATCTGAAATGTCAGGCCAGGTTGGATGAGGCTTTGAGTAACCTGGTCTAGCAGAAGGTGTCCCTGTCAATGGCAGGGGTGTTGGAGCTAGATGGTCTTTAAGGGCCCTTCCAACACAAACCATTCTATGATTCTATGATTCTATGATTCTATGATTCTATGTCTGTTGTTTTCACTAATAAAAAAGCTAAATTGTGGAAGCAAAATGACAGTGGAAATTTCAAGATTCCACCAGTGTTTTAATACACCCATCACTTAAAATGATCCAAAAATTCTGTAGGTAGTCCTGTAGGAAGTAATAGAAGCTTTGTGTCCAAAACAAGTGTTGAAATATCCATGGAAAATCCTCCAGTACAAAGGAAATGGGATAAAACCTGTTTTCGAGCTACATCTAACATCTACAGCCAAATAATAAAATACTTTCCCACTGATTAAATGGAAACTAAGCCTTCTATATCATTGACAGCCTCAAGTTGGATTTTTCCACTTCGTAACAGTAGGACTAAACAAGAGATGACACAAAATGGTCCTAGAAATCAAAAAGGAAACTGTGTCTTTCCAGTAAACAGAGATAAAGGCCAGACTCTACAGACTAATCTTAGGTGGGGATGCTGGCATGCACAGCAGCGGGTTTTTGAAAATCAAAGTAACATCTGCTGAGTAGTACAGGGTGACTTGTGGCAAAATGGCCAATGGCATCCAAGGTCCCTAGTGAACCACCTACCAGAAACTGTATTTATATTTCAATTTTCCTTTAAGGTGTTACCTCACTGTCATTTAGGAGCAGAAGAGGCCAAGGATGCAGAAAGGGAGCTCTGCTTCCTTAGAGGCAAAAGTTGATGAATTTAGGCAAGGGACAGACCTGAGAGATAGCTTTCTGTGAGATTAACAAACTCATCTCATGCGGCAAATCATGATTTATTCTATCCCTGACTAATGGCCAGTTGCCTTAGTGTGCTGAATAAGATTTTGCTCTGCACCTAGTTGAATACTTGCCCAAGCCAAATTTTTTTTTCCAATAACAAGCATAAGTCATCCAAAGGAAATTATGACTACATTGGTAATTTGATTGACTCATCTCATATATTACTGAAAATCTTTCAAGTCTCTTGCTCAATTCGTTCCATGTTTTTGAGTCCACAAACTTCAGCGGAAAAATAATCGCTTGGGTTGGCGAGTAGGGAACTGTAAATGCTTTCAAATTTAAAGTCAATAATTGGAGCATATATAAACATATATAAACATATATAAACATAAAGCATGCAGTTCAATAAAGGTAAGTGCTAACTGCTACTCTTACATAGGAACAATCAAGTGCATAATTATGAAACAGAGAAAGACTAAATAAACAGAAATACTGCAAAAAAGGACCCACAATTAAAAGCTTCAGAAACTTCCCGGAGTCAACAGTATCATTTCACTACCTGCTTATCCCACTTACCTGTAAAATGGAGCTTCTTTCACCCAAGCTTTACATATACCTTGGAAAGGATAAAGATCCATCAACACATTATTTCCTTTAGGGTGCCAATCTTCAAAAACGAAACTAACCAGAAATTGTCCAAAAAGACAGAATCAAAGGTAGAAAAAATTGAATACACATATGGAGTGGGTTTACGTGGCAAGGTTTTGGTAACAGGGGGCCATAGGGGTGGTTTCTGTGAGAAGGATCTAGAAGCTGCCCCATGTTTGGGAAGGGCCCCACTGCTGACCAGAGCTGAGCCAATAAGTGATGTTGTTTTGTGCCTCTGTGAAAGCATATTTAAGACAGGGAAAAAAACGCTGCTCCTCACAGCAGCTGGGAGAGTGAGAGGAGTGAGGAACAGCCTTGCAGGTGCCAAGGTCAGTGAAGAAGGAGGGGGAGAGGTGCTCCAGGCGCCGGAGCAGAAGTCCCCTGCGGCCTGTGGTGAGGACCATGGTGAAGCAGGATGTCCCCCTGCAGCCCATGGAGTACCATGGTGGAGCAGGGTTCCGCACTTCAGCCAATGGAGAAGACCACAGTGGAGCAGGTGGCCCTGCACCGATGGAGGCAGCGGCCTGTGGAAGACCCCTGCCTGAGCAGACTCCAGGCCAGACCTGTAGCCCATGGAGAGGAGCCCACGCAGGAGCAGGTGACCTGGCAGGAGCTGCTGCCCTTGGGGGAGCCAGGTTGGAGCAGTTTTCTCCTGAGGGATGGATCCCGTGGTACGGACCCATATCTGGAGCAGCTCTGGAAGAGCTGCTGCCTGTGGGAAGCCCACGCCGGATCAGTTCATCAAGGACTGCATCCCGTGGGTGGGACCCCACAGCACAGGGGACGAGAGTGACCGAGAAGGAGCGGCAGAGAAGAAGCACTGTAGACTGACCATAACCCCCATTCCCCCATTCCCCTGCGCCGCTCGGGGGGAGGAGGTGGAAGAGGGTGGATGGGGGGGGAAGGTGCTTTTGGTTTCTTTCTTTTGTTTCTCACTTCTCTAGCTTGTTAGTAATAAGCAATAAATCTTACTATCTCCCTATGCAGAGTCTGTTTTGCCCGTTACAATAATTACTGCGTGGTCTTCTTGTCCTTATCTTAACCTTTGAGCCCTTTTCATCATATTTTCTCCCCACTCCTCTTTGAGGAGGGGGAGTGAGAAAGTGAGGAGGGGCTGTGGTGGAGCTTGGCTTACCACTCGAGCAGAAACACCACAACATACCAAAAAAAAAAAAAATAAAAATAAAAATAAAAATAGAGAGAGAGAGAAGAAAAAAAGAAGAGCTGAAGTTCAGATTACTGAATTGAAGGTTGAAAAAAGATGGGGTAACAATTTTGAGATATGTTAAATAGAAAAAAAATGTGCTTTGTGTTCTCTGATGAATGAAAATAAGTAATGAGTTTAAATTAAGGAAAGAAAATGTAAGGTAAACATGAAGGGGAAAAATCTGTTTAATTAGAAGAATAATTAGACAGTAGAATAGAGGATGATTTCAGAAGCTGATAGACCCACTTGGATGTTTAAAAAAATAATGCATGTAAACACCTACAAGAGAGGTTCTCAGTATAACTGAATCTGTGAGAAGACTAGACCACAGGACCTTGCAAGGACCTTTCTAGCCATATTTTCTATGATTATATAATTTTACAGTTTTGGTATAAAGCTTTGACATTTGTAACATACATAAAATATATGTAATTACTCTACTTAGGGATGGATTTTATGTTTCCATTCTTGGAAAGATTAGCCATTATTTGGGGGAAATGTGAGAGACAATTAAGCTTATCTCAGAATGAGAGGAAGCAATGGTCGCTACCACACCAAATGCATGCTACACATCATGCCAGTCAGAAACGAAGCTACATGAAGAGATTGGCATATTCACTGTGGACATACTGCATTTTCAGAGATCTGCTTGCTATTTGCAGAAGCTCACATTTCACAACCAAAGGCTAAAATGCCAGATGCATAAACACAGAGAGAGTAGTAGGAGGTCTGACAGGCCAAGAAGCATTTTTGAGTTCTAGAGAGGAAGCTAAGAGGATTTTTGAACAAAAAGCAGGCTGTAAGAGAGAGAGAGAAAGAGAGAGTGAAAGAGAAAGAAAGGTCATGATTAGTCTGACTGTGAGCACACATTTAAAACTAGAACTGTATTTATATTTTTTACTGAGTCACCCTGTAATGGGTGAAAATGATCTTGGAAACATACCTTAGCCACACAAGAGTTCTGTTTATCTGTCAGTAATCTGGTTTGGAAGATCTCAGATGATGCAGCAGGCCCATATTTAAATTCACTGCTAAAACAATACATAAATAATTTTTTTCTTGACAACCAAGTTCTGTTTGTGTGTTGGCAATTCACTTCTGAAGGTTTAAGTCAGTTTATAAAAATGTGAAGTCTTCATTGTATTATTTTAAAACAAAAAAGTGTCTGACAGCAGAAGAGAACTAAGCTGCAGGAAGAGAACATCTGTATAGAGTGTTCAGCAGTATTTTTTAAATATCATTTTCTGATATTTGAGAAAGTTTGAACAAATTATTTCCTTTCCTATGACCTAGCTTCTTCTCCTGTTAATCCTCCTCTAAAAATATTATGCTTTCTTGTGGCAGTTCAACTCCCTGCCATGCAAATGAACATAAACCTTACTAACTCATCATTAAAACCACGCTGAAAGAGCAACAGCAGCAGTAAAAATGAGCTATGAAGACTGCTCCTATCAAAAAAAAAAAAAAAAAAAAAAAAAAAAAAAAAAATTTGACAGCTGGAAGCCCTGGATATCTGCTTTTTCTCTTCAGCAAAGATTCAAACATAACTCATTTATTCCGATGCAGTATAGAATCAATTAGTTTGAATCAATAGGGTTATTCTCAATTTATATTGATATAAGGAAGAGCAAGATTTAACTTTTTCATTTCCATTCATTTTCCCCAGGAGTTATCAGTGACCCCTTTTACACATAGTTAGGTAGCTCATCCATTCTAATGAATTAAGAATTTGGGGAGAAGTAAATGAGTAAAGGTTTGGGGGAGAAAAATGCTTTTTTTTTTTAATGTTGAACCTTTTGCATTCAAAACAAAGCAGGATTTTTTTTTCCTTTTTGTGATTCCTAAAGATGACTTTTACTAATAGGCTGTGTACCTATCTTTCTCAAAAAAAAAAAAAAAAAAGTAATTCTCTTGAGAGGAAAGACATGGTCCCCTTATCATTTCCCATGTTCCCTCATCATAATTCCAGAAAGACTTTTTTCAAATTACCCAACCACAGCCATGGAATGGGCAACGTGCACTGCTTCTGAATGTATTGTTTCAAGAAAAAAAAACCTCTATCATAGTAACCAGGCTTTATTTCAGATTACAGTAATAATAAGTCTAAACACCTTGGCCAGACAGACCCAATACTGTAAAATAAAATAATACAGGAAAAGTAAAATAGTATTATGTTCAAAACATTAGAAATATAACTACGAGATCTTGAACTTACCATATGCAGGGTTTTTAGAATCTTACTCTCCACTTATTTTTGTGAAGCTTCAGCCTGCAAGTTATTACATAGGCAAATAATGAGGCCTCCACTTGTTTCTGTCCAATACTACTATCTAACTTTTCTTATTGGACAAAGTTGTCTTCATAAAGCTAATATCCCGCAACATGTCACTCCAGTCATTTCAGTGTCCTTTATCTTTTTTATTACCTACCGATTTTTCTGCCAAGACCTTTTCATGATTGATCTGGTACAACTTTATTAGAAACTGTTCACTTACAGAAGGCTTGAGGGGGGGGTCACATTTACTCCCAATAAAATGAAACTGACAGCAATAACTTTATCCCAGAAAAAAAAAAAAAAAAAAAAAAAAAGACTCTGTACATTTAGAATAAATGTACAATAATAGAATAAAGTAGAATAAATAATGAATGCCAAAATTACTCAGTTCTTTCTGTATCTCTTTTTTCTCCTTCAGAGAGTTAAGGTCTGTATTGAGCCATGCATCTTGGTCTTGTACACATTCTTTAGTATCAGGAGATATCAGCAGTAATTGCATTAGGACCTGTGAGGTAGTTAATTGGATTTAAAATATTCTGATTGTGAATCTGGATCAGACCTAGTTTTGAATCACAGGTAGGCTGAATTGCTGGCATAGTAGTTATGCAAAAAATATTTGCTAGCTAAATTCCCCATCTGCATTTCATTCATTATCTTTTGTTACAAAAGCAATACAAATCATAAGGTAGAGTCTGAAGTCGCTTATAATTACAGTCTTTCTTCCTATGCCTGTCTTATCACACATTTCACCCTTTCTTTTTCTTTTGTACTGCATGCACTCTAACCACCTCCCCCTACCTCCACCCCATGAGAGGTTAGATTATTACACCATTTCAGAATTAAGTAATAGGATTTCCTTTTACTCATGTGTTGTGTTCACCTCCTCACCTTTTCATTCTCTCCTGTCTGCTCTTCATAATTACTATTCTCATTTTCTTTCTGGAAACTAGCCATGAATCTGCCCAGCTTGGAATCTTCAAACTGGTTTCCACCTGAAAGTTTAACGTTGCCAATTCCTCTTCTTTGTATTACTTAACGCTAGGACTGGCCCCTGGGATTTTCATGAGAGATATGAGAAAACTCTGTGACTAAGTTTTCTGACAAATGTGAGCTGTGGAAAGACAAAGCAGAAAGGACAAAGGGAACTTTATCCTTCATAGCAGCAAAAAAAGACCAGGCAGTTGTATACTCTGCCTGGTTGCCAATGTTTAAAAAATATTTTATGCATTTAATAGGTAGATCTAGGTACAGATAGGCACTTGGAGATAGTGTAGAATCACAGAATGGCCAAGGTTGGAAGGGACCTCTGAAGACCACCTAGTCCAATGCCCTGCTGAGCAGGATCACCTAGAGCTCATTGTGTAGCATGGCATCCAGGCAGGTTTTGAATATCTCCAGGGAAGGAGACTCCACAGCCTCTCTGAGCAACCTGTGCCAGGGCTCTGTCACCCTCACAGTAAAGAAGTTCTCCCTCCCTCCCTCCCTCCCTCCCTCCCTCCCTGCCTTCCTTCCTTCCTTCCTTCCTTCCTTCCTTCCTTCCTTCCTTCCTTCCTTCAGCTCTTCCTTCCTTCTCTGCCAGGCAGAGAAGGACCTGGGAGTGATGGTGGACAGTTGGCTGAATACGAGCCAGCAGTGTGCTCAGGTGGCCAAGAAGGCCAACAGCATCCTGGCTTGTATCAGAAACAGTGTGACCAGCAGGGCTAGGGAGGTGATCGTCCCCCTGTACTCGGCTCTGGTGAGGCCGCACCTCGAGTACTGTGTTCAGTTTTGGGCCCCTCGCTACAAGAAGGTCATGGAGGTGCTTGAGCGGGTCCAGAGAAGGGCGACGAAGCTGGTGAGGGGTCTGGAGAACAAGTCCTACGAGGAGCAGCTGAAGGAACTGTGTTTGTTCAGCCTGGAGAAGAGGAGGCTCAGGGGCGACCTTATCGCTCTCTACAGATACCTTAAAGGAGGCTGTAGCGAGGTGGGGGTTGGTCTGTTCTCCCACGTGCCTGGTGACAGGATGAGGGGGAATGGGCTTAAGTTGCGCCAGGGGAGTTTTAGGTTAGATGTTAGGAAGAACTTCTTTACTGAAAGGGTTGTTAGGCATTGGAACGGGCTGCCCAGGGAAGTGGTGGAGTCACCATCCCTGGAGGTCTTTAAAAGACGTTTAGATGTAGAGCTTAGGGATATGGTTTAGTGGAGGACTTGTTAGTGTTAGGTCAGAGGTTGGACTCGATGATCTTGAGGTCTCTTCCAATCTAGAAATTCTGTGATTCTGTGATTCTGTGATTCTGTGATTCTGTGATTCCTTCCTTCCTTCCTTCCTTCCTTCCTTCCTTCCTTCCTTCCTTCCTTCCTTCCTTCCTTCCTTCCTTCCTTCCTTCCTTCCTTCCTTCCTTCCTCTTTCTTTTTCTTTCTTTCTCTTTCTTTCTTTCTTTCTTTCTTTCTTTCTTTCTTTCTTTCTTTCTTTCTTTCTTTCAGCAGTCCCCATATAAATAAGAATGGGGTAGTACCATGTGATTATCAATAGCCGTCTTGCGGAAATTCTTATCAAAGAGAAAAAAACATCAAATTTTGTTTAAGGATGCCTCTTGTATAGCTAGCCCAGTCCTCAGGTAAACAGTGGTGGTGAATCACTGCAGGAAGACCAGAGGTTGAACTTCCTTGTGTAAGCCACCTGCCAACAAATTTGAGGAATATAAGTAAAATAAAACATCTGTTTGTAAATAATTTGCCTAGGGGAGAGAAAAATGCTGTTTAGGGAATAAATAAGTACTCTGATGCAAATACTGTGCCTAGTTA
This sequence comes from Anas acuta, assembly GCF_963932015.1. Classification (NCBI taxonomy): domain Eukaryota; kingdom Metazoa; phylum Chordata; class Aves; order Anseriformes; family Anatidae; genus Anas; species Anas acuta. The sequence goes on from NC_088981.1 coordinate 66,180,711, forward strand.
TTTCTTTGCCTCGTGATTTACTTTTGTCACACATGCTGAAAATGCTTTGTTTTTAATATCTCTAGCCCCTGGGGAAAGACACTTACTATTTTCCATTTCCTTTCCTTTCTCTCAATCACACATCCATATTTAGGGTTTCACTTCTGCTTCTTCTTCATCTTCCAGAAAGTTCAGTCACTATTTTTTAAAATTAGGAAGTGTGGGGGTCAGAGAAGGTGTGCCAGAACATATATTCTATGAACACAGGTTCTGTAAACTTGTAGGTATATAACAGCAAGATGTTGACATCTTCACCACACCACTCCAACTGCAAAAATGGATTAATTCCTTTTATCCCCTAGAAACCAACTGCAAAGCATTGCAGTCTGCAGTCTTTTCTTCCACACTAGGGATCTTTTCCTCCCTGCTTGGATTAGGGAGAGATACGACATACCCATCTGTTTAAACGTGCTTCTGATTAACATGCTGTCAGCCATCCTGAAAACATTTGCATATTAACTAACTAATGTGAAACTTAAGCTAATTAATGAGTGCATGAACACACTTGTGCAAGCGTGTTTGTATGCAGCAGTCAGTATGAATGTATGTGCACAGGTACCAAGGAGGGATTTTCACCTGTGGGAAAGCAGAGGAGCCACCCCCAGGGCAGCTGGGAGCCCCAGGGGTCACACGCCATGTTTTGTTCCTCCACTGGATCCAGCGCAGCAGCAGCAATACTTCTCTGTGATAAGTTTTTAGGTTTGTCATGTCTGCACCCACTGATGTAGAAATTATGAAAGTGGCACCAAGAGCAATGATGGAAGGATAATTAAGAAATAATTAACAAGAATAATTTGCGAGGGGCCAAGGGACAAGGGCTTTTATTTCATCAGCTGGTGTAAGTGACTAAATAGGTACACAACACTGCTGTAAAAGTATTTTTTTTTAATTGAGAGGTGGGAAGGCGTAGAGGGAGTAATTATCAATTACTTTATTTCTTTTGTTCTTTTCTCAGACTAACTTGCATGACCAAGTAGTTTACCCCAAGACAAGCAGTTAACAAATTACCTACCTTCACTCAGTAGAGTAGCTCTGGCAACATGATGATATTTGATGTGGAACACAGCTGCACAGATACAAGGGAAGAGCAGAAGCAGAACAATAGGCTCTCTGCAGTACCCTGGGTAGGGGGTATGATGGGGGGGGGGGGGGAAGAAGTCTTACTGCATCGCCTGTCAGCTGTCTTGCTGCTCCTCTTTCATTTGAAAACATTTATTGTTTCAGGAACGGGAGAGGAAAAAAAAAAAGAAAAAAAAAAAGGAATTTTCTCACGATGTTTTGTGATTTGCTTTGGTTTCAGGAACTGAGAAAGATTACAGCCTCTCTGTAAGAGATACATGCTGTAAGACTTGCCTTCAGCTAGTCACATCTTCCTACCAGATGACTACTCCCTTACCCCCCTTGGCTGAGGCAGCTTGCCTCACTATCTTGCAGTTCCCTGCTGCTGGTGAAAGTTGTTGTCCTGTGCCTACTACTGCATGGCTGTACGGCTGAAAATTAATCTCACAGTAAGAAAGTAAGTCCCATTGATCTTGTGCTCTCCCCTGAAAATGAGCTAACATCTTTCAAGTATTGTACCTGGTGTATCTTCTTACTTGCAAGTCTTGTGGTCACCACTGGAGTTCCTGCATGTGGATGGCAGCCTACTGTCAATTGTACCATGGCCAGGACCTGCTTCTCCTGCCCTAGATTAAGAAACAAGACGTTAGCTTTTTTCCAGGGTAGTTCCAAGCCCTAAATCTGTTGCTTTTCCTTCAGGGTACATTGATATCTGTTTCCCTGCATTTCCTTCTGACATTGCCTTTGTATTTGGCCTCTGCTAGAAATGTGATTAAAAAGATACCAACAGAAAAATGATTCAGAGGCATAAAACTAGCCCAAAATGTACAATAAGCCCAAGAAAAAAACTTCTGTTTTTAAAATACCTCACAAAGAAAGAACCAAAATCCCAGGTCAGCATCTGAGCTGTAGATTTCATGCCAGATTTCCAGGCCAGTACAGCATGAGCACATTTCTGGGAAGTATCCAAGGCTTTGAATACTTTTCTAGACCTTTCAAGTTCATCAAGCATTAATGACTGTATGAAAAATGCAAATTAAATACCATATGTGAATTCAGAATTAAAGTCTTATAGAGAACAATGTGGAAATATATATTCCAGATGCATTCCTGCTTGGAGGCTAAAAGAAGAGCAGCTTTCAGGATCTTGCCAGGTTTCCCTGTTGTAATTTTATCCTCTCTTTGAACAGCTCTCTATGTAAATGATGACAGGGCAGTTAAGCACAGTGATTGTTAAACACTTCCTACTGTTCAGTGCGTTTTTTATCAGTTTTTCAAATTCAGTGTCTTTATCTGTACTGCCTTTCAGTCAGTGCGAAGTGGCTGCTTCTCACCAGCTCCAACAAATATCTGTTCTGTAACTTTGATCTTTCCACTGTCATAAGTATTATGCAACATAGAAGTCCAGCTTCTAACAGCTGAGAAGTGGATCCAGTCATGTGCTAGATACATATTCATATCTTGTACCCAGCCCTATTTTCTTCAGCTTAGGAAGCAGGAACAAGTCACCCAGCAGTGCACCAGGGGCCACGGTCTTGCCTGCACTGGGCTGGAGAGTCTTATAATCACAACCAGGTTTCCCCAGTTCCCCTACAATACAGCACATACCAATGAAACCAATTGTCAGCAAGCATTTGGTAGTGATTGCATCACTTGTGCAGATTGCACTTGACCCAAGCAAAGTTAATTGTCATGTAGTCTCTATACACGTCTCAGTAACAAGCATTTCCAAAGGAAGACATGAAACTCCCTAAGTCCTTATTTTCCAAATAGTCTATGTTATTTTCATGATATTTAATTGTTTTTTCTTTTTTAATTTTTGAAAACACTACGCAAAGGAAATTCTCACACTATTCACTGTTATCTATGATAACATATAACCCAAAAGTAGATGTCACAAGAACTGCCATGACAGATAGTGCCATCAAAAGTGGCTGTCCAGAGCGAATCTATTGCGTCCTACTTACAAACATGCAAAACTCTTCACATTAGAACTCTGCCAGAATAAATTGGAGAACACAAATGTTACCAAAAAAAAAAAAAAGTGATATTATCAAACATCAGCAAGCACTACTATGTTATTTTGTGAAGCACAACTCCAAAGTCATCCTTTTATTCATACGTATAAATAAAATTCAGTGAAGTGAACAGTACATTGACATAGGGTTGCGCAAAATGGTGTCTTCTATTGCAGAAGACACTCCTGCCCTGCCTCAGGACCTGCTAAATTGGGCAGGCTACACTACACTTAGCCATTTAGCCACCTTTCAGCTCTTCAGCCTGGAAGCCCATGTATGTACCAGAAAAATACCAAGAGTGTTTACACAAACTCAAGAAAACTTTCAAGACTTTGTGTTTTCTATAGTTCTTTCTCTAGTGAAAAGAAGAAAACATATAAAAGAATATGTTTTCTCTACCAAAACATATCTCGAATAGCCTATTGAGTTGGCTGGGGCAGATGGAATTTCTCAACTGCTATTGTACCATTTGCAGATAGTGAAATATCTACAAACGTCTTGTGACACATCAGTCAGTGAATTTTCAGATTCACTGGCACTACACGGAGAAGAGGCAGTTTCTGGCTATGGTAGACTTCTAAACACATAGATGGACATTACATAACTTATACTAAATTAGTGACTGATGTAGTTGACCTCTCTTTAAAAAAAAAAAAAAAAAAAAAAAAAAAAAAGACTTTTAAAATGAATTCTTCCTGAAAAGTTCAAAAAAACTATTTTCAGAACCACCACTACCATGATTCTGCAGTTTTGCTATAAAATGTTATACTGTTATACTTAATCAATAAATAAATAAACAAATAAAAGAGTTTTTTTGTCATTGTTGTTAAAATAGTTTTAACTGAAACAAATAAAAATAAAACAAACAAACAAAAAAACCGAACACTTGATTCTGGTGCCATGTAAGAAATAACTGAAAATACTTTCCATGGGTTTGATTCACTCTCTCAAAAACTGTGTTCTACAAAATCTCAGAGCTATCATAAGGGGACAAGTGCAAAATGGCTGTATGAGATGAGGGCCATCAACTAATAAAAAATAGCTAGGTATAAGTTTAAGCTGGAAGTTAGATCAAGGTTTCTCATTCATTAAAGAGCTGAAGTTCAGGCTCAGGAGCAGTTTTCCCATAGGAACTAAGGAGAAGTAAACCTAAAAACTTTAACATGGATTTTACCACACATATGAGAAAGATTATGAGATCTGATATTTCACAAAGCAATAGACTGGTTTGTATAACACAGTAACTCCCATTCTTTCTAAACCTCCCATGACAGTCACCATTTAGAAGAATAATTTCAGGAGCTATGGAACAAAAAACTCATAAAGAGTTATATATACAGCTTATAACTAGATCTCTGCATGCAAGCGGAAAACAACTGAAGATAAAATTAGTTGCTGTATTGGACAGAGTAGAGGCGCTCTCAATAGAGGAATAATCTTTGTAGTGCTGTTATAATTTCCTACAGAAAAAGATAGCAAAGTAGTCCTGCACAGTCCTGTAGAAGCATTGCTCATTGGTTATATCATAAATGGTTTGAACTCTGCCATGATAGGGCTTCGTGAGAGAACAAGAATTGTTAGGTATTGTGTAAAAGTCTCTACTCTGCCCAATGATTCTAAAAGATCTGCAGCAAAATAAGAACAAAGGGAATAGAGGTTGGGGCTAGAGCTTATTGTGAAAACTTTAACTTTGCTAATAACATGCTTGAGGCTCTCAGCCACCCTATTGACAAACAGAAATCTGCATGAGAATTTACACTGTGGCAATGATCCCAGAACACAAGGCAAATTTTCTGAAAGCAAGATTTTTTGGTTATTCTTTAAGAAAAAATAAAGAAATCCAAAGCGATACTAGCTGTGCCAAAATGAACTTTATTCTTAAGAATAACTTACCAGTGTCACCGTGTCTTGTCCCCTGCTAATGCAGACATAAAAACCACTCATAAGCCCATACCAGATACCAGCAGGTTTTGGCTTTCAAGAGCTCCTTTCCCTTTCCGTCCTTCCAGAACAGCCCCATCCTGGTAAGCAAGGATGGGTCCCACAAGTTCCGGTGGCACCCACCAAGAGGATGAGGTGATGAGAAATGGGGATACTTCCTATCCTCTCACAAGCATGATGAATTGGGCAAAGCTTTTGATTATTGTTAACAAATGAAAACAAGCAAATCTTTCTGACTTTCACCCTTCAAGGTTTTCTTTAGTCTTTCTCTGGCTCAGCCCCCCTAGTCTCACCAGGCCAGTGCGGTAGCATATTTTTCTGATATCATCTAGAGTGACTCCTTTATTTCCTTGCAAAGAGCCAACCGAAATTTCTGAAGTGGGAACATCATTCTCCTAGGAACAGGGCTATATCTCCCATCTGTTTTGAAAGAGGCAGACAGATTCATCAGATGATAACCTATTGTGACTATCCAGATGAAACATACTCAGCCCAATAACCTAAAGTGAAATCCTCTGTTTTTCATTACTTTGCTCTCTAGCGCATCTGTTCCTCTAAGAGAATTTCCTGTAGTTCTGAACACTTGAGAAAACTGCAAAAGCTGGATATAAGGAGAAGGTAGCCACTACTGGCAGGTTTATAGGTGTTTTTATTTTTTATTCCACACAACATGAGTGGCCACCTCAGCAGTTTAGAAGTTGTACTTCACTTTTCTTTGGTTCTTTTATCTTGAAACTTGACAGTGATAATCATAGCAAAATTACTATCATGTTCAGATGATATTGATACTTGTTTGTCCAACTCTGTGAAGCTCACCACATGGTGCTTTTTAGCACCCTTAACAGCACAACTGCAAGAGAACAAAGCATACATATTACCTGAGCAGCTGGTACAGACCAACCAATGTAAACAAGAGAGAAAACTAACATAGTGCAGGACTTTTTATATACACAGTGTAGGTAACAATACCTTAGAGAATTTGGGTTAAAAGATTGCAGATAGATGTTCAATGATATACAGTGGCCTTTCATTGATAATGTATGACATCATATACAATAACGAAGGGAAAAACTGGTTGAAATTGTATTTAGAATTACATTTTTCTTCGTACTGACACCCTTGAGAAAGCATCCTATGGTAATATAAAAAGGACCATATTGACCGCTTCTTGCTTTTGGCATTTGGACCGGCAATAACTGTCCCTTTTTATTAATATTGTTTTTATCTAGAGCTGTAATGACCATCCTACATAGGTGAAATGAAAGACATTTATTTCATGCTTAACACCTCACTGGAAAAAAAAATAAAAAAAAAAAATCAATGTATTGCACTAATTTTCTGAATAACTTTTTGCTGTCCAGGAGAAACAGCCCTCAAGGGCCAGCCACCTCACCTGGCATGTTCAGAAACTAATTGCAAATTACTGTGCTGGAGAGGTGGAACCTTACCATTGAGCATGCTGCAGCCTGCAGCTCTCTGCACTAATGTAATCAGCAACAATGACATCAGTTATGGAGAAGTTCCTTGAGGACAGCCTAAGCCTTTCTTACAGCATTAATCACCATTTTCATAGAAAGAAACAAAACTATGGGACGGCATTTAGTGGCCCAAGCAGGTTGGCAGATATTAGTCCTGCCTAGGTAAACTCACTCTGTTGAGATGTCAACTAAGATGTTATCATCTCCAGGCACCAGCACCAATGAATTTAACAAAGCTTAAAAACAGTTCCTCACCACTCACTCTTTCATGGAGGAACAGAGAGATTTACTGGATATTTTCTAACCAAGGTTCCTATCTAAGACATGTAAAGAAAAAAGAAATATTTCTGCCAATAGCTAGAGATGTATAGTAGAAGACTTCACTTTCCTATTGGAACTGAGGATATGTCTATACTACAGGTACCATGCAGTGTAACCAGAATATCCTACATCACTTGCTCAGACAATGGTTAGCAGCAGAAATACAGCACTGTGTTTCTCAATGCTGGTTATAAAACCTGTCTGGGAAACCTAGCATATATTTGAAGAGGTTTAGCAGCCTGCTCTAGGTTTTACACTGCCAGAGTGACACTGCTAATGCTAGCTTAAAGATAACCCAAGTCTTGTCTGAAGGACAGTTACCCAAACTTCACCCGAGGGAATAATCTGAAACAGCAGCAGTCAAAATCTAACTTTGGCATTTCATCTTTATCAGTGTCTATGTGCCTATGGACTGCTCTGAGTTTCCATGTTCTTTTTCAGAGCAAAGTGTTAAGTCAATGACTGTCTTACAGCTGGACTGGTCTATCTCAGAAGCACTGAATCTGGTGAGTTAAAGAGGGAACTAAGTGAGCATCATGAAACAGCAGCTCCCTTAGCCTGCTTAGAGAAGAATAACTTTCAGAACAGAACATCTACAAAACAAATGATCACACACAGTAAGAAATGCTACTGGTACATTTGAATGTACTATTAATTTCTCATGACTCAAAGCCATGCTTGTGAATAGGGTGAGGATTTGGGAGAGACAGACCTGAAGAACAACGCCCTGATTGCTTGCTTGGCCTGGACTCATTACACCCTGAGCATGGCTCACACGGCCCCTTGGTACAAAGCACAGGTGTCACCATAGCAGCCCATCTAATAGCTAAGTTTGCAGCCTGTGAGAAAACAACAGCAAGATTTCATTACTCAAACAGTTCAGTCTGAGTAAAATTTTATTAACACTTGGATTTGGGCTTCTGATACATCATCAGGTGTCACTTGCACATAGGTCTCTTTCTCAGCTGCAGGAAGGAGCAATTTCCTTCCAGAAAAGGCATTTGTGAATCTCCATTTAGAAATGCTTGTTTTTCCTTCTCTACTTGGACCCAGACTGCCCACATACCTAGCTTTGGATCTCAGAAAACTGTGCTTCAGTTGTGGCACTCCAGATAGTTCATGCTCTCTGTATAAATGGTACTATTGCTATCTTTTGCTATCTTCTCTAACTCTTTTTTTTTTTTTTTTTAGCCTTAATAATTTTGAATGACAGATCAAAAATGAACCAACAATATCATGCTACTGTGAAAGAAACAAATATCATGCTGGAATGAAATAATATAAACATAGTTTGTAAGACATAAAGTAGTTGTGTTACCCTGTTTGATGTTGATAAAGCCCTGACTTGAACACTGTATCCAGTTTCAGAGGTAATACCAGAGGAAAGATGTTAAGTAACTGTAAATTTTGGTAAATTTTGGCTGAGATAGAAAGACTTTCAATAAGTTATGTCATCTTTCATCTACCTTTTACAATCTACATATACAAAAAGAGAAAACTATAGTAAAACTCATCCAAAATGATTACAAACAAAAACAGACTTAAAAATAATTTACTACTACTATCATGCTTTCATCTGTATAGTCAACAGTCACTGAAAGCCAAACAAACACAAGCAAAGAAAGTCACAGTGTTGTTAAACTGTGGAAACCCATAAAGAATTCTTCTTTTGAAAATATCATGTGGCAATGCTTTGCTATCTCTTTTCTAAAACCTGTATTCAGTTTGCAACTACTCAGTGAAACCAGGACTTAAGTCTTACTGACCTGTGTATTAGCCTTGCAAGAGCATGAATTAGGGTGATACACAGCAAATCTGAGAATATTTTACTTTAGCCACGTGTTATTAATGTTAAGCAAGAAATTCTACTATGGAGGTTCCTCTCTTCCCATTACATCTCAACAATAACATCATTTCTCCTTAATACCATCATTTCTCTTTACAAAAAAAATATGCAGATGTAGAACTTAGTACCATGGTTTAGTGGTGGACTTGTCAGTACTAAGTTAAAAGTTGGACTACATGATCTTAGAGGTTTTTCCAACCTGAATAATTCTATGATTCTATGATTCTCTGAAATTAGGCTGAAAATAAAGTGTCTTCAGAACTAGTTGTATGGTAGGAACAAAACCAGCAAAGTAGCAGTTGGTAAGGGTGTTGGAAAGCTTAGTGTCTTAGAACATTATACAAATACCCATATTTTTTTCTGATGTATATCTGTGCAAAAAAATATATTGCTACAAGAGCATGTAAAATTCACACCAACATGTTGCTCTTTGTTCTTTAATAGACTGTAAATTTTCTTTAACAGACTGTAAATTTCTTCTGTGTAAATTGTTTGTGTGCATGAAAAGGCATCAAGGTAGGTGCAGGTGAAACAAATCTCAGCTTGATAGAGAAGGAATCAAGTTCCTGTTATTTGTTTTTTCTTTAACTTCAGTGTTAACTCACTGAGTCACCCCATAGCAATACCAACCAGGTATTATCCCCATGCTGCAAGTAAGGTGGGTGCCTAACATAGAAAAGGTGAAGTGGGCTGTCTCTATCTGCAGAGAAAGTGCCAGAGACTGAATGCACAGACAGTACTTCTTTGGCTCCATGCCCAGTTCTTAAAAACCTAGACTGTCATGCCATCAATACATGTATTTCCCTACCAAACTGTGTAAATTAAAACCTCCTGAGCTTTGCTGCCTTAGCAAGTCCAGTCTCCTAAACATCTCACTTGAGGCTTGAGCTCTCTTAATTAAGATTCAAGAGGACCAAAGTGTCTGATGTACAGGGTCATCAGGCAGCCCCATGCCAAACCCTCATGGGCTAAAGAGGAGAGACCTTTGGTCATGCGATCTGCTCATTAAGGAGTTTGGAGGGGCTGTGTGCGCTACCAGGTTGTGGGTCACAGTTTTTCACAACCTTTCTCTGCCCAGGGGCAAGAAAACCTGGGAGGCAAGCTGCTGGTGTTTTCTCTCATTTTGTACGTGTGTTGTACCAGACTTGAATGCTCACACCCTGCAGGGACAATTTCGGCCCCTGTCAATTACTTCAGTAAACACGGTTAATGGTGTTTTAACTGGTTACAACCTGATATTTTTCAGGCATATACACAGGCAAAATGGGATCTTCCTAATACCAGCTCTCTCTGTGTTTACACAGCAGGGAGGGTAAATACGGAATGCATGTGCCAAAATAAATATGATTTATATGCAATTGTAAAAGAAATTACTCAAAAGTGAGATCAATAGAAATGTGTTGTAAATGATGATTCTACAGATGATTTTACAATCAGGATAAAGATTTATAGAGACCTAAAGCAGTGAACAACAAATACATAATCAGAAATATTAAATTATCTTTGTTATGTGGGAGGAAGGTTTGACATTAAGGATTTTCATTTTCTAAATATTTGTGAACTGTGTAGTGACTAACATTAAAACACCAAAATGACAGCTAAACTCATATATTAGCACATCAGCAAGAAGAGGCAGTGGTATGATTGCTAGAATGTATGAGGATATTTAGAGGCTGACTGAGGCAGCAACACAGCTTTAATGAATGTACTCAGCAAGACATTTTGGCATTCAAAATGGCACATTTTAAGTAATAACAAAATTTATGTCCAGACCAGTTCAAAACAGGGCTTGACCCCTCCCCTTAAACACCGCATCTTTGGGGCCAGTCCAGTTATGAGATGACTGTGCTTTAGCTTCCAAATCACTTAGCTATTTCAAAGGTAATATTGTACCTACTTTGCTTATCAAAAGATAATGCTCTGCTTGGTGACCTTATGTGCTGAGTATTAAGACAAAGTGGATACAGTCTCCTGTGGCAATAGCAAAAATCAGCTTCCCTTCTCCTGTCTCACGTTCTACATGTAACCAGTAATCAGTCTTGCGGCATATAACTATTTAGAATGGTATTTTACAGAAACTTGATTAAAATGACACAGTTTGGGAGGAGGTGGAAGAGGAGAACAAAATGAATTTGCAATTGCTGGAAGAAAATGCATTAACCTTGGTGGGCTTTATAGCAAGTTGCTTTTTCATGCATCCAGACACTTCTTTTGAAGTCTGGCACATCCAACAACTCTGTTTTCCCAGTCGCTATGGCTGACGACTGCCTTGAGCATACAAGAGCTCCCATCAAGGGCACACACTGAGTTTTCTGCATGTGAAGCGACAAAGCAAAAAAGGAGAGAAGATAAGGAAAAGGAGGAATATAGAGAGGAAGCATGTTAGACAAACACCCTCATCTTAATAAAAATTAACATGCCTGGGGTTTGCAGCCAGATGAGAAATTCTTGAGAAATTCTCCAGTGTGGAGTAATACAGACTGTTTTTTGTTTAACTGAACATCAAATACTCATCTGAGGCTCTTCAGTGACATTCACCATATTAACACCTGAACACTTCAAAAAAATGTAATGCATCTTAATTTTCCTCCATACTCTTCATTAGTCAAAGACTGGGTTGAATAAAACAACAATTTAAATTATTGATAACAGTACACAGTGACAAAAGTAATGCCAAAGGGGGGATAGGACAGGTAGGAGATGGCATGGTACACGTGCAGTGATGAATACAGAGCCAGAAGCTCTCCTCCCACCAGATTGCCTAGTGCTTTGGTACACATCATCTCCTGCCACACTCCAAACCATCTTTGCAATTCTGGCTGAGGGCGGAGGCGTAAATTCAAGTAAGATGCACAAGCCTATTGGGGAGGATAAATTAAGGTGCCAAAGGGAAGATGGACACCTATGTAGGGAGAAAGGAAAAGCAAGAAAAAAGGGTAAAGGCCAAAAATTAGTAGTGCAAGAGCTGGACAAGTTGTCAGCACCAGGAGGAGCACCAGGTTGCCCTCAGGAAATGCATCAGCCATGCTTGAGTCTGTCCCTGTCCCTCCTGTATTTCAGCAAATGAATTGGGAAAGAGAATAATTATTTCTTCCAATGAAAATACCAGATGACAATGAAGTCAGAAGTTACTCATTGTTTTTACTTTTTCACTTTTTCTCACTGCTTTTCTTGGCTAACCGTTCATTTTTGTATTCATTTGCTCCACAAAATGGTTTCATACCTTTTGAAGTATATTGGAAGGCTCTCACTCTTCAGAGAAACTAGGACCCATCCTAGAGACATTGTAAGAAGAGAAAGTTTCAAAGCACATATTTTTATCTCTATCATTTTGCTTTTCCACAAGGTAACTACTCTCTAGTCACCATGAAGCAATAGTAATGGGTAGTGCAGGAAACTGCTGCAGAGGCAGCACAGGAACCCAGATAAATCAAAAGACTGATGTTATGCCTAGTTCTCAGGGCACTGAGAACTAGAGAAAGCTACAAGAAATAGCTTTCTAGAAGGCATATATATATATTATTGAGATCAGAAATATATGTAAAATAATAATTTTAAAAAGGCAGTCTAACCATATTATTTACATATCATATCTAGGTTAGAGACTTTTAGCCAAAATTTTAAAAATGGGGAATGAAGGTCTCTCTTTTTATTTATATTTTTTTTCCTTTTTTATTTTATTTTTTCTCTTATTTATTTTTTAATGCTCTGAAATTTAAAGCTTTGATTTGATGGAAATAAAATATACCTCAAAAATTCAGAAATAATGGGATACTTATCTACTTTATTCATAAAGCGTATTTAAGGTAATTAGAAAAAGTCATGGAAGATCCACTACTGGTTGTTATACACAAAGATACAATCTCTGGCTCAATAAAATGAGAAGAATACTAGAGGAAATAATTTTACTCTGTGCTCATACACTTCCCCACAGATCTTCTTCCAGACAGTGCTGGAGTCAGGCTACCAGACTAGGAGGATGCTTGATTATACCCAGTACCACTCCTCTTACCTTCCTAAGGCACAGCAAACACCTCATAAGACCTGACAGTAGGAGGACTTACGTGGGCCATAGTTAACTATTTACCAAGCATCAGCTCTTACTGGACAAGCTTGGTTTTGATTGTTGTATTATTTGCACTACAGCCAGGTTGCCCAAATACATTCCAGTTATTGGTACAACAAAAAAGCTTTATAAAAAAAAAAAAAAAATTAAAGCAGGAGGGGATGCCTGGAAGGTCACCAGGAAGCCTAGCAAAAAAAGTGAGACCGCAACTCTTTATTTACTAAACTCATCTGTAACAAGGCAAGCTCTGCATCATATTACAGAGGGTCATCACGTCACTGGGGAGCTGTGTGGACATACAGCTTTGTGGTTTCAAACAGGCTTAAAGTTTGGTTTGCCTGCCACTCAGCTGCCTTCTGTAAAGAAATACCATACAACCTGGCGGTCTCTAGTTTCCAATTTACTTCTCATGAAACAATCATGTATATCTGCCACAAATGCACTTATTCCCCCTTTGGAACTGTGTCATGTGTGGCTGGCATAGACACAGTAATGTGACACAAAGATAGATGAGCTTTCTCCTCCTGCTAAGATATCAACATTTTTTAATACAAATGCCTAGGCTTCACCTGCAAATGCAACTTATTAGGAGAAAACAAGTATCCCAAACATCCATATAGTCTCTTCCCTTTGTTCCTCTTCCCCTAGATGCCTTTTTTGCAGCACTTGAAAGAGGCTTAAACTTTTGTGTTCCTCTGAGTTGCTGGGAGGAAAAAAAAAAAAAAAAAAATCTTCTTTGGGAATTAAGATGTTACTTGTCTGATCTTATGCATTTTATTTGTAGAATTATGGAATTATGTCCTTAGTTTTGATACTATAGCAGCTACTGGACTTACATCTGCTGCTGGAAGGCTAGCCAGACTCTGGAGAAATTTCAGTACCTATCAAAAAATTCAGAGGATCCAAAAAGTGCAAAGAATAAAAGCACAGAGAAGGAAAGATGCTTGTATATGCTTGTAAGCTTGCGTTTGGATATCTGAAAAGTATTTTTGTTTAAATAAATAAATAAAAAAAAACTTTTCTAACAATCTGCACTGTGATAGAACCTGCACTTTGCCTGTACTAGTCTATCACAGAAGCCTTTAGGCTAGTGCCAACACAAGGAGATGCACAGTTTCCTGTGTCTCTCAACACAGAAATGTGAACAAAAAAGTGACAAAAATTAAAGTTCTCTATTAGGGTTTAATGAAAAAGTAGAAATGACTGGATTCACCTTTTTTATACTGTGCCTCGTTTTCTATTAGTCACGTGGTTTGGTGGAGGGCTTATTAGTGTTAGGTCAGAGATTGGACTCCATGACCTTGGAGGTCTCTTCCAACCTAGATTATTCTGTGATTCTATGATTGTTATACCAGCATATCTGCTTTTCCATCTGAAGATGCCTGGCTATACTGGATCACAGTCTGCTTAGATACAGACACTAAAAAATCCATATCTCATTATGCCATAACACTACAGGGGAACTACAGTAAGACAAGTATGATATACCTTTTTAAAAATACATGTTGTAAAGGTGTTAAATAACAAAGTCAAAGGGTTAATTTCATCTTAAGAGTTCTTATTTCAAATTACAGTCACACACACTTTAGTTTTTCAGTGTGCAGTTTACTTCCATTCCCAGCCCTGTCTTGACCTCAGAAACTTTCTTGACAATACAAGCAAGAATTCATATAATACTGGGTTTACAGTCCGTATGTCTCATTACTTTGTCCTGGATGCATCATGCACAATGCACGCCCTTGTAGATAAATACATGTACATAATGAGGGAATGGCACAAAGCTGCACCGGAGGAGGGTCAGACTGGGCATTAGGGAGAAGCTCTGTACCATGAGGGTAGTCAAACACTGCAATAGGCTTCTTGGAGAGGTGGTTGATGCCCCATGCCTGTCAGTGTTCAAGATGGGTTTGGACAATGCCCTTAATAGTATGCTGTAACTTTTGGTTAGCTGTGAAGTGGTCAGGCTGTTGGACTGCATGGTCTTTGAAGGCCCCTTCCAACTGAACTATTCTATTCTAAAAACATCAGTGTTACTTTCACAGGCAGATTGAAGCTATACAATGAAATCCGGGCAGTCTGAGTTGATTTCATCTCAGCTATTTCTCATTATTTAAACTAGGCAAACCACAGCATTTCTCAGGTCCCTGCAGAGCCAACAATTAGGGCAACTCACTCTTTACTTTAAAATATTAATTCCTCTTAGCTTTACTGTTTTTCAGTCACACAGTCGACACTGATGCATTCTGAATACAGTTCCTGAATACAGTTCCTGTTATTCAATGTATCTGGCCGGTGCAGTGGGGCTAGTCCTCTTTCCTGGGTCATGTCTGCATTCAGCATCCTGCTGACAAAATGGACTAATTTCTCTCACTCCTTTAACTTCTCCCTGGTTTAGAGCCCCAACCTGAGCAGCCAAGTCTTCAGATCTACTACAACTCCTAGAGCTACGAATGCAGTTTGCTGACTTCTCCCAAAATGTTTTAATGTGTCTGGGGCTGTTCATCTGTTCATCATTAGAAGGGAGTGCTACAGAGAGGCCCCTGTGCAAAGGCTCTCATTCTTCAGAGAGTGCTGACAGATGCTGCTAGCAGGAGAGTACCTCTGAAGGTTGGACTCTTCAAATGAGAGATCTAACTATATCAGCAAGCTAGTAATCTTAGGAAAGAGATCTGACAGGCCATTTAGGAATGTCAATAGAATGTCCAAGAAAAAAAATATTATTTTGGTTGATTTTATTAATCTTGGACCAAATTTTGCTTCCTAAGAACCAGTACAACTCAGAATGGCAAGTACTTTATCCATATAACATAATAATAAAATTGCCACTCAGATTTAGAAATTGAGTCTTTTCTATTTTCTGACATTCATTTATCCAGAAGAAATCATGCAATATCTGAAATGACACAGGCCCTATCTTAAGAAAAAAAAAAAAAAAATCATATTGAATCATAGAAGCAGTCAATACAGTTTTAACTTTTGAAGAAACACTTTCTTTTCAAAAGCAGTCACATTGCCTTTTGCATGAAAAATTCTAGTAATGACCCATAAAAATATTCCAAACACTTTTCTTGTTAAGGGGTCTAATATTCTTTAAAATGATTTTACCACTTCCTGTGGTAACTCATTAGTTCAAAGAGTGGCATTTCACCTAAGTGCTATGACAGCAAACAATTAGTAATAAAATGCACAAATTATCACCTACTTCTAAGAAATAAAAATTTGAAGAACTATTCCTATACAACATCATAATAACAGATAACCTTTTTGAACTGTTCTAGCATCTAGATACTTGATTTTGCCTTCTTACAATATATAGCATTTCTAACTTTTACCTTTTATTAATTTACACAATGAAGAAAACAATGCCAATAATAGAAAAGTTTCTTCAAAACCAGAAAATGCATTTGATGTTTGGTCCAGCAATTTATGGTTAAGATTGCCCAAAATAAAGATGAGAATGGTCTGTCTTGCCTATTCTTCTCATAGTACAGTTTTGCTTTTCAAGAATTACTTGTTCAGTCTAATTCAAGTCATAGGTAGAGCTGCTACTGCTGCTTCTCCTGGTGCTATCTATTCAAAAATTACTGTTAAGAATCATAGAATCATAGAATCATAGAATATCCTGAGTTGGAAGGGACCCTTAAGGATCATCAAGTCCAACTCTTGACACCGCACAGGTCTACCCAAAAGTTCAGACCATGTGACTAAGTGCACAGTCCAATCTCTTCTTAAATTCAGTCAGGCTCGGTGCAGTGACCACTTCCCTGGGGAGCCTGTTCCAGTGTGCAACCACTCTCTCTGTGAAGAACCCCTTCCTGATGTCCAGCCTAAACTTCCCCTGCCTCAGCTTAACTCCATTCCCGCGGGTCCTGTCGCTGGTGTTAATGGAGAAAAGGTCTCCTGCCTCTCGACACCCCCTTACGAGGAAGTTGTAGACTGCGATGAGGTCTCCCCTCAGCCTCCTCTTCTCCAGGCTGAACAGGCCCAGTGCCCTCAGCCGTTCCTCGTACGTCTTCCCCTCCAGGCCTTTCACCATCTTCGTAGCCCTCCTCTGGACACTCTCCAACAGTTTCATGTCCTTTTTATACTGTGGTGCCCAGAACTGCACACAGTACTCGAGGTGAGGCCGCACCAGCACAGAGTAGAGCGGGACAATCACCTCCCTCGACCTACTAGCGATGCCGTGCTTGATGCACCCCAGGACACGGTTGGCCCTCCTGGCTGCCAGGGCACACTGCCGGCTCATATTCAACTTGTTGTCTACCATGACCCCCAGATCCCTCTCTTCTAGGCTGCTCTCCAGCGTCTCATCGCCCAGTCTGTACGTGCAGCCAGGGTTTCCCCGTCCCAGGTGCGGGACCCGGCACTTGCTCTTATTGAACTTCATGCGGTTGGTGATCGCCCAGCTCTCCAACCTATCCAGATCCCTCTGCAAGGCCTTTCCACCCTCAACAGAGTCCACAACTCCTCCAAGTTTGGTGTCATCAGCAAACTTGCTCAAAATACCTTCTATTCCTACATCCAGATCGTTTATAAAAATATTGAAAAGTACCGGCCCTAAAGTGGAGCCTTGAGGGACCCCACTGGTGACCGCCCGCCAGCCTGACGCAGCCCCATTCACCATAACCCTTTGGGCCCTGCCCGTTAGCCAATTGCTCACCCATCGTATGATGTTTTTATTTAGCTGTATGCTGGACATTTTGTCCAGTAGGATCCTATGGGAAACCGTGTCAAAAGCCTTGCTGAAGTCCAAAAAAATCACATCAGCTGGTTTCCCTTGGTCCACCATACGGGTGATCTTATCATAAAAGGAAATCAGGTTAGTTAGGCAGGACCTACCCTTCACAAACCCATGCTGGCTGGGACCAATGACTGCTTTGTCCCCCAGGTGCGCCTCAATAAGTTCGAGAACCATCTTCTCCATGATTTTACCAGGCACTGACGTGAGACTGACAGGCCTGTAATTGCTAGGGTCTTCTTTCTGTCCCTTCTTGAAAATCGGCACAACATTTGCCAGCTTCCAGTCTACCGGGACCTCTCCAGACTCCCAGGATCGTTGAAAAATAATTGAGAGAGGTTCCGCGATGACGTCCGCCAGCTCTTTCAGCACCCGGGGATGAATCCCATCCGGACCCATGGACTTGTAGGGATCCAGGTGGAGTAGCAAATCCCACACACGTTCAGGGTCGGTTGGGAGTTTGTCATCCCCACCGTCCTGGTCCTCCAGCTCAGGGCACCCTGGGTCCCGAAGCCCATCATCGGCAATGAAGACAGAGGCAAAGAAGGCGTTAAGCGTCTCTGCTTTGCCTATGTCATCGTCTGTGAGGAGACCTTCCCTATCAAGGAGCGGCCCTATGTATTCTTTAGTTCTCCTTTTTCCATTCACATATCTAAAAAAAACCTTTTTATTTTCTCTCACAGACACAGCCAGCTTCAACTCTAGGTGTGCTTTAGCCACACGAATTTTCTTCCTACAAACACGAACAGCATCCCTGTATTCTTTCCATGTCACCTGGCCCTCCTTCCAGTAGTGAAACACTCTCTGTTTCCGCCTAATCTCCATAAGAATGTTCCTGGTCAGCCACGACGGCCTCCTGCCGCGCCTGCCTGACTTGCGATATTTAGGAACTGCCTGTTCTTGTGCTTCTAGGAGGCATCGCTTAAAGAATGACCAGCACTGGTGGACATCGAGGTCTTCAAGAGCAGCTTCCCAGGGGACCTTGCTGACTAGTTCCCCGAGCAGCCTGAAGTCCACCTTCCCCATATCTAGGGATGAGGTTTTGGTGGCACTTTTCCTTCTGTAACCGTAAATTTTGAACTACTTAAGAACTTTAAGAATTTAAGAACTACTTAAACATTCATCTTTGGTTTTCTTTTGCCTACTTTTAGCCTGTTTAAGCTTCTCACTCTACTCTTTTAAGCTGTTCTTGAAAAGCATGAATCTAACTTAGTTACATACACAGTATTCTCTCACACAGATTTCAACAGGCGAAAAGTCATTCAAACCAGTGAGAACTTCTTACACACTACAAGAATCAGTATAAGTTGCCTCACGATATTAGAACTCATTGGCTTATTTGCTATGACTAACGTATCTGATGAAGTAAGTTCAGTTTTTGCTCACAAACCATTTGCAAATTGGTCATGAATTCTGTAGATCTGTTAGTGAGTCTTTTGACAAATTCAAATACGGATTTCAACCTAATGACAAGTGAGAAAACTATTCACTGTAGCCTACAGTTTGTTTAAAGCTGTGATTGGTGCCCTATATTTCATATCATTTCTGCTGCCAGGAGAAACAATAACTTAATGAATACTACTCAATAGTCAACAGAAAACATTCTTTCAGGTACAAAGCTCACACAGGTGAAAACACAAAATTCCCCATGAGTAAACTGTTGGTTTACTCAAACACTCAGAACTGATGAGGACACATGAGCAGACTGCACTTTGTCAGAGTTTGTTGATGAAAACATTTTCTAGACATTCTTTTGGCTAACTTTCCAGAAATACTGAAAAATCCCTAAACATTCACACCCTTTATTATAACATAAAATAATGCAAAGCTATTCTTTTTAAGTAAAAAGGGTACAGTGAAAAGGGTACATTTTAATATATCAAAAGATAAGTATCAATATACAATGTAGAGTTTATGAGGAAAATATTTGAATTAGTTCATTAAGCCACAAAAAAAAAAAAAAAAAAAAAAAAAAAAAAACTACAAAATGAGGTTGATCATTTGGAAGGACATCAATGTGAAAGGAATGATTTTCAAGAGCAATTATGTGATTTAGATGTCTTCTCAGTAAACTAGATGGTCTACCCTACAATCAGAACTATGATTACAACACATAATCCACACTAGCTTTAAAATTGAGCTAGCACTGAGAGGGCAATGAACGAACTGTTTGTGAGCTGTAGATGCCGCAAGGGACATGCTGCACTTAATGAGGCAGACAGTTTATATCCTTTTCTATTCCTTCTCACGTAGGGAAACCAGCTTGTGCTATCATCCCATTCCAACTGCAAGAGTCAGCATATGTACCTTAAAGTGTTGCTTGCATTTTTGTGGGTTTTATACCATTGCAATCACTTTTCTGTATGTTTTTTTTGTTTGTTTGTTTGTTTATTTGTTTTTGTAAAACAAAGGCCCAATCAAAGAAATGAAAACCTTGCTCAGGTAATTGAGGATTACAAAGTTTAATGTAAATGGAAAAAGTTTTCAGTCTCTCCCAAATTTAATGCCCTCCTATGTTTCTGCAAGTGTAAACTATTATTTTGTGATGATGTCCTAGTGGGTTCTTGTCCTACATTTTGCTTACAGGAACGTAAGGCATTATGCTGAATAAGTGGAAAGAAGACACTGAGCAGCTATTCACCCATCATTACTTCACTTCAGATTTTTAGAAAGTCTGTTCTTTGTCCTACTACTTCCGCTTGGCTATGGATTTTCCTATGCAAATATGCCTACAAACCAAGGCTGAAATATATGTCAACAACTATATCTTAAGTGCTTGCAGGCACCAAGCTAGTCAGGAAGCATTCTCTCAAAATTATGACTGACTTGTCAATATGAGAAACAGAATGAGCATTACAGTCTAATTGCTCCCTATGCCATCCATATGTATTAAATACTGCTGCTGTTATCTTCCTTGCCAACTGAGAAGTTGTGTATGATGCAGCAATCTGAAGGTCAATTGCCAGCCCTGCGAAACGAATAATATTGCAAGATGCACTTCTCAGAGACAGTATATACCAGTTCAGCTATTCACTTGATTCAATCACACCTACAAGATAAACAAATGTCTGAAATCCCACCATGCATGTGAGCAAATAAGGCATTTCTACATCATTTCATAACAGGCATATGACCCTGAGGACTCTTCAGAAAAACTGGGACTATTGAGTAATAGACAAAATACCACACAACAGTTCATGAACTCATCTCAGGAACAGTCCATTTGAAATTTAGACATTGTTACTGAACTAAGCATGAACCACAAGCTATTGATCAATCAATTAAGACCCAGCTGACTGAGTGCTTTAAACATTTTTAAAATATAACTGAACAGAAGCTTAGGTCATGTTTCATCTCCTTACCTTACATAAACATATGTTTAAAGCACTCAGTCGGAGTCCCAGGAAATCAGAGAGTTTGGGCGAACAAGGGGTTCATTGAAAGTGAATTGACACTACGAGAGTGGCTGACGTTCTGCTTGCTTGTCCTCCTCTCCTGCGCTGCTTCCCTCATGACTGCTTATCCCTCTGT
This sequence comes from Anas acuta, assembly GCF_963932015.1. NCBI lineage: Eukaryota > Metazoa > Chordata > Aves > Anseriformes > Anatidae > Anas > Anas acuta. The sequence continues at coordinate 66,201,748 of NC_088981.1, forward strand.
TCTCTGGTTCTTTTTATACTTTCTGCACAACTTGTTCCCCTACATCTTACTCCATCCACTCCTTTTTCTCTGACCCTACCTCCTCAACATGCTTTTCTTCAGCTCTCTGCTTGAATCCCTGCATTTTGTCCCTCTATGAAAATAGGTCAGCCCTGTGGTTCATGTCCACAAGTGCTTGTCATATATTTTGCAGTTGCTGGGTGCTGTGCACACATGCAGTCAGTCACTGCAGCTGGTCCTGTATCCTGGAGGAGCCAAACTACTGCCAAGCGAGGGACAGCTGACTTCTTGCTG